>NC_083335.1:119089616-119689616 GCF_963455315.2 Globicephala melas
CTTCATTTTCAAAGAGGATTTAGGGACCAAAATAAGCCATTAGAAAGTTTCAGAAAGAAGAAGGGAAACACGGAGTTTCGGTTCAGAATCTGACATGCAGAAGCTGTTCAGGTTGTTGGGAGCTGAATCGTGACATCGCAACGTCGTATGTTGAAGCCCTGACCCCCAGGACCTCAGAGCGTGGCTGTATTTGGACGTGGGGTCTTTAAAGAGGGGATGAAGCTAAAATGAGGTCCACCCACTAGGGTGGGCCCTGACCCCATAGGACTGGTGTCCTTATAAGAAGAGGAGATCAGGACACAGACACACACAGAGGGACGACCCTGGGAGGACACAGGGAGAAGACGGCCGTCTACACGGCAAGGAGAGAGGCCTCAGCAGGAACCAGCCCTGCCCACACCTGGATCTCAGATTCCAGCCTCCAGGACTGGGACAGGAAAAACGTTTGCTGTTTAATCCACCCAGTTTGTCCTACGATTTGTTAGGAGAGGGCTGGCAAACTAATTCACAGTTATTGTTGTTTACTGCAGTGAATCACACAGGGAAAAAAATATATGATCCCCATCACAGCAGAACCTCGACTCCCGTCCAAAAAAAAAGCGCAACACAACTTCCTGTCTCTTTCAGTTTTTGAGTGTTCACCCTTACGCCTTCTGCCCTTGTTGGATCTGGAAGCCCATCAATATCTCCATACACGTAGGAGCAAGCAGCTGCGTATCTCCCGCTCGCTCTAAGATACGAGGAGTTGTGGAAGTGAATCATCACCTATGATGACGTGCATGCCCAGTCTGGCCAGATGCTTCGCTGTCGCATATCCAATGCCATCAGTCCCGCCGGTCACTATAGCAACACGCTCGAGTTGTCGGGGGAAAACTGCAGGAGAAAAGAAAAAGAAACCGAGGTAAAGGTTTAGCGGCAGAGCACACACTGATGAGAATGAAGTCGCAGAAGAGGGCGTGAGGCCAACGGGACCTGCGGTTGGATATTTGTGGGTTTGCTTTTCTGAATACTCCTACAGGCTCGGGACGCACGAGTGTCATACAGTGCAGTTGCCCTGAATAAGGACAGCCTGGTAAAGCCACCTGATAAATCCTTGCTCGGTCCCCGACGATACCTTTGCGGGAATTAACGCCGCCAAAATGATCTGCAGAGAGCTCCAGAGAGCGTCTATCGTTGACGGTTGTGGGCGAGAGTCCTGGGTTAATCCTCTCGGACCATGTTGGTTGTGCTGTAAAGTGTAGGTTTTACACTCGTATGCATTTTCTCAAATGTAGTTAGGAAACTGCTTGTTATGGAGGGACGGCCCACTGTTTTCTACAAAGTCTGAAGACCACGTGAGAATACAGAGTATCTTATAAAAACGGAGAACATGATGACTCCTTTAACCATGTACCTTTGCATGAACCTACACATATGCAAAACATATGAGAATATACGTTTACGTGATGGTGTAAGATTGACTGTTTCTACTCACACACAGAGAGAACAGACTCGTGGTGGCCAGCGGGGCAGGGATTGGGGGAGGGATGGATTGGGAGTTTGGGGTTAGCAGATACAAACTATTATATATAGAATGCATAAACAACAAGTCCTACTGTGGAGCACAGGGAACTATATTCAATAACCTGGGATAAACCATCATGGAAAAGAATGTGGAAAAGAATGTATATGTATGTATAACGGAATCACTTTGTTGTAGAGTGGAAATAAACACGTTGTAAATCAACTATACGTCAATAAAATAAATAAACTTTACGGTGTCTAAATAAAATCTTAAACTACCCAAAGTGTCAATAACATGTTATTATACAAGATGAAATAATGCTTTACTAAAGGTCAGACTTCTCTTTTTGACTCCATTTTAAAATTGTACTGTGCAATGTGTGACCAAAATAAAAAGGGTGTATTGTGATGTAAAAATAAAAAAGAAGAAAGAAAGAGAGAGAGAGGGAGGGAGGAAGGAAGGATAAAGTGTAGGTTTTATTATTATTCAAGAATGGGGTGAGGCCAACAGGTCAGGAGATGACCAATATTGAAAAGACAGATGACCACTCACAGTTCCCAAGAGGAGGGGGCACAGCACACCATGCAGGGTTACACGGGGAAGCACCAGGGTCGGTCAGGAGGCAAAGGGAAAGGGGGAAACCAGACGAGAGCCCTGCAGGAAGGAACAGGTGAGCAGGGTTAGGATGGGCTGGTGTGAATAATTGCATCAGGTCCTGGCTGCAGGGACTGTCCTTGTTGTCTGGTACCTGCCCTGGGGGGGCATGAGGGCAGGTGGATGGTGGCCCCGAGTGTGGGAGCCCCTTAGAGCAGGGGGTGGGGTGTGCATCTGGGTGGGTAGCTTTGTATTTGAGAAGCACGTTTACAGCTCAGTTATTTGCTATCCGTAGGAACTGGCTAGTCCTAGGAGCTAAAGCTCCTACAGGACCAAGGTGGCAAAGATGAATTCTGTATTTTCCCTGTCTCCTTTATTTCACTTCTTTTACACGTGTTTTATTGAAGTAGAGTTGCTATACAATATTTTATAAGTTTCAGGTGTACAACATAGTGATTCACAATATCTTAAGGTTATACCCCATTTATAGTTATTATTAAATATTGGCTGTATTCCCTGTGCTATACAATATATCCTTGTAGCTCTTTTTTTTTTTTTTTTTTTTTTGACCGTGCCACACAGCATGCGGGATCTTAGTTCCCCGACCAGGGATGGAACCCATGCACCCTGCAGTGGAAGTGTGGAGTCTTATCCACTGGATGGCCAGGGAAGTCCCAGTAGCTTACTTATTTCATACACAGCAGTTTGTATCTCTTAATCCCCTACCCCTATCTCTCCCTTCCCCCCTTCCCTCCCCCACTGGTAACCACTAGTTTGTTGTCTAGAAAAGATAAACTTTTTTTTTTGCTCCGCGGCACGTGGGATCTTCCCGGACCGGGGCACGAACCTGTGTCCCCTGCATCGGCAGGCAGACTCTCCACCACTGCGCCACCAGGGAAGCCCGAGAAGATAAACTTTTTAATAAATGGTGTGGGGACATCTCAAAAGACCTCTGAAAACAGATGAAATGAGATCCATACCTCCCAGGACACATCAAAATGAACTCCAAGAGGAAAAAAGCTAAACAATGAAAATATTCAAAGAAAGCAGGGACAAATTTATTCTCAACCTCAGAGTAGGAAATGCCTTCCTAATTCTAATTCGAGATTGAGAAGAATAAATAGACCAATTTCACTCCTAAAAAAAGTGTACACAGTTTAAAAAAAAAAACCAAAAACACCATAAGGACTTGCCTGGCGGTCCAGTGGTTAAGAGTCCACGCTCCCAATGCAGGGGGTGCGGGTTCCATCCCTGTCTGGGAACTAAGACCCCACAAGCCACGAGGCGTGGCCAAAAAAAAAGAAAGAGAAAAAAAATCCTACCAAAAAATTAAAATTAAAACAACACCATAAGCAAAGTCACATTCAAAGGGCTATTTTCCGAGTATGTAAAGAGTTCTTAAAAATCAAGAAGAAGAAGAAGAAAAAAAAAACTCTACAGAGAAGAAGGGCAAAAGCATTTGTTGATATAAAAACATACTGAGGGCTTCCCTGGTGGTGCAGTGGTTGAGAGTCCGCCTGCCGATGCAGGGGACACGGGTTCGTGCCCCGGTCCGGGAAGATCCCACATGCCGTGGAGCGGCTGGGCCCGTGAGCCATGGCCGCTGAGCCTGCGCGTCCGGAGCCTGTGCTCCGCAATGGGAGGGGCCACAGCAGTGAGAGGCCCGCGCACCACAAAAAAAAACATACTGAAATGGCCCTTAAAAACACATGCCCAAGTTTACACGTAATAAGAGAAATGTTAATAGTTAACGAAAACTGCTAGATGCCATGACACCCATCAGGCTGGCGGAAGTTCAAAGACTTCAACAGCCTCGTTTCTCTCACCTACAGCGTGGGCAGGAGTGCAAAACAGCACAGTCCCCATTGGGGGAAATTGGGTAATATCTAGTGCAATTACATGTGCTTCTATCGTTTGATCTCGAAAAATCACGTCTAGGAATCTGCCATGGAGAGACAAGGCCGGTTGCCAACGTAAAGCCAAGGTTCCTCAGGGCAGCACCTGTCTCTCCGTAAAGAAGGATGGATAAACCCCCTGCCATACCTGCATACAGTGGGGCATCCTCCATCCCTACAACGGGGTATCCTAGCCCATCCTGGGTCTCCACCATCACACAGGGGACACTGAGCAGCCCCGAGCGGGCCAAGCTCAAGTGGTAATTCCACCTGTTGGCCAGGAGTCAGGTGTGATCCACTTGTTAGACAATTCTTCCAATAAGTGGGGACAACCTGTTGTCCAGCGCTGCAGTAAGGCGTTGCTGCCGGTAACATGAAGCAACAACCCTACAAAGAAAAGCCCCGAGAGGGATGCAGGGGCAGCGGTATCTTCCGGGAGGCGCGGAGGACCGCCACTCCTCCGCCACGCCCGGGGAATACTCCCCATCGCCACGTCCATCAGAAAGAGCACGTCCTTCGCAGAAACCCCAAATGAGTCCTTCGGGCGCCCCACAAAGTTCCCAGACACCCAGGCTTGATTCTACTAAAGGGATTCCAACCGCGTGCGGGTTTAGTTCCTGGGCAGGTGAGCTGGATTAATAAAAGTGCTCTTTTCCTAGGCTCCCGGCGTTTACAGAGAAGGGTTCCAGCACCGCGCTGCGGGGCGGGGAGCCTTAGGGAGGACCCAACTCAGCTTTTCTTGTCCCCCTGGCATCCACCTGTCCCTCCTGAAAATGCAGACCAACAGCTGCTGAATGCGTGTGGGGCACTGTGCTGCGCCGACCGTGCGCCGTGAGCACAGGTGCACGCTGGGGTCTTGGGCTGGAGGGGACACCTTACAGCTCCCGGTGTTCCACAGAAGAGGCAACGGACGGGGAGGTCCCCAGCGGTCCAGTGGTCAGGACTTGGGGCTCTCGCTGCCAGGGGCCTGGGTTCAGTCCCTGGTCAGGGAACTAAGATCCCGCAAGCCACGCGGCAGGGCCAAAAAGAAGACAAAGACCAAAGGACGACCACAGAAGCCTCGTCGGCAGCCTGAACTTTCATCTCAAAGCGAGGTTACGGGGGACACTGAACAGTTAAGACCAAGTAGAATACAACACTGGTCCCCAAACTTTCGCAACCTGCAACACACTTGCTGTCCAGGAGTTTTTTCACACCACTGCTAAGGAAAAGAAAAAGAAATAAAAATCTATGTGTAAAATATACTCTTATATAAATATAATGTTTGTTCCTATTTAGATATTTATAAATAGTATCTATGCTATAGTCTTATCCTAGGTAAAATTATGTTTCTATATCTCAAATGTTACATATTTTACATATTTATTTTAATATATTTAAATATGTTTAACATATTTAATACATAAAAAATATTTAATAATGTAAAACAAGTAAAAAAGATAATAGCAAATAGGATGTATTATTTAATGATAAGAGACAATATGAAAATAAATGATACTTTTATTTTAACATAAATATTTGTCAATATAAGTAATATTTATGATATTAAATATTTTATATTTATAATGTTTACATATTATACTATGCAAATATTTGTTATACATGTTTATATTTATAATATTTATTTATAATGTTCACATTACTTGTAAGATTTATAAATTATATATTTATATATTACGTAAATATTTATAATATTTATAAATATATTTATTTTATATTTATATTCACATATTTTATTTTCTATTTTATTTATGTAAAAATGATAGTCATATATATATGCAACTAGAGATCATCATACTAAGTGAAGTAAGTCAGAAAAGGAAAGACAAATACCATATGATACCACTTATATGTGGAATCTAAAATATGGCAAAAATGAACCTATCTACAAAGCAGAAACAGGGCTTCCCTGGTGGCGCACTGGTTGAGAATCCGCCTGCCGATGCAGGGGACACGGGTTCGTGCCCCGGTCCGGCAAGATTCCACATGCCGCGGAGCGGCTGCGCCCGTGAGCCATGGCCACTGAGCCTGCGCGTCCGGAGCCTGTGCTCTGCCACGGGAGAGGCCACAGCAGTGACAGGACCGCGTACCGCAAAACAAACAAACAAACAAAAAAGCAGAAACAGACTCACAGACATAGAAAACAAACTTATGGTTACCAAAGGGGAAAGGGAGGGATAAATTAGGAGTTTGGGATTAACATACACACTACTATATATAAAATAGATAAACAACAAGGACCTACTGGATAGCACAAGAAACTCTACTCAATATTCTGTAATAACCTATATGGGAAAAGAATCTGAAAAGGAATATATATATATAAATAACAAGTATCAATATTATATATGTTATATAATATATATAAAATAACTTTGCTGTACACCTGAGACTAACACAACATAGTAAATCAACTACACTTTGAAAAAATAATAAAAAATTAAATTAAATTTAAAAATAAAGAACAAAGGTCCTTAATTCTCTTGGTCCCTCCCACCAGAATTGAAAAGAACAGAGAGAGAGTTTCTGTTTCCCTGTCAAGGAGGGTTCCAAACAAACCCCTCGGTCCACACCCAGAAAGGAATGGAATACGTCATTAAAAAGAAAGGTCAGGACTTCCCTGGTGGCGCAGTGGTTAAGAATCCGCCTGCCAATGCAGGGGACACGGGTTCGAGCCCTGGTCCAGGAAGATCCCACATGCCATGGAGCAACTAAGCCCGTGCGCCACAACTACTGAGCCTGTGCTCTAGAGCCCACGCGCCACAGCTACTGAAGCCCGCGTGCCTAGAGCCCGTTTTCCGCAACAAGAGAAGCCACCGCAATGAGAAGCCCGCACACTGCAATGAAGAGTAGCCGCCGCTCGCCACAACTAGAGAAAGCCCGCGTGCAGCAACGAAGACCTGACGCAGCCAAAAATAAATAACAAATAAATTTATTTTTTTAAAAAAGACATGTCAAGTGAAAAGATCCGATGTAGACACGCTTCCGTCAGCACCTGCAACATCTGAAAATCTCGCCTCTACCCCCACGTCTATTGCTGAGAAGTGGCCACGGGAAAACCCAGCGAAGGCATTAATACCCCCTCCGACATGAGTAAGGTCTAGTTTCCTCCTTGCAGGTGGACAGCACTCAGAGGACTCTGAATCAGGCGTAGGGCATTGGCCACAAGAAGCGAGAGACGCCCAGGAGAGAGGCTGCCCCTCCCGGATCCCGGAGGCTAGTCTTTGCATCTGCGTCACCTGCATCCTGGGATTGCAGAGGGGTCCACGTGATTCAACCAGCCGTGGGAGGCCAGGCAGCAAAGGAGGAAATTGGCAGGAGCACGCCAGGGAGGCTGGGCGGAGGAATGGCCGGGCGGAAGGCACCGGATGTGAGGTCAAGGGAATCATTCCTCCAACGTGTGCTGAGAACGAGACCACCGCCCTGATGCTGGGCACCCAGGCCGGACGTGGGCCAGTCCCCACCTGTCCCGGAGAGCTGACTTCCAAAGCAAGAAGCTGACTCGCCCACCCAGAAACAGTCCAAGTGTCAGGCTGTCGAATCCCAGTGGCCTGCCTGGTATGGGAGCTGCGTCTCCCTCTGGCTTCAGCTGAGAGAAGAATCCTATCACACGTGCTCCCTGGTTGCATGGCCGTCACAGCTCCTGGGATAATCTTACATGTCGAACTGGCTGGGCCACGGGGTCTAGATATGTGGTCAGACATTATTCTGGGTGTTTCCGTGACAGTGTTTTATTGGATGAGATGAACATTTAAATCAAGGGGCTTTGAGGAAAGCAGGCTGCCCTCTCTGGTGTGGGTGGGCCTCGTCTAATCCGTTGACGGCCTCCATAGAACAAAGGCTGAGATTCTCCAAGGAGGAGGGAATTCTGCTTCCTGACGGCCTTTAGACTCAAACTGCAAGTCTTCCACGGGTTTCCAGCCTGCCGGCCCACTCTGAAGATCTAGGACCTGCTAGACCCCATAATTACATGAGCCAATTCCTTAAAATGAATCTCTCCGTAGATAGATACATAGATAGATAGATATCAATAGACAGATACAGGATAACTTGAAAGATGATATAGATGATAGCTTGAAAGATGACAGAAAGATACGTAGATCGATACATAGATAAAGATGGTTGGACACATACATACATAGATGATAGATTGATAGACGATAGATAAATGACAGATAACAGATGGATATAAACAGACGGGGAATACATAAATGGATAGTTCAGGTAGGTAGATGATAGATACACAGATACATATAGAGTTAAAAAGATAGAGACAGAGATATAATTTACGACAAGCAATGAGCAGTTTTTGGTTTAAGTATAGCTCATGCAATATCCTGGACATGCTTATACTACAAGCACGTGCGTTATTTATCTTCCATCCAAGCTGACGGCGTTTCTGCTGAGATGGGGGACGTTTCAGCCAACAACTGTCCAGGCACATCCTGGGTGGTCTCTGCAGAGCACACGTCCTCATTTTGTCAGCCTATAGGGAACGTCTGCCCCAGGCCCCTCTCCTTGGCATGTCGATGGCCGTCTTCTCTGTGTCCTCCCAGGGTCCTGCTTCTCAGCATCTCTGTGTCCACACTTCCCCTTTTTTCTAGGCCCCCAGTCCTGCTGGCTGCGCCCTCACCCAAGTGACCTTACCGTAAGTTGCTCATCTGCAGAGACCCTATTTCCAAATAAGGTTACAGTACGGGGTGGGGGTGGGGGAGGAGGCGTGATTCAAACCCTAACCAGGGGCGTACACCTGCACACACACGTACCTCCACGCGAGGACACACCAGCCTGGCTGGAGGGAGCTCCCTAGGAGGGCAGGTGACCCGGGCCCTCTCTGCCCCCCTTATCTCCCCGACACGGGTCAGCTGCAATGCACATTCCTTCCACACTTCCCCCGGAAATCTAGCTGCAAACAGCTCCACGGGATCCCCGTACATCACCTCCACCGCCACCCTCTCCTCCCCACACCGTGCACGGCTTTGATCCTGGGTTCAACACCAACTCCGACCTGTCAGCTCCTGTCCGACAGACGTCAGAGAAAGCGCTCTGCCAACTCCAATGTAAGCTGATCCCAAGCGCACCGGCCGGGCCTGGGACCCGTGTGGTGACTGGGACCCGTGTCGCCAGCTGCCCCGTCCCAGATGGGTACCTACAAGCCGCACCACGACAAGGCTCTCGCCTGCTCCTTTCCTCCCAAAGCCACTCAGCTCCGCAGCCTCGGGGTCCAACGCTGCAGCACGAAGCTACTCGCCCCTGGATTTGTTTCTGGGTCACCACGCACCGCAAGAAGAAAGGCAACTGAGATCCTGGCAAACGGCACGATGTTTGCAGGGTGCCGGGAGAGAGGTCCCTTCCAGGCTATGTTTAGAACGCTCTCCGCTCTCGGTTCTGTTTGAAGCGTCTAACTTGGAGTGCTGACCTCATGCCTCGGTGATGGCCAGCGCTTGGGAAAAATGGCAAAACGACAGCTCTCTGTACACCGAGCTCACTGCACATTAGAGCCAGCTCCAAGGGTAACGGAGAAGAACACATCTGACTCCACATTAGGTCTGTTTCTTTTACTGTAACTTTTGTATTCTTTTGCTTTGAGTTCAGAACGTTGCCCATTGCCTGAAATATACAGGATAGCCCTTTCTCAAGGCTCTGACCTTTAAGGGTGGAACGCCTTTCCATTCATAGAGCGAGAAAAAGTTGCACAACAGAGAATAACACTGGTTTTCTTGAGGGTTAACAGGAACACTGTGACCTGACTTTCGTGGACAAAGGATTCCCACACCACGAAGTCTGCAATAACCACCCACACCCTTCCTTCACCTTTGCATTAAAAATGCTTTGCTGAAACCCTTCCGGGAGTTCGGGGGTCTGGGGGCACAAGCCACAGTCTCCTTGCAGGACCCTGCCATAAACCTTTCTCTGCTCGAAACTCCGACGACTCGGCTTGTTTGGCCTCACGGGTGCCTCACCCGAACTTGTACCCTCAAAAAAGAGAAAAAGGAAATGAACAAGGATTTAACCGATACTGAATAAAATACAGGTATGTAACAGGATGTTGGAACTCACTCCTCCTTAAAGAAAATAAAAGCAAAGGAAGTTAGTAGGTTTCATCAATAAGAACAGCTCGGTCCCATCCAGGATGGCAACGCCCCGTTTGCACATTCAGTCAATTTTCCACTGAGACTGTATCTTTTAGGAGGTGAGTTGGAGGGGGTCTAGAGCGAACGTGCATGTCCCCTACGTAGCAATTCTACTTCTAAGAATTTCATGCCACAGACATACTCCCACAGGTCTGCAGAGACACAGGAACAAAAATATTCACTGCAGCCTTGTTCGTAAAAGAAAGATCTTTAGTGTGACTGTCATTTCACAGGTGTTATTCAAAAGAAAGGCATAGTGTTCTAGCAACAAGGTGGGTGGATCTCCGGGGAATTACGCCGAGTTGGGAGAAAAAGAGCCGTTTCAAAAGGGTTCCATTGTGTATGCCTCCATTTCTATGACAGTCTTGAAGTGACAGCATTATAGAGCACAGATTAGTGGCTGCCGGGGTGAAGGACGGGGTGGGGCGTTGGCGTGGTAAGGAGATGGGCCACGCCAGAGATCCTTGGGGTCCCAGAACTGCCCTGTGTCTTGACCGTGATGGTGGATTCTCAAAGCCACCCATGCAACAGGATTGTACACACACGAGCGAATACAAGTTAGAACAGGGAAATCTGAAAGCATTGCCTTGCACCCAAGTCTACATCTAGGCTGGGATGGGGTACGGCCGTGCTGCAAGCGGGTAGCCCTGGGAGAAAAACAGGTAAAGTGTCGCTCCGTTTCATTCCTCACAACTGCACGTGAACCTACAATTATCTCAAAGCAGGAACTGGTTTTCTCGGCCAGGCCACACGTCTTGCGGGATCCTAGCTCCCCGACCGGGACTGAACCCAGGCCCTCAGCAGTGAGAGTGCCGAATCCTAACCACTGGACCGCCAGGGAATTCCCAGGAACTTTTTTTAAAAAGTCTACACTAATGCCATGTAATATAGCCTCTTCTTAAAAGAGAAAAGAACTAAAGTAAAGAGCAAAACAAAGAACTCCGCCTCCTTGGCCCCTGTCCAGTTGTTGTGAACTGACCCGAGGCTTCCGGCTCCCTTTTGAATTGGGGATGACCCCGTGCCTGGTCCTTTTATCAAATACTGAGAGCTGGACCCCCTGCCAGGACTGCCCGCTGTCACGAGACAAAGTGGACACCAGGTACAGGGGTTTGCTAAGCCCAGGCTATAGCAGCAACACTACCTCGTCCCTCAGCTACCAGGTTTCTGGACTTTGGTCTCTGTTCCGTGTTTCCTGTCTTCCACAGACACGCCTAAGCCACCTTGAATTCTTTCCAAGAGCACGTGGGTGGTCAATTCATTTCTTCACTCCTTAAATCTTTGCTCCTGTGCTCCACTGGGAAATAACCACATACCTCTTTGAAGAGAGCATTAGCGAAACGTAAATCAAAGCCACACAGTACGTTTTATATCATGTGATGTGACTTTTACCACAATAAAAAAAAACACACCATTTAAAAGAAGAAGAAAGAAACAGAAAATAACGAAGTTGGTAAGGATGTAGAGGAATCGGAACCCTCCTCCACTGCTGGTGGGGATGTAAATTGCAGGAACCACTTTGGAAAAGAGCCTGGCGATTCTTCAAACCGGTAAACATGGAGATACAATAGCCCAGCTACGCCACTCCTAGGTATCAATCTCTCCAGGAGAAATGAAAACACGTATCCACTCAGATACGTGCGATGAACGCTCAGAGCACCGTGATTCACAGTAACCAGAAAAGTGAGAACAGAAGTGTCCATGGACCTTGAACACATGATGCTCAGCGGGAGAAGCCAGACCCAGAAAGAGCACATATGCCATGACTCAGTTTCTATGAAATACTCAAATAGGCAAACGCATGGAGACAGAGGACCTGGGGGGGGGAAACAGGAGTGGGGAGTGACAGGTAACAGGTACAGGGATTCCCTTGGGAAGTGGTTTTTAAAATGTTCTAAAATAACATAGCAACGGCATTTGTGCAACTCTGCAAATATACTAAAAACCACTGAATTGCGCCATTTACTGGGTGTACTGTATGGTGAATTATTTCTCAGCTTAAAATGGGGGAAACACCTTGCTTAATCGTGAATAATGGGGGATGGGCGGGGACTTGGAAAGTCTGGTATTCTTCTCTCAAATGAAGAAGGACATCTATAAGCCACCCTTTCATGGACCTCCTACCATCTTAGGCATGTGTGTGTGCACTTGTCTCAAGAGTCCTCAAAATTGACAGAATAATTTAAAATGACGTGTAGCTGAACCTCCAAGTCAGCTGGCCCCAGGAATACGTTTTCCTGACACGCAGCATCACGGAGGTCCTTAAGAATGGCTGTGTCGATAATTAAGAAGCATAAAAGTCTCACTAGTGAGACCTGCCTGACAGACAGATGATGGGAAGCAACCTTTCCAGACAAAGCCGCCATCGGGCCCTTTGGACACCATACCAGCCTGTGCCCCGTTTGGTGACCAAGGAATAGGAACAGGATGGCCATTCATCCCAGGGATAGAATGATCTAGAAGCATTAAGACTGGAGAGGCGAGGGGGGGCACAGATGGGAAAGCTTACTATATGAATACATCATATCATCTATGTATCAATCCTAAAGCGAGATTGGCAGAAAAGGAAACAATCTAGAAAGACATCCAGACCCTACATTAAAAAGCTACTTAGGGGACTTCCCTGGTGGCACAGTGGTTAAGAATCCACCTGCCAGTGCAGGGGGCACGGGTTCGAGCCCTGGTCCGGGAAGATCCCACATGCCGCGGAGCCACTAAGTCTGTGAGCCACAACGACTGAGCCCACGTGCCACAACTACTGAAGCCTGCGCCCTAGAGCCCGTGCTCCGCAACAAGAGAAGCCACCGCAATGAGAAGCCCGGGCACCACTATGAAGAGTAGCCCCCACTCGCCGCAACTAGAGAAAGCCCACGCGCAGCAACGAAGACCCAACGCAGCCAAAAATAAGTAAATAAAATAAATTTATAAAAGAAAAAAGTGACTCAGTCCTACGAGCAATGGCGTGAGGAATGATACTGTGTCACAATAAGTGATGCTGGGTCCAGGGAGGCCATGCGCATGTCATGTTGTCCAGATCCCTCTAGAGAGCACGAGTTCATGCTTTCGGGGATGGGTGGCATAAGCCATAAGCCAAGCACCAGGAGGCAGGTCCACTGAACACTGTACTGAATTGTATGATTTAATGGTGGATGAAACCTCAGTACAGCCGCTCAGCATGGGTGAAGACCGTGCTGAATCACGGACCGCGGGGGAGGCGTGGGTGTGCAGAGGTCCCGGGAGTTCCTCCGTGAGAAGGGGGCTCATGTGGGCTGGAGGTGGGAGACCTAAAACCCAGGACGTAACTCCAAGAAGCCAGGCCCAGGCATCAGCCTCGACAGAAGTGCTGGGGGCGGCGCGGGGGGGGGGGGGGGTCAAAATTAGTGATGCGTTCAGACTTCCCCGGCGGTCCCGTGGGTAAGACTCCGCGCTTCCAAGGCAGGGGGCACGGGTTCCATCCCTGGTCGGGGAACTAGAACCCCGCGTGCTGCAACGTGTGGCCAAAAACAAACAAAAAATTGGTGATGGGGTGGCCTCAGCAGCCACCACCCAGGACTCCGAGGCCGTCCAGGGCTGGTAGGAAAACAGGCGCTCCCCAGAAATTACCCCAACCCATCGGAGTCTGGGGACACCCACGGCTCCCGGTAAAGATGCATGAAAAAGTGCCTGGATTCTTCACGGGAGAATTAAACCACCAGCACCTTCGGGGCATGCCCTGAGCTTTGCACAAGTCTATTTAAGCACGTCCATCACGAAGCATCCAGAGTTACAGGTCAATCTGCCTCAGTAAAGTTAGGGAAGAAAAGAAATGTGGTATTAAGGGGGTATGAATAACTAAGAGGGAATCACCTGTAAAGCGATCACGCGTTACATGATAAACACTGTTTAGAACCTTATGCAAGTGACCAAAAACACAGAGGCAAGTATTTTGCAGTCACTTATACTTGGTTTTCAATAGACCACAGAGAAATGATGCAGTGAAAAGAAAAACAAAACACCAAAACAGGATACAAAGTTGTATGTGATGTAGGATGATGGTTAAAGAGTACTAACATTATAGGGAAATAAATCAAATGTTCACAGCAAAAAAAAGAAGCATGTCCACTAATAATGGCCTCTACTGTTCATCTGTGTTGTGTATAACAACGTGTATATGTTAATCCCAGTCTAATTTATCCCTCCCCCCTTCCCCTTTGGCAACCGTAAATTGTTCTATCTGTGACTATTTCTGTTTAAGTTCATTTGTGTCATTGTTTTAGATTCCACATGTAAGTGATATCACATGATATTTGTCTAACTTCACTCAGTATGGTCATCTCTAGGTCCACCCATGTTGCTGCAAATGGCATGATTTCATTCTTTTTATGGCTGAGTAATAGTCCATTGTATATATGCACCACATCTTCTTTATCCAACAAGGATTTACGGTATAGTACGGGGAACTATACTCAATATTTCATAATTACCTACATGGGAAAAGAATATATATATATATATGTAACTGAATATAAAACTGAATCACTTTGCTGTACACCTGAAACACAGCATTGTAAATCAACTATACTTCAATTAAAAAATTTAATTTTTTTTTAAATAAATGAAAAATTCAAGGAAGTTCTCAAAGAACGAAAAAAGGAAGAGTAATGACAGCAGATAGCAGGCATCAGTATCATGTTGGCTTAGGGTTTACTTCCATACCTTGATCATTGTTTATGTATCTATTACTTGTATTATTAAATTAATGTGACATTTTTAATTTTTATCTTTAAAGAATGAGAAAATTGCAATACTTACCTGAATTTCTTATCCTATTTCATTTTTCCTGACAGCTTTGGTTAGTAATGTCATTTTCATATTGATAGCTTTAGAATATGACCATTTTATTTTGTAACAATAATTGCCAATATCGTTTAATCTAAACTACACAGTTAAATATTTTCTCTGTTCAACGATCGATTACGCAGAACTAAGACTTACAGTTTCTTTAAGAAGGGTTTATGAAAACTACATTTGCTGAATTGTGAAAAAAACAATTCGCATCTGAGAAGCAGAATTCAATGACAAGGAAATGTTTAAAATTGACAGCGAGTGGGGTGACCACAGCTTGGGTGTTTTACACGAGGGGAAGACGCTTGGCAGTTAAGTCCGTCAGCATGAGGAAATGAAATTTTTTTTGACATGTCCTCTCATGACTGGGAGGGGCTTGGCTCCTGTATTCCTTGCACCCCCAACTCTGACTGACTTTCTTGTAGTGCCACCCATGGACATAAAGTATGTTTAGTTATGGGTCCCTCCAGAGAAATGGACCAACAGGAAGCACAGACAGAAAGAGAAAGGGAGACAGAAAGAGACAGAGAGATTATTTGAAGGAATTGGTTCATTCAACCACAGATGTGTAGAGGGGGCACCCCAAAATCTGAAAGGTAGACCAGCAGGCTGGAGACCCAGGGAGAGCTGAGGTTACAGGTTGAGTCCCACGACCATGTGGAAGCAGAATTCCCTCTTCCTTGAGGAACCTCAGTCTTTTTTTCTCCTAAGATCTTCAACTGATTGGACAAGGCCCACCCACATTGTGAAGGACAATCTGGTTATGTCAAAGTCTCCTGGTGTCAATGCTTTTTTAATTGTAGTTGATTTACAATGTGGTGCTGGTTTCCGGTGGACAGCAGAGTGATTCAGTGATATATTTTTTCAGATTCTTTTCCATTGTAGGTTTTGACAAGACATTGAATACAGTTCCCCGTGCTCTACAGTAAATCCTTGTTGTTTATTTTATATAGAGTAGTGTACATCTGTTAATCCCAAACTCCTTAGTTATCCCTTTCCCCTTTGGTAGCCATAAGTTTGTTTTCTGTGTCTGAGTCTGTTTCTATTTTGTACAGAAGTTCATCTGTATCATATTTTAGATTCCACATATAAGTGATATATTTGCCTTTCTCTGACTTACTTCACTCAGTACGATCATCTCTAGGTCCATCCATGTTGCTGCATGATTTCAATGTTTATCTCATCTTTTTTTTTTTTTTTTGGCCATGCCACGGGGCATACGGGATCTTAGTTGCCCAACCAGGGATCGAACCCGTGCCACCTGAAGTGGAAGCATAGAGTCCTAACCCCTACACCACCAGGGACGTCCCAACGTTCCTCTCATCTTAAAAAATATCTTGCCAGCAACCTCTAGACCAGCGTTTGACCGCAAAGCTGGGTCCACTGCCCAGCCACAGTGAGATAAAATTAGCCAGCATAAAGTATGAGTTTTCAGGCAACCAAGAGCCCTAACTAGCTTCCGCTGGGCATCGTCTGGAAGCAGGGACCCGGCCAGCTGTACCAGAAGAGCGTGCAAAAGGCATCAGCTCAGGCCAGCATGGTATCATCTCCTGGATGACGGCTCATCCTTGTGGCAGGAGGACCTGATGGCCGCCTCTCATGCTGGCGTGTTTCCACAGCTTGAGAAACCAGTGCAGGTGTCAGCCACGAAGCACGGCTGCTTCCACCAACAGCAGGGGGACAGGAAGAGCTGGGGCAGCTGACGGGCCCCACGGCTCTTCAGCCCCGTGATGTCAGCCGCGTGGATCCTAAACCCCTCCTGCAGCGGCCACTAAACCCTGTGGCAACTCCCTCCAAACCGAGAAATACAAGAGGTCCATGGGACTTCCCTAGCGGTCCAGCGGTTAGGGCTCCACGCTTCCACTGCAGGGGGTACGGGTTCCACCCCTGGTCGGGGAACTAAGATCCCGCAAGCCACGGAGCATGGCCAAAATTTTAAAAATAAATAATAAAATAATTTTTTTTTAAAAATAAAAATGGTTATGCTAGAAGGGCCAACACCGGAGGAAAGAGCCATGTAGGGAGAAGCCCCAGGGATGATAGGAGTAAATGCGGAAAGGGGGAGAGAAAACAGCCTCCACGTGGACCCGACGGAGGCCTTTCTAAGCAGGAGTCTTTTATGTGTGAGGATAAGCCCCACCCCCTCTGCGGGCTGGGTGAGGTAACAGGCAGTTTGAAGAGGCCCCCAGCCGCCCCTGAGCACGTGGGCGAGAGAGTCAGCTGGACCCAGGAGCTGTGCCCGCTGAGGCCTGCAGCCCTGGTCATGTCCTGCGGCACTCAGCTGCTCTATGTGCCAGGGCGGGCTGCACGATGAGTGAAGGTACGCATCAAGTTGGCTGGGCCACCAGGAGCCCAGAGAGCTGGGGCACCGTGATCTCTGCATGTGTCTGGGAGGGTCTTTCTGGACGAGATGAGCATTTGAACAGGTGGATGGAGGAAAGCAGGTGGCTCTCCCCAGGGAGGGTGGGCCCCGTCTAATCAGTTGACACTTGAATAGAACAGAAAGGCGGAGGGAGAATTCTCTGTCTCTCTGTCCTTGAGCTGGGATGTCCATCTCCTCCTGCCCTTGGACACCTGTGTGCCTGGTTCTCAGGCCTTTGGACTCGGACTGAACACGCCACTGGCTTTCCTGGGGCTCCAGATGGCAGACTGTGGCACTGCTTGGTCTCCCGAATTGTGTAGGTCAATTCCAATCAATCAATATACACATACCGATATAAAGATACAGATATATGTATTACACAGGGCTCTGCAGAGATACAGAACCAATACCTACATTTATCTATATCATCTATCTACCTATCATATGTCTATCATCTACATATCTATCATCTAGCTAGCTAGCTATTATCTACCTACCTATCATCTATCTATTATCTATCATCTATCCACCTACATAGATATTAGATATACCCCGTTGGTTCCGTTTCCCTGGAGAGCCCTGACTAATACTGGCTGCTATAACGAAGTAACCCAGATAAGGTGGTTTCAACAACAGACACGTGCCTCTCACAGGCCTGGAGGCAGACCACGGCCAGGGCAGATGAGTTCCCAGCGAGGCTCTCCTCCTGGTTTGTACAGCTGCATACTTGCCCGTGTTCTCACGTGGTGGAGAGAGAGCTCTGGTCTCTTCCTCTTCTATAAGGACACTAATCCCATCACAGGAACCACACCCTCATGGCCTTATCTAACCCTAATCACCTCCCAAAGACCCCACTGCCTACCACCATCCCCTCGGGGGTCAGGGCTTCCACATACGAATTCCGGGGGGACACAAAGGCTCAGTCTGCAACACGCTCCCGCCACCTCGCCCGGAGGTGTCCACACGAGAGGGGCAGAGGCAGAGGAGGAAAGGCGGGGCTGGGGGCTCCCTGCGCGGTCTCCCCCTGCGCTGCCAGCGGTACGGACGTGCCTTCCTGCACGTGCATCCTGCACCCACCATCCCCCCCCCCGACTGCGCATCTGCTCTTCCCTTCATCCACCTCCCCGTTCCCAACCCATCCCAACGCCTCGCCGGGGGGGTCAGGACAAGACCTGGGAGGGCCACTGCCAGCCCCTCCCAGGGGGTGTCCCTGCTGCCGCCAGACACCCCCCAAGGCAGGCTCACCGCGGGCTCGGGCACCGCGCGTGCGCCACCTCCGCTGTCCCGGGCCGCGCTCCTTCGCGAGGCCGTACACGGCGGGACAGCCCTGAACCAAGCTGACCACAGACCCAGGACTGGCCCCCGTGGCCTGGCGCGCGAGACCCCGGATGCCAGCGGGAAGGGAGGGGAGCCGGTCACTGCATCCCAGCGGCTGCACCTCTCCCGTGTCCTTTTGCCACCTGGAGACCCGCCACGTGGGCTTCACCGCCCACAGCCCAGGAACGGGCTCCTCCTTGGGGAGACCCCCCCACCCCAGGCAGGCCTGCAGCCACGGGGCCAGCTGCCCGGGCCCGAGAGGCATGGTATAGCTCTCCGGCCAAGTGCGTGTGAAGGGGGGAGGGCCACACCAGCCGCGGAGCCAGGGCACCACGCACTGAGGGCAGGGTGATGCTCCCCCAGCTCTCCTGGGTGAGCAGCTGGACATGCTGAGTCCTCAGAGGTTCCGGGAGGAGAGTGGACTGCAGGAATCCCACGGTTCCTGCCAGAGTGTCTTACGGAGCCGGGAAACGTGTTAAGCCATGACGGGCTGACCAACGACAGCTGTCCTTTAAGGAGAAGTGCATCAACTCATTACATTTCCTGCAGGGAGAATGCAAGCTGCTCAACGCACCTTCAGTTTACCCATAAAAGTACAGGACGGACGGATGGATAAACAGAGACAGACGTTTACCCATAAAAGTACAGGATGGATGGATGGATGGATAAACAGAGACAGATAGATAGATATGACAAACTGACAGGTAATAGAAAATACACAGATACGCAGATGATAAATAAAGAATAAGTGTATAGATGATAAATAAGATACACAGACAGACGATAGATACAGAGATGTATGACAAACTGATCATAGATACATAGATAAACACACAGATGATACAGACAACAGATACAGATAACAGGTCGATAGATAATAGACGGAAAATGGACAAGGGCACAGATGATAGATTATAAATGCAGAGATAATAAATAATACATACATAGATGATAAAGATGTAGACAGATGATAGATATGTAATAAATACACAGATGAATGATGACAGATGACAGATAACTGACAGAATATAAAAAAGAAGAGATACATAGATAGGATATAAAAGTATATATATTGATATATGTAAATATATATACTTATGTTCACACACATATTTACATTATGTATTATACATATATATATATATAAAAAAATAGAATCAACTCCATCCAGGCATGGAATCACAAAGGTTAGTATGTATGTAACAAACTGGCCATCGACACAATTATCAGCTCCTACGCTGGACCATAAACTCCAATCCTGGCGTCCCCGGTGCTGTGCACGAGACGTGATCTTCCCAATGTCACCTACTCTCCAATCACTGCCTCATTTCCACGAAGACCCAGCCAGGATCCTCCTGGAAGCAAAAGCCCCTAGAGGACTCATCAAGTATCATCTCCCAGGACACCTGCCGTCCGAGGGGAAAGGCATTTGCTGTGGACCCCACGTGACAAAATCTCTCAGGAAAAGTCCTCTTTCAAGGACAGCTGCGGAGACCACCGGGTTCCATCCTTCTAACAGAGGAAGCGATGCCCGTCTCCCTAAGGAAACACTTCCTGAGGAATCCGCCCCTGCCTTGTGCCATCTGCCGTCTGCTAAAAGCCTATCCCATCTGGTCTCTCATCACCCAAAAAATTGAGGGAGTTTGGGTCAGTCGAGAAGGTGAACAAATTGGGCTGAAAACGAGAGGTGGGCAAAGCATCCCGACCTCGCTTCAGGCCAAAGGTCAAACCGCTGAGCAGATATCCTAAGGGTGCTCCCAGAAAACCAGCACAAACCACCCCAGCAAAGAGGCCACGCGGAGCACCCAGCCTCGGAGTCACAGCCTGGGAAGCCGGGATGGGCCCAGGCAGCCGGGGGGACCCAGAGACCACGCAGGTTCCGGGAGGGCCCTGCGTCTGCAGGCCAGGAACCCAGGTCTGCAGAGAGGAAGGGGGAGCCTGAACGGTCGGGATCTTGCCTTGAGCACGACAGGATATGGGGCTGCAGGGCCGGAGCAGAGGCCAGTGGGGCTGCAGGCTGAAGCCACCCAAGGCAAGCAGCCGCTGTATCCCACCCGCGTGGGGCTGCAGAGGACGAAGCCAGCGAAGTTCAGAGGAGAGTGGCCACGGGCCCCCAGCACGTAGGAGGAGGACCCCGAAGGCCTAGCCCTGGGCCTGCTAGCCGTGAGAGGCACAGAAGGGCTTGTGTTTCCAGGCAGAGCTGCAAACCCAGCCCCCCGGTGGCCAGAACAGCTGCAAAACATCCCCCGCTGGGTCTTAATGCAGTACAATTTATAGGACGGGGACACACGGGGCTGCAGGTTCCCAAGGAGAAGAATTCTAGCAATGTGCCCGGGATTGGTCCAGACTGCACCCGGAAACCAGAAAGACGAACTGTCCGAGGGCCGCGGTGCTTTCAGAAGCCAGTGAAGGGCCCCAGGCCTTCGCTCAGAGGGCGGCCGAGACCCCGGGGTCACTCCAAACACACACTGAGGCGCCCGCCTCCCTGAGCCGGGATGAGAGCCGGACTCTGAAAGGAAACTGACTTTAGAGCAAGACCTGAGCGTGAAACACACACCATCTTGGGGAAGCAGAGTCCTGGGCCGACCCAGATAAGACACATCCTTAACGGTTAGGGGCTGTGTTTTTACGAGACATTCTAGATGCCAGCAACGATACTTTATCTAAGACACTGAAGGCCACGTTCCACTTAATGTTCGACGGAGAACGCTCTGCAAGTGTCAGGTTATCATGACTGAAAACTGGCCTGCTGAAACTCAAAATGTTTGTGCAGAAAAATTCTACGTTTGAATCCCCCTCCCCATGCCCCCAGGAACAGAGGCAACCCATAACGTGCAGAAGGAGAAAAATAACGACGGACGCCGACCTCCCAGTCTGTCTGTTTCTGGGGTACCTCGTTTTCTTAAAAGGAAGGAGAGAAAGGAAGGGAACGGGGAGAGAAAGGAGTCGATGGGAGAGAACCCAGATGCCCTAGCGATACACATGGCCTGAGGTCAGCACCCCAAAAGGCTCGGCTTTTTAAAATCATCCTCCCCACACCCAGTGCAAAGACAGCCCAGGGAACGAACGTGCAGAATCCCTACTCCCGTAGCAGGCTTCCCCGGCTGGCAGCTTTATTCACATAAACACACTGTGATACCAAAAGATCCAGAAACGCATCACACCCTTGATGTGATTCCCAAAGACCCCAGAACAAAGCACAGGGGCCTTCCTTCTTCCGCGTGGCTTGGAAAACTCTCTTTGAACAAACAGAAATAAAGCCCTCTCTCGAGGTCGGAGGCTTTCCTGCAAGTGTGAAGCGTTACTCACGCACGTCAGACCGATCAATTAGGAGTCCGTTTATCGCTGGGGTTTCTTGAACAAGCGTCCAATTCCACAGCGTTAAATAAGGAAAAGTACAAGCCAGGAAGAGGGCCGGCAACCCCAGGGCTTAGGAAAAAAAGTGAGAAACGCAGAGAGGCGGCTAGCTGGAGGGACACAAGTTTTCACGAGTGACAGAAAGCCAGGATTTTAAGAAATGTGGCAGGGAGGGGTCAGATGCAAAGCAGCCAACTACAGCCCGGGAGGTGGGATGTACGTCTCTGCGGCTCTTTTCCCAGCCGGAGAGCAGAGCAGAGGGTCTGGAGACAGCGACGCTATCGCTTTCCTTCAAGGAGACGGCGCGGGTGACGCTGCTTTCTGACGCCTGATTTCCTAAACACGTTCACGGCTGGTGACATCAAGATAAAAGACTGCCTTGGCCGGAGCCACAGGAAGTCCCCAGCCACGAACCTGGAGAAATGCCCTCCTTAAGCCCCCGGGATGCGGCTCGATGTTGGGGTCCTGGGAAAAGATTGCCGAGGGCTGAGATGGGGCATTTGTAAATCGCGTACCTCCCAACAAAACCTCCACCCGGACTCGGGTTGTTTTAAGGTGGGAATCAGAGATAAGACTGGTGTCATTTTCTTTTTTGGGCCACATCGCGCAGCAGGTGGCATCTTAGGGCTCCGACCAGGGATCGAACCCATGCCGCCTACATTGAGAGCACGGAGTCTTAACCGCTGGACCAGCCAGGGAAGTCCAGGGGCTTTGCCTCTTAAAAGCAATTCGTTTAAAATAAGTAAATAAATAAAAGTAGTTCTAAGTGTTAGAAACGGCCTTCCCGTTTCCCCAGTGGCGTAAGCAACCCACAAGGACCCCCCAAAGATAAAATGATCCCTGGTACTATTTTTAACTCAATGCCCCCCGCCCCCCATTGGTGTTTAAAAGAGAATGCAAGAGCCCTTTCCAGGAATCAAATCTGAATCAGCCCTCTAGAGCCGGCCGTGGGCACGAGAGGGTCCTCCGTATTCAAAAGCAGCGTTTCCAAGGAGTGGGGACCGCCTTCTCTAGGTTCATCCCAAGGAAAGTGATTCTGGGGAAACCGGACCTCTGAAGCATCAGACTCACAGAAAACCCACCTCAAGACCCACGAGCTCCAGGGCTCACAAGGACTGTGAATTCAGGCAAGGGGAGAAAAAAGACTGACTCACGGCAGAAAACACACCACAACCAACACCTCTTTTCTGCTCTTTTTTTTTTATAAGCGGTTGCACTGCAGGCTCACTGGTAACATTTTCCACCAAACACAAAACTGGTGTCTCTTGAAAACAGGGCGTCTGGCGAGAGTGTCTCTCCCCGGCTACGCAGAGGCAAGGTTCCCACGTAAATGACAGTGTAAATAGCTTCCTTCACCAACCAACGGGTAACATCCGCGGATGGGGTCGGTGGAGGACACACGGGGCTTTCATCCTCAGCTGCCCGTCGGTTTCAATCTTTCTCCGATTTACCCCAAACCGTCCCTCGCAGAGAACACGAATGCTGCAGGTATGGAATTATCTAGAGGGCAAGACATCCCTGCCGGCCGTGCTTCTGTCGCGGAGTTCAGCATTTGCAATCCTATCAGCGGACATCTAGGGCTTTGATAAGTCATTTCTTTCCCCAAGGGGCCCCTCCAGAGAAAACGCTCATTTTCACCAGCTCTGGGCCACCCGAAGCCCGTCTCTGTCCTCTAAGACCCCCAAAGCCCCCCACCTGTCCTTTGGGCCACCCAACGCCCACCTCTCTCCTTTGGGGCAACCAAAGCCCATCTCTCTCCTTTGGGGCAACCAAAGGCCGTCTCTGTCCTCTGGGCCGCCCGAAGCCCCACCAAAGGTCCATCTCTCTGTTTTGTGCATTTCCTCTGTCCCGGGCAGCGCGCCCACCGGCGGAGTCAGTACTGACAGCCAAGCATTCGACGAGAGGCGCCCACGCGCGGTCCCCTCCCCCAACCCTCCCCCGCCGCGCTACACGAAGCTGCCGTCCCTGAGGCCGAAGTAGCCGGCGTGGCCGGCGTCGCCCAGAGGGAACGCCTGCTCGTGGCCCAGGCCCCACTCGCCCTCGTCCTCATCCTCCAGCTCGGCCGCGGCGCCGCGCGCATTCTCGTACAGGAAGATCTGCTCGTGCACGTGCGCGGGGGCCAGGCGGTTCCGCTTGGCGCTGACGACGTTGGCCGAGGAGCCGAAGAGGCGCTCGGGGCAGACGCGCGTGGCCGCCACGGACCAGTACTTCTGCAGCACCCTGGGCAGCAGCGGGAAGAGCGCCAAGCGGTCGGACCACCACCTGAGGGGGTCCTCGTTGAGCCCCAGCACCTTCTGCGACTTGAAGTTGCTGAGCTCCTCCACCACCTGCGCGCGCCAGCCGTCCTGGTCCTCGACGCCCGCCGCGGGGCAGAAGATCTCGGCCAGCATGTCGTGGATGACGCTGGCGGGCGGCGGCGTGGCCGAGGGCGCCGGCTTCTTCACGGGGGGCTCCTCGGGCGGGGCGTACAGCTGGTCCCCGGGCGCGCGGTAGGCGCCGTCCTTGGCCTTGTCCAGGAGCCCCTTGGCCTCCTCCACCACCCTGTTCTCCACCTGCTGCCTCTCGAAGGTGGACAGGAAGGGCAGCCTCTTGTAGCGCGGGTCCAGGAAGGTGGCCACGTTGAGGAACATGTCGATCTCGGGCGTCTCCTGGTAGGTCTTGGCGAGCTCCTTGGCGATCACCTCCTTGGCCATGCTGATCTCCTTGGAGTCCGTCTCCTTGCTGTTGAGCGTGCTGTTGAGAAGCATGTGCAGCAGGGGCTTCACCATGCTGATGGTGGGGTACTTGGACCCGGACAGCATGTCGGCCACCTGCTTGAAGGGCTGCAGCAGGTCCACCAGGCCCTCAATGGTGGCCCACTCGGCGGCCTCCAGCAGGAGGTGGTGGTTGTTGCTGTCCTCCAGGAGGACCCCGGCGATGGCGAACTGCTGCTCCTTGAGGCGCTGCAGCATGGCCAGCGTGCTGCCCCACCAGGACACGCGGTTGCTGACCAGCATGCAGTGGGCGGCGTTCTGCTGCTTCTGCTTCTCGTACAGCATGTACATGGCCACGGTGGACTGCTGGAAGTACTCCACCAGCCTGCGGCAGCGGCCGAGCAGCGCGCCCAGCTTGGGCAGCCGGAAGGCCTGCTGGATGCCGGCGTCGAACGTGTGGCCCAGGCAGGGCATCTGCACCGCGATGTCCAGCAGCGAGCAGGCCTTGGCGATGTCCTTGCCACGGTCCGTGGTGGCGCTGAAGACCTTGGAGCTGACGCCCCACTCGATGAAGGCTTCGTACAGGACGCGCGTGATGGTCTCGGCCGCGTTGTCCTCCGGCACCTCGAAGGTCTTGAGGCAGCGGGAGCCCAGGAAGAGGCCGTGGGGGGCGGCGCGGCCCAGGAAGTGCGCGGCCAGCGTCACGTAGGTCCGATTCTGGCTCTCGCTGCGCCACAGGTCGGTGGAGATGCCGCACCACGCGGCCTCCGCCAGCTCCTTGAGGACCGCGTCGCGCACGGCGCCGTAGCGCTCGGGGATGGCCTTGCCGCAGAAGAACTTGCGGCTGGGCAGCTCGTAGCGCGGCTCGGCCGTCTTCAGCAGCACCTTGAACGTGGGCTCGTCCACGATGGACGCGGGATAGAGCCCCTCGCAGATGAGGCCCATGACGGCGGCCGTCAGTTCCTGCTGCCTGCGACCCTCGTGGCCGTGCACCGCCGCCGCCGCCGCCGCCGCCGCCTTGGCGGCCGGCGGCTCCTGCGCGCTCTGCTGCGCGGCCTCGGGCTTGAGCTTGGAGAAGGCGCTGGCGAAGGCCTCGCGCATCTGCTCCGTGTTGCTCTTGACAAACTCGCAGAACTCATCGGGGTGGTTCTTCTCCAGGTGGTAGGACAGATTGGAGGTGTTGCCCGAGTAGGCGATCTGGGCCATGCAGATGCGGCAGTAGATCTTCTTCCACTGCAGGATGCAGCCCTCGGCGTTCGTGTCGAAGCCGAAGTAGCGCCACACTTTGCTCTTGGCGCGCGGATGCGCCACCAGCTTGAGGTCGGTCTGCGCGCCCTCCAGGCTCTTGCCCTCCATTGCGCCACCCGGGCCGGGCCTCGCTCATTCGGGACGACCTGCCGAGAAGCAGCGAGACAAACACAGCGTGAGAAGAGACCCGGCTCCGGCCGGCGGGGAGCGGGCCTGCTCCGGAACCAAGGGCGCACGCAGAGGGTCCCCGGGGGCTGCCGCTCCGGCTCCTGGCTTTGGCACAGCAGAGGGGCCAGTCTGACAAGCCAGCGACTCTTCCGTCCAGGTGCGTCCGAAGACACGCGTTTTTTTATTGTTAGTTTGGGGATCGTCTTTGGACTCCCGATGACAGCTCTTTCCTCACCTGAGCTGCTTTACTCTGTCCTGTTCTAGGAAATCCAGGAGCCCCGACGCCAAGCAGGGGGGCTTGTTCTCCAGACGGAGGCCACGTTCCCAAGCGCCCGGCCAGCCCAAGACGACCCACCTCCCCAACCGAAAACCTGGTCGGCAAGCACGCGTGCCACACGCCACCATCAGATGAAAGAAGACGAAAACAGAGGGTCTCAAGTGGATATTAAGTTGTCAGAGTGCCATTAAATACGAGCTTTTTCTAATTTTATGTTTTGAAATGATGCCTTTTTGACCACAATGAGATCTCACCTCACACACACACACACCCCCCCAGCGGAATGGGTTTCATCAAAAAGAACACAAATAAATGCTGGTGAGGGTGTGGAGAAAAGGGAACCCTCCTACACCATTGGTGGGGATGTAAACTGGTGCAGCCACTATGGAGAACAGGATGGAGGTTCCTTAAAAAACTAAAAATAGAGATGCTGTATGATTCAGCAATCCCACTCCTGGATATTTATCTGAAAGAAACAAAACCACTCATTAGAAAAAAGATCCATGCACCCCCATGTTCACAGCACCACTATTCACAACAGCCAAGACATGGAAGCAATCTAAACGGCCATCGTCCATGGACAGAGGGATGGATAAAGAAGATGCGGTGCATATATACAGTGGAATACGACTCAGCCATAAAAAAGGATGAAGTCATGCCATTTGCAGCCACATGGATGGGCTTGGAGATTATTATGTTTAATGAAGTAAGTCAGACAGAGAAAGACAAATACTGTATGGTATCAGTTATCTGTGGAATCCAAAAAAAAAATTTTTTTTTAAACTAGTGAATATAACAGAAAAGAAGCAAACTCACAGATATACAAAACAAATTACTGGTTACCAGTGGGGAGAAGGAAGGGAGAGGGGCAATATAGGGGAAGGGGATTGAGGAGAACGAACTATAATACTCGGTATAAAATAAATAAGAGACAAGAATATATAGTACAACACAGGAAATACAGCCAATATTTTATAATGACTATAAAGGGAGTATAACCTTGAAAAACTGTGAGTCACTACGTTGTACACCTGAAACTTATATAATATTGTACATCAACTATATATCAATTAAAGAAAGTTAAAAATATTACTTTCTGCACTGCACATGCTCCAGCTGTTTTGTTTTGTTTTTTATCTATCTATCTATCTATCTATCTTGGCTGCGTCAGGTCTTAGTTGAGGCATGCGGGATCTAGTTCCCCGACCAGGGATCGAACCCGGGCCCCCTGCATTGGGAGCGTGGAGTCTAACCCACTGGACCACCAGGGACGTCCCTCTATTCTTCTCCTAGGTGCATCTGGCATCAGGAACCAGATTGGGGCAATAATGGATTTCTCAATCCCTGGAACTTCTCAAAATGCCCACCGTGGGCACTCACACCTGGGCACAGAGATACCTACGAGCTGTGGTGCAGCACTGCCCGGCTGTCAGTGGGACACATTCGGCTTACCGGAGCTGCCAATCAGGGCCAGGACACCAAAAGGGCAGCTGAGTTTTCTTAAAAGCTGGCTGTTACTCACAGACGTAGAAAACGAACTAGTGGGCACCAAAGTGGAAAGGTGGGGAGGGATAAATTAGGAGTTTGGGATGAACAGATACACACTACTATATATAAAATAGATAAACAACAGGGTCCTACTGTATAGCACAGGGAACTACATTCAATAGCTTGTAATGGCCTATAATGGAAAAGAATCTGAATATATATGTATAATTGACTCACTGTACTGTACACCTGAAGCTAACACAATATTGTAAATCAAGTATGCTTCAATAAAAGAGAAACTTTTGGGCTTCCCCGGTTGCACAGTGGTTGAGAATCTGCCTGCCGATGCAGGGGACACAGGTTCGAGCCCTGGTCTGGGAAGATCCCACATGCCGCGGAGCAACTAGGCCCGTGAGCCACAACTACTGAGCCTGCGCGTCTGCAGCCTGTGCTCCGCCACAAGAGAGGCCGCGATAGTGAGAGGCCCGCGCACCGCGATGAAGAGTGGCCCCCGCTCGCCGCAACTAGAGAAAGCCCTCGCACAGAAACGAAGACCCAACACAGAAAAAATAAATTAATTAATTAATGAAACTCCTACCCCTAACATCTTCAAAAAAAACAGAAAAAAAAGAAATAGCAGAAAATTTCGAATTAGGCATGAGCATGAATTTAAAAAAAAAAGAGAAACTTTTAATAATCATAAACAAATATACATACATATGCCTAGACACAGAGAGAAAAAGATACGCTTTAAGAGCATGAATGTTAGTTTTATTACTTATTTGATTTCCTCAAATGATGTCCATGGAACAGACTTCCCCCTGAAATGGGTTAAGTCTGCAAGCTTTCAACCCCCTGTACAGCACTCAGGGCGTTAAATCACAAAGTGCACCAACCAGGCGTTTTCTGAGTGTGGGGCGTATGTTCAAAGCCAAAACCCAGGAACAACGACAGTGGTTTCAATAGCGGCCCGCCTCCCCAAATTCACGTCCCCCCAAAACCTGAGAATGGGACCTTATGTGGAAACAGGGTCATTGCAGAGGTGATGAAGGGAAGGGTCTGAGATGAGGTCCCCCTGGAGGAGGGTGGCCCTACATCCAATGACAGGGTCCTTACAAGACACAGAAGAGGAGAGACACAGACACAGAGGAGAAGCCCCGGGAAGACAGAGGCAGAGACGGGAGGGACGCGGCCAGAAGCCAGGGACGCCTGGAGCCCCCAGAAGCTGGAAGAGGCAGGAAGGACCCTCCCCTGGAGCCTCCGGAGGGAGCGCGGCCCTGGGACACCTCGACTTCGGGTTTCTGGTCTCCATAAAGAGACAGGATGAACTTCCATGATTTTAAGTACTTTGTTACAGCCGCCCCTGCACGCTCTGCTGATGAGAACAAAACTATAAAAGCTATGAGTGGTAACATCACCCCTGGTGCTGGGCGCCCTGCGGTCAAAAGGGCCCACCTGAGGCTTTCAGGGAGAGGTCACACTTGGGGGGGCTGATTTAAGGGGCACGTCGGTAGCCAGGGATGGGGCAGAAGGATGTACTGCTCAGAGGTGAGGCCCAAAGTCTCCAGGACAGGGGAAGGGGATCCGATACAGCCAGGACTTTCACAAAGAGGAAACCCCCAAACCGCACATCCTACAGCCAAGCCAGGATGGGGCACCTGAGCGTGGGAAAGGTGGTCCCCAAAAGCGATGGGAACTGCACAGCAGGCACGACACCTGGGCTCTGGAATATGAACCGCCACATCCCGCGCGGGCCACGCAATTCAGTTTTCTCAGATCCGACTACACCTGGATGATGACAATGAATTACTGCTGTGATTTGGCTGAAGGAGTCCAGCGCCATCCTGGCGCAAACTTCTGCCCACAAAGCAGGAAGCAGCCCTGACACAGTGACAACGTAGGGAGGCACCGCCCGCAGGGCCTCCCCCTGCGGCTTCACCTCCTTCGGGCCAATGATGTCAGAACCTCCAAGGAGGTGACGCACAGTAGGAGGGTTCTGAGCACATACGTTGAAGGCGGCTGCACAAAGCCACCCTCCACTGTCCGGAGGGCAAGGTCTACATCTCCCGTCAGAGTCAGGAATCAAGGTTTTGTCAAAGCACCCTCTCCACAGGGTCCTTCTTACAGGGCGGCCTGAGCATCTCTGGGGGGGACCATCGCCACGACACTGCCAGGGACGTGGCGAGGTCCTGCCTTTTCTCACATCAGAGACACCAGCCAGATCTTCCCAATCGGCTTCACCAACACAAGGAACATGTCACGAGACACAGGATGAAGCCACCAAGTGGAGAACCAGCTGCATTCTTCCCAGTCGGTACTTCAGGAAACTGGCAAGAACCAGGAACAGGGCCACTCTCCCTGATTTTTGTTTGTTTGTGTTGGAGATTATAGTTATTTTTCACTGGGAAAAAATGTTACTGGGAATAACATGTAAGTGACTTGTTATGTTACTTGAAATATATGTTGTAAATTTCTGTTTCAAATTTCTGTTCACCTTTTTTTTCATTTCAAATAAATTTAAATTTAATTAACATGTAAGTGAAGAGGATCCATATGGATAAGTCAAAGCCACACAAACAAAAGCTCTTTGGGGCTTCCCTGGAGGTCCAGTGGTTAAGACTCCACGCTTCCAAGGCAGGGGGCATGGGTTCGATCCCTGGTCAGGAAACTAGGATCCCACATGCTGCGTGGGACAGCCGAAAAGTAAAAATTTAGAAATTTATTTTTTAAAAAGCTCTTGGGGGGGCAGGGGGGAGTACTTATTTTTTTTTAAGAGTCAAAAACTCCTAAGATCATGAAAACTGTGGTTTCACCTCCCTGGATCCACAACCCCCAACCGTTCATATGTACACAACACCAACGAGAAATAACGTCCTCTTTATCGGTTTCTAAAAACCCTGCAGTTTGAACACCAGGATCCACCCTAAAATAGCTTCGTAAGTGGGCCAGCTGACATCTTTTGGGGGTGTCAGCCCATCAGCAGAAGTCCATTTCCAGACCTACCTCCTATGTCCAACAGAATTCTTAAGGGAAATGTCCGTGTGATATCAGAACGTCCCTGTAAAACACATCTGGATGACTTTCTCTCCCTTTCAAAACTGATGCATCAGAGACATTTAATTTGTAACAGACAATCGCCATAGAGAATCTGGAAATCAGGGTCTGTTACAGGAAGTTTTCATTGGCTTACACACGTCTCTATCAAGGTACAACCTGCAACGATCATGAGTCTGTAATGATCTTGTTCACAGAGAGCGCATTTTAAGGTTACATTCAGGGGCGGGTTACCTTTTCAGCATCTTCCTTCACCTTTTCACAGAATCCAGGTGAACTCACACCACACGCCTGTCCCCCACCGGGTAAAATGTGCAGGACCACCCACAACTGCAGAGCGACAGCCATAAATGTGAGCCAGCTCCCCTTTACCTAAGGAGTCCCAGTAAACGTTATGTAACTGCATGAAACACGAAACACGTGCAGTGTGCACAAGCAACTCATCAAAGCGCTGAGACGATCTACAGACAGATTCTCTGGATACTGAAGATCTGACATGCGAATATTAGCCAACTCGTAACCAAGGTACTTGTAAATCTGAGGCATGACCTGACCGCTCACGGTGGGTTAGCAAAGAACTTTCACAACACCAAGTGCACTTCAATAATCACCGCTGGGCTTTGTCGTTATCCGTTTAGAATATATAAATAAGAGACTATTTCCGTATCAACTATTTTATACTGTGCACATTTTATATTTATATTTATATAGACTTATATAGACTTTATTTATATAGACTTTATATAGATTTATATTTATATAGACTATATAAGTTATTTTTTTTAAAAAAGAAAACATCTGATGTTTAAGAACAACAAAGCCCAGCTACTCTCCATGTGAACGGGGCCTCCGGTTACTGTTTATTTAGCTCCATACCGGGGCAAAGTTCAATGTCTCCTCCCCCGCCAAGATGAAGTCCAGTTAGGGGCAAATAAAAAATGGGTCCAAAAGCAGAGGAACAGGGCCACTTGGGACACCGGCCACCACCTGGCACATGGGACGGATGTTCGTTCACTCCTCCGCCCAGACCTAAAATGATTTCTAACCCCACAGACCACGTGGCTCGCACACAGCAAGCCCAGCAAGTCCATCTTTGGATGCAACAACCCTCTGCAAAAGCCGGAATAAGGATGCCCTCGGCGGACACATGGCCTCATGGCTGGTTTGCCTTTCCACGACTTTATTTTTTTTCTCAATCAGTCAACAGGTGGAAACCACAGGGCAAGCCCTCAGGTTGGATGCACCTCCAACACGTTTCCGAGGCACGCATTTTGGGGTGCTGCTGCGATAACACCGACAAGTCTAAATTCCATCCTCAACTTGTCTTTTCTGCGAGCGGCTAAACCGGCTCCCAGGCGAGACAGCCAGACCCGTCTGGGAGCAAAACTGCTCAGAGTGGTGCGCTCCACAACCTGGGGCCATTTGGGGCAACCTGGGACAGCTTTCCATACGTCTTCACTGTGTACAAGCCAGTCCTGATCTCAAAGGTGACTATGCGAACCCCACCCCCGAGCCCCAGGTACTGGCTGGGGTCTTACCCTCTGTTCATTTCTGATTGCTCTCAATGTGTTTTTTTTTTATAAAAAATATCGAAATCCAGCTTATCAGAAAACCAAATGCTCACCTCACATAAACCTGGAAGATGTATTTCCCTTTGATGGAGGCCTGGGAGGGTGGAGCTCATATAAAAATATCTACTCCTGGTCGGAGCTGCAGGTTTGCAAAGTGTGGCCCCGGCAGCGCCCCTGCCGTCGGGGAGTGGAGCGATTCTCAAGTATTTTCACAGCCAAAGTCACATGTTCTTTGCCTTTTTTTCACCCCCGCGTCTCAGGGGTGTTGCCCAGACGCTGCTGGGGGTGCCAGGTCAATAGGGCGGAAACACGGGTGAAACTGAGACTCCATCTATCCCCTTAGGCCACACAGTAGAGAGACCGGCCACAAGGTGACACGGCACCACTCTTCCCACCTAATACTTTGTTTTAGAAAGTAGTCATCTGTCACCTAAAAATACAATGTCATGTATGCTCGCGTAGCCTAGGGTGAGTGTGATCTCCTGCAAATTAGGGCAGACAGAGATTCCTACAGGTTCCCCCGTTTTACGTCCTGAGCACGCCGCTGCGACCAGACACAGCCCCAGACGGATCGCCGCCACCCCCCGCTCCCCGGAGGTCCCCAACGTGCGTGAAGAGCGCGAACGGGTCCCCGGAGAGTTTGGGACCGGAGACGCCGCGGAGGTCGCGGGGGCCAGAGGAACAAGGTGCCCCAGAACGGAAGCCCCTCCCTCCAGGCCTCGCCGCGCCCCCGAGCGCGCCCGGCGTCCCCCACCCACCCCGGGGAGGCCCGTCCTACCTGACCCTGCGCGCGGCCGGGCTCTCGAGCGCCCCCTCCTTCGCCCCGGCCGCAGGGCTGCGGGGCGCGCGGGACCCCGGGGATCCCGGCCCGCAGTGCGCGGGGGGAGCGGACCCCCGGGCCGACTGCGGCCCGGGATGCGCGGAGCGGGGGAAGGGCGCGTGGGGACGGCGCACCTCCCTCCCCCCCGCGGCCGCCCGGCCCTGCTTCCGGGAGCGCCCGGCGCGGCGCGCCATGGCCGGCGGCCGGGGTCAAGGGCACGCGGGGCCCCGCCGCGCCCCTCCCCCGCTCGCCCCCCACCCCGGGGGTCCCGGCCGAGCGAGGGGCGCGACCCCGGCCGGGCGCCGCCGCCGCCGCGAGCCCCCCGCCCGCCCCTGGCGCCTCCGCCCCCGCCCGCCGCCGGCCGCTGACCTGGTTCCGCGAAGCCCGGGAGGCGGCGGCGCAGCAGCTGCGCCACGACCACCGCCGCGCCCACCGCGTACACTCGCAGGGCCGCCCGCGCCGCAGACAAAAGCGACATGGCTGCCCGGCCGCCGCTTCCGCGCCGCCCGCGGGACTCAGAGCCCCGCCGGACGGCGGAAACGCGCCCGCGCCGGCCCGCCCCCCGCGCCCACGCGCCCGCCCCGAACCCCGCCCGGACCCCGCCTGGACCCCAGGACGCCGCCTGACCCGGGGCGCCGGACCCCGGACCCCCGACCCCGGCCCGGAACAGGCACTCCCGCCCGCACCGCGGACCCCTCCCGGCTGACGACCTCCGCCCGGACCCCGGGACTCTGCCTGACGCCGGGGTCCCGGACCCCAACCCGGACCAAGGACCCCAGGGACCCCCCCCCGACCCCAGAGACCCAGACCAAGGATACCAGGGACCACCCCCCCGACCCCAGGGACCCCCGCCCAGACCGAGGACCCCAGGGACCCCCCCCGACCCCAGGGACCCCCGCCCGGACCAGGGGCCCCTCCCTGCCTGGATCCTGGGACCCCTCCTGACCCCGGACCCCCGCTCAGACCACAGACCCCGCCCAGATCCCCAGGACCCCTGCCTGGCTGCAGGACCCCCACCCAGATGTGGACCCAACCCAGACCTTGGACTCCTGCCCGGGACCCCCAATCCGGCCCTCGGACCACAAGAGCCCCCTTGGACCTCAGACCCTCCATTGAGACCGCGGACTCCCGCTAGGCTATTGCCCACCTCCACAACAGAACCCCAGGCCCCCCAGACAGGATTATGGACTCCCACGTGAATCCCTCCTGGAGCGTGGAACCCCCCGCCCAGACTTCCACCTGACCCCCGCTAGAACCACAGACCCCGCCCAGATCACAGCTAGGACCCTCCCTCCCCACACTTCCCCAACCCAGACCCCCAGTAAGACCCCACACAGACTCCTATCCAGAACCTTACAGAAACCCTAAACCTGGCAACCCCAGACCCTACAGGGACCTTAATACCCACCAGAACCCTGGACCACATCCATATCCCCCCAATTCGGACACCTACTGGACAGCACCCCTCATACACACACCAGCAGAGACCTCCTCCCCCACCACCACCATCAGCGCCCGCCAGCACCCGGGACCAAGGATCTCAACCCCAGCCCCACCAGGATTCCTGTCCCTGCTAGGACCCAGGATCCCACACTCCACAACCCTCTGTAACTGTGACCCCCACACCTGGACTCTGGGTCTCCCCCCATCGCCATAGGAAGTGAACCCAGCTGGTCTGACTTGGGGGGTCACCCCAACGTGCAGGCTGCCCCCTCCACTCAGGCCACCTGGAGATGTTCAGCATACAGACCTCTTCGGTGCAATCTGAGGCTTGGTTAGGAGGGTCCTTCCGGTCTTTGTGACCCTCTGTCCTACAGATGAGAAAACCGAGGCCAGGAAGCCTTCCCAGCATCCCTGGCAAGACCATGGTGTCAGCTGCCCCTCCTGGCCAGGTGCACCCAGGTGTGCCAGGCATGCCCAGGTGTGCCCAGAACAGAGCATCAGGGAAGTCCTCCATAGCTGCCACCCTCCAGGGGTTCCCGCAAGAGCCCCAGGTGTGGCCACAGTGACAGAATAAGAAGGACCTAGAAGCAGGTGGAGCCCAGGGAACAGTGGGGGCGTGGACCTGTCCCTGGGTGTTTGTCCAGAAAGAAAGGCCCGTTGCCAGGCATGTTATCTGTGGGGGCACAGCAATGCCAGCTGACGCCTCCTGTCCTCTTGCCCAGTCTCCCCGAAGCGTGTGTTTTAACGTGGTTTCTGGAGCGGTGAATGGAGGGGCTGGGGTCATCACCAGGTGCTTCCAGCCACGGCCCCCAGCTCAGAGAGCCTGGAACTCATTAGAATGTTGATGCTGCAAACGCACTTGACTTTTATGGCACCTGTAATAAGTCACCCCACGTGGAGCAGCTCAAACACACACCAACATAGGATCTCACTGCCCTGTAGGTGAGAAGTCTCGCCTGTGGGTCTCCTCTCAAGGTCTGACAAGGTCAAAATCGAGATGTCTACCCACTGGGCTCCCAAGGAAGTGGATCTGGACGAGCCTGTCTCCAAGCTCATTTGGGTGAACAGCAGAATCTAGTTCCTTGTGGTTGTAGGGCTGAAGTCCCCGCCTCTACGCTGGTGGTCAGTGGGGGGGAGGGTAGGATCCTGTCTCTGGTCTGAGCAGGTGTCACCTAGATCCCACCCTCAGCATCTCTTCACCTTCCCGTCTGTCACATCTCTCCCGCTCCAGCCAAAGTTCTCTGCTTTTGAGGGTTCATGGGATTAGAATGGAGCAGGGACCAGGTTAATCTGGGATCATCTCCCTATTTTAGGGTCCATACCTTAATTACATTTGTAAGGTCCCTTGTGCCATATAAAGTTCCAGGGGATTCTGGCTTGGACACCTTTGGGAGGTATCCTTGGTCTCCTCCACCATGCTTGACAAATCCCCGTCCCTTCAAGGATTTTAGGACGCCACCACTGAAGGTAGGTTCACCTGGGCCAGAAGAGGAGGGACAACTCCAGGTGAGGGGCAGGACATCCCCCTGGAAAAGAAGGTTAGGCAGAATGGGGCCCCCTAGTAGAGGCCCAGGAAGCAGGGCGAGAGCAGCCATCTGGTTGACCCAGAGGCCAACATCTACCATCAGGCACCCCTGGCACAGTACAAGGTGCTCATTATATCTGGGGTCCTTTTGAACTTCTCTTAAAATTGGGGGGTGGGGGGAAGACTATAATAATAATAATGAATAAATATAAATAATGCATGCAGCATGGAAAATAAGTTTTCTACCAGAACTGTCTTAAAATATAAATTTTAATATATCTTACGGAAGCCGCAAAGGCGACCACAGAATGGCCCCGAGGAAGTCAGATCCTGAAACATCATGGGTGATCAGTTCCTAGAGGCCCCTGACCCTAGAGAAGGGGGCTTCAGCGATGCTGGCCACACACTAAACCACAGCAACGCGGGCCCTCAGGGAACTCTGTGTTGGTGAAGAGCCTCTTTGTGGTCAAAGGTCACCCTCCCTACCACAGCCCCTGGTAATTCAGTGGCTCCCTCCCACCCGAGTCTCCTTGTAATCAGGCAGCCCCCGTGGCAGCTCCTCTGCCACACCAGGTACATGGGCCACACCAGCCGCTTCTGTTTCATTCCTCTCCTATCCCTGCTGCTAACACTGTTATCGTGCAAATTGTATTCCCTACGAATAACCAATAACCGTGGGCTCCGCCAGTGCAAACTGTGCTATTGTAATTCACGAGGATGCCTGGTTTTTTGTTTTTGTTTGTTTGTTTGCGCCGGGTCTTAGTTGCAGCATGCGGGCTCCTTAGTTGTGGCATGCAAACTGTTAGTTGTGGCATGCATGTGGGATGCCGTTCCCTGACCAGGGATCAAGCCCGCGCCCCCTGCATTGGGAGCACAGAGTCTTAACCACTGCGCCACCAGGGAAGTCCCAGGAGCCTCAAAGCTGGGAGAGAGGCTAGAACAGGTTCTCCTTCAGACCCCCCAGGAGGAACCAGCCCTGCCCACAACTTGATCTCAGACTTTTGGCCTCCAGAACTGTAAGAGGATACATTTCTGTTGTTTAAGCTCCCCAGTTTGGGGTACTTGGTTACGAAAGCCCTCAGAACCTAACATAGATGCTGAAGAAAACCATTTCCTCCTTAAAGGGACCCCCCAGCCACAGTTCTCAGCCCTCAAATCCTGACACTTCAGGGGATAGTCAGACCCCTCGAGCCCTGTGGTCACCCTACTATGTGTTCAGACCTTCAGATTCTATAACCTAGACGTGGATCCATCACTATCATCACGGAGCCCAAACCTCCTCCAGGCTCTGGGGGTCCAGCTTTCTTGGGGTGTCAGGGGGTCCCGAGTTCAGTGCCCGGCAGAAGGCGGAGAAATAGGCAAGTGGCCTGAGCTCCTGGAAGGCGGGACGCCCCATGACTCTGTATCCAGCACGACAGGAAGCTGTGACACGCGCTTTGAACACTTGGTCGATGCAACCTTTACACACGAGACCGGTTTCTTCCTACCTCACCTCCCTCCTGAACGATGCGGCAGGAGTCGATGGGTTAGGGACTTCCCCGGCGGTCCAATGGTTAAGACTCCGCACTTCCACTGCAGGGGGCCCAGGTTGGATCCCTGGTCCTGGAACTAAGATCCAGCATGCCACGCGGGGCAGCCAAAATACCTAAATAAAGAGCTGATGGGTTATTTATCAACTGAACTATGGTGCGTTTGCCTGCGTGTGCGCGCGTGCCTGTGCGTGAGTGTCGGCGCGCGTGCACCTCGCTCGGAGGAGTCCTGCCCCAGGGGGTTGGGGGAATGGCCTCACTCATGCTACCCTGCACTGCCCACGTGAGACGTACACTCACAGCCTGTGGAGGAGAACAGCCCACTGGGGCCGCACGGGGCTGCCCCCGAGGCCAGGGTGAACCCCAGAGGCAGGCTTTCTAGTCACGAGGGTCTGAGGGGACCCTGGGAGGGTGGGATGGGCTCGTGTGAATAACTCCACGAGCGGACGGGAGCTCAGCTGACTACGGAGGGATGAACCGGCACCGAGCGTGGTCCCCCTGCTCAGGAGGGGGCTGGCTGGGGGCAATGAAAGGGAGATGCTGAGCAGCGAGGCCAGTGTGCCCGCAGGCCCTTTGAGGGCCCCCTGGTTCCCCCCAGACGCCAAGGAAGCACATCACATTGGCCTTAATTTTCGTCATGGCGGCACAGTATGATCGGGAGGGTGGGATGTGGTGGTGTGGGAGGAAGGGGGATCCCAGTGCTTCACTGAGTGTGCAGACCAGGCGGGACCCTACACAGATGCCGCCGTGCGCAGGGCGCATCCATAGGGCTGTTTTTCCCTGAGTCTGCGGAGACTCATTTAACGCCTGCATCCTGGAGGTGTGCTCCAGACCTGCCAGAAATCACACACACACACACCCCCCAAGAAAAACCCAAACCCTGGGCACTCACTAAAAAGGCAGACTCCCAGAAAACATTACATACCTCCTGAGTCAGAATCCACTGGAGAATTGTTAAAGAGAAAACAGAGAAAGACCCGGAAGTTTGGAGAGAAAGCTGGTGTGGATGCCAAGGTGTGCCCTGTTTCGTTTTCACTGCGTGTGTGTGTGTGTGTGTGTGTGTGTGTGTGTGTGTGGCATGGGTGTTTATAGGTTTGCTTTTGCATCATTATGCATCGTGTGAGGGAGTTCTCACTGTGATGGAATAAAGTGCTTATAAAATCGTTTAGCCCATCCACAGATGGATGGATACACAGCACGGGGCCCATGCACACAGTGGAATATGACTCAGCCATGAAAAGGAGCGAAGCTCTGACACAGGCTACAGCGTGGATGGACCTTGAACACACGATGCTCAGTGAGAGAAGCAGACACAGAAGGACACATGGTGTGTGATTCCGTTGATAGGAAACGTCCGGAACAGGCAAATCCACACAGACAGAAAGTGGATTCGTGGTTACCAGGGGATGGGGAGTGACTGCTCATGGGGTTGGGGGGGGTCTCCTTTTGGGGGGATGAGAATATTCTGCAACCAGAGAGAGGTGGCGGTTGCACACATGTCGCCATCTTGAAATCAAGGTTGGGCGCGGGGCTGCATTTTTATTCTGCGTCGGCCCTGCCAGTTCTACAGCAGAAAATGTTCAGGGCCAGAGTCATCAAGACACCGAGAGTGGACTTTCTGCAAGCAATTGGGGTTCCCATTATTTCCCTTCATAAGTCAAATAATAATAATAATGCCATAGACGAAAGAAATACACGTCAACTATGAACGCATTCAAGAAGGAAAATGTCTCATCCGCTTTAGTAGCAAGAGGGGAAGCTCCAGGAGGTTTTCTCAGAGCAGCGTATCTCAACCCCAGGACGGAAACCGAGTGGGGCCCGCTGGGGCTCCGGGGCACAGAGGCCTTCTTCTCCTTCCTTTCTTATAGGCAAGACTCCAGCCTCCGAGACTTTCCCTGAGTTCCCAAAGGGCGGATGTGGAACCGTTGCTAATCAAGTCCCTGCACCCCGGAGACCCTGCACACGCCCTGATCTTATCAGCAACCCCACCCTTGAACTATTGCTATAAACGCATCAAATCCTCCCAAGGTGGGATACCTAGTTTTTCGAGGGCAGGAGCCCTCTGTGCCCCGCTCTGTCTGGCAAAGCAATAAAGCTCTCCTTTACTACTTCGCCCCTCCAAGATGCAATTCAGCACCGGTGCAGAGTAGAAGCTGAGCTTTCAGCATCACCACCGATGGCCTTCGGGGATAAAGATCCCTTTGCTGCGGCGGTGCAGCCCCGTAAAAGGTCTAGCAGCACCTGGGGCAGGGGGAGGGGGGGGGCTTCTGGGGAGGCCCAGAAAGGGATCCCTGTACGCTTTTTGTGTTTTTCCACATCCTCAAAGTTTCCAGTCCACATGGAGAATCTTCTTTGGGACCCAGGTGTGAAGGAAAGAATTAACTTTGCTCAAAGCCAGGTCTGGCCTTGTCTCCCGGGCTCCTGGGAGGTCACCTCTGAGCCCCTGGATGTCCTGCGTGATAAGAGTATATTTGCTTTGCCTGGGGCCTGGGCCACGACCGACAGTCTGTGCTCCAGAGTGATTTAGGACGGGGGCCTTGGGGCGTGCAGTGTCAGCTCGACCTTGGAGGAGATGGAGACCAAAGGCAGTCCTTCAAGCAGTCCACCATGCTGGTTGGCAAGAGCCGGAAGTGAGCACACACCCTTGGTGGGAGGGGAGAGCCCTGCCCGTTACTCTGCTGGGACGGGCACCTGCAGGCTTACACCTGGTCTCTCCTAGACACTGCCCCACGCACCGCTTCCCTCAGCCGATTTTACGCTGCGCCCTTTCCCTGTAAGGAACTGTAACAATGACATCGGCAGCCTGGCAGAGTTCTGGGCCCACGTGGTGAACGATGGTCCCTGAGGGTGGTCCCGGGGGCCCACAAGTTACAGCTGGCGCTGGAAGTGAGGGTGGTCTTGGGGGTGTCACACCAGGGATGTGCAATGATATTCCAAGGACCCAGGAAGTCCACATTATGCTTTGTGAGTTGCCTTTGCACAAAATGGGAGGAGGGAAGAGAAAGGCTTGGGGGTGTTACCCAAAACCTGGGCTCCCCTGTCAATGGGTGTGGAACCAAAAGACACAACCAAGCCAAAATCAGGAGAAGGAAGGATTTATCATCTGCGGCAAGTAGGGAGAACACAGGGGCCCTTTCCCAAAGCAGTGTTTCCCAAACGGCAAAATTGGGGAAGCTGTAATCTCAGGGTACATGCATATTCATGGAGGGGGCGGGGAAACCGCTTGGGTGGTACATGCATATTCATGAAGGGGCTTGGATGGTACATGCATATTCATGAAGGGGCTGGAGCAGAGGAGACTTCAGCATTGCACTGGGGCCGAGGTCCACAGAGTCTAAGCTTTAGTTGACTGAAGTCACAGGGTCAGAAAAGGTCAGTATCCTCCTCCTCCTTTAGGTCCCAGTGGATCTGGTGGTTGAGGCTTCAGGCTAATCCCCACTGAAACGGAACTGGGAGGCTTCACCACTGGTTTGTTAACTTTGCTACTGTTCCTTCTCTTGCCTGAGAACAGCTGGCTCTTTGGTTCCCTTAAGATCATTAATTACCAAGCCCTGTTCAAGGGCAAGCATGGCGGCCAGGCCTAGATCGCAAGACGGCTTCAGCCAAAAATGGCTTCTCTTATGTCAAGAAAGCCATGGCTGGTTCTCTGTCTCGGGGACCTTCCACCTCATCTGTTTACAGGGGAGAGGGTCCCGGGGAAATACCCCTTTCCTCCTTCATGTTATGAGAAGGCTGTGAGCTATCCCGGTGATCAGAAGTGTTCTCTTCCCAGCGCTGAGTTTCCTGGACGCTTTGTCGACCGAGCTGCTGAGAAACGCCTTAGAAAACTCCTTAGAACGCTTCAGAAAATGAACATTGTCGAGCTTTTTGTTTTTGTTTTTGGCCTTTTGTGGTCCTTCTTTCCGGAAGCAGCTGTGACGCCTGTGTGGGTATTCACACAATAATGTGTGTCTCTGGGGAAAAGCAAGAGAGGGTGCCGTTGAAATCTGCTTCTAAATCTGCCATCCCATTTTCTCTTCTGCTATTGTGACGAGCAGAACAAAAAGGGCAGGTGCAGCTGGGTGGCTACGGGTGACGCCCGTGTGTGGCTATTTCTCCAACTTGGGCATCCTTCTCTACCACCAAACCCCATATAAGAATCCTTTCACTTCAAGGAAGCGTTCCAAAGACAGTGACGGGTTCCGTGTTAGATGCGTCCTCACTGTGTTTTCCGAAGTTCAGATTTTTTTTTTTTGAAATGGGTGTCTTGTTATTCATAACAAACCTCTTTCCGCGACAGCTGGGTTTATGTGAATGGAGTGACTTTTTTTTCTTTTTTTTGCCGCACCGCGCAGCTAGTGGGATCTTAGTTGCCTGACCAGGGGTTAAACCCGCACCCTCGGCAGTGAGAGCCCCAAGTCCTAACCGCTGGACTGCCGGGGAAGTCCCCAAAGTTCAGATTTGTATTTTAATCCTGTTGATGTTTACTGCTGTCCCTCCTAGACGCCGTCACAAAGAAAACATGTTCAGAAAAGTAAACAGTGGGAAGACGTTACATTCGTACATGTTCAGTGTATAGAATCTAGAAAAGTTTAACCACCTTGGAGGTCCTCCGCTCCTGCAGGAATTCTAAAGACTAAGCAAAGCGTGAGATTCTCGCATTCAACGTCTTAAAAGTCATTCCTTGAATTCTTTCACTTTTAACCAAATCATGACCCCACCCCTATTTCTCAGGGGCATTTTTATTCTTCTTATTTTTATTTTTAAATTTATTTATTTATTTATATTTATTTTTGGCTGCGTTGGGTCTTTGTTGCTGCACACGGGCTTTCTCTAGCTGCGACGAGCGGGGTCTACTCTTCTTTGCGGTGCGCGGGCTTCTCATTGCGGTGGCTTCTCTTCTTGTGGAGCACAGGCTCTAGGCGTGTGGGCTCAGTAGTTGTGGCTCGCGGGCTCAGTAGCTGTGGCGCACGGGCTTAGTTGCTCCGTGGCATATGCGATCTTCCCGGACCAGGGCTCGAACTCATGTCCCCTGCACTGGCAGGCGGATTCTTAACCACTGCACCACCAAGGAAGTCCCAGGGGCATTTTTAAAGTCTTGTCTGTGTTCTATTTTCCTTTTTATTTCTGTAATATGGAAGCAAAATTCTTTTCTGAGACAATATCTGACTCTATTTCCCCGGAAATTTATGTACTTAGATGTCAAAGTTGGTGACTTCAGAAGTTTGTAAGTGTCTCCATCATCATCATCATCATTATTATTTATTGTGCATCCTTGGTCCTCTTTTCCTGGGAGCATTTATTTCACAGACTCTTGATCAAGACTTCATAATCCTCTGGCCTCTTGTCATTCATCCTAAGACGGTCACAGACAGCATGGCAGGTATATTCCGTCTGGATTTGCTGGGGCTCCAGGGAGGGCTCTGAACGTGAATACTAACATTGGGCTTTTTCTACAAGGCCAGCGGTATTGGGGCCAAGTTTTCTAGGAGTAGAAAACAGGTGTGAGAGCTGACAGTTTGGGAAGAAGACATCCCACACCCAACCTCAAACTTTTGTCTGCCTGAAACTGAGCAAGACCCTGAGGGGCCCTCCTGGGGACAAATCCTTTCTGTGTCCCCCATTTCTTATTTGCAGAATAAAGGCTTCAGCCTCCAGGACCTTCCCTGAGTTCCAAAGGGCAGGTTCAAACAGTTGCTGATCAGGGAAGGAAGGGATGCAGAGACAAGGGAGGAGCCATGAGGAGACAATATAACATACTCGGGTGAGTCAGGGTCAAGGGGCCTGATATGGAAACACTTAAAGTTTGTATCTGCTATTTCCAGCACCAGGGTCATCTGGGGTGAACTGATATGGGGGGGGGGTTCCACTTGATTTTATTATTTTAATTAGTTTTTATTGGAGTAGAGTTGCTTTACAATGTTGTGTTAGTTTCTACTGTAGAGCAAAGTGAATCAGCTATAAGTATACATATGTCCCCTCTTTTTTGGATTTCCTTCCCATTTAGGTCACCACAGATCATGTAGAGTTCCCTGCACTATACGGTAGGTTCAGGTTCTCATTAGTTATCTATTTTATACGTAGCATCAATAGTGTGTATAGGTCAATCCCAGTCTCCCAGTTTATCCCACCCACCCCCCTTGGTATGCATACATTTGTTCTCTACATCTGTGTCTGTAATTCTGCTTCGCTGGTAAGTTCATCTGTGCCATTTGTCTAGATTCCACATGTAAGCGATATTATACGATGTTTTTCTATTACTCAGCCATAAAAAGGAACGAAATAGTGCCATTTGCAGAGGTGTAGATGGACCTAGAGATGGTCGTACTGAGTGAAGTGAGTCAGAAAGAGAAAAACAAATATCCAGTTGATTTTAGATTATGTTTTCTTGGTTCTTCACATCTATCGTGTGTGTGTGTGTGTGCGCGCGCGCGCGCGTGATGGACGCTGTGGTCCGTGTGTTGTAACTGACTGTGTAGACAGTTAACTTCCCCTGCAGAGTCCAGCAGACAGTTCACTAGGCTGGATGTGAGCTCTAAACTCTGCCTTCCCTGCACGGGGCAGCAGCTGAAACCTCTGCTTCAGGCTAAACCGTTCCACCTAGTTCCCTGGAACTTTCCTACACAAGCGTCATCCAGATCTGCGCAACGCTCACACACAGATTTTCAGGCCTCCTGCCGCAGATGCCCCATGGAGGAATCTCAGCCTCATTTTCCAGGTGATCGGGCACCTGCCAGCTCTGTTTTCTGACTTACACACTAGTGAACCTGCAGTGGTTCTCGCTTCCCCCAGATTAGCAGACTGGGGGCGGCTCTCAGGAGAAACGCTGTAGGGATATGCAACTTCCACTGTGCAGTTCCTCATTTTTCAGAAGAGTCCCCCACCCTGCTCTGGTTTCTGCTCACTTGCGGTCATGCCCCAGTGCCTTCAGAGAGTTTTAATGTTTAGAAATTTCATCCAGAGTTTATACTTGTTATCTGTAGGACGTTCAGTCCGACTGAGGCTACATACCAATTGCTGGGAGAGGAATTCGATACTTCCTCGCATCTTTAAGACGTCAAGTTGCTCAGAAGAGCACTTTGCTTTCATAAATTGAGCCTCAGCTCTTCTATCTCTTGGGAACGTATTCCACTGCTTTCTATAACTGAGATCCTTGTGTGGTGCAGCCTTAGAGATGATTTGGAGAAATTCTATAATTATATAGTATTATAGAGAAGTTTGTTCGTTGTTAAAAATCCTTGTGGTTGAGAGTGGATGTTTTCCCCACCCCTACGATAAAGGACCGTATCTGCTCACTTCTTAAATGAGGACTCTGAATCGGAGAAGTGTTTACTGCTTAGAAAGCAAATTACCCGCTTTGTAAGTGTGAGCTGCCAATGGTACAGTATGGAAAAGAGCGGGAAGGGGTATCTTCCCAGTGGAGAAATCCGATTAACACTTCCACCAGGGCACCTGGGTCAACCTCACCTGTGAAAAGCCGTGTTCATAGTCATCAGCCCGTGTAATGTGATGAGAAGTGCACTTGAACTCTGTGGTCTTCCTCCCCCAAAACCCACAATCCCAGTCTAACCATGACAAAAAATCAGACCAATCCCAATAGAGGGGCAGCCTACAAAATCCTTAACCAGCACCAGTCAAAACAATCAAGGTCTATAGATAAATAGGTAACTAATAAGAACCTACTGTAGGGACTTCCCTGGTGGTGCAGTGGTAAGAATCCGCCAGCCAATGCAGGGGACACGGGTTCAGTCTCTGCTCTGAGAAGATCCCACGTGCCGCGGAGCAACTAAGCCCGTGCGCCACAACTACTGAGCCTGCGCTCTAGAGCCCGCGAGCCACAACTACTGAGCCTGTGTGCCCTAGAGCCCGTGCTCTGCAACAAGAGAAGCCACCGCAGTGAGAAGCCTGCGCACCACAACGAAGAGTAGCCCCCGCTCGCCGCAACTAGAGAAAGCCTGCACGCAGCAACGAAGACCCAACGCAGCCAAAAATAAATAAAAATAAAAAAATAAATTTTAAGAAACTATATATACATAAAACTGATTGTAAATCAACTATACTCCAATAAAAAGTAATTTTAAAAAATTATCAAGGTCACTGTAAACAAAGAAAGTCTCAGAAATGGTCCCAGTCCGGAGGAGCCCCCAAAGAGGTGACAACTCAATGTCATGTGGATCCTGGGATAGAAAAAGGACATCGCAGGAAACCTGCATAGCTATGAACCAGGGAATAATATGCATCGGTATTGGTCCATTAATGGTAACCAACGTGCCAGGCTAATGTAGGATGCTGGTAATAGGGGAAAGTTTGTAACTTATACAACAACTCCTTGGACTATCCTTGCAACTTTTCTGTCAATCTGGAACTATTCTGAAACAAAAAGGTTGTTTAAATACCTAGTATAAAATCCAACGACAGATGTGTTTAAGAATCGGCATTACAATGCAATTTGTTGTCAATGGTGTACAGACGACACACGCCTCGCAACATCTTCTCAGCCCCTTCCTTGTCCTTCCACGAGGAATCTGCAACATCACAGCGGCCATCAACACCCTCAGTCTTAATTGGGCCGAGTCCCTTTCACGTGTCTGATTCACCATCGGCAAATGACTTCACCTAAGGAGACCCTGATACACATGTAATATGTCAGCTTTTCTTTTATGCAACTTAAGAAAGTAACAGATTGATTTTGCCTTCAGTTTCCTTAAAACTGGCCCTTTGCACGGGCCAGATGGATTCCCGTAAAACAAGGTTATACTACCCACCACGGAGCACCCAGTGTTCAAAATATCACTTTCTTCCAATATCCTTCTGCAAAAATGGTTGCAAAAACAACAAGAACAAGGCAATATCTCAGACATGCGTTTGCAGAGAATCTGCATGTGGTCCATCCTTTGGGGACCTCGGTTTTGTCCTCCGTAAACTGGAAATACTGACACCACCTACGTGTGAGGTTGGAAGGGTCCCATCAGAGGATCTGTGTCAAATATTTGCCATAACGAGATGCATCCGGAGTTTGGGGTGAGCAGATGCCAACTATTATAGACAGGATGGATACACAACAAAGTCCTCCTGCAGAGCACAGGGAACTCTATTCAACATCCTGTGGTGAACCGTCATGGAAAAGAATATGGAAAAGAATGTATACATATGTATAACTGAGTCACTTTCCTGTACAGCAGAAATTAACACAGCACAACAAATCAACTCTACTTCAATAAAATAAACTTTAAAAAAATTTACCACAACGTCTGCACAGTCAGGGCTCAAGAAACAGTAAATGCGATTTTTAAAATCCGGGGTGCATGTCCATGCTTTGCTTAACTGCTCCAGCGTTTTTCCCCTGCAAGGGAATATTACACCCAACGTGTTTAGGCCCCTGTTGCATTCGATGTCTGAGTGACTGAGAAACGAGGGGGCTTTCGTGTGTGGAACGATCTTGCTTCCTGATGAGATCGCAGGTTGTTATTTGGTTCTGAGAAAAGGGGTGGGAGGGTGGATTATAGGAAAGAGGTGGATGGACACACAGGGTGTGGGAGAGCTGTAATAAAGGACTGTTTCCAGAGGTGCAGCGGTGGTCAGGGAGGGCTCCTGGGGGCTGGGAACCTGGCGAGCCTGTACCATCTTGGGCAGTGGCAGCAGAGGGAGGGGACAGCCACCAGATCCGGAAAAGACAGGAAAATGGACAGGGCCAGCGGACAGGAGCCGGGGCCTTGGGCAAGAGAAGAAAGCCCGTGCTTGGTGATGCGGCATTAGGAACGCAGGGATGTGCTGCCCCCTCCAGCCTTGGCTGGGGCTCCCCACTCTTAGAACGGCAGCCCGAGGGCAAGGGAACCCCGGGATGTGGTCCAGGTGCACCAGACCCCCTGCCCCGACAGGCTGAGCAGGGTGCAGAAGCCTGGGTAGTGGGTGTTGAGGAGCAGAGGGAAGGGATGGGGCACAAGTGTTAGAGAAATGTGGCGGAGACACCGGGTGGAAGAGAGCTGTCCTGCCCCTCGGTCATGTAACGAGTTCAGATGGGAAGGAAAGAGAGGAGGGAGGGAGGGAAGGAGGGAGGGGGGGAAGGAGGGAGGGAGGGAGGGGGGAGGGAAGGAGGGAGGGAGGGAGGGAAGGAGGGAAGGAAGGAGGGAGGAAGGGAAAGAGGGAGGGAGGGAGGGAAGGAGGGAGAGAGGGAGGGAAGGAAGGAAGGAGGGAGGGAAGGAGGGAGGGAGAGAGGGAAGGAGGGAGGGAGGGAAGGAGGGAGGGAGGGAAGGAGGGAGGGAGGGGGAGGGAGGGAAGGAGGGAGGGAGAGAGGGAGGGAGGGAGGGAGGGAAGGAGGGAGGGAGGGAGGGAGGGAGGGAGGGAAGGAGGGAGGGAGGGAGGGAAGGAGGGAGGGAGGGAAGGAAGGAAGGAGGGAGGGAAGGAGGGAGGGAAGGAGGGAGGGAAGGAGGGAAGGAGGGAGGGAGGGAAGGAAGGAAGGAGGGAGGGAGGGAGGGAAGGAAGGAGGGAGGGAGGAGGGAAGGAGGGAGGGAGGAGGGCAGGAGGGAAGGAGGGAGGGTTTTAACGAAAGCTGTGAAAGTTATCGATTCAGCAGCCCTACGGCATCCCTTTTTCTAATTAAATTCAAGAAAAGCCTTAAGACCATTCATCTCCATTTCTCGTGAAGGTTCGACCGCGAACCACAGACGTGTCAGCTCCTTCTCCACCACGAGCCTCAGCTGTGATTTTCTCCGCGTGCTGCTTCTCAGTGGTGAACACCTAAGTGAAGACTCTGTGCCACGCCCGAGCTCTCTGGGGGCGCCGCTGCCATGGGGGGTTTCCAGCTGGGTGTCCCCTCGGGCGTCCTAGAAAACCAGTGACTCATCTTCCAGTCTGTGCAGAAACCGAGTGGTACCACGCTAGGTTTTCGTTTTCTTTTCTTTTTTTTTTTTAAGATTTTTTTGATGCGGACCATTTTCAAAGTCTTTATTGAATTTGTTCCAACATTGCTTCTGTTTTATGTTTTGCTTTTTTGGCCGCGAGTCCTGTGGGATCTTAGCTCCCCGACGGGGGATCAAACCCACACCCCCTGCCTTGGAAGGCAAAGTCTTAACAACTGGACCACCAGGGAAGTCCATAAGCTTTTTCTTGACTTATTTCACACAGGTGTAGGAAGGCTTAACAAATATCCTGGTTAGTGGACATTTTTTTTTTTTTTTTAATAATCTAAGCAGTGTTCTTTCCTTAAAAATATCTAAGGATGGTTACACAATTGAGATAACTGGTGGGAAGCCAACACAGTTTTCAGTTGTTCCCAGATTATTCTGAGATGCACAGGAACAGGGTAGGTGGAACACATCAGAGGTCCCTGAAGAGTGTTAATGGATTAATCCTTTGTCTGTGGTCCATGGGACATAGAGATAACATGGGTCACATTATTTAAAAATAACAATAAAATACATCGTGCAGATTACAGAAGGCATTTTGAGGAGCCTGATGCTTGAAATTCCAAGATATGACCCTGATGATTACTGCCCTTTTAAATGTCCCTTCCTTCCTCCCTTCCTTCCTTCCTTCTTTCCTTCCTTCCTTCCATCAAGGACGTCTTAGTGCCAAATGGACCCAGAATTTTTGTTGGACCCCAGGACGGTCGTGAGCACAGCAAAACACGTTTGTTCCCAAATGCCACGGACTTCAGTTGACTCAGATGATTTCATCATTTTTAGAAAGACTCGTTGGCATCCGTTCTCAAAGCCTTTGTCCAAACACATTTTTAGAAAGCAAGCATTTTTCCTCTTTGGCTTTACTACATTAAAAAATACTTGGAAACACAGAGGAATGGTGGTTGCACAATAGTATAAAAGTAATTCCTGCCACTGAATGGCACACGTAAAAATGGTCAGAATGGGAGATTTCATTATTTTTATTGATTGTATATATTTTTTAATAGATCTTTATTGGAGCATAATTGCTCCACAATGTTGTGTTCGTTTCTGCTGTATAACAAACTGAATCAGCTATATGCATACATATATCCTCATATCCCCTCCCTCTTGCGTCTCCCTCCCACCCTCCCTATCCCACCCCTCTAGGTGGTCACAGAGCACCAAGCTGATCTCCCTGTGCTATGCGGCTGCTTCCCACTAGCTACCTATTTTACATTTGGGAGTGTATATATGTCCATGCCACTCTCTCACTTCGTCCCAGCTTACCCTTCCCCCTCCCCATGTCCTCAAGTCCATTCTCTACATCTGCGTCTTTATTCCTGTCCTGCCCCTAGGTTCTTCGGAACCATTTTTTTTTAGATTCCATATATATGTATTAGCATACGGTATTTGTTTTTCTCTTTCTGACTTACTTCACTCTGTATGACAGACTCTAGGTCCATCCACCTCACTACAGGTAACTCAATTTCGTTTCCCATTATGGCTGAGTAATATTCCAGGGTATATATGTGCCACATCTTTTTCTTTTCTTCTGTCGATGGACACTTAGGTTGCTTCCATCTCCTGGCTATTGTAAATAGTGCTGCAATGAACATTGGGGTGCATGACTCTTTTTGAATTATGGTTTTTTCAGGGTATATGCCCAGTAGTGGGATTGCTGGATCATATGGTAGCTCTATTTTTAGTTTTTTGAGGAACCTCCATACTGTTCTCCATAGTGGCTGTATCAATTTACATTCCCACCAACAGTGCAGGAGGGCTCCCTTTTCTCCACACCCTCTCCAGCATTTATTGTTCCTAGATTTTTTTTATAATGGCCATTCTGGCCAGTGTGAGGTGATACCTCATTTTGATTTTGATTTGCATTTCTCTAATGATTAATGATGTTGAGCATCTTTTCATGTGCCTCTTGGCCATCTGTATGTCTTCTTTGGTGAAATGTCTATTTAGGTCTTCTACCCATTTTTTAACTGGATTGTTTGTTTTTGTGATATTGAGCTCCATGAGCTGTTTGTATATTTTAGAGATTAATCCTTTGTCTGTTGTTTCATTTGCAAATAGTTTCTCCCATTCTGAGGGTTGTCTTTTCATCTTGTTTATGGTTTCCTCTGCTGTGCAAAAGCTTTTAAGTTTAATTAGGTCCCATTTATTTTTGTTTTTATTTTCATTACTCTAGGAAGTGGGTCAAGAAAGATCTTGCTGTGGTTTATGTCAAAGAGTGTTTTTCTTATGTTTTCCTCTAAGAGTTTCCTCTAAGTGTGTGGTCTTATGTTAGGTCTTTAATCCATTTGGTGTTTATTTTTGTGTATGGTGTTAGGGAGTGTTCTAATTTCATTATTTTACATGTAACTGTCCAGTTTTCCCAGCACCACTTATCGAAGAGGCTGTCTTTTCTCCATTGTATATTCTTGCCTCCTTTGTCATAGATTAGTTGACCATACGCGTGTCGGTTTATCTCCGGACTTTCTATCTTGTTCCATTGATCTATATTTCTGTTTTTGTGCCAGTACCATACTGTCTTGATTACTGTAGTTTTGTAGTACAGTCTGAAGTCAGGGAGCCTGATTCCTCCAGCTCCATTTTTCTTTCTCAAGATTGCTTTCGCTATTCGGGGTCTTTTGTGTCTCCATACAAATTGTAAAATTTTTTGCTCTAATTCTGTGAAGAATGCCAGTGGTAGTTTGATAGGGATTGCATTGAATCTGTAGATTGCTTTGGGTAGTGTAGTCATTTTCACAATATTAGTTCTTCCAATCCAAGAGCATGGTATATCTCTCCATCTGTTTATGTCATCTTTGATTTCTTTCATCAGTGTTTTATAGTTTTCTGAGTACAAGTCTTTTGCCTCCTTAGGTAGGGTTATTCCTAGGTATTTGATTCCTTTTGTTGAAGTGGTAAATGGGATTGTTTCCTTAATATCTCTTTCTGATTTTTTGTTGTTAGTTTATAAGAATGTCAGAGATTTCTGTGCATTAATTTTGTATCCTGCTACTTTACCAAATTCATTGATTAGTTCTAGCAGTTTTCTGGTGGCATCTTTAGGATTTTCTATGTATAGTATCATGTCATCTGCAAACAGTGACAGTTTTACTTCTTTTCCAATTGGTATTCCTTTTATTTCTTTTTCTTCTCTGATTGCTGTGGCTAGGACTTCCAAACCTACGTTGAACAAGAGTGGCAAGAGTGGACATCCTTGTCTTATTCCTGATCTTAGTGGAAATGCTTTCAGTTTTTCACCATTGTGTATGATGTTTGCTGTGGGTTGGTCATATATGGCCTTTATTATGTTGAGGTAGCTTCCCTCTATGCCCATTTTCTGGAGGGTTTTTATCATAAATGGGTGTTGAATTTTGTCAAAAGCTGTTTCTGCATCTATTGAAATGATCATATGGTTTTAATTCCTTAATTTGTTAATATGGTGATCGTATAATATGATTGTATATATATTTAGGTATATAATATATATTTATATTTATATACATTATCACAATAAAATTTTTTGTTGTTTCTCAATAGGGGTATTATATTGTTTACAAATGTTCTTTTTATTGAGATATAGATGATGTACAATATTATATTAGTTTCAGCTGTATGCACAATAAAACTTTTAAAATATATATATTACATTTTACAATTGCCTATCTCACCTCCAAAGGGCAACACAGCACACTGAGTGCTCACACACACACACACACACACACACACTCAAGGATCAAATGATTCTGTATTTTTTTTGGGTATGAGTTTTCTTTTCCTCAGAGCAGGGTATTAATCTTCATGCAAATTATATTTGCTCTCACCTTTTCTGGAAGCTCCGCACTGTCAAAGAGTTGCTTTCTCAATGTAGGCATGAAAAGAAAAATCCACACCACCATTCCCAACATGATACCAGATATGCAGCTAGAAGCTGAGGTGTTTCTCCTGAGGTGGCAAAGTCACAAAGGAGTTTTCATTTGTTAACATATTTATATATAGCTTGTGTCCTACTTTCTTCTGAAATGGCCAACGCGTTGATACCGAAAATAACATCTGGACTACTTTTTGTTTTTAATGTCCTCACCAAGTTTTCAATGTTTCTATAGCCTGAGGATTTTTGAAGGTTCTGTGGACAGGTTTGGTGAACACGCCCCAGACAATGTAGGTTACTCTCTTCTTCTATCACATCTCATACCCACACCTGCTCCACTTTCCAGGGGGCCCTTTCCAAGACAATGGCTTTCCTTTTCAAAATTTCTTCTAGACGGCACTATTCACAGTAGCCAGGACATGGAAGCAACCTGAGTGTCCATCGACAGAGGAATGGATAAAGAAGATGTGGTGCATATATACAATGGAATGTTACTCAGCCATAAAAAAGAATGAAATATTGCCATTTGCAGCAACACGGATGGACATGGAGATTATCATACTGAATGATGTAAGTCAGACAGAAAAAGAGACTTATATATGATATTACTTATAGGTGGAATCTGAAAATTGATATAAATGAACTAATGTACAAAACAGAAACAGACTCACAGACTTCAAAAACAAACTTATGGTTACCAAAGGGGAAAGCTGGGAGTGGGGGAGATAAATTAGGAGTTTTGAATCAACAGATACACATGACTATATATAAAATAGATAAACAACAAGGACCTACTGTGGAGCACAGGGAACTCTACCCAATATCTTGTAATAACCCATGAGGGAAAAAAATATGAAAAAATGTATATATAATATATATATATGTATGTATATATATACATACATATATATATACAACCAAATCACTTTTTTAAAAAACTAGTGAATATAACAAAAAAGAAGCAGACTCACAGATATAAAGAACAAACTAGTGGTTCCCAGTGGGGAGAGGGAAGGGGGGAGGGGCAAGATAAGGGGAGGGGATTAAGAGGTACACACTATTATGTATAAAATAAAGAAGCTACAAGGATATATTATCCAGCACAGGGAATAGAGCCAACATTTTGTAATAACTGTAAATGGAGTGTAACCGTTAAAAATTGTATAAGAAATAAAACATTTAAAAATAATAAATAAAATTTCCTAGTAGCCACATTGAAAAAAAAAAAAACCATGGTTGCAGGCTTCCCTGGTGGTGCAGTGGTTAAGAATCCACCTGCTAATGCAGGGGACACGGGTTCGAGCCCTGGTCCCAGAAGATCCCACATGCTGCGGAGCAACTAAGCCTGTGCGCCACAACTACTGAGACTGCGCTCTACAGCCCGCGAGCCACAACTACTGAAACCCACACGCCTAGAGCCCGTTCTCTGCAACAAGAGAAGCCACCGCAATGAGAAGCCCATGCACTGCAACGAAGAACAGCCCCCGCTCACCGCAAGTAGAGAAAACCTGCGCGCAGCATCAAAGACCCAACGTAGCCAAAAATAAATTAATTAATTCTTAAAAAAAAAAGGTTGCATCCAGTATGCACCCTCTTCTAAAAGAACATTTGTTTATGTAAAATGTACTCATCATCAGGTCCAGGTAATATACCTCGGCGATGGTGAGGATTCGGTTCCAGGCCACTGCAATAAAGTGAACATCTCAATAAAGAGAGTCACACAAAATCTTTGGTTTCCCAGTGCCTGTAAAAGTTATGTGCACACTGGACTGTAGTCTATTAAGTGTGCAATAGCATTAGGTCTTAAACAAATATGCCTACGTTAATTAAAAAATATATTATGGCTAAAAAATGTAAAGCGTCATCTGAGTGCAGGGTTGCCACAAACCTACTGTGAAAAACACAACACGTACAAGGCACAGTAAAGCAAACCGAAACAAGACCTCGCGGTGCCCAGGGTCTGTGAACTCCTAGGGGCCCATTCAATGCTTTCAGTTCTTTGAAAACGGAAAGAAAAAATGTGCCTATAACACAGGCTGGTGATATTCATGTTCATAGCAACACAGTCATAAAATATAATTTTTAATACTTTTTTATTTTTTAAAGTTTTTCTTCTTATTATTTTTAACTTTGATTTTATATAGGCATACAGTTAACAATGTTGTGTTCGTTTCAGGTGTACAACAAAGTGATTCAGTTACGCGTATACATGTATCTCTTCTTTTTCAAATTCTTTTCCCAATTAGGTTGTTACAGAATACGGAGCAGAGTTCCCTGAACTATATTTTTTAAATGGAGGAAGGGGCCCATCGAGGCTGTAACCTAACCCCGGATGTAAGGTTCCCCTACGTCCAGCAGTCGGGGAGTCAGGGGCCCCCTCCCAGAGCCTCCTGCGTCTTTCCCACGTTTATCATTTTAAGGATTTTTTCACAGTCAACCTCAAGGGCCCTGGCGTCAGGGCTGGATGTGATCCCTTATTAGTGACGGCAGGGAGAGCTCGGCCCCCTCCGAGAAGCAGGCAAGCTGTGCAGACCCTGCAGATGTGGTCGGTGGGAGGGGAACAACCAGCCTCCTGTGGGCACCTTCCGAGAAACGTCGAGAGCCCCCGCCAGCCTCTCGTCTCTCTGAAGGGCAGACCCAGGCTCTGGGGTCCCTGTTGGGTGAGTCCGAATCCCACCTCCATCTGTTCTGACTGTGGGCAGCCACTCCTTCCCCTCGGCCCAGAGTCTTGGTTGGCTTAGCGGGCGGTCACACTGGGCGCTGTGACCCAGGGCTCGGGCCGTGGTGCTCACGCAAGAAATATGCATTTCCTCTCCGAGAGGCCGGAGCCGTGCTTCCCACAAAGCACCGTGGCTAGAGCTGGTCCTGACTGCAAAAGAGTCTCTGCATCCTCCGTAGTGGAGAAAAATGCAGAATTTGGAAGCAATGGGCATGAGAATTAAAAGGAAAAATCAAGGAGTCGTTGGGACGGAGGGTTCTCATTCAGCCTTGACGTGTGGACCAAATATCACCCTGTCAGAACCAGGAAGCTTATTGAGAACATAAATTCCATCATTGGAGGCTGTGTGTATGTAACGCGCTATTTTTTTTTCTTTCTCACGTGATATCTGACTTCTTATTGCCACGTTAATTATTTGAGCTTGGGTCTCTAGGGCTTGTGTGTGAAGGGTCCAATTTTTTTTTTAATTGAACAAATAAATTATTCATCTGAGTTGATTTCCTGTTTTTATGGAGACAGATGCAAAGCTGATTTATATAACAGATCTGACTGCCAAATCGGTAGTCTTTCCACGTCCTTGGCTTCTGCTGAAAACTGCGAGTCCAAATGCGATTTTTGCGCGTGGTTTTGTGCATTGAAATCTTCGGTTTTGAAAGGATAGATCTTCTTTAAACACAGGTAAAGGTAGACAACTACAAAGGCACCTCTGTCTCACTGGGTACCCCCGCTCCAGGGGAGCCCCAGCTCTCCAATTCCTGAAGGGTTTTCAGGCCCTTGAACCCTAAAGAGACATGCAGCCCTTCTGCGTTGAGAAGAAACCGTGGCACTTTACCATCCAAGGTGGCACGGCACCAAATAAAAGTTTTAAAAAGGTTCTGCTGCTCATAAGAAAGCTACAAAAATATTTTGACAACCTGAAATCTGTTTGCTGTTGGATCTCCTTCTGTGAAAGAAAAGAGGGGGGGGGAAACGCAAGTCTGTCTTAAAACCCACCCCTGATTTAGAAACAGAACGTCTTCTGGGTGTATTAGTCATCTCCTGACTCAGACGCTGCTGCTGACTCATCATGTCGTATCCTTCTGCTTGTTTTGAAGCTGCACCTTTCGGGGGCGATGTCCGGGGTTCTGGGTAGGCATCCAGGGAGCTGCACCCTGGTTGCAGATGAACTAAGGGCTCTGGGCGTGAGGAAGGAGGAGAAGCGGGGACCGAGGGACCTTAGCAACGGGGACGCATCGCGACCCAAGGGAAACCCGCTCCTGAGTTTGGAAGGATCTGGGCAGGAAGGAGGAGAAGCAAGGGCACCTCCTTGACGGAGCCCCTGGAGGAAGTGCTTAGGCTCTGGGATGCCATGCAAGGACCACAGGTGCTGGAGAGGAGGGCGTTGCCCATGCGGCCACCGCTGGACCGAGACATTGGGGTCGTCCTCTCCCGGAAGCTGTTGGCACCTCCCGCCAAGGGACCACCGTCTTCTGGCCTCCGTGGCACCCAACACAATGGTGCGCCTGCCCGGTGAAGGTGAGACCCCCGGGTGTTTCAGATACGGCAGCTCAGGAAGCGGAGGAAGATGGGTTTGAAGAGAAAGATGAGCCACTATGGCTTCCCGTGCTCTGAAGGACGAAGACGGTCAGGGTATCTGGGATCCAGATCATACGACCCTGGGGTCATGTCGCAGCACAAACCTGCCTTCCGCCCCAGTCTTGCCTGCAGAGCCCAGGGAGACCTCCCGTCTGGGAGTCCCGTCCCGTCTGGGAGTCCCGTCCCGTCTGCCCCAGGAGCTGAGAGAGACCCTCCCGGCCCCGCCGAGGGAACATCTCTTCCCTTCCCATCAGCATGCTGGGCCAGCCCCTCCTCTCCACTCCCCTGATTTTCCGTCTTACCTATCTTGAGGTGCGTGTCTATTCCCACATCTATGCCTACACCCTCACCTGTACCCCACTACCTGTCCACCCACACCTATGCTAGACCTATGTCTAAATAGCTACACCTGTAGATAGAACACGTATCCACCTGTGGATGCCTCTAGCTCTGTCTATACTTTTGCCTATGCTCTATCCCTACATCCACATACATGTGTTTATATTCGTACGCCCATACTTCCACGTTTATACCTATATCTATACTTTTACTTAAATGGATTTCTATATACATATATCTATATGTGTATCTCTATACGTTTATCTATATTGATACCTACCTCTCTATATTTATAACTACATCTACAGGTATATACCTATATTTATATCTACAGAGCTTCACTATGACTATGTACTCCTACCAGAAGACCTACGCTTATGCTATATTTATATAGCTATATATGTATTCTTATGTGTGTGTACCTACAGCTCCATCTGTACTTTATTTATACCCGTGTCTATATAGCTGTATATACCATATCTATATAACTGTATGTATATGTATATCTCTGTCTATAAACCTCTACCTGTACCTACCCCTGTATGTATATATCTCTACCTATATCTGTATACTTCTACACCTAGACTATATACTTGCAGCTCTGTACTTATATTTATACCTGTACCTACACTTTGATATTTCTACCCCTACACTGGTGCTGTCCCTATATCCCACCTAGAGCCACACCTGTACTTCTAAGCCTCCCCCTCCACAGTATGTACACCTGTATCTACAGCCATCACTCAGGATGTGCCTACCTACCTCCACCTCCATCTCTCTCTGTTTCTACATGTCTATACCTTTACCGCACCTCTGTGAACATGCATGTGTTTGTCTCTGCCTCAACTTCTATCTCTGTGCGTCTATATATCTATTTCTCTTTCTCTAGCTCTGTCTCTGTCTCTATCTAACCGTCTCTCTATCTCATCGGCGCTCAGACCCTGCCTCCACTACAAGTTTAGAAGCCCAGCACCTAGCTCAGCCCATGCGTGGAGGACGACGCTGGTAATCACGGGGTATTAGAGATGGAAACGTCTTACGTATCTCCCAAAGGAAAGAAGGAAGGAGGAACTAAACGGTGAGGATATCAGAGCTGAAAGAGCCCCACCCCCAGGAATCAATGCTCCTTTCATCAATGACAGCAGGAGAACCCAGGATCCCAGGGCAAATGCAGCGCCCATCTTTTAGTGCAGTAATGGCATGCACCCCATGACTCATTCTCCTGTCGCCCTGTTCCACTAGATTGTGACCTCCTTGAGACAGAGGCCGTTAATCTTGCTTTCTCTTAGCAAGACTTGGCATGGTGCTGGGTAGGCATTCAATACATTTGTGCTGAGTTGAATGAACGCATACATTATTCTTGTCCTAACGTTGAGAGTCAAGTCAGAGGCTATGAAATCCTAAACTGCGGTTGTTTGATTAATGCTTATGCTGAGTGGACTAAAGATCCAGGAAGAAAAGAAATGCATCCCTTTTGTGTCCCTTTTTATCCCAATGCCTAGTACCGCGCCTGCCGCATACCAGGGGGTTCTGTACACAGAAGTGAAAGGTGCAAAGAGCTGTGTCATTTCACCACGATGGGTGTGAAAGCAGAGCAATGATTCCCTCTGTGAAGGATACACATTTGAAGATACAAAGACGCTTATTCCGGAGGAGGTGAGTGGGTAATTCTGTACTAACTTTTGTAAGGAACTCCCAACTGTCTCCAAACCACTGAAGGATTCTGGAGTGGGTTAGGAAGGCAGAAGTCTTTTTTCCAAAATTAAGGCGAGGGCTTCCCTGGTGGCACAGTGGTTAAGAATCCGCCTGCCAATGCAGGGGACACGGGTTCGAGCCCTGGTCCGGGAAGGTCCCACATGCCACGGAGCAACAAAGCCTGTGCTCCACAACTACCGAGCCTGTGCTCTAGAGCCCACAAGCCACAACTACTGAGCCCACCTGCCACAACTACTGAGGCCCGCGCACCTAGAGCCCGTGCTCCACAACAAGAGAGGCCACCGCATGAGAAGCCCACGCACTGCAACAGGGAGTGGCCCGGCTCGCCGCAACTAGAGAAAGCCCGCGCACAGCGCGCAGCAACGAAGACCCAACGCAGCCAAAAATAAATAAATTTATAAAAAATAAAAACAAAATTAAGGCGATTGCACCTCTGTGCCATGTGCCAGGAGAACATTGTCCCTCAAGCCCCATCCACTAAGGAACTCAGGTTAACTGTTAAAGTAGGGGGTCCCAGGAAGAAAGGTTGTGTGGTGGACAACATTGAATTCTTCATGCTCCCAGCCTGGAAGGATGAGTTGGAAGGTTTGCTTTTTCAAATGGCTTATATAACTTCATGGAAAGATTGTCAGTGGGAGGGAGAGGACACCACTTCTCTGGAGTGTCCCTTTGTGTAAGCATTTGATCAGTACTAATTTTGTTGGGTTTTATCCTGATGTATCTCAATCCTTTGCTTGGAACCGCAGGCTATAATACTAATACTACAGAGTTACTGTGAATATTGAAATGGGATCATGGGACTTCCTTGGTGGCGCAGTGGTTAAGAACCCGCCTGCCAATGCAGAGGACACGGGTTCGAGCCCTGATCCTGGAAGATCCAACATGGTTCAGGGCAACTAAGCCAGTGCAGCACAACTACTGAGCCTGTGCTCTAGAGCCCTCGAGCCACAACTACGGAGCCCGCAGACCACAACTACTGAAGCCCACGTGCCTAGAGCCCATGCTCCACAACAAGAGAAGCCACGGCAATGAGAAGCCCCTGCACTGCAACGAAGAGTAGCCCCCGCTCGCCGCAACTAGAGAAAGCCCGCGCGCAGCCAACGAAGACCCAGCACAGCCAAAAATAAATACATTGAATTAAATAATTTTTTAAAAAAATAATAAAGTTTATCTCCTTCTTGGAAGATATCTAGAGTAGCCTTAACCGTGGTTAAGCCCAATGCACCTCATATTGTTCACGTTTAATTTTGTACAGGGTTAATGGGAGGTTGAGCCGGGAACCCTCATTCCACAAGCCCAGAATCAGAAATTTATGTTGTCTTCTGCTTACCAACAACTTAACCGAACTCCTTGCTCTGAAAAACTTAGTTTACAGAACCTCACTGAAATTTTGACAAAACAGCTCAATTTTTATTATTTTAGACACTATTCCTGGTATGTTCAGTGCATTCAGTTATCATCCCAAGAACTTTTTTTTTTACACATATATACATTCTTTTACTAATATTCTTTCCCATTATGGTTTATCCCAGGATATTGAATATAGTTCCCTGTGCTCTACAGTAGGACCTTGTTGTTTATCCATTCTAAATGTAATAGATTGCATCCGCTAACCCAACCTCCCAATCCATCACTCTCCCTCCGCCCCCCTACCCTTGGCAACCACAAGACTGTTCTCTATGTCTGTGAGCCTGTTTCTGTTCTGTAGATAAGTTCATTTGTGTCATATTTTAGAGGCCACATATAAATGATATCACATGGTATTTGTCTTTCTCTTCCAAGAACTTCTTGATGTGGAGAAAATGGAGCCTTCATGGGATATACAAGAAGTAGGAGATTTTCAATTCTCTTAGTCAACTCTTTAGGAAATATATCAAATGCACTTCATTAGAATGAGATAATATTTGAAAAGCTAATTATAACCCGTTTTATTCTACTAACTAAATCAGGTCCCTGTTGGTCTGCTACCTCTTGGTACTTTCATAGTGTATTACCTTTATTTAAAAATTTTTTTCCAGTTTATGAAGGTGTAATTTTTTTAAAAGAAATTAATTTAAAAATAAAGGAAAAGGGTTTCCCTGGTGGCACAGAGGTTAAGAATCCACCTGCCCATGCAGGGGACACAGGTTCGAGCCCTGGTCTGGGAAGATCCCACATGCCGCAAAGCAACTAAGCCCGTGCGCCACAACTACTGAGCCCGCGTGCCACAACTACTGAAGCCCGTGCACCTAGAGCCCGTGCTCCGCAACAAGAGAAGCCACCGCAATGAGAAGCCCGCACACCACAACGAAGAGCAGCCCCCGCTCGCCGCAACTAGAGAAAGCCCGCGCACAGCAGCAAAGACCCAACGCAGCCAAACATAAATAAAATAAATAAATGTATTAAATAAAAATAATAAAGGAAAAAGCCACTGACACACACCACAACATAGCAGAAGCTCAAAACCAAAACCACCTACGTTAAGTGAAAGGAGACAACCTCGAAAGGTCACATAGTGTAAAATTCCTTTTGAATGCAATCATAGTTCAACTTGTAAAACGCTCATAATAGAAAGCCTGGCAAAGAATAAACTGAAATTTGAAAAACATGAAGTTCTTGCTCTGATATGTTCACGTCTTTTCCTTCAAATAGGAGGAATCTTCGTAATTGCCTTCTCCTCTTTTTAAAAAAAAGATGAAAAGTAATTCCTGCAGAGGCCACGGATGACTTCAAACCTCCTGAATCCCCCCTAGAGTAGCCTATTTGTCAGGTCTGGTAGTGTTTTTGCTCTTCGTTTTGTCCAATTTTCCCCCCATAGGCTGCGTTTTTCTCCTCTTTAATTTGCCTCATGGTTTAGGAATTTTTATTTTAAGAGGATTTATCCCTTTGAAGCCCCACTTCTCCCCCCACCCCCCACGGTGAATGCATTCTTTCAACCTCGTCAACATCCAGCTGTGTCTGCAGAGTTGGGACGGGATTGTTTGGAGCAGGTTCTCAGGAAGGGTCCCGCCTCTGCGTCTGGTGAGTCTGTCGCTGACTGTGCCTCAGATCTGCTCTTCTATTCCAGTTGCAGTTCTCCACAATGCCTCTTTGTTTTGTTTTGGGCTGTGAGTCCTTCCTCTTCAAGTCACCCTTTTCTTATTTTTTATTTTTTAAATAGAAAGGACTGCAGGGCACCTAGAGTGAGGAACTCAGCTTGCCTCTGTATAAATGTTTGACCTGAATCCACACACAATACAGGTGTGTGGTTTTTCTCACTTATTTTTACACTCGGGCAATTCTTTTTTTTTTTTTTTTTTTTTTTGCCTACTTACACCCTTGTGAGATGGAAGAGCCAGAAATGGCACCGAACTCAGCCAATGGGCTGCCACCTTGTTTTCTTCTCAGCTGCCCTTCTCCGTATTGTTTGATAAGCCTGGCTTACTTACTAACTCATGGTCACGGATCGAGTCAACCTCAAGGAACATTGAACAATTGTTTGGGCTTAAGCCACAGCTATTAAACAATTATTGAAAGATAAAGCAAGTTTGCTGCTTTTCCATCTTGCCATCTGCAGTCAAAAGCTCATAGTTTGGGTGATTTTGAAAAAAGTGCTTGTTTTGGAAACGTGGCTATTAGAGCTGCAGAGAGATTTCTGTGGGGGACCAGAGCGTGAGGATTTAGTTGACCATCTCCAAGCTGGTCCCTCCCAATCCCCTCCTCCTAATGTTCATGCCCTTGCGTCACCTTCACCTCAGGAATATGGGTGGAATCTGTGTCTTTCTTCTAATGCAAAGATGGCAAAGCTTAGGGACTTCCCTGGCGGTCCAGGGGTTAAGATTCCATGCTTCCACTGCAGGGGACAAGGGTTTGATCCCTGGCTGGGGAACTGAGATCCCGCGTGCCACGCAGTGTAGGGAAAAAAAAGAAAAAAAGATGGCAAAGGTTAGCGGATGTCTCTTCTGAGACTGTGTTGCATAAGACTGAAACTTCTCGGACTTAACTGGTGGCGCAGTGGTTAAGAATTCACCTGCCAGTGCAGGGGACACGCGTTCGAGCCCTGGTCTGGGAAGATCCCATATGCTGCAGAGTAACTAAGCCCATGCGCCACAACTACTGAGCCTGCGTTCTAGAGCCCGCGAGCCGCAACTACTGAGCCCGTGTGCCACAACTACTGAACCTGCAAGCCTAGAGCCCGTGCTCCGCAACAAGAGAAGCCACTGCAAAGAGAAGCCCAAGCAAAAAAACGAAGAGTAGCCCCCGCTCGCTGCAACTAAAGAAGGTCCACATGCAGCAACAAAGACCCAATGCAACCAAAAATTAAAAAAAAAAAAGACTGAAACTTCTGTTCTGCCAGCAAAGCCTCCTGCCCCATGGAACCCAGGGGCCGTGTCCTGAGATGTCCACACAGCAAGGAATGGACAGTGGCTTCCAGCCAACAGCCAGAAGGGAGCCAAAACCCTCAGTGTGAAAAGCCACAAGGAACCAGTTCCTGCCAACAGCTGCTTCAGACCCTCCCACTGTCTCAGGGGAGCCCCCAGCCCTGGCTGACACATTTGCAGCCTGCAGCAGAGGACTCGGCTAAACTATGCCTGGATTTCAGACTCCCAGGAACGTGTGCTGGTTAAGCCTCTGAGTTCTGGGGGAAGATGTTTTGCATCAAGAGGTAAGTGACACAAAGGCAGAGGTATTTGGAGCAGAGATAGATTTTTGAAAAGAGCCTCCGTTTCATCTCTGGTGGGTTACAGAAGTAAAGATGAGGATGCTTGCAGTACTAGGGGTTTCTGGTGCCTTGTATTAGGGTGTGTGGCCCTAAAGAGGTCTGTGTCGGTATTTCCTGCTGGACCCAATCTTCCCGAAGGAACGAAGCTTTTCAGGCAACAGCTCTCCGTGGGGCACCAGCCAGCCCCGCTGGCTGCAAGGTTTATGGGGAAACATCCCATCCATACCTCAGAGACTAAGGCAAATTGTTACATCAGTCACGCTCCTGTTTCCTCTGCGTCCGTCTTTTTTAAAAAACAATCTCATGAACTTGGACCTCCTTCTGGATTTCGGTTCCCTGTTCACCCAGACACCCCTCAAGATGTGGGTGTCAGAAGATGTCCTGACCCAGCCTTGATAATAGAGAATCCTGCCTGTGACATTGAGTCTCTGTCGGCCCTTCTTACCTCCACGCCCAGGAAGACACAGATTTCTCCGGAGCAGGAAAATTGAACTTGGCCTCCCGTTAACACTCACGGCTAGGGATTTTTTTATTTATTTATTTATTTTTGTCTTTAGTTAAAAAATGCTATGCACAAGAGATGATCTATTTTGCAAGTGGAAAAATACTGTACACACAGAGACACACACACGGGGTGTGGTGCTATATCTGTAGGTGTGAAGGGAGGCAGCAAAGTGTCAGCTCAGCTCACCTGAGTCCAGATCGGAGGCTTCTCCCCCAGGTCAGGAGCCAGCAAAGCGCTGTCTACACCAGCTGCAGCTTCAGGCTGGGAACTGAACTACGGTCAGGGGTGTCTGTGATCCAGGTGCACACAGTCCCACCCTTGGGATGCAGGTCACGTTCCCTCCCTGATCGCTGCTTTGTGGCCCCGGAGCTCTGGGATGCTGGGGGTTCCAGGGAGAGCTCTCAGGAGAAAAGGGAGTGAGGAAGACAGAGCAGGACAGGAGAAACAGCCCAGCAAGGATGTGACCTTTGCAGCCTGATCCCTTGGGGAGGCCTGGCGCCTGCATTGCACCGCTGAGCTGGTCTTTTGTACAATGGGTCATTGCCTGTCGGCTGCCTGAGCTTGGGGATATGTGGGGTGATATCCCAGGCCAGGCAGCTTGCATAGATCTGAGCCCATCACAAGGAAAAAATGTTTTTCTATTTCTTTAATTTGGAGAATTTGAATCATCGATATGAAAAGATGAATCTTATCACTGTTTCATGACGTAAGTCAAATCATTACGCCATACGCCTTCAACTGTTCCAGTGCTGTATGTCAATTCTATCTCAATAAAAATGGAAGAAGACATAAAAATTTAAAAAACGTTTTTAAATAAGAAAATGGAACCGTTTAAAAATGTGAAAGCCGTTCTTAGCTTGGGGCCATAACGACCCAGTTTAAATTTCATCTCCTGCTGGAATACTTAGAAATAAACCCTTCCCAATTCTATCTCGTTTACCCTTAATTTGGTCCGCACGGAGGATGTAGCTTGTGCTACAAGGAGGTTTTTTTTTTTTCGTATCGAGGTAAATGTGTGTCACCCAAAACAAGCTGCACGAGGCTGGCCCTCGACCTCCCGGACAGGAGAACATTCACGAAGTTTGGTTCCAGGATCCTGTACGTTTTATAGATAATAACCGCCAAGGAGGTGAGTGAGGACGGTAAAAATAGCAAAATGCAGACACAGCTCGAAACGCCCAACCCTCCACGTGGTGATGACTTAATTCAAGCTCCCGCTTCCCATCAATTGTCAGGTCGCCCTGTTCAGACAATGAGTCATGGAATTCCAACACCGATAACAGCTCCTACAACGTAATTTGGGTTGTAGATCCCAGATAGAGGACACCACGCGTCCCTTCTGAAAGCCAGGCGCATTTTTATTAGTCACGGTTTTGAATTATTGACGGCTCCCTTTAATTAGACTTGAGGAATGAGGCGTTAGATCAATGCCAAAGCCTGCGTTGTAGAGTAACTTAAAACAGGAGCTGAAAGGAACCTGTATCCTTCTGGCACCAAGCGTGAGCTACGATTTTCTCTTTTTCTGAAGCCCTCCAACCATGTTGAAGTGCTCTTCACATACAGGCTTAGGGATATACCTGGAGAACGATTTATCCATTTGAGCTATTTTATCGCTAATAAACTCCGGGAGAATGGACACACGTTTTCTCTGGGTCTCTCCTCTTCGTTATGGAGCTGTTTTCCTTACAGTTCGTTGAAAGGCTGGAATGAACACAGGGATGAAGGATTTTCCATCATCTTGTTTCACGTAAAATCCTCCCACCTTTTTCTTCTTCCAGGTTTACTGAGATAGAATTAACACACAGCACTGTATGAGCTTAAGGGATACGGCATAGTGACTTACATACATCGTGAAATCATGACCACATAACTTCAGTGACCATCCATCATTTCACAGAGATACAAAAGAAGCAAAATAGAAAAACTATTTTTGCTTTTCTCGTGATGAGAAATCTCAGGATTTACTGTCTTAACGACTTTCATATATAACACAGAGCAGTGTTAATTACTTGTATCATGTTTATAATATTGAACATTACATCCCTAGCACTTATTCACCTTTTAACTGGATAAAAGTTCCTTTGGGTCACCTTCCTCCAATCCCACCTTCCCCTACCCCCTGTCTCTGTAACCACCGATCTGATCTCTTTTCCTAAGAGTTTTTGTCTGCTTTTGAAGTATAATTGGCCTACAGTACTTTTAGTCCTTGTTCTACGACATAATGATTCAATACTTCTGCACACTGGTCCACTTTCTAAGTTACCCAGCTTTCACGTGTTTCTGGGTTTATTGGAACTACAATTTCACTGGGGAATGACCATCCCCAAACTGGTTTATTTGTACAACCTCCTTGTGTTCCTTCAGATAGGGGATCAATAAAAATCAACCCATGGGAGCCATACTTGAGTGTATGAACATTTATATCCAGCATACTGGCCTATTTCAAACATTTAAAAATCTTTCCCAGACGTGTTTCTAACTCATGGCTTTTCTCTGTTCCTAATCTACGTTTTGAAATAAATTTATAACATTATACCACATTTTATCAGACCTGAATACATGATCCATGAAATAGCCACGCCTCCATCCCCCACCCCTCAAATATTTTGCAATTAAAATTGTACTTTTACTCCAAACGTTTTACCCAAATGTATTTGTTTTTAGCGGAAAGATTTTTGGTGGCCAAAAATAATTTTCGTTTCTTTTTTTTGGAAATAAACTAATCCACCCACCGCAAAAGCTCTGTTTCAGCTTGATAAGGCATTCCGGTGTTTGCAAAACACTTTCATCCTTGCAGCAACGGGGAAATTGGCAGCTATGCCAGCAGGACACTCTCGCACATGGAAACGTTCTCAGTTGAAAGCGGCCCGGGTGGCACTCTGATGCGTCTCCTGGCAGCACGGGGCTGGCCTTCATCAACACCCGCTAAGGTGATGGGGATTCCGTGGAAAGCCTGCCCGTGTATCCTACATGATTCCATAAGCTGCTTACCACTGAAGTTTTTCTGTGTCTATTCACCTTCAAATAGGGGTCCATCCTTTTTTTTTTCTTTTTTTGACTTAATTTTTTCCAATTGCAAATCTTTTTTCTTCTTTGTTTCTGTTTCTAATTGACGTCTAGTAGATTTACAGCGTCGCGTTAGTTTCAGGTGTACAGCACAGTGATTCAGTTATACATATATATCTACTCTTTTTCAGATACTCTCTCATCATTTTAATGTTTCTTTCTTCTTCAATGTGTGCATGCCAACCAATTTTCTCTTCTCTCCTTGGGGGATGCGTATCACAACACCGGGGTCCTGGTAAAGGGTTAACCGATTATCCAGGAAAAAAAAAAAGAAATGCTGGTCCGTCTCTGGAGCCAGTTTCTGGGGTGTAAACACGGCCGCCCTGGTTGAGGTCGTGGAGCATGGATTTGGGACATGATGAGCCGTGTCGGGCCCCAAGGGTGGGTAGGAGCTGGTTCTATCACCTCTCCATTAAGGTGTCGACAGGGGAGACGGATGAGACGCCTAAGGGGGCTTTGGGATGGGAGACACATAACCCCACAGGTGATTCGTTCCACGGGTATGACTGGCCACGGCAGGGGGGTACCCCAGGGGAGACGGTATCCCACAACCCTGGGAAGATGTATGTGGACTTGCCTCACCTCCCGATAAGAATCTGCCTCTCTCATAGACCCTCAGTCCATCCGTACCGGAATCACCAAGTCCGTGTAGGTATCACCACCTCAGCTCACAGGAGACCCTAACAGAGTCCCACAGTTGCCCGTTGGGTTGACTAAGAAGATGCAGAGTGTCGTGGCCATACTAGGAAGTGTGAGGGAGAAAGTGTGAGCTGGGCTGGATGCAGCTCCCACCTGGGACTGGACAGAGCTACCCTCCGTCCAGTGTCATGACACCCACACCTGCACAGGTAAGTCAGTGCAGGTGCTGGGGCTGGAAGCTACCTGTGCACACAGAACACAGTGGAAGGGGCTTCCCTGGTGGCGCAGTGGTTGAGAATCCTCCTGCCAATGCAGGGGACACAGGTTCGAGCCCTGGTCCGGGAAGATCCCACATGCCGCGGAGCAACTAAGCCCGTGCGCCACAACTACTGAGTCTGCGCTCTGGAGCCCGCAAGCCACAGCTACTGAAGCCTGCGCACCTAGAGCCCACGCTCCGCAACAAGAGAAGCCACCGCAATGAGAAGCCCACGCACCGCAACAAAGAGCAGCCCCCGCTCGCCGCAACTAGAGAAAGCCCGCGCACAGCAACGAAGACCCAACGCAGCCAAAAATAAAATTAATTAATTGGTAAATTTATTTAAAAAAATACAGTGGGAATATTGGAGGGATGTTCAACACTGCCTCAGAATGTTCTCTAAGACTGAGGAGGTGAGCATCCCTGAGGGGTATTTAAGAGTGTGTACAACGAAATTAAAGCAAAAGGGCCAGAGGACCCTGGCTGCTCTCTCACTGGGTCCATCTTCATCCTAAACTCCTAGACAAGCTTCATCCCCAAGCAGTGCACTGGCTACCTGGACCCCACAGAGTTCCTCACCTCCCTTGGAATGCTATTCTCCCTGGCAGAAAATGTGTCTTTTTTTTTTTTTTAAGTCTATAACATGTATATCTGGTCAACCAGACAAATAAACTAATTGTGTGAGAAAATGCTGTCAAAACAGAAATTGCTTTTCGTCATAGAGTCTTAGGAAACGTCTGCGCAAGTTTTTTCTTTTAATGACACTTATTTTGATTTGGGGATTCAGAATCTACCAGATCGCAGAAAAAAATAAATGCAGAAAATAAATCACACTTGCACAGTTCTGAGACACGTGGGTCTCGCGCTTGGGAGGGATGAAACGCAGGCTAAGGGTGATATTTTATTTTAAAGGGATGTTTATCTATTAAATATGTTCACATATATTTATTTGGCAAACAACTTCAGTAAATAAAAAAGCATGTATTTATAGAATGCAGGCCTAGGAGTCTTCTCAGCAACCAGAGGTTGCAGATCGGGTGAGCTGAATGGTCCATGGGGATGGCGCACTGTAAGAAGCAGAGAACTGCCCTCAGCATTCAGCAGAGGCTTCCACAGGAACCACCGGATTCTTCTCTCTGCGTCCTTAAGTGTTTTCCAGACTACACCAAGCAAAATTCCTTCCAACACAAATAACTCAGGACACTCATTGCCGTGTCGGCAGGGAGTAACAGGGGCTCTGGGGATCAAAGCACGTGGGAAACACGGGGCTGCAAAGAGTGAGCTATTATTCATTTCAGCAAGATGTCTCTGTCTTTTCTTCGCGCAAGTGCAACGAAGTCTTTCCAGGGAAGAGAGATTATGATACGATCGGCAGCTTTCCCCAAGCCAACCTGACCACAGAACACATTTAGGAGCATTTCACTCCAACTGGATTCCAGGGAACAGAACCAGTAACATCCGAAGTTCGTTACCCTGTAGATGAATACTACTGTTTGTATAGAGTTAGATACTGTTTGTTAGATACTGTTGAGGTAACTTCGGACAGGAGTAGAATCCCTTCTCCAAGAGGCTGCAGGTAGAATATAAATATACCACGTGCCCTACATCGAAATATAAGATGCACGTTACATATATAGGTACGCTTCACGCGCTAAAAGCTTGAGTTATCAAAGGCTGACACTTTCCCTTAACCAATGGCTTTCTTGTCTTCCTCCAAGAAAACCTTGTCTCTAGAACAAGGTCTTCATAACTTTCCAGAAGTTCTGCGTATGTCCAAAATACGTTAAGAAAGACATCGAGGTTTCCAGTAAACTTCTATATGCATGGAGCGAAACAGCAGGAGATTTCCAGGCAAGTCTAGATGCTTGGATGTCCTGGAACCTGTGAGTAAAAACTTTCCTGCTTGAATGCCGTACAAGAAAGAGCATGGCCATACCTTCAGGTATCTTTGGTCACTGAATTAACAGGAGGGTGAATGAAAGAGGGGCTCAGGAGCTGTCCTGGAAATGACACATTCCACAAACACAGCCCTGTTTCTTCTCCTCTGAACCGTGGCATTTCTGAAAAGGATGCAGGCGATGTTGCCCCTTTGTCCTGCAGCATCTCCGTCTTTCTCAGAATTAGGCTTGGGAAAGGCAGGTCATGCTTGGAAGATTTCAGACTTTGGCCAAGGAAAACCCCCAACTCTTCATTTTCTCATCATTCTGCATGTTGGGGTACAGCTACAATCCCAATGAACAGGGGACAGTGGGCACAGCCTCTCACGGGCTAATGGGTCAAGGAGTTGTGGAAGGTGATGAGTGTCTTCCAGGCATTCAGCAAACTCCCTGCTCTCCTTGAATGAGCTCAGAGTCCACCATCAAATCAAGGTCCCTGTATGCGCCAGCCCTAAAAGATTTCCGGGGAACTGGGGACAATTTTTCAAAGATAAAAACCACCATGCTACGGGGAATACAGCCAATATATACATATATTTTTTTGCGGTACGCGGGCCTCTCACTGCTGTGGCCTCTCCCGTTGCGGAGCAAAGGCTCCGGACGCGCAGGCTCAACGGCCATGGCTCACGGGCCCAGCCGCTCCGCGGCATGTGGGATCCTCCCGGACCGGGGCACGAACCCGCGTCCCCTGCATCGGCAGGCGGACTCTCAAGCACTGCGTCACCAGGGAAGCCCCCCAGCCAATATTTTATAATAACTATAAATGGCGTGTAACCTTTAAAAATTGTGAATCACTATATTGTACACCTGTAACTTATATAATATGGTACAGCAAGTCTACTTCAACTTAAAAAATCACCATGCTGAAAGTCAGTCAGTCAGTCTTGTAGCTCAAAGCCCGTTTCTTGGACCACCTGCTGCAGCCGGTGACCAGGAGCTGGTTACGGACATAGCATCTTGACCCTATCCTGATTGGCTGAAGCTGACTCTGGTTCATAAGACCCCTGGGTGATTCACTCTAGAAGGATATTTGCTCTGACCTGTCATATTTTAAGAGATGAATCAGTCTCCTGTTGCTGTCGTAACAAATTACCACCTACTTTGTAGCTTAAAGCAAAGCCAGCATCTTCTTTTATGGTTCTGGAGAAATGCCTAGTTAGGTTTCCTGCCCATTTTTTGATTTTTTTTTTTTATTGAATTGTATAAGTTCTTTGTATTCTTTGGAAATTAAGCCCTTGTTGGTCCCATCGTTTGCAAATATTTTCTCCCCTTCCATAGGTTGTCTTTTCATTCTGTTGATGATTTCCGTTGCTGTGCAGAAGCTCATAAGTTTGATTAGGTCCCCTTTGTTTATTTTTGCTTTTATTTCTATTGCCTTGGGAGACTGATCAAAGAACACATTGGTACAATTTATGTCAGAGAATATTTTGCCTATGTTCTCTTCTAGGAGTTTTATGGTATCATACCTTATATTTAAGTCTTTAAGCCATTTGAGTTTATTTTTGTGTGTGATGTGAGGGTGTGTCCTAACTCCATTGATTTACATGTGACTGTCCAACATTCCTAACACCACTTGCCAGAGAGACTGTCTTTTCTCCATTGTATATTCTTGTCTTTGTTGTCAAAGATTAATTGACCATAAGTCTGTGGGTTTATTTCTGGGCTCTCTATTCTGTTCCTTTGATCCATGTCTGTTTTTGTGCTGATACCACACTGTTTTGATTACTGTAGCTTTGTAGTATTGTCTGAAGTCTGGGAGGGTGATGCCTCCAGCTTTGTTCTTTTTCTTCAGGATTGCTTTGGCAATTCTGGGTCTTACGGTTCCATATAAGATCCAGTGATTTTTTAAAATGACACCCCAAATAAATATTCTCAAATCTCAAAGGTTAGGTAGTGTGATACTGTGATTTGGCATAAGAAACAAATATTTGTTCCTCATCCCAGTTGCTGGGTGATGCTGATGCTGCCAGTCCATGGACCACTCCATGTGTGGTTATGTGCATAAACACACTGCAGAGAACAACCTAGGCTGGAAATGGTAGCAAAGTGAAATCTGGAGTTTTACTTAACTTGGGAGATGGATTTGGAGCTTGGGAAAGCCTCTCCCCTGACCTTCAGTAGGAAGTGAACACACCCAGACAATTTATCACAGAGCAGATGAGGTGAACATCCCAGATGGATCAGTTCAAATGCATCAGTAAGACCAGCAACAACCAAGAGCATGCATGGCCTCCCGACAGGATACAGGAACAATTGCATCACCTTCCTCTGTGCCTGTGTATGGTTTTGTCCCTGAAGAAGAACAGCTCATGTGACGAAGGGCTGATTAGATCAAGCCAGGGGCGGAAGGCTTACAAAAGGGGCAGGGGTTAGTCGATCGTGGCAGAAAAAAGGAACTTTTATCAAGTCCAAACCCCAATCAGTTTTAAAGAGTAATTAGCTGTGTACACAGCAAATGAAGATTGAAAGGGATTTACACTTTGTTTTCATTAATTTTAAAAGTGAGTCTTGCTACGTTGATGCTTTTAGAACTCACCGTTGAAAGAGGCAGAGTCTGCACGGGAAGCTCCCTGAGGACTTCGTGGAAAAAACCCAGAGCTCCATCCTGCACTGAGCAAAGTGCATTTTCCCAGCGGGGCTCAGGGCCCCACTTTAAAAAGGGGAGTCTGGAGGCTGGTCCTTGCCCACGCTAGGAGGGGATGATAGAATTCTCTAGGATCTAGATGCTAAAAGGCCACCTTTCACTGGCTTTCTGCTTCAGGGGTGGGGAATGATTCATTTAATCCAGGATAAATAGCTATTTAAACTTACCTAGGTAGACTGGTCAAAGATACATTAAGGTGGAGATTCCAAAAACAAACATAGTATACTATAAAGGTGTCTTTTATTTAAAAAATAAAAGAGAAAGGAAAAGACATGAGATCTTCCAGGCATTATGAAATGAGCAACGTTTAGAATATCAGGTAATCCATCCTCGTTCCAAATGTCTGCCAACACGGCATAAACATTATTCCTCTATTTTCCAGTTTCTAGGGTACAGTATGATGCTGCAATTGTTGGGACTTGGACAGAGATGAAGCAGTGAGTAACAGTCAGTATGGCAATCCACTGTTTCCAATTTCCTGAACCATCGGGAGAATATAATCCGTCTCTTTGGTAATATTTATGAACCATAACTTGAGAATTTTTATTACAATTCCACATGCCCAACATTTATTCTCTTCTATCTAAAGTCATGGCAACTCTGGAATCTAATTGTTTTTCTCTGGAACAAAAAGCCAAGCAGAGAGAATGTAAAGAGACTTACGGGTATTCCACAGAATATGTTTTGTGATTTCTCTGCATCATGAACTGGGCTCTCGCTCTCTCTCTCTCTCTCTCGCTCTCTCGCTCTCGCTCTCGCTCTCTCTCCAGGGGACTCTATGATTCTCTGGTGTACCTGGGAACCCAGGCCTCTTCCAACCAACTCTTTTTCTTCCCTTGGATTTATTCCTCAGTAAAACTAAGAAAAGCCCCAGAAAGGGTCTGCAGAATGATCCCCTCTAAGTCATTTCATTCATTCATTCATGTGTGCATTCATTCACGAAGTGAACACTGATAACCTAGGTTGTGCCAGCGATTGGAGGATGCCTGCATATACATGGGTATAAATATTTGATCTCAGAAAGTAATAGGTACGTGGATGGAATAACAAAGAGATGGATGGGTGGCTGGGTGGGTGGGTAGGTGGACGGATGAATGGATGGATCAATGGTTGGGTGGATAAATGAATGGATGGATAGATGGATAGATGAATTGATGGATGAATGGGTGGATAAATGAATAGATAGTTGGGTAGATAGACGATGGGTGGAAGATTCTCCAATTTCTGGTTTACTGCCACCCCCTTTCCATCCTTCAGGCTGTTTGCTAGTGCCAGACGGGCAGGATGGGTGGTTCCATGCAGAGATTATGAGTCCATATGCTGTTGTCAGCAGCCCCAGGTACCAGCTGTGTTACCTTGGACATGCAACTCAACCTCTCTGCCCCTCCACTGTCCTATCTTTACAGCAGAGGTATCCACAGTGCCCCGCCTCATAGGATGGTCATGGGGAATTTGTGAGAAAATCCGGGTCCACAAGGCACAGTGAGAGGTCAGTACATGACACGACAATTGAGAGAGTGGTCAGTAGATGTATCCCCTCAAAGGGACTTGAGATCACTACTCTCAGGTGGCCCCGGAACAGGGCAAGTTCTTTTCCAACTGAAAACTCCGTCAACTATAGTGTGAAACCGAATGATCCCAATTTTAAATTTACATCTCCTTCCACAAGAGCAAGGGGAGCCTTGGAACAGTCAAACACGTCACAGAAACACGGACTTGTCCACCCAACTGGGGAAGATGAATAATCCTGTACCAAACACAAGAGGAACCATGACCTGCCCCCACTCAGACGGATGAACACAGCAAACCACAAAGCAAGTGAGAATGTCCTGGGGATTGACGCATGGGTCCCGCAGTTGGATACACGGAGCTGGAGTCACGCCTGCTCCTAGCTGCTGCTAAGTGGGCCAAATGACTTATATCCATCAGCTCCCCAATCTATAAGATCAGGGACGTCCCTCCCTGGCTGGCAGGGGTGAGAAGGATTAACTGAGGTTATGTCCACCCTGGCAGCCAGTGCTGACGATTCCATGGTGTGGATGATATAGTCTTACTTTGCTTTGTGCTGCAACAGAAACTGTGCTAAGAGGAAATGTCAATGCAGACTCATGCCTTGCTTTCCTCTCTTCGAATCGATTCCCAAAAGTGGATCTGTCCACTTCTTCCTCTTCTTATGTTTTCTTTCTTTTTTTAATTGAAGTATAGTTGATTTACCATGTTGTGTTAATTTTTGCTGTACAGCAAAGTGATTCAGTTATATATATATATACACACACACTTACATTCTTTTTCATATTCTTTTCCATGATGGTTTATCCCAGGGTATTCAATATAGTTCCCTGGGGTCTACAGTACGACCTTATTGGTCCTTATGTTTTCTCTTACGTTTCCCCACAACACTAAGCTTTTTCGAAACGTACGAATACTCTTTTTTTTTTTTTTTTTTTTGCGGTACGTGGGCCTCTCACTGTTGTGGCCTCTCCCGCTGCGGCGCACAGGCTCCGGACGCGCGGGCTCAGCGGCCATGGCTCACGGGCACAGCTGCTCCGCGGCATATGGGATCTTCCCGGACCGGGGCACGACCCCGCGTCCCCTGCATCGGCAGGCGGACTCCCAACCACTGCGCCACCAGGGAAGCCCCCGTACGAATACTCTTGATCTTATACCCTTTTTCTCTAACCTATCGATATAGGCCCCAAATATGTGACAATAATAATCTTAATGATGTTTTTCCTTTGGCTTGAAACTTATGACAAGAATACTGGATATGCCAGCCATAAAAAAGAATGAAAAAATGCCATTTGCAGCAACATGGATGCAACCAGAGATGATCATACTGAGTGAAGTAAGTCAGACAGAGAAAGACAAATACCATATGATCTCACTTACATGTGGAATCTAAAATATGACACAAACTTATCTAGGAAACAGAAACAGACTCACAGACATAAAGAACAGACTTGTGGTTGCCTAGGGGGAGAGGGGTGGAGAGGGATGGGTTGGGAGTTTGGAATTAGCAGATACAAACTAGTATATATAGGATGGATAAGCAACAAGGTCCTACTGTAGAGCACAGGGAACTCTACTCAATATCCTGTGATAAACCATCATGGAAAAGAATATAAAACAAGAATGTCTCTGTGTGTATAACTGAGTCACTTTGCCGTACAGCAGAGACTGGCACAGCATTGTAAATCAACTCTACTGCAATTTAAAAAATGCTACTAAAAACAAGAATACTCGGTATGCGGTAGTCAAGTGGATGTGAGGGTCCCCAAAAGAGAGAGTTTCTCATTGGGGCTGCTTGTGGGTGAGGGCAGGGTTTCTGCGAACCCCTGGTAACTTGTGCAGGACTTGGTTGGGTATGAGAGTGTGCGTTTTCCATTCATGTCCAGAGTTTTCACTGACTCTGACTCATGACTGTCTTCCCATCTTATCACAGCTGACCCAGCACACATAACTCCAACCTCTAACCAACTCTTTTCGATCGCCATTCAGAGTTTCAGGCAAAGCGCAAGATCATTTTTTTTCTCTCAACATAATAAGGATTCAAGAACGGTGTAAATTCTTACCTTGTTCTCTAGCCTTCCGGGATAAACGTACACACCACGACTTAGACATTCCTGCCCCCTTCGTTCAAAAATGGTCACGCAGGGGCTTCCGTGGTGGCGCAGTGGTTGAGGGTCCGCCTGCCGATGCAGGGGACACGGGTTCGTGCCCCGGTCCGGGAAGATCCCACATGCCGCGGAGCGGCTGGGCCCGTGAGCCATGGCCGCTGCGCCTGCGCGTCCGGAGCCTGTGCTCCGCAACGGGAGAAGCCGCAACAGTGAGAGGCCCGCGTACCGCAAAAAACAAAAAACAAAAAACAAAAAAATGTTCACGCAGGGCTTCACCGTGGCGCAGTGGTTGGGAGTCCGCCTGCCGATGCAGGGGACACGGGTTCGTGCCCCGGTCCGGGAAGATCCCACATGCCGCGCAGCGGCTGGGCCCGTGAGCCATGATGGCCGCTGAGCCTGCGCGTCCGGAGCCTGTGCTCCGCAACGAGAGAGGCCGCAACAGTGAGAGGCCCGCGTACCGCATAAAAAAAAAAAAAAAAAAAAATGTTCACGCAGGGCTTCCCTGGTGGCGCAGTGGCTGAGGCTCCGCCTGCCGATGCAGGGGACGCGGGTTCGTGCCCCGGTCCGGGAGGATCCCACATGCCGCGGAGAGGCTGGGCCCGTGAGCCATGGCCGCCGCGCCTGCGCGTCCAGAGCCTGTGCTCCGCAATGGGAGGGGCCACAACAGTGAGAGGCCCGCGTACCGAAAAAAAAAAAAAAAAAAAAAAATGTTCACGTGCATCTACTGTTTTTCTAACTTTGTTCCTTGGTGAACTTGAACTATGCAGAAGAATGGTAAGTGGCACATGTCGAGGGCTTATATTATGCCATTGTTTTTAAACATATTCCATACACATTAACATGTCACATGGTCCTTAAACGGCAGGCGGCATAGGATATCCATTTTCATTTCTTAAGTTGGGTACCCCAGGTGTCCCAAGGATGAGATGTTCCCTCCTAGGTTTAAGCCACGGCAGCCTGATTCTAGACCATGCTCTCAGCCGGGATGCTCTGCTGGAGGGCCCCTGAACCCCTCCACGGAGGGATGCTGTCCATCTTCCCCCAGCTGCATGAAAGTAGAGGGATCTCACCAGCAAAACGGTGATGATTCGTGGGGTACACTCTAAGATATCCCCTCGTTCAGGACTCCCAGGTGTCTCAGCAAAATGCACCCTGAAAATATGAGGAGGGGGCTGTCTGTCTGTGGGGTTCTTCCCCACCGATGCTTGTTCAGTTTCTGACAAAACCCCTATGTCACCACCGAGCCAGCTGCTTCTTGTATCCTCCCCGATCCCTTACATAAGCCATCCTTGGCCCCTCAGCCCACCATGCTGAAACCCCTTTCCCAGGGGAAAAGGCCCCCCACCCAGCCTCTTCAAACACTGCATCCTTTAGTTGGGAGTGTAGAGAGAGAAATGATCCCTGAGCCCAGATTTGCCGAGATGTTCCTTCCTTGGATTAATATGAAAATAAGTGCATTATAAGCACAAGAGGGTTTTTTTTTCTTTTATCCAATTAAAATCATGCTCATTCAATATGCCTTGGGACTTCCCTGGCGGTCCAGTGGTTAGGATTCCGTGCTTCCACTGCAGGGGGCCCGGGTTCGATCCCTGGTCGGGGGAACTAAGATCCCACATGCCGGGCAGTGTGGCCAAAAATATTTTTTTTTAAATATGCCTTTTCCAACTCCATTCCTTAGCCCTTCCACCCTGTTCTGGGCTGGGTCACAAGATTACTCTGCATCTTATGTGTGTCCTCCTTGTGGGGCAGCTCACAGATGAGGCAGGTGCGTGATGAGAATTGAGACCAGCAGCTCTAGAGAGGAGTATTCTCCAACTCAAGGGCGGTGACCTTCCTGAATCCTCCTGAGATACAGGGAGACCAGACCTCGTTTAGGAACATGACATCAGAATAATAGCTCTTGTGTGAAATCACCATCCAGTTTTGCCATTGCTTTTTTGTTATGGTTGTTTTCCTAGAAATTACACCCTTTCCCACCTACGGAAAAGCATCTGAGAGGCGTCTCATTCTGCAAGAGGCACAGAGACGAGGCTATGCCCACCTCGTGTGATAAACACCTTTCCGCCCCTGGCTATCTCTACAGGGTCAGTGAATTCTCTGTGCCTCTTCCAAGTGCCACGCTGCTAGCTGCACACACACCCGGGTTCCGTTCCCACTACGAGACAAAGAGCTGTAGCCATGCTGTGCGGTTTCAAAAATATTTTATTTTCTGGAATAGCCATATGTCTGGAAGAGCTTTGTCTTTATTGCCCATCTCCACACAGGGAGACGGAAGCTACGACGAGAGAACAGAGGTGCAATACGTCACACCTGCAGGACGGAATGACGGGAGTGTTTGGGAAGATGTATAAAATGCTCACCAGGGGGCATGAGGACAGGTGGGGGGCAGGGGTTGGCGATGCCGGGTTGCACACTGCCGAGCACATTCATCGAGACGTGCACGCACCCCACAGCGCGGGGGGAGGGGGGCCCTGAATTTTCACCTGGGCCCCCTCAGAGTTTAAACAGAGTGGAGGGAGAAACCTGCTACCAGTCCTCCGCGGCTGCCACGCTGGGCAATGCAAGTCTCACCCGTGATGCGACGTCCAAAGTGCCTGCTGCATCGTTTACAGTTGCAAGAGAAGTAACGCTAGGCTTGTTTCTAGAATGTTCCAGGACGCTCTTATTTCATGTGCAGAGTCTCTTGTCGGTATTTTATAAGGATGCCCCTCTCCTTCCGGATCATGGGCTCTGCTCACCGCAACAGACGGATAGAAAGACTCGGGGTACGTTGGCAACAAGGATGGTGGGGCGTGTCTTGTCTGTGTCCCCTCGCGCGTCTGCCTGCTGTGTACACAAGAGCAAGCCCGGAAGCTCTGGGCCTGCTTGCGTATGCCGTAGGGCATGGGCTTGCATCTGAGACTGAAGAGGGTCAGGCACCAGCTGGACCTACCTTCACGACGGCATCATCTGAACCCGATTGTTCTCTGGACTTGCCTAGTCAGGAATAACAGTAAACACTTCCACTGGGCTGCCCCACTGACCACAGGAACCCCTGTGACTATGCACAACGGGAAGGCGGAGGAAAACTTCACAACACGGAGTGGGCCGGGGGGCGGGCGGGCAGGAATGGCTAGGATGGGACCACAAAGGGGTATGGAGGTTACAGATGCCAGCATAGCCCTGGAGGTGAGAGTTGCCCATAAGTCCTGACCGCCTGGTGATGGCGTGGCAAGATGAGTGATGGGGGATGGCCTCAATCCTCATAGGTGGTCACACCACCCTTCACCCCACAGCGCAGCTGGAACACATGCTGGTTGGCAGACTCCAAGGTAGGGCCGAGCAGGGACCTCCAGGCATCCGACCCTACATCCACATTGGAGTCCTGGCCGGCCGGTGGTCCACGCGGGGCTGTGTTCTCACGACCTCTTGGCTTGTACCTGGAGGACAGGTGAACGGTAGGCTCCACGGGCAACCGGAGCTTCTCTGTCCCTTCAGGGCCCCTAAAGGGTTGGAAAGAGAAGGAAAGACAACAGAAGTGTAAGGGGGAGAACATCAGTGGTGAGCCCACAGGAGCGAACCCCCTTCCACGCTGCTGAGAAGCTTTTCCCCCCAGCACCCACGTCTTCGTTCCTAATATCATGCTCAAATAAGAGGAAACGGGGCTCCCTGGAGAAATGGCTAATTCTAGGACCCGGGCTTAGGAGACACAGGACGTGGCTGGAGTGTCTTCTAGTTCCAGAAAGTAAGGAAATGTTCAAAAATACACAATAATTGGGGCATGTCAGTAGGACACAGAAGATAAAGTGGAAGAGGTCCCAATGGCCAAGCAATTTGAGGCAGGAAATAAAATACTATTGGATTGTAACCCGAAAGAAGAAATGAATCTCCATGTGTCCAAACTGGGAGACATCCATGAGTGAAGAAATAAATAAACGAGGGAGGAAAACTAAACATCCCACGCAGAAAAGTTCCAAATAGATGCTGTGCCCCTAAAACGGTGGAATATGGTTTCCTCCTTAAGTGTGGGCTGTTCACAGGGTCTTCCTTCCAAAAGGGTGTGGAATGAGGACACAATAGTAGCTTTGCGTTGGAGACATCTGACTACCTCAGCCAGCTGACCAAGAAGGCCCAAAACGCACAGTGACAAGTCATGTTGATAATATGTCCCTTTGATAAAAGGTGATGAAAAGAGCACTTCACTCCTGTGGGTTTTCTCTCAAAGACCAATCATCCCAGTCTAATAATGAAAAAAAAAAAATCAGGCAAATCCTAATAGAGGGGCAACCTAAAAAAAGAAATCTAACAAGTGCTCATCAAAGCTAAGGTCATCAAAAACAAAGAAAGTTTTAAAATAGAATTACCATATGATCCAGCAATCCCAACCCTGGACCTATATCCAGACAAAACTATAATTCGAAAAGATACACGCAGGGCTTCCCTGGTGGCGCAGTGGTTGAGAGTCCGCCTGCCGATGCAGGGGACATGGGTTCGTGCCCTGGTCCGGGAGGATCCCACATGCCGCGGAGTGGCTGGGCCCGTGAGCCATGGCTGCTGAGCCTGCGCGTCCGGAGCCTGTGCTCCGCGGCGGGAGAGGCCGCAACAGTGAGAGGCCCGCATACCGCAAAAAAAAAAAAGATGCATGCACCCCAATGTTCATAGCAACACTATTCACAATAGCCAAGACATGGAAGCAACCTAAGTGTCCATCAACAGAGGAATGCATGAAGAAGATGTGGTGCATATATACAATGGAATACTACTCAGTCTTAAGAAAGAACGAAAAATGCCATTTGCAGCAACATAGATGGACTTTGAGATGATCATACTGAGTGAAGTAAGTCAGACAGAGAAAGGCAAAAACAAAGTTTGAGACACTGTCACAGCCCAGAGGAGCCCAAGGAGGCATGAGGGTGAAAGTGATAATGGTGTTGTAGGTGGGATCCTGGGACAGAAACGGGACTTGAGGGAAGAAGTAGTGAAACCCAAATAAAATTTGGGGTTTAGCAGGAGAGCCTTGACTCACGTGCCTACATGAATATCATGTTCCGTTCATGGATTATTTCTATCCTCTGTATGGCTGGACCAAACGGAACACAAGATCTGGCCATCAGCGGTGTCTCTGAAGGCTGAAGGGATGCTCGGTGAAGCATGGCGGGGAATTCTGGGGCCCCGCTGCTGTCAGGGCACCCAAAAAGGCAGTGACCCGTCACAGAAGCAGCAGCCATGTGTGGTGGTTTGGATGTGTCCCCCGACCAGGAATAGTTCTGGCCAAGTAACCCTACATTTGGAAAACTGGATGGTTGAAACGCTGATGAGCAGAAGAGACAGAGGGGGATTCCTTCAGGGCCAAGGGAGTTCCAGGAATCTCACCCAGAAAAGGGGGGGTGAGCTGGAAGACACTAGGGCATCCGACCCCGAAGCCACCAAGCTCTTCGATAAAGCTTGTCTCCACTGACACGTGCTGTAGGTGTACGATACCCATGGGGTCCAAAGGCTTAGTATAAACACAGCATGTCAGCTATCTCCCTGACGGTTAGTAGACAATTCTAAACACGTGTATATACCTATAGAATTTTAAAATATAATTTTAGTAAATGATATATGTATGTATATACCTATAAAATGTATAAAGTATATGTATATATGTTTTCGTACATTTCTATAAATTCTGTACACTAAAAAATAGAAACACACGTATCTCTATTAATATATAAATTTACATGTTCATTTATGTATATGCACACACCCATATATACATATATATTGTTGAAATGATACTTTTTGGATATACTGATTAAATAAAATATATCAATTCAATTGATTTCTTTTTTTATAAATTTATTTATTTTATTCATTTTTTTCTGGCTGCATTGGGTTTCTGTTGCTGCGCGTGGGCTTTCTCTAGTTGCGGCGAGCGGGGGCTACTCTTGGTTGTGGTGCGTGGGCTTCTCATTGTGGTGACTTCTCTTGTCGCAGAGCACGGGCTCTAGGCTCGTGGGCTTCAGTAGTTGTGGCTCACAGGCTCAGTAGCTGTGGCTACTAGAGCTGCGGGCTCTAGAGCGCAGGCTCAGTAGTTGTGGCGCACGGGCTTAGTTGCCCCGTGACATGTGGGATCTTCCCGGACCAGGGCTGGAACCCGTGTCCCCTGCATTGGCAGGCGGACTCTTAACCACTGTGCCACCAGGGAAGCCCTCAATTGATTTCATCTTGACCATTCTTGCTTTCTTTTCTCATGTGGCTACCACAACAAGTTTTTCCTTCCAGTTTTATTGGAAGATATAGATATAGTGAGATATAATGGACATACAATGCTGTATACGTTGAAGGTGTACAGCGTGGTGATTTGACCTACACGCACCATGAAATAATGACCGCGATAAGTTTAGTGAACATTTGTCATCTCATCTAGATACAAAATTAAAGAAATAGAAAAAACCTTTTTTATGATGAGAACTGTTAGTATTTCGTCCCTTAACCACCTGCATATGTGACACACAGCAGAGTTAATTATCCTTCTCATGCCGTACGTTACACCCCTGGTACTGATTTATCTTATAAGTGGGAGTTGGCACCTTGGTGGCTACCAGAAAACGTTTTAATTATTTATGTGGCTTGCACTGTACTGCCATTCGACAGAGCTGTTCTAGACGCTGGAAAAATGGGGTTTCCAGGGGAAAATGCAGGAACGGGGCCCCAGACCCATCAGTGCCATGCTAGGTAGGGCTGTATGCCGGCTGTCATGCCCCTCAGAGGACCCCAGGAGCCCCATGTTCCCTGAGCACAGTGGGCCAGGCGGCCACCTGCCGCCACTCCTGGCCCCTCCACCTTTGCCAGAAAGTGGCCAAAGTCTTTGGCAGTTCGGATCTTCCGGAATCGAGGCAGAACCAGCACCTGGGGGCCCCTCCGTGTTGCAGGTGGGGCAACTCGGAAGTGGATGCCTGGTCCTTGTGAGCCGGGGGATGGGGGCTGCGGTGGGAGCATCCCTCAGACTTTCCCAGTAAATATCTACCGAGAGAGGCTTCTCCTCCTTGGAGCCACTCGAATTTCAGCAGCAAACTCCAGGTACCCCCTCCTAGGTTACAGTAGCTGCTTAGAGACCATCGTGAACGTGCAAGGACGACCACACACACCTCAGCCCCCATACCCGGCACTAATTAATTTGGCTTTGGCAAGGAGGCTGACCCATCAGTCCGAACCAGATGTCCCCCGATGACATCCCTGTTATTCGTACGTCTCATCCTTAAGACGGGGTGGGTCGCCACCCATTTCTGTGTCTTCCCAGGACACTGACATTCCCAAGAGGGCTGAGCCTGGCAGGTCCCCTGTGGGGTAATTTGAGGGTCGCAAAGGATGCCCTTCCCGACCAGCCTCGGAGCCTGGCTTCCCACCACGGCAAGGTCCTCCCCGGCTGGCGGATGCTGTGATCCGAGGGGTAACCATGGTCACCTGCACTGTCTCTCCGCCCCCGGTACCACTTCCGGGGGAGCAGGAAGAAGCACCACAAGCAACAGAAGCCAGGGCCGTGGGCTGGCTTTCAACCCCGGACTGAGCATGTGCTCAGCAGAGGATGTAACATCAGGACCCGGCCCGGGGCCTGGCATCACCAGGACCCTCTGAAACACAGCGTCCCGGTGGGCAAGGGGAAGGACTAAGTGTTGCTTCTTGCCTCCTTCTGACAGCTGAGTGAGGGGTTCGGAGCTGCACCATCTCTGGGACCGCTTGGCCTCAACCGTACTGGCTCAGAATTGGAGCAGCCTTTCAAATGGGGGCGGTGACGTGTACGGGAAAGTGTGTCCCCCTGTGGCCGTGCTGATCCAGCCCTGAACCCCCAGACCACAGGGGTGAGATGACGTTCCACTGCCCCAGACACCAGCACGTGCAGCGCTCCTTCCCCAATCCCAGGCCTGCCGTTTCCTCCTAAATGTATTTTTATCCTTTCGATACAATGACTCAAGGCATTTTTGCAGTTATTTCCTTTTTCTTTTTCTTTTTTTAATATTCACATCAGATTTTAATTTGTTATACATTTTCGTAGTTCAGTAAATGTCCTTGATAATGTAAATCAAAAAGTATTATTTACTTGGGAGAAAAAGAGTAATCTGTGTAAAAAGGGGGGGAAGACCAAAATATTTTTATATGCTTATTCAGATACATGGAATTTTCGTGAATTTAAGAGGAATGAAGATATTCAAACAGTAAGAGAAAATCATGACACGTATTTGAGTGTTCAAATGCTTATGTAAGTCTTCAATCCGTCTGGTTTTATAAAACCAAAACTTTGAATACAAACAAAAGCAGAAAAGTTCACATTACCTTTTTATATGTTCCTAAGTATCAAACTGCATCAACTTATTATGAATTTAAAGAACATCACAGATTTTAAAACTAAAGTACAGGAGTGCCTGATTCTTTTTAATTCCACAAATACCTAACATCCCAAAGTAACACGTAAATAAACCTCTACTGCTCAGTGAATGTTTGAAAAATGATCCAACAAACACTGTATGGGAACGTGTACAATCACACCTTTGCCTACATGTGATTTTTGTTTTGCTTTATTTTCCACTTTTTAAAGATTGTTATTTTATAGTGGGGTATAATTGATCAACAATGTTGTATTAGTTTCAGGTGCACAGCAAAGTGATTCAGTTGTACATAGACGTGTATCTGTTCTTTTTCAAATTCTTTTCCCACTTGGGTTATTACAGAATATTGAGTTCCCTGTGCTCTACAGTAGGTCCTTGTTGGTTATCTATCTTACATACAGTAGTGTGTACATGTCAATCCCAAACTCCTAATTTATGTCCCCCCCCCCCGTTTCCCTTTGGTGTTTGTTTTCCATTTTGAATGAATACCTCTCTATATCTGCTAGCACAGGGGGCCGCCGGGTGGAAATGATTCATATTCTCCCTTCGTGGAAGATGGGCGTCCCGTCTTAACTCCTTGAGTGCAGTAAACCACTAGTCAAAAAATATACCCTAGGTTCAGAATGGCCATCATCAAAAAATCTACAAGCGATAAGTGCAGGAAAGGGTGTGAAGGAAAGGGAACCCTCCTGCACGGCTGGTGGGAATGTAAATTGGTGCAGCCGCTATGGAGAACGGTATGGAGGTTCCTTAAAAACTAAAAATAGAGCTACCCTAGGACCCAGCCATCCCACTCCTAGGCATATATCCAGAGAAGACCATAATTCGAAAGGATGCATGCACCCCAATGTTCATTGCAGCACTATTTACAACAGCCAGGGCATGGAAGCAACTTAATGTCTATCAACGGAGGAATGGATAAAGAAGATGTGGTGTATATATACAACGGAATATTACTCAGCCATAAAAAGGAACGAAATAGTGCCATTTGCAGAGATGTGGATGGACCTAGAGACTGTCGTACAGAGTGAAGTCAGTCAGAAAGAGAAAGACAAATATTGTATAATATCGCTTCTATGTGGAATCTAGAAACATGATACAGATGAACTTATTGGCAAAGCAGAAACAGAGTCACAGATGTAGAGAACACACTTACGGTTACCAAGAGGGGGTGGGGGTGGTGGTGGGACGAACTGGGAGATTGGGATGGACATATATACACTATTGATACTATGTATAAAATAGATAACTAATGAGAACCTACTGTAGAGCACAGGGAACTCTACTCACGGCTCTGTGGTGACCTACATGGGAAGGAAATCCAAAAAAGAGGGGATATAGGTATACGTACAGCGGATTCACTTTGCTGTACAGCAGAAACTAACACAACATTGTAAAGCAACTGTACTCCAATCAAAATTAAAAAAAACTTACTCTAGGAATGGTTCAGTGGGGTAAACAGGAGGTCCTCATTCTGAGACTTTCGCTTGTGACGGAAGGTGACATCCTGATTTCCAGGCCGAGGCCGGGCCTCCCCTGCTTTTGCCTGATTCACCCAAGGAGGAGGTGGGCTGGAAAAGGGCTGGGATGCCAAGGAGGACGGGGAAATATAGGCCCCGAAACAGGTCACCCAGCTCTGGCAGGAAGCAGCCTCTCTTTATAGCTCAGTGGACTAAATAAAGCCCTGAGTGCTGAAGAAGAGACCGAGGAGAGTTTTTTATTCCAGGAGAAGAATAATTATTTCCTAAGTAGAATTCCTTTGGTAAAAAAAACAAAACAAAACAAAAAAAACAGCTCTGCACCCTAGAAACACTTCAAGGAGAAAAAGGGAGCAAACGATGGCAAACAAGAAAGGGAGCCCCAGGCAGAGTGAAATCTCGAGATCCTCATTCCTTTTTTTTTACAATGAGATCTTAGTTTCCACAGAGCATGAATATCCTGGGCCGTCTCTAACCTACCTGAAGAAATTGCAGGAAATTTAAAAGTAACTTAATAAAAACAGAGAAGGCGTTAAATCACAGCCAGTTCTGCAATGAGGTGGTATTCCGTGTTTCTGAAAATCACGGTGCTGGGCAAATCCAAGATAAAAATCAAAGGGTTTCAGAGAAACATGGGATTAGGGTCCTAACACGTGAGAACTCTGTCACAGACACACCAAAAACAATGACCACGAAAAGAGATAGGAATCGAATAAAACGTTAGCACAGCTGTACAACTTCTGCATGGCTATGGTCAGCATACGCACTACAATGCATAGGTGTTATTCGTTGTTGGTATGTTCTGTAATTGTTGTGGAATTCGACCCTGGAAGGGTCTCAGCATGTGAGTAATGGTGAAGGGGAAATTCACTCGGAACGTTCTAATAACAGACGTGGGTGCATATGACTCAGATACCACACGTGCGGCCGAGGGGGCTGGCGGAGGCCTCAGGGGTGTGTGTGTGTGTGTGTGTGTGTGTGTGTGTGTGTGGTACAGGGCTCCTTTCAGCAGGGTGTAATTTTCTGGGCGCGTGTAGTATTTCTCAAAGATGAAACCACACACAAGCAAAGACAAATGCCAAAAGATGCTCAAATCATTCTCTGCAACAGTGGCGTCGGAAGAAACTCGTGCTTTCAAAAGAAGCGAGAAAAGAGGAGAATGGACCGTCCGGGGGCCCCCGGTTCAACAAACTGACACTTCTGCTTCTCTCATGACTGTTCATTGCAAGCTCCTCTGTTTACTTGTTTACATTTTTTTTCCTCTAGAAGTTGATGCAATACTCACTGTTTTAAGCCCCTGTTTTGCGATGCGTCCCTTCCCGTGTCTCTTTCTATCCCCCTCTACTATCTTATTCAGTCCTTCTTTTGTCTTTGGTTGTCTTGGAATTTTGCGTAGTTGATAACATCCAACACCTATGCTGTCATCATCTCCATGAGATTTGCTCCCTTGGTATCCAAACAGTAAAAGATGAAATGGTGGTGGGGTGGGGAATAATTTAGTCTTCATCCTAATTGTATTCATGCTTCACAAACATGGTGATAACGTAGCAACGAAGAGTCATGTACCAAAGACGAAAGAGCAATGAGAGACAGAGAGACACTGAGTCCTGCTGACATCAGTTGAGGCCCTGGATCAAGCCATACCTGAAGACTGTCAAGGACATTCCTGTTACATTTAAGAAAATTCAAAAGAGGGCTTCCCTGGTGGTGCAGTGGTTGAGCGTCCGCCTGCCGATGCAGGGGACACGGGTTCGTGCCCCGGTCCGGGAAGATCCCACATGCCACGGAGCGGCTGGGCCCGTGAGCCGTGGCCACTAAGCCTGCACGTCCGGAGCCTGTGCTCCGCAACGGGAAAGGCCACAACAGTGAGAGGCCCGTGTACCGCAAAAAAAAAAAAAAAAAAAAATTCAAAAGAGTACAAGGACCTACTGTATAGCACAGTGAACTATACTCAATATCTTGTAATAACCTATCATGGAAGAGAATGTAAAAAAGAATACATATGTTTATACATATCTATGTATAACTGAATCACTTTGCTGTACACCTGAAACTAACACAACATTGTAAATCAACTATATTTCAATAAACATTTTAATAAAGAGTAATGTGACACTGCATGGTGGTCGGACTGTTGTGCCTTGGGAGACGCAAGCATGCGTTTGACGTTTCACGAGCGTGGTGAGCCCATTTTCCCAGTGATCCTCCCATGATCACCCCGGGCGACTGGTCGACCTACAGCTTCAACCACCGGATGCACACAGACACCAGCACTGCCTGCTGCGCTTAGACGTCTAAGGAACCACAGCGAGGCGAATGCAGGTGAACGGAAGGCTTGGTCTGGCCCAACGGAGAGTGAGAGCAAAAGCGGGCTCACATCAGCCACTGCTGACCCCGGCAGCCTGCCCTTCAGATCCCCGTTGACCACGTAGCTGGACTCAGTTTTCATCCACGCAGAGGAAAACCCAACAGCACATCCCAGGGTTTTGTAAGGGTCACGTGAAACCATCTTAAACCCACAGGAGGTGCTTAATAGATGCATGGTCCCTGCTCCCAGGCCCCAGAAATCCAACTGGGGGGGAGTGCTACCTGAAAGACGGGGGCAGGTCCACGTCTGTCACGCCACGGTGGGGATGCGCGTGCCGGACGCCCCGTGGGGGACAGACGCCCCTCCCTGGAAGAAACTGGGAGCTCGGCGTGGACCGCACGTGGCCGGAAGGTCATGCTTTATATTCCATTTGTTTCCTTTTTATTTACATGTCGCACAGACTCCATCTGTGTCGGAGGGCGGGGAGTGACTTATGGAAACATGGTCTGTTAGAGATGGAGCCACTCAGAGGCACAGAAGGGGTTTAGGACGTTCCACGGGGACCGTTTTCCTCTTTGCCTGAGCTGCCTTATTCCTGTACGCACAGCCCAGCATCCCAGCCCGGCGTACGGGTTTCAGACGCAGCCTCCTGCATCCCCGCCAGCCACAGGCCTGGCAGCCGCGGCTCCAAGTCATTTAGCCTGACACGCGGAGAATACCGCATCTTGAAACGAAGAGGTGAGACGCTCGGTCTTCCTTACCTGCCAACACCTTCGAACTCTGTGATCTGCGTGCCCACGTGTTCTAGAAACACCTGCAATGCAGACCACTTTGATGAACATCTGTGGAGCGGAGCTTGAACAAAGTAGGAACACAGGCTATTGCATGAGGCATTGTGATGGCTTGACAAACATTCTCTGCCTCCTTTTTTTTTTTTCTTTCTGAAGCTGAAAATAGCTTCAGAAGCAACAATCAGATTCCGAAACCCAATTCTTCTCCCCCAAAGTCACTTGTCTTGAATTGTAACACGTTTGCTTCTGCCGAAGAATCTTGCTTTTCAGGGATGCGGGAGCTGGGGGATAGGTACATCCGCTCACACAGTATGAAACCCCAGGACTCTACTTCTCCAACCCCGCCCGCCAGCTCACACATCCTGAGCAAAAGTCAACTGCCCAGCAAGCAAACAGCCCCGGCCACTTCTGGGGCAGCCCACAAGAAGTTTCACTGCTACAAAGTTCTTTCTTATATGATTGACAAACAGCGTCCTTCCAAGTGTCATCACTTTTCCCTCGTGCTGGGTCCTCGATGCTCTGTTTCCCCGTTTCCCCTGATGCTTCTGTGCAGACCCAAGGTGCTCACTTCCATCAATGAACTATTCTTTGAAAGAAGCCGAGGTTTCCAGCGGCCACTCTTTGCCTCTTTGGAGAAACCTTCAGTTTGGGGAAGAAAGGGGCGGGAGGCACAGGAGGGAGCTTTGGGGCATCTTTACACAATATACGATGCAAAGCGTAATCCTTGTAGGACACAAAAGTGTTCTCAAAACATATTAGGACACTGTTATTAAAAAAGTGCTGTCCGGGACTTCCCTGGAGGTCCAGTGGTTAGGACTCAGCGCTTTCACTGCCGAAGGCCTGGGTTCAAACGTTCAATCCCTGGTCGGGGAACTAAGATCCCACAAGCCACGCGGTGCAGCCCTACGAACGTTAACTGACAGCTTCCAAAATGTAAAAATAGAGACACACTCTTTTTAAAATTTTAATTGAACTATCGTTGATTTACAATGCTGTGTTAGTTTCCGGTGTACAGCACAGTGATTCAGTTATATGTGTGTGTGTGTGTGTGTGTGTGTGTGTGTGTGTGTGTGTGTGTCTATATATATATTCTTTTCCAGATTATTTTCCCATATAGGTTATGACAAAATATTGAGTATAGTTCTCTGGGCTATACAGCAGGTCCTTGCTGGTTATCTATTTTATATACTAGGCACACTCTTGAATTCACTTTTTCAAATCTGTATGTCTGATTGTCAATATTTATAAAGAAATAAGTCAAAAGCTTTTTTAAAATGGAAACCTATGTGCTCAACGCCTGTAAATATATATTAAGCAGTTATTTTGTAACCTATCAAAAACAACTTAGAAGAAGAAGATGATTCCTAAGCCCTAAGGGAGAGGTGAAGAGAGAAGCACAATTAAAAATTTTTGGAATGGCACAGCCACGGAGGTGAGCTTTTATTTACAGATACACGTGAGCGTGTGTGCAGGTCCGCGGTAAGAGCTTGGAGACTCTTGGTGACTGGTTTCTTTTCCTTGCGATCTTAGGAAAATTACATAATCTTTTTCTTTTAGCCTCTTTTTTTCTGTTCTGTATAACTGGAATCATCATTAGACTCACGTTGCTGTCAGAAGGATAAAATGCGATGTGAATAGTATCCCTTTAACTCTGTCTGGTACTTTGTAACACCCTCCGTAACTATGAGATGTAGTTGTTACTTATAGGAAGCCCCATTTTGTTGTTTCCTTTCAGCAGGCACTCTGGGTTTGTTGCTTGTCCGTAGAAAATTCAGAAGGTGACAGGACAGATATTTCTACCTTGTCACACTCTTTCCAGCCTTTGGAGATCAGCCTCACCACCCCCCCACCCCCGGATTCAGGAGTGTTCTTTCTGGGCTCCAGAGAATGATCTTGGTAGAGGTTGCTGTCTTCAGGCAGTTGAGCGGTCTCTTTTTAGACAGTAAACACCCACAGGGTCCCCAGGATCTCGGGGCTCCCTTGGAGAGGTGATGGGTGGAAACATGCAGGCATGGACATAAGAGGGAACAGGGCGCTCCTTTCACGGAAGCAGAGGAAGGTCTCCCGAGCGGCCCCTCTCCGGCCGGAAGCTCCCCGAGCATGACTCTGTCCTTCACCAGTGACGCCTCGGCACTTATGGCTCCATGACCTTGGGCGAGAAACTACCTCGGTTTGTACCTGAAATGGGAATACTGGCGTCGATCCAGAAGGCCATTTGGGAAGGTCTTCTGTACATCACAGAGGCTACTGTGAACGTGAGGGACCGTGATTTCATTTTGTCTAAAAGGGTCGTGGTTCTGTCCTGGTCTATGTCGGGGTGGGAGGGGGCGAGTGTCTACACTGTGGGCATTACCGTGTCACAGCAAGAGCATTAACTCACGGATTCATTAAGAGCAGCCGACTTCACACACGCCTGGCAATTTGAATCCGGGGACCCTGTGTTTTTGTCCTGATTTTGCGATGACCCTCTCCGCAGAGACGGCAATGATTACGAAGGAGACACATTTCATGGGTCATAGAAATAATATGCAGATGGCTGGTTTCTAATTGATGGGAAGGCACATTCTCTGGGAAATGGAATCAATGCTGATCTGTCGGGATTGAAATGGCGTGTGGGGAAAATAACCCAAGGGAGGCCCAGCATGGACCGACCTGACACGTCACCCCATGGGAATGGGGTCCCGCTCCCGTGTGTGTGTGTGTGTGTGTGTGTGTGTGTGTGTGTGTGTGTGTGTGTGTGGCCAGCACCATCAGCCGTGGGGGACCGACCCTCCGGCCACAGGAAGACACCCTGGATGGTCTCAGTTATGTAATGCTGGGCACTTTTCCTTGTAAAGGTGTTTTCCTACGCCTGCCAGATGGGCCCCACTAGCCCCTAATCACAATGTCCTCCCCCAGGCTCACCGGAGACTCAGGCACCTCCTATGGGTGGCTTCCCCTTTCCTAATCCACTCTCCCGCAGTGTGTGTGTTTGTTGTAATTCTGGCTCCTAATTCACGTGCCGTGCGTGGGATGCAGACTTGTGAGGTACTTCCTCTGGTGAAGGGGGGACAGTTTTCAAGGCATCATATTTGGGGATGTGATCACGAATCTTTTAACCTCCTTTCGCGCAGCTAATTCACCTGATACCTAAGGCGCGGCGCTTCAGAAATTTATCAGAAGTATTTGCCTGGTCTGTTTCGAACCCAGCTGAGCAAATCTTAGGCTCTAGCTCTTGAGATGGGGGGTGGGGGCGGTGGGGGCGGTGGACAGGGGAAGGGGACCGGTCTCCGGAGCTGGGGCAGGCCCTCCAGAGATGCATGTGACAGGAGAGCGTTTCCCCAGCCAGCTCCACAGAACGCCTTCAGAATGCATTTGCATTCGGGGCATTGTCTGGGGGGTGTCCTCGGATCTCTCTTCCCTCAAACAGCGTTTGTCATGTTGAAAATGGGTCTCCCCTCCCCGCCCTCCGGGTCCTCAGACACTGGATCTTGGAGACGTGCGCTGGAGGCTGCAGGACCACTCTCCGACTCCGCACCAATTTTAACCGCAGGAGAAAACCCACGCAACGCGCACAAACCCTGATCGCCCCACATCAGACAGGCTCGCTCCCCTTGGGTTTTCCAAAGATTCCGGGGGACGAGGAGTGCCTGCGCTTTCAGTTTCCTTAACCCTCCAGGGGCTGGAAACGGTTAGTGGGAGAGGAATGCACTAACATGAATTGCACAAAGCTGGGCTGCTGAGAGCTGGGGCGGCTCCCTCATGACCGCCGGGACCCAGACATCCCCCTCTGCCCTGATTACCCCAGGAAGACGGCCTAGCCATCTGCAGGTGCATAAACTGGCAGCCTGTCTAAGATGGGTGTTTTTCCTCACGCGTTCCTTCTGCACAGAGACGTTCAGAGAGAGGTATTTTTTTCTGGATAACAAGATATTTATTTAAGTCGCAAACTTGCTCGGCACACCTGGCGGAGGGCAAAGCTTTCCCACTTTCCCTCTCCTCTGGGGTAGGGGGCTAGGGCACTGGGGAGGAATTCCCATCCCCGCGGGTCTGCGCCCCTCGGGGGTGCCTGGGGCGTGAGGAGGGCGCCCCGGGCTTTCGACCCGTTTTCCACTGCTGGCGGGAGGTGTCCCTTTGCGGTGGATTGCGCTCGGCCCCCCCGCGCCGCGCTCTCTCCGCACGGCCCGGCGGGGCTGCCCGGGGTCCTCCGCGCGGGGTCCCCGCGCCCGCGGGCCGACGGCTGGGGACCCGGCAGCGCGTGGCAGCAACCGGACGCCCGGCAGCTCGGTCCCGCTCCGCCCCGGGCCGCTGCGCAGGTGGCGACCCAAGGCGGGAGCGCCCGGCTCCTCGGACCCAAGGCGCCGGGCTGGATCGGGGGGCGGCCGGCCCTCCGCACGCCCTCCCGCCGCCGCCTCCCCCCGGGTGGCGAGGCCGGGGCGCGGCGCCCACCCGGGGCCGGTCCCGCGCCGGCACCCCGCGCCCGCCGCGAAGTTGCGGCTCGCCCCCGCCTCGCCCCGCAGGGCGGCCGCCGGAGTGAACTCACCCGCTCTGCCCGCTCCGTCCCTGAAGGTCAAGGCCAGGTGGCTGCGGCGGGCGCGCGGCGGGGCCCGGGGCGGGGGGCGCCGGCGGGCCGCCCCGCCCCCATGCCCGGCGCCGCGGGGGCGCCCTCAGCGCGGCGGGCCCCGGGGGCCGCGGCGCTCAGATGCCGTGGTCGCAGTCCACATCGCGGCAGATGTACCAGAGGATCACGTACAGGATGAGCAGGATGGCGAAGATGAAGAGGGCCACCAGGATCGCCTTGGTCACCGGCGAGATGAGCGACTGCATGGCCCCGGCGGGGCGCGCGGGGCGCGGGGCGCGGCGCTCACGACCCCCGAGCGCGCCCGGAGCCCCGCGCCGGCCCCGCGCCTCATCCGCAGTGCTCCGTGCCGGGGACGGGCGCCCGCCGCTCGGCCGCGGCTGCTCGGGGCGGCTGCGCGCGGGGTCCGACCGCCCGGCGCCGCTCCGGGGCCCGCGCTCCTGCGCTCACCGGGCCCGGCGGCCGCGGGGCTGGGCGGGCGGCGCGGGGGGCGCGGCGGCCATGGGCGAGGACGCGGACGCGGACGGAGGCGGCGAGGCGGCGCGCCCGGCAGGTCCCCGCAAACTTGGGCGGCGGCGAGAAGGCGGGCGCGCGGGGACAGGTGGAAGCCCGGCCCCGCGGGGCGCGGCGCGCGGCCGTCCGCGGGCGGCGTGGGGCGCGGGGCTGCCGGGCGGCGGGGGCGCGGCGGGGAGGCGCGGGGCCGCGCGCGGGGAGGGGCTGCGGCGCGGCGGGGGTGGGGGGGGAGCCGCGTCCCCACCCGCGGCCCGCGCGCGCCCCTCCCGCCCCGGCGCCCCGGCCCTCTCGCTCCGTCTCAGCCTCGGCGGTCCGCCCGCTCCCCGTCCGCGCGCCCCCCTCGCTCCCCGTTTCCCGGGCGCCCGCCCCTCAGCCCGCGGCCGGGGCGCTGAGCTGTAATTACTGAGGACCGGGGAAGGCGGGCAAGAGGCAACGGCGGAGACGGGCAGCCCCTTCCTGCCCCCTCTCTCCCGGAGGGCGGCTGGCTGGCTGGACTCGGGAGGGGCTGCGGGTTGCATCCAACTCACTGCTGACCCGGGCAGGACGGGGTGCAGACGCGATGGGGCAGAGGCAGGGGGCAGGTTCAGACCGGAGTGCCCTTACGTAAGGGGGCGCCCCGTTCTGGGGGAAATGGATGAAGAGCCCGGGGCTGGACCTCCCGGAATGGGGAGGCGGGCTTATGCCCTGACGGACGAGAAGCCTCGCACGCCCGCGCCACCTTCCCATACGTGCGTCTCCCACCCTCCTGGGCTGGGCCTTGTGGATGACAAACCAGACCTTGTCCCCCACCGCCTACACACTCACACACACACACACACACACACACACACACACACACCCCTTTCCTGCGGGCTGGGCTGCGCTTAGGGCTGATGCCCGCTGGCCCTTCCGGCAGGGACAGGCAAAGGAGGTAGAATCCCCCCAGCCCAGCACTTCAGGGACGCGGTGCAGGACAGGGGTACCAGGGCCTAGACTAGAACTTCGGGATATGCGAAAAACAGAGCCACCGGTGTCCCAGAGGATAGGGCGTTCAGGACCCAGGAGCTCCGATTCCAGTCTCCACCACGTGAGGCCCCCAACGCCAGCGGCTGGGTGGTCAGAAGGCCTCATGTGTGCAGGGTGAGGGGCTGTGAACGGGAGGAACGCATCTGCAGGGGAGCCCTCCATCCCTGAGTCCCGGGTGCCTCGGGGGCGGGGGGGGGGCGGCCAGGGGCTCTTTTCCTGTACTCACTCCAGGTGACCTTCAGAGCCTGCACACAGGACACAGGGCCTGACCCCACGGGAAACAGCATCCCCTCTGACGGCAGCCGAGTGAGGATGCGGGCAGGACGTGCACGGTGATCGTGAGGGGATGGTCTGGTCCGGCGTGGACACAGGGCAGGAAAGAATCAGGAGTGGATTCCAGAGTGGCCCTGGACCCCTTCCTGCAGCCCACCCCGGGGACTGTGCTCTCCCCGCGGTGCGGCATAGGAAGAACGGAGGGTACCCACCCACGCTGGGGCCAAAGAAGGAGGCCACATCCCCGGCTCCGGGCAGCCAGGACGGGTCTGCGGTCTGTGAAAGGAGTAGGGGCTGAAGGAATGTCCTTGCAGGTGAGGTGACCCAGCCCAGCAGGATTTGCAGTCAGGGGGCTTCTCAAGGTCACCTGGCGGGGTGGGGGGGGTGCCTAGTACCTGCACACACACACAGCAAACAGTTGGTATCCCCCAGGAAGTATCTGATGAGCAGCAATACTGTGCATCTTTTTGCAGGGCTGCAGCTTCTAATTCTGAAGGCATCTGCCTTCCCAGCCTCAAGCTGTCCCCGGGCCAAAACAAGAAGGGCAACGGGCTGCCTGTCCCCGCTTCCGGTACTCCCACCTCACTCACACACGCAGAGTTCCTGTTTCTTGGGGGTCCGCTAGGGAGGGGAGCCTATCTCTGACATTCTTCGTTAAACTTAACTTTGTCGGCAGAACCTCTCCGACGCCCAGAGCCAGAGCCGCCCTGGTGTGAAGGCATAGGAGGTGTCTGAGGACACATGTCACCATTCTTTGCTCACCAAATGGACTTGGATGTTGACCGTGAGAAAATGAACTCAGTTCAGGGAGCATTTTCCACATTGCTTTCCTGTGAGCTTTGGTGCGTTCTGATTGGTCGCCATCTGTTAACATCTTGTGTGTGTGTGTGTTTAACTTAATCGGATTCCCGGAGGAGCCTTGACATGGAAGCTAGTCCTGTGGATGGCGAGAGAAGAGTCACTCTGTCGAGAAGCATGCCCTCGCCCAGCACCGTAAAACTCATACCGTGTCCAGCCTCTGTGCACCCTCGTCTGGGTTACTTAACTTTTTTTTTTTTTTTTTTTTTTGCGGTACGCGGGCCTCTCACTGGTGTGGCCTCTCCCGTTGCGGAGCACAGGCTCCGGACGCGCAGGCGCAGCGGCCATGGCTCACGGGCCCAGCCGCTCCGCGGCACGTGGGATCTTCCCGGACCGGGGCACGAACCCGCGTCCCCTGCATCGGCAGGCGGACTCTCGACCACTGCGCCACCAGGGAAGCCCGTGGGTTACTTGACTTTTGCTCTCAGCCCCCGTTCCCCGCACTCGTGGCTTTATCTGAAAGCTGCTCTCACACGGAGGCTCCTGTCCGTTCTCCTTCCACTCGCAGAATTGTCCTTGTTGCCTTTTATTTCTATTTACTCCTGCCATGGGTTTTCCTCTTCCAAGTCCTGCAGGAACACAACTTTCAGTGCCTGTGATCTTCCTGGAGTGAATTGTTTTGGAATCAGATACGTGGTTGGTTCCGAGATCAAATTTCAGGAGCTGCTAAAACCTCTTCCTAGGTACAGTGGCTGAACCACAGGCCTCCGGACAATGATTGGTCCCCTCTTAGCCATCAGGGCTTCCTTTTTTTCCCCGACGTGTGTACGTTTGTCTAAAACCTTTCCTTGCTACTGAGTGTATAAAGCAACCTCAAAATCCAGGCCAGACTGTCCCTACAGGGGAACTTGAACTTTAGAGAGAAATCGTGGATGAATCGACACACCTTCATCCTGGCTTTGGTGCACTGTTTTTCAGACTGCAGGTCACGACCGGTGAGAAGGGTCTGAGATGGATTTGGGTGGATGCGATGGGAATTGTTAAAAACCCGGTGGATTGTAACAGCAGACGGCGCCACCTGCAGGAAGCATCGGTGCTGTGTCGGGAAGCTCTGTGTGTGTGTGTGTGTGGGTGTGTGTGTGGGCGTGTGTGTGTCTGCGTGCCCATGCGCACACACACATGTGCTGGTTGTTAATGGATACTGTCTGTCAAAGGTGCTAGAGGGTAGCCACCCTGTGGGCGGAGACTTGAAAGATGCAGAAACTACGACGGGGGAGTTTGGATGGAAGGTTAGGAACAAAATTTTTTTTTAATGTTATTGACGTAGAGTTGATTTGCAATCGTGTGTTAATTTCTGCTGTACAGCAAAGGGATTCAGTTATACATATACATACATTCTTTTTCGTATTCTTTTCCATGATGGTTTATCCCAGGATGTTGAAGAGTTCCCTGTGCTCTACAGTAGGGCCTTGTTGTTGATCCATCCTATATCTACTGGTTTGCATCTGCTAACCCCAGACTCCCAATCTTTCCCTCCAGATGGTCTTGGTAAGCAAAGCCATGAGCGGACATCTGTAAGCCACAGGTGAGTCCCCTGGATTGGTTTTCATTTGAGCTGGCGGTACCATTTGGGAACTCAGGGGCAAGGGCACCCCATGGGTTTGGGGCAGGCAGAGAAGAGCAGGGAAGGTCCCCCAATGACCCAGGGCTCCTGCATGACTAGGAGAATCAGGAATCCAGTCCCCTTCTGTCTGATTGTCTGGCTTGATGTCTGTCTGACCAAGCATTGGCCGTGGTCCAACCAGAGAAGCTGTGGGCCCCTGGCGAGCCACTCTTTCTAGGTAGGCTTGTTCAAGAGATGTGTGTATTTTCCTGAACGGGCTACAGGTCTTTGGGGTAACCCTAGAGCAAGCTGGGGGCGGCCCAGCGTTTTCAGAACACCTTTCCTGAGAGTTTTTGGACAGTGTCTTTTTCTGGCTTGACTCAATTGCCTGAGTTAATCCAATAATAATTGCTTCTCCCTCAGCATCACTTGGAACGCCCACATGTGTGTTTTTATCATAGGAAACTTGCCCGAACGGCCCCCCGTGTCCATCTCCCGTGGAGGATTACGGATCTGGGGACCCCGTCTCCTGGGTTTCCACGTCGAGTCGCCAGTATTCAGCACCCGTGAAGCCTGGTCAGGGGTCCTGTTCCTGGATCCCAGGATTCCCGCTCCTACAACTCGATTTGTGTAACTGTCAGTTTTCTCTCCGGCTCTGTGGCTGGTGCATGTGTCTTGGGATGAGAGCGGCGGTGTTGAAATTAGCATCCTTTTCCATCTTGCTAGGTTTCTGTGATGATAGGTTTTCGCCTACATGTTGGCTTAGGCGAAAACAGACTTGCTAATTGAGGCCAAAAAACAAAGCAAATGGTAAAAACCCACGGGAGCCAATGAACTAAAACGGGATGTTTCCATAGTAGCAAGATGTCACCCTAAGGCTGGGATGGCATTTCATCTTCTTAGCGTGTGGTTTCTGCTTGCCTTTACTCTCTCAGCTTTCTTATCTGTGGGATATGCCTTTTTATAATTTGTCCAAATCCTTTCAAAGCTCATACGGGTCAGCCCAGTGGATAATAGCTAAGGCTTTATGTGGATGCACTCAATACACTGAAATTAAAAATTGAGATGTACCGCATTTCCGTCTGTGAACCGAAACGCCTATAGGAGAAAGACTTCCCCGTAAAGGGAAGCAGCTGCAGCCCATCTGCCTCTTAGAATGGGGTCGCTTTACAAGGAAACATTCCTCACATTCTTGGGATAACTGCTTTGTCCCAGAAGACAGATGCATTAAACTCAGTGCATTGGAAAGGTAGTCATCAAGTAACAGAGTAACCAAGGCAGCGCTCATGGCAAGTTCAGACTTTAGCACTTTAAAAAAAAAACTTTATCGCAGCAGCTCTGGGTCGGTGACCAACTATAGGAACCGTAGGAAAGGGTTTTACTTTTGAATGGTTGTGTTTGTAGTCTCCTTTTAAAAAATGTTTATCAGGTGGATGGTGTAACCATCTGTATTTCATGCACCAGGGTACTGTCGACAGAGTGTGGAATCCTTTATAACTTGCGTGCAGGTCTGTGGCCTCCAATTAACATTTGAAACGCTCCTCAATTAGGAGATCACAAGAGCTGACTTCAATCCGTATTTATGCCCTTTTATGGGGAGTGGGGGGGGGTCTTTGCTTCCCACGGAGTGGGTGCTTGATAAAGATTGATGGTCCGTGAAAACCAGGGGAAATCCCGCCAAGATAGAGCACTGATGGCTTGTAGGAAAATGCCCACTTTTGTGACAAGCTCAACACCACCCACCCTCCCAAAGGGACGGGGGAAACTCAGGTGTCCGGAGGACCTCCTGGTTCTGTCAATGGGATATTTAACAAGCAGTTTTGCGTTCTTTGAAAAACGTCATATCCTTTAAGGCAGGAATGCCCACGTGCTCTTCATCCTTAACCATCAGGCTGAATGTAAGATGACTAGCAAGGACCTACCGTATAGCACAGGGCACTATATTCAGTATCTGGTAATAACCTATAGGAATGCCCTAGTAGGGAAAACTACGGGACTGGGGGACTAGAGGGGAACAAACAGACAGTATGCGTTCATCGATTCCCCTTTCATGGTGTTTCCTGTGTGCGGAAATATTTTACATAAAGCCCATCCCTTTGAGGGAGGAAGGACTGTGCCCCTTTCAAAGGAGATAGCTGGGGGAGCCAGACCAACTCATCTACGGGGTTTGAACCCCACCCTTCCTTGCGGGGACAACGGTGGGGGTCATTCAGTGTCAATAGATAATTATGGTTTGTTTCTCAAAAGGTGTAAGAAGTGCGGTTTTTAAATCTCCCCCGCCTTTAACACAAATTCCGAATTTCCAAGTATAAAGCCAGACTTGGGTGCCCACTTGGGGCATCAGAAAACTCATGATGGCAAAGTGTCTCCTATGCTCTGCGTTGTCTAATATTTACTCTCTTTTTAAATCGGAGTATGGCTGGTTTACAATGCTGCGTTAGTTTCAAGTGTACCACAAAGTGCGTCAGTTATACTTCTGTAAATATCTATTCTTTTTCAGATTCTTTTCCATTATAGGTGGTCCCAGGATACTGAAAAGAGTTCCCTGTGCTCTACAGGAGGACCTTGTTGTTGATTTTAGGTCCAGTCATACGTATCTGTTCATCCCAAGCTCCTAATTTATCCCTCCCCCTCCCCTTTCCCCTCCGGTAACCCTGCGTTAGTGTTCTATGTCTGGGAGTGTGTTTACGGTATTTAGTCTTTAATCGCCCTCTGACCTTGTGCATCTCGCGCCTCCCAGGGTTTGGGCGGGGCGGGGCTGTGACACCCTGGCTGGGTTTCCTTCGAGCATGGGGAGGGTCCTGGCGGGATGACTGTGCGGGCATCACGTGTGTGAGGACCTAGCACAGCCTGCGGGGTGAGGCTGCCCCGCAGACTCCAGCTGTGATTCGGGGGCTGCCTCCCGGGACGCAGGCACCGGCGCAGCTCGGATTCCCTTTACCGCGATCTGATGGCGCCACCTACCGGCCCTGCAGGGCGCGCGCTGCCCGCCTGGTCTTTTCCAGGCGCAGCTGCTGTTGCCCGTGCGCCTGTCGGAAGCCTGGTGCCGCCCTGGGTCCACCTGCCCGGCCGCCCCTGGGGCGCTGTGCACGGTGTCACCTGCCGTCCGTCGGGTTTGGGAAGAGCTCAGAGCAGGGCACAAAGAGTGCCCATTTTGTTAGGGATTTCTGAGGTTGCTCACGCCATCTAAGCTTCTTTAATAATGGAAACTTTTTGGTGATGTGGTGCTGGGTTCTAGAGAGGAAACGGAGGGGTTGGGGAAAGGGGGAGGGAGAGAGAGGCTGAGGCCAATTGGCCATTTCCTGAGCCATGACTGATTTACAGTGTTATGTAAGTTTCAGGTGTACAACCTAGTGGTTCAATGTTTGTACAGGTTAATATACTCCGCTTCCCTTTATTATAAAATGTTGGCTACATTCCTCGTCTTGTACAATAGATCCTTGTAGCTTATTTAATACATAATAGTTTGTGCCTCTTAATCCCCTACGCCATCATGCCCCTCCCCCCTTCCCTCTCCCCACTGGGAACTATTAGTTTGTTCTCTATGTGAGTCCGCTTCTGTTTTGCACAGACGTTCATTTGGTTTATTTTTTTAGATTCCACACATAAGTGATATCATGCAGTACTTGTGTCTGACATCTCATTAAGCATAATATTCTCTTAAGTCTATCCATGTAGCTGCCAATGGCATTATTTCATTCTTTTTCATGGCCGAGTAATAGTCCATTGTATATATGGACCACATCTTCTTTATCCATTCCTTGGCTATTGTGAATAGTGCTGCTGTGAATACCGGGGTGCATGTATCTTTTCGAATTAGAGTTTTCATTTGTCTCTGGACATATGCCCAGGAGAGGAGGTGCTCGATCACGTGTGATGCACTCTTCTGCCCCCAGATGAGAAGAGCAGCGTCACTGGGGTGTTTTAAGCCATCCACCGTATCCAGTGAAATCACTGTGGGAACACACGGGCTCCGTGAGGCCGCGGGCCGCATGCGCGAGGGTGCGCCGTCCACAGGGCACCCGGGTGGCGGCCGCGGGGCTCGCCATCGCAGCCCTTCCTCCCCGGAGAAACCTCAGTCACATCCGGGAACCCCGAGGAGCGCGGGGCTCAGGGGCTGCGAGTTTCCAGTGAAATCACTATGGGAACACAGAAGCCCTGGAATTTCAGTGGCTTAACACATTAAATGTTAAATGTTTATTTCTAGGAATTCCCTGGTGGTCCAGTGGTTAGGATTATGGCCTTTCACTGCTGCGGGCCCAGGTGTTTTTTTTGTTTGTTTTTTTGTGTTTTTTGGCTGCGTTCGGTCTTCGTTGCTGTAGGTGGGCTTTCTCTAGTTGCGGCGAGCGGGGGCTGCTCTTCGTTGCGGTGCGCTGGCTTCTCATTGTAGTGGCTTCTCTTTCTTGTTGCGGAGCACGGGCCCTAGAGCGTGCGGGCTTCAGTAGCTGTGGCACACAGGCTCAGTAGTTGTGGCTCGCGGACTCTAGAGCGCAGGCTCAGTAGTCGTGGCGCATGGGCTTAGCTGCTCCGCGGCATGTGGGATCTTCCCGGACCAGGGCTCAAACCCGTGACCCCTGCATTGGCAGGCGGATTCTTAACCACTGCACCACCAGGGAGGTCCTGCTCATTTATTTTTCAAGAAGTGTTTTCACGGGGGGAACATAAACTAATTGGTGGTGTTGGAAAGATCCTACATTGTGTGAGACTTCCAATTATGATGGTAAAGTGATGTTTAGAGTGTGCCCATGGTGGTGACAGCTGAAGTTAATTGATAAGGGACGTCATGATCATAAAAGCGGTATCTTGATGAATATTAAGATAACTCCAAGAGGTGGGTATTCCAAGAGCAACGTAAATCAACGTCTGAGTCATGGGAGGAAGGGCAGAGGAACCCCAGAACGGTTAAGTTCACGTGCTTTGTGGGCAGAACCCAAATGCCGCCTTCAGGCTGGATGACCCTCGGCAGGTCCCAGCCTTGTATCTCAGCCCTTCAAATGGGGTGTCTTTAGTCCATTCGGGCTGCTATAGCAAAACTATCACAGACTGGGTGGTTTATAAATAATAGAAGTGTATTCCTCACAGTCCTGGAGGCTGGAGGTCTGAGATCCCGGCGAGGGCAGATTTAGCGTCTGGTGAGGACCCTCTTCCTGGTTCATCGATGGTGTCTTCTCGCTGTGTCTTCACCTGCTGGAAGGGTCGAGGGAGCTCTCTGGGGTTTCTTTTCTAAGGACACTAATCCCATTTAGGGGGGCTCCACCCTCATGACCTCATCACCCCCAAAGGCCCCACCTCCTGACACCATCACGTTGGGGGTTAGGGCTTCCATATATGAATTTGGGGGGGGACATAGACTTTCACTCTATATCATGGGGGTGAGGAACCAACTCTGCAGGGTTGTAGTGAAAATAAAATCAGATCATGTAAAGGACTTAGTACCTGGTGCTTAAAAACCAGTCCATAAATATTAACTCTCATTACTTTTAAGACATGCCTGTTCATGTGGGAAATAACACTATAATAATAGGTTTAACATGCAAAGGAAAGGTGATTCTTTAATAGGTTGTGCTTCTCATAAATATGTTCCCAGGGACGGAAGATGTTCTGTTTCATATTAAAAATATAAAAAACCTCTTGACTTCTCATTAGCCTCTTAAAAATATTGCAGTGATGTCCATGGTATTAAAAATGTAGGGACTTCCCTGGTGGCGCAGTGGTTAAGAATCCGCCTGCCAAGGCAGGGGACACGGGTTCTAGCCCTGGTCCGGGAAGATCCCACATGCCATGGAGCAACTAAGTCCGTGCACCACAACTACTGAGCCCACGTGCCACAACTACTGAAGCCCACGCGCCTAGAGCCCGTGTTCCGCAACAAGAGAAGCCACCACCGTGAGAAGCCCGCGCACCGCAATGAAGAGTAGCCCCCGCTCGCCGCAACTAGAGAAAGCCCACGCGGAGCAACAAAGACCCAACGCAGCCAAAAATAAATAAATAAATTTATTCAAACAAAATGCAAACTTTTAAGAGATATTGTTTGTCGAGGAGCAGAGAGAGGGCAGTGGCTTAGCTGGCCTCTGGCCAGGATGGCTGGTGATTGATTGATTGAATTTTATTTTTTAATTATTCAAATCATACCTTAATTAAATGTTAAAATTCACATTCAGCATTGGCTTCAGGGTACTTGAGTGTTTCAGATGGTTTTCTCTCCCGGTGAAGAATGCAGTTACACGGGGCACCTCTCTCCCAGGGGTAGCTGGAAACAGAAGGAGACCTCACAGAACCTCCTTTTTCCGTGAGTCTAGAATTCAGTTTTGACGCTGACCCTTCAAGGTATGGAGAACATTGGGTGAAAGACCGCACACTCAGTTAAGTGGTTTTAAAATCTCATTCTAAGCAGCCCCTGTTGGCCCCAGGAACTCTTTTCTTCCCTCTGGTTCTGACTGTCTGGGACACTTTGCCTTGCAAGGCAGGCTCTGCGGAAGGGAGGGAAGTCCTTCCGCATTTGGGTTTTAGATCCTCCTTCTTTTTCTGATAGCCGTCTGCTGGGAACAGCTAGAGATCTGCTCCCAGAAAATTTGTGAATTAATCTCATCCATGTTATTTGTGGTGAGTAAATTAATAAATATGGTAGATAGAGATAAATACATGGATGGGTGGATGCCTGAATAACCTGGATGGATGGATGGAGGGAGGGATGGAGAGATAGATGATGGATGGATTAGAAATAGATGATAGACAGATGGATATAGATAGATGGTAGGTAGGTAGATATAGATGCATGCATGGGTGGAAGAATGGATGGATAGAGAGGTGGATGGATGGATGGGTAAATAGATGATTGATAGATTTATAGATAGATAGATACATGGAAGGAGGGACAGGCGGGCCGAGAGCTGAAGCAGTAGTCACCCCTGAAGACTCCTGACCCAAAGGCCAGCTGCCACAGAACCAAGAGCCGGGCCCTGTCCTCAGGTGGTGAAGGCTCCTGGCACCCTCTAGAACTAAGTGGGCTGGTGCGTTGCGCTCAGAGAAGAAGAATGGTCCATGACACTCATCATGAACCCCCTGAGTACCAGGCTTTGGACACAGGTTTTACTGAATCCTCCCCAGACCCAGGGAAGGGGCCACAACCATGTCCGTGTCAGATACGTCAACAGTCCAGGAGGTTAGGAGTCGTTCAGAATCATGGGATTGGGCTTCCCTGGTGGCGCAGTGTTTGAGAGTCCGCCTGCCGAGGCAGGGGACGCGGGTTCGTGCCCCGGTCGGGGAGGATCCCACATGCCGCGGAGCGGCTGGGCCTGTGAGCCATGGCCGCTGAGCCTGCGCGTCCGGAGCCTGTGCTCCGCAACGGGAGAGGCCGCAACAGGGAGAGGCCCGCGTACCGCAAAAAGAAAAAAAAAAAAAAAAAGAATCATGGGATCAGTCTACATGGCCCACTGGGAGGGGCAGGCGGAGGTCGGATCATCCGTGTACCGGAAGATGCTGGGCGGACGAATCTGACCACAGAGAGAGACTGAGGAGGAGGGAGGACGCATCTACCCACGAGTTTGGTCAGACGGGGACTCTGACCTCTGTGTGCTTCTTTATCTATGTCTGCGTTCCTTATAAAATCCTTATTGTTCAAGATTGCATTGGCTTCTTTGCAAAAGACATGATGGTTACTAAAAATGGTACACCTAAATCCATCTTTATGGCAGCTTTGACTGCAAGAAAATTGACCTCCAATAACATCAAAACCTTTACTATTAGAAATGCATGGAATAGCTTATACATTATTAAGCTTTTCCTTCTTTGGCCAACGCCTAAGAGATGAGTCAGATATATTCTTGAGTGACTTCAAGCTCTAAATGCTGGCCTAGTTCCTGTTTTGTTTTGTTTTGTTTTCTGGGTGGAGACAACTTTCTGAAACATGTATAAAATTGTTTATCCTTCATGCATACTCCTTTCCATCTTGACAGAATTAAAACAAAAGACTTTTATAAATTGTTCTTTCCTTCCCCCCATCCTGTGCCAACAGAAAGCACAAGTGTGTTAGCCCATGTTTATTCACAAAGTTCTACTGCTAGATGTTTCATATCCTTGGAATAGGGTTTAACACACACACACACACACACACACACACACACCTTGAGAGTAATGGAAATGGGATAACCCAGGTCTGGATTTGAACATACAGCTCACAAAGTGTCCATTTTTGGACACAAAATATAGTTTTGCTCTGTTTACCTGTTTAAGCATTTTTTGCACTTTGTAAAGGACACCCACTTCTTTTTGGAATGGGCAAGGCTACGAGAACTCTGATGCGGACCCCTTCGTTGTGACATAAAACCGCATTGAACGGCCGATTTAACATGAATCACGCTTCCTCCCAGCTGCTTCTGCAGCTGCTTTGAGTTTCCTGAGGCCAGAATGATGCTCACCAGAAGTGACAGCTGGTTCCCAAGGAAACCCCACCCCAGGGGCTGCATCCGGGGAACCTTCTGCTTCCCTAAGAAGCAAATGACACACGCAACTGGGAAGCAACAGGGGTGCTTGCAAGGCACCCCCGGGCTCTGCTGCTTCCATTAATCTTTCAAACCTGAGAGTGACTTTGCAGACTTACATCACCTTGGCCGTGGTGACTCCCAGCCCTGTCTGTGTGATCCAGGGACCTTAAAGAACACTGAAGCCGGGAGCCACTCCCCTGCCCTGAGATTCTGATGTCTTTGGGGTCTTGGGGGCATCAAATACCCAGGGCTGGGAGGTGTGAAACTTGGGAATGAAACTCTTTATTCAGTGTCCTAAGCAGACAGGCATTTGGGCTGAACGGCCATGCGGGAAAGTAAGGATTAAACATCCAGCAATCCCACTCCTGGGCATATATCTGGAGAAAACCATAATTTGAAAAGACACATGCACCCCAATGTTCATTGCAGCACTATTTACGATAGCCAAGACGTGGAAGCAATGTAAGTGTCCATCAACAGATGAGTGGATAAAGAAGATGTGGTCCATATACACAGTGGAATATTGCTCAGCCATAAAAAAGAATGAAATCATGCCATTTGCAGCAACACGGATGGACCTAGAGATGATCATACTGAGTGAAGTAAGTCAGACAGAGAAAGACAAATATCATATGATAGCACTTGTCTGTGGAATCTAAAAAAAGCAATACAAATGAACTTGTTTACAAAACAGAAATAGAATGACAGACATAGAAAACAAACTTCTGGTTACCAAAGGGGCAACGTGGGGGGGAAGTGATAAATTAAGAGACTGGGATTAACAGATACACACTGCTGTATATAAAACAGATAGGCAACAAGGACCTACTATAGAGCACAGGGAACTCAATATTCTGTAATAACCTATAATGGAAAAGAATTTGAAAAAGAATGGATATATATGTGTATGTATTGCCAAATCACTTTGCTGTACACTTGAAACGAACATAATATTGTAAATCAACTATATTCCAATAAAAATTTAGAGATAAACAAATCAATATTGGCTAAGAACAGGGTCCAAACAGCTCTTATGATTCAGCCCCTGCCTCTAGGTGCCTGGTCCGTGGGGCTCATGCCTTTGGGAGCGGATGACACCATGGCACGAGAGGGCAGATGCAGAAGGATGAAAGGGGGCAGTGAGGTGCCTTCACTTCCCGCCACTGTTGTCACAATTACCAACACTTAAAATAATGCAAACGTATTATCTGACGCTTCTGGAAGTCAGAAGTCCGGGATGGGCGTCGCTGGGTTACAATGGAGGCGTTGGCAATGTCACAAACGCTCTGGAATCGCTTCCAATGAATCCATTCCTTTTCTTGTCCAGTTTCCAGAGGCCACCTGCGTCCTTGGCTGGTGGCCCCTTTCTCCATCTTCAAAGACCATCTCTCGGACCTCTGCTTTCATCAGCACACTTTTTTCTGTGGTTAAATCTCCCTCTTATGAGGACCTTTGTGATTCCGTTGGGATTGTGTGGAAAATCCAGGACCATCTCCCCATCTCAATATCCTTCACTTAATCCCATCTGCAGAGTCACCCTTTTTCAGGGACGCTAACACCTTCACAGCCTCCAAGGATTAGGATATGAGCATCTTTGGGGACCACTCTCCAGCCCACCACGTGATGTCTGTACAATTCACGGGATCCAGGAGCCTGGAAAGGAGGGAGCACTGGGTCGCTGTGGGGCTGGGTCCTTGAGAACCCAGTTGTTGGAGCAGGTGATCCAGGAAGGTGGTGACTCCTGAGGGCACCGGCTTAGCAGAATGAAGGGGTCCATGGATGGAGAGACACTGGGAGTCTCCAGCTGAGAGAGGGAGCCACCTACGTACAAAGGGAACCCTTTATGTGTAGGTCCCTGTATGACACTAGGATTGTATCTAAGCAATTTACATGAATGGAGAAGTTCAACCTCAAGAAGGTGAGTGCAAGCGGTGTCAGTGGTTTCCTTCAAGGGCAAAGGTGAGTGTTGTGTGCGTGTGTGTTTTCCTCCGTTTACCGTATTCTTTTGGTTTTCCTGGTTGTCTGTAATGAGCAGACTGCTTTCAAGATGGGAAAGTAAACGCGGCACTTTGATGCTCGAGGGAAGGATGTTAGCGATGGGACACCAGTAGAAGCAGCTTAAGAGCCCAGGCCAAGGGCAGCTGTGGGACAGGAGGGGGCTCTCGGGGAGCATGCTGGGACGGGGGGACCCCGTGAGCGTGGGAAGCAAGGATGGCCCTGGGGAAGAGTCAAAGGGACGTTTTCAGGATTGGGCTGCCCCCCCCGCCCCGCCCCCACCTCACTCTGCTCACTTTGCCCCACCCTAGTCCACACTTCCTCTTTTCTTTTCCCCACTTAGCATCACCGGCAGCCTCTGCCCCGCCTGTCACGTGGGATGCCGCCACCCAACACTCCCTTCCGGCTCCCCTTGGAGTCACAAATCCTGCTTCTTCTTCAACAGTCAGCGCAGAGGTTGCTTCCCCTCTCGCGAACCCCTCTGATCCCCATCTGGGCTCCTGCCAGACCCCCTGGGGTCCCCTTTGGAAGCATGCAGAGCCCCAGACCCCTCATCATTGTTGTTCGCACAGAGGTGCTTCATACTCTGTTGAAGATTTGGTTCCCAGCCTCCTCCTCTATTGGATTCTAAGCACAAGGAAGGTGGACGTCTGGCTGATCTGGGCAGATCCTGGGCATCTGGTGGTTTTCTAAGCTGGACCATCCCCATGGGTGCAGGAAATGGAATATTGCCGGCCATATCAGTAAACAAAGGATGTCACAGTCATCAGTGATTGCAGCCAGGTGAGAGGGTGAGCCCTGAAGGAACTCAGGAAGGAAAGAATGCCTGCCATCTAGCAGCCCTCAGACGGCAGCCACTCCCCGCGGTGAGCCCTGAGCAAACTCAGGACGTGAAAACACGGGATCCTGGCCCCAGAGAGCTAAGGTGCCTATCAAAGGAATGCTTTCAGTGACCCCACACTCTTGCACCTTCCCATACATAGAAAAGCGCTGAAGTCCTTAACTTGACATATTTGGTTTTCTTTCATTAACAGTAATCGTCTGCCGTTCCGACTACCTGCCCTTTGTTACAAAACTCCTAGATATCCTAGATGCCCCCTCGCCTCCTAGGAGCAGTTCTCCCAGGGTCACTTGAGACGCTGCCCCCCAGGCTTGAAGTCTTAAAAATTCCCGTCGAATAAAACAGAACTCTCAACTTTTAGGTTGTGAAAATACTCTTTAGTCAGCAGGTGCACCTGTGCCCTGGGCGGGGGCCAGTCCTCCTTTCGCTTGCTTCTTTCCTGTCACTGGACCGCCTCACCTTACTTTGCCCCCTGCCCCTGCCCCCCGACCTTCACAGCTCATGCAGCTCCCAGGCTTCCTGGAAGCTCTCCCTGACGGCAGGAATGCGTCGACGTGCCCCCTCCCTCCCATAAGTGCACAAATTCTGCAGCAGCTGCTACTCTGGGACTTTGTTGAGATTTCGCCTTTTTAGACATATCTAAGGATATAATGACAACGCACCTTCCTGCCAGCAGTCACAGGGAACAGCTCCAGACACCGTGAACGCGCCACACTTTCAAACCAACCTCTAATAGCTCTCCAGCTTAACACGGGCATCCAGCCTTCCCAGCATCTCCTCAGCTCTGTGCCCACCACCTCCCACCTCAACCCACCGTCTTGTCCCTCCTAATCCCCTGACGATCTTTGCAACGGCCATCATCAGATCCTAGGTCTTCGGCAAAACCAATAGCAGAGGAAAACGTCCCTCTGGGTAACGGGGGCATCTTCCTCAAGTCTTGAACTGTTGACTTAATGTCCTCCCCACAGTAACATAAAGGTGTTATGTGAGTTTCCTATCTTTTCCTGTGACAAGTAGCCGCAAACTCCGTGGCTGAAAACCAAGCAGGTTCGTTCTTCTATACGTCTGGAGGTCAGAAGACTGCCCGGGTCTCACTGGGCTAAACTCCAGGTGTCAGTAGGGCTGGTGCCTTCTGGAGGCTCCAGGGGAGAATCCATTTCCTGGCCTTTTCTGGCTTGAAGAGGCACCTGATTCCTTGGCTGCGGGGCCTCTTCCTCCATCTTCAAAGCCAGCAATGCATCATCTTGAAATCTCTCTGACTCTGGCCCCCCTGCTTCCCTCGTTCACTTATAAGGATGCCTGTGATTCCACTGGGCCACCTGAGTCATCCAGGTACATCTCCCTGTCCCAGCCACCTTCATTCCATCTGGAATGTTAATTCAATTACCCATTGCCACATGATATAACATATCCAGAGGTTCCAGGGATTAGGATGTGGGCATAGCAACAGGTAGGGGTGTGGCTAGGGGGATGTCAACAGGAGTTGCCTAGGGATCCATGTGCTGGGCAGGAGGAATGGAGAGAGGGAGGGATGGATGGATGGGTGAATGGATGGATGGGTGAATGGATGGATGAGTATTTGAGTGGATGTATGTATGGGTGTTTGAGTAGATGGATGGGTGGATGGATGGATGGAGGGATGGATGGATGGATAGATGGGCAGATGGGTGTTTGAGTGGATGGTGGATGGTGTTTGAGTAGATGGATGAGTGGATGGATGGGTGGATGGATGGATGGATGAATGGGTGTTTGAGTGGATGGTGGATGGTGTTTGAGTAGATGGATGGGTGGATGGATGGATGGATGGATGGACAGATGGGTGTTTGAGTGGATGGTGGATGGACGAGTGGATGGATGGGTGGAGTTTGAATGGCTGGACGGGTGGATCAACAGATAGAGAGACAAAGGTAGCTTTATAACAGTGACAGCCAGAATTTCCCCCTTTGGGTCAGAAAGGGGGAATTACACCTCCAGGCCTGTGTCATTTTGTCAGCGTGGGGCCCTCTTCCCAGCCTCCCGGTGTCCAGAGAAAACCCGGTGCAGATGTAGAGTAACCCTGGGCGGTGAGCCCAGCTGTCTCCTCTGTGGGGTGATCTTCCCCAGATCCTTGAACTGTCCTCGGTCTCCCTCACCTCCTTTGTCAAGTGGAAGTCTCTGGGGTTCTCCTCCTCTGTGACATGTGGCTCTTCAGTATCCGGAGGAAGGGGGGGCAGCCTGAGCCTCTCTGGGAACCCCTTCCTGCCCACCACCTCCTATCTCTTTGGGCCACACTTGAAAGTCTAGGATGGGCTGCTCGGGTTTCTCTTCCGGGGCTGTTTGTGGGAGTCCCCGCCCCACAGATGCCTTCCCTCACCCATTCCATCCTCTCCTTCCTGCCAGTGAGCCGCCCCTGCTGGCATCAGCCACTTCCTGACACAGGGGCCCTTGTTCAGAGCTCGCTGACAAGGCGCCGCCGCCTGAGTGGGAACCCGGCGGGGCACAGCCCACTGCGGACATTTTTGCAAAAGTCACTCAAATGCCTGGTCGTTTACATCCTGTCTGCAAACACATTTGAACATGCTTTCCTCCCCACTGGGCACATGACTCCTTGCCCTTTCACCGCCAAACCAAGGCGGGGTAGGGAGGGTTGTCTATACTGCCCACGGGGTGGCCGGAGACAGAGTCTCCGAGCGTTTGAAAGTGGGGTCAGAGTGTTTGGTTTCTCCTAGAAGCCAGGCATGTGGCACTCAGGGCCACACCAGCTGAGTTTGAGAGTGGCTGGCGGGGCAGCTGAGCGACAAACCAATGAAACGAGGCCCTGGGAGAGCTGGGGGGCTGGGATGCCATTTCCCTGCCCCAGTAAATTGCATTTTTTTGTCCTAGTTCTGGAGTCTTCCAGCTCTTTTCCCATCCCAAGTGGGCAATGGGATGTCTTTGCCTCTAGCCTGTCCCTGGGATATCACCCCACCGTGCACTAAGAAAGACAGAACATGGACCAGGAGACCCAGCTTTTTCAGTCAGTGTGTGTATTCTTTTCCCCCATGGTGCGCACTAACTTATGGACACAGGCAACAGACCGCAACAGTATTCGAGCTGCCTGTGGATTTGTGACCAATCATAATCACAGGTATTTTCATATCACTGCAGTGGACTTTTAAATATCTTAAAGTATCCTTTATGCTCATCACCACAGCAAAATTATCACGGTTAGCATGCCTATAGATGCTTTAATTTAACGGATCTCTAAGTGCATGACAGGGTTTACCTGACAGCAAATGAAACCATGATTTACCAGTTGCCCAGGTGAATTGAAGCATGTTTGACAGCTGGGAAAAATCATTCAGGATTTTTAGAAGTCCCCTATGTAGCTGGATTTTAGACTTGGGAGTCAATCTCGTAGGATTTGCTGCCCGATTTTAAGATGACACACATGTTTGAAGACCTTGACTGTAGCATAGGTTTGGAAATGCCACGTTGGTTTCTAACAGCAGATGGATCTCATGTTGGGGCAAAACTGTATAGCCTTGGTAGTATCTAGTGTACACTTGTGTGGGCACGTGTGAAAATTTGCAATTCTTTTCTATATTCATCTAAAGTGGAAGAGAACTGGAAATAGAGTGTGCTTCTTTTGCAATTCCCATACCTCTGCTTTATTCGTATATCAATTTCTAAGAGGAGCTAGTGGGCTGTTTTGCCCTTCAGAACAATACTCTTCCCTGACCCAAAATTTGAGCTGACCTAGAACCATCCCCACTGGACCCAACCGGGGACAAGCCAGCCTGAATTTTAGTGCTGTTTAAAATACATTAAAACCTCAATTGCTTTTTGAAGAGCTACCTTACCCTAGAACAAATGTGGAGATGTTCTCCTGTGGAAATTAGACATCTATCAGAGCAACCCAAGCTCTGCTTTACATAAGAGACCCACAATTATTTAGAAATGTCGATTCCTCGGGATTTGGAAATACAGTTCTAACCAGAAAACAGGAACTGCATGAACCCTTCCTCTAAACACTTTCAGTCGTCTTTCTGTTCAGAGTTGCATTTCCACCTTCTGTACAAATGCAGTGATGACGAGGAGGTCATGAATGCATGACTGAGGTCACTTCTGTGTGACCAGAAAGCTTCCGTGTTGTGAATGTGGGCATCTGTGATTCTCTCCAAAGGTTTCTCTTTAGTGTGGTGAATGTGTGATGGAGATGAAGATGTTCCGTATCCTGAGGATGGTCCATTTTCCTCCAGACCACAGTCAATCACTGTGGCTTCAAAGGTAGATGTTCAAGCTCAGTTTTGCCCACAGACAGAGGCTGGTCATCACCTGTTTAGCAAGGGCACCATTAACGGTTGTGATCTCCCCAAGAGGACGGTGATGGTTGTTGTCATATTTTTTAAATTTATTTATTTTATTTATTTATTTTTGGCTGCATTGGGTCTTTGTTGCTGCGCGCGGGCTTTCTCTAGTTGCAGCGAGAGGGGGCTACGCTTCGTTGCGGTGCGCGGGCTACTCATTGCGGTGGCTTCTCTTGAGGTGGAGCACAGACTCTAGGTGCGCGGGCTTCAGTAGCTGTGACATGTGGGCTCTAGAGCGCAGGCTCAGTAGTTGTGGCGCACGGGCTTAGTTGCTCCATGGCATGTGGGATCTTCCCAGACCAGGGCTGGAACCCTTGCACTGGCAGGCAGACTCTTGACCACTGCGCCACCAGGGAAGCCTGTTGTTGTCATTTTAATCGTGCCTGAATTTTAGCTGACATCCTGGGGGTGGAAAGCTCTGTGGGTGATACCCATTTCTCAGCCAAGGTGAGAAGCAGAGGTCTTACCTCCTGTGTCAGGGGAAGAGGCATGGACACCTGCACAGAATCAGAGTGTGGAGTGATGGGAAGGCAATCAAGGGCGTCTACTATAAACGTTTATGATGAATCCCTTCCACCTATCGACATTGGTCGCGGTGCATAGCCCCAGAGGGAAGAATACCCTGGAACAAGCAAGCATTGAGGAGAGAGTGAGGCTCAGGGCCTGGGTCCACGCCACCCAGGAGGATTCCAAAAAGTCTCAGGAAGCTCATTTCTGTTTCCTCTTTGGAGAGCTAGCTTTGGAGACTCATTCATCCAATCAAACTTTGCACAGATAGCTACCGAGCTAACCTGTCTCAGAGAAGCAGCCCAGAGGTGGAGACACAGGAGAAAGGGATGGCTGAGGCACACAGGGAGGGCATAGGAGACAAATCAGTGACATCAGTGACATCAGACATCAGTGAGCATCACTTTAAGGGATGCGGTCAGCAAGAAAGGGGTGAATTCTCATTTCAGAACTTTGCTCTGGGAGCAAAGGATGGATTTAAGGAGGACCAGAACAGAATTGCAACGATGTGTCCTGAAGGCCGGGGGGTTGGATGATGGGCAGACGCGAGTGTGAAGGTGACGAGGAACCCAATGGTGACGAGTTCATGGAAGGCTATGCAAGATAACCAAGGGTCATCTTTGTCAACTCATTCATACATTCTTCTGGCAGATAAGCACCGAGCCTCACCGTGCCCCACCGAGCATGTGTGTGTGTGAGAGAGAGAAAGAGAGAGATTTAGGGTGATGTAGCGGGGAGGAGAGAGAGATGGCAGGGGGCATTTGCTGAGGTGTGAGAAGAGGGAAAGAGTTCCTCCTTGGGACTTCCCTGGTGGTCCAGTGGTTAGGACTCCGAGCTTCCACTGCAGGGGGCACAGGTTCGATCCCTGGTCGGGGAACTAAGATCCCACATGCCTTGTGGTGCGACAAAAAAAAAAAAAAGAAAAGAAGATTTCCTCCTTGGAGGAAGGAAGAGGTTACCTACATCTATTGCCTTCGTGTGAATTACAAGACTTGGAGTGTCATGTGGGATCTGGCTTGGATGGAGATGCCCACTGAGTACCATATGTGTGATGGCAGCCATGCCAGTCTCCACGAGACAAAGGTATTCTGGTCTCCTTGTACCTGGAGTCCTATGGAGGGCCAGGAAGGGGAAGAATAAAGCAATATTCTCTTCCTGCATCTTGAAAGAAAGCATCACGGGCACCATCTCTTCCATGCAAAGGAGAAGACACACTTCACTCGCCAGTGACGTGGTTGTCAACGTTCCAGTGCAGACGGTCCTAGACTGTGTCCAACTTTCTTCAGGTTTGAGATGAGTGCGTGAAGGTTCAGGTCTTCAGGTCTGAAGCACGTCTCATCTATTTGGGGAGCGTGCCCTTAGGAATAGGATGACTTATTCTTATGCGCTGGGCAGAGGGGTAAAGATGGGGGTGATGAAGAGAGACAGAATTGCCCAGCACTGGGGCAGTCTCCAGTGAGACACATGCTATTTTTTGCCTCTGGGTCTGTGCTGTGTTTTTAAAAATATCTGTGGCTGATAAAATAACAAAATACTCAAAATATAGGAAAAATAAAATCCCTAAGATACCATAAAATATCTTCAGTTTATAGAGCTCACCATAATGTATCTTCAATTTGGAAAGGATTCAAATAGATACATATAGAAACTGCACGATAGAGTGAACTTTATTCTGATCAAAAAAAGAATAATTTTTTTTTTGTTCTTTGGACAAAAGATTCCTAAGAAGGAATAAGATTTGAAATATCAATGCTTACTATAAAGTTGCTTAAAGAAAAAACCCCCCAAAAAAAATCCATGGCAATGGTAAGAAGCTTTTAAAACCTCAATCTGCTCCCCGATCTAACATTTTTCAGTTCCTGCAAACAAAACCTGCACCGGGGCAGGAAATCTTACTAATCTTCAGCCCTTCATTCTTTGTGGTTAAAAAAAAGCCCGATTTAGAGCTGCACAAGATCTCCATGGAGAAGGTGAAAACAAAACAGCAGAAGCGAGACGTGTCGGCGGGAAGCCTGAGCTGAGCCACGCGGAGACCCGGCGGCGGCCGGGGCGGGGCAGCGGGCAGGCATCTGGGTGCAGAGGGCCTCTGCTGCTTCGGTATAGCTTTCGCTTGCGTTCCGCTTGGTAGCGAAGCAAACCAATACGGCCGTGCAGAAGTACCTTCATTTGTCCTGACCCCAAGCGAAGGGTGCTCCTTCTAGACCAATGAATATCTTATTTTAACACCACGGTCGGAGGGAAAAAAACGGACCTGGGGTTTTCCCTGAGACACATTTTACTTAATTTATGATTTAAAAAATTTTTTTTTTTAATTTTTAATTTAACTCATTTTATATTGGAGTAGAGTTGATTTGCAATATTGTGTTAGTTTCAGGTGTGCAGCAAAGTGATTCAGTTGTACGTATACGTATATTCATTCCCTTTTAGGCCCGGTGTCACCCTGACCGGAGCACATTGGCTGCCAGACAGGCCAGCTCCAGAGGACGAGGGACATATGATTTTTACGTGGCCGGTGACACCAAATGTCTTCCAGATGCTGGATGACCCATTTTTTAAAAAGTCGAATTCGTCATTAGAAAATGAAGAAGTATATGGGTGTCCTTTTCATTTTCATGGAGTAAAAGTCGCCTTTGCTCACGCTGATTTTTAGGGCCATTAGTGGGTTGAAACTTGGAGACCCTTCAAAGACATGTGGGAGACCCCGAAATAGGCTAAGACGAGGGGGTGTTGAGATGGGAAACGGAATTTCGAGGCAAATAAGCACGGCAGCTGGAGTGCTCTCCACGTGTGATTATTAATGAACGGTTCCTGACGGGCTGTGTGTTGAAAACATTAACAGAGCAGATTCACACGTCCCGGGAGATGAGGAACCTTATCATTTTATTTATTTTATTTTGTTCTCTTCTATTTTTTTTTTTTTCTTGGCTGCGTTGGGTCTTTGTTGCTGCACACGGGCTTTCTCTAGTTGCGGTGAGCAGGGGTTACTCTTTGTTGCGGTGCACGGGCTTCACATTGCAGTGGCTTCTCTTGCTGTGGAGCACGGGCTCTAGGCGCATGAGCTTCAGTAGTTGCGGCACACGGGCTCAGTAGTTGTGGCACACGGGCTTAGTTGCTCCACGGCATGTGCGATCTTCCTGGACCAGGGCTCAAATCCATGTCCCCTGCATTGGCAGGAGGATTCTCAACCACTGCGCCACCGGGGAAGTACCTCTATTTTTATTTGTTTTATCTTATTCTCTTCTATTCTACTTTATTCCTACTTTATTCTATTTATTTAACTTTATTTATTCTTGTTTTATTCTTAGTCGCACTTATTTTATTCTATTTATTCTATTCTATTCTACTGTTCTTATTTATTTTGTTTTAGTTTAGTTTAGTTTTAGTTTTTCACAATTTATGGGATTTCTTTGTATTCCAATTTAAGCAATTCAACTGTAATCCAAGTATTTTAAGACAAAGTGTAAAGATATTCCCTGCCTTGATATTTGATGAAATTGTGAATTATTGATCTCATTATTATTTTTTTTTTGGTACACAGGCCTCTCACTGTTGTGGCCTCCCCCGTTGCACAGCACACGCTCCGGACGCGCAGGCCCAGCGGCCATGGCTCACGGGCCCAGCCACTCCGCAGCATGTGGGATCCTCCCGGACCGGGGCACGAACCCGTGTCCCCTGCATCGGCAGGTGGACTCTCAACCACTGTGCACCAGGGAAGCCCTGTAGTAGTTTTTAAATATGAAATTTCACCTTCAGAGATACTCAAATATTTATCGATCATTTTTAGGGTGTAATGGTTTTTAAATATGAAATTTCACTTTCAGAGATAGTTACTCAAATACTTGCAGATGAAGTTTTATGATGTCTGGGATTTGTCTGTAAATAATCCAGCGTGAGATGAGCAATAGATGAAACAAGACTGGCTGAGTTTACAAGCGTACACTATTCTTTTTACCTTTGAAGAAAGGAACCTCCTATTTTAAACGAGACACTGAAAACAGATTATACGGCGCACTCACAGGGGTGACAGGGAAGGAATTTGCTGAGTGGAGTTTGGCTCAGTGACGCCTTGACACATCCTAGCGAATGTAGGGCCATTAAGAAGTGGATCGTGAAGCCCATTGCTCATGGCGGGCTGAACAGAATGGTGACAACTTTCCCACGTCTGGGCCACTACCCTCCCCGTGAACTCCAGCGCAGAAGCAACCTCAGAATACATTTCCCAGTTTCCCTTGCAGTTGGAGGAGGGGACCTGAATCCTGGGGTCTGTGACCAGATGCATCTGTTCCCAGGATTTTCATGGGGGGCTCAAGACACAGCTGGAAGTCAGTCTCTCCAGAGGCAGAGATGGGACAGCAAGGCTGAGTTCCCGGGGCTGTGGTGCCCAGAGAAGTATCCTCACAGGCCAGTTTTGGGGGTTGGTTTGGGGGCATTTTCCTGTCTGCAGGGTCCCAAGGCTGCTTCTCCAGCTGAAGTCGTTTTCTGATAGTGCATAACCAACTAGTGCAAATTTAGCATCTTAAATCAACACACGTTTGTTATCTCATCGTTTCTGTTGGCCCAGGAGTCCAAGCCTGGCTTAGCTGGGTTCCTGCTTCAGGGTCTGAGCAGGCAGCCATCCTGGGATAAGCTGGGCTGTATTCTCATCAGATGCTCAGCTGGGGTCAGGTCCACTTCCTGTGGTGTTTGAGGCTGTTGGTGGAATTCATCTCCCAGCAGCTGCAGGCAGGGTTGATGCTTCAGTATCTTGCTGGAAGCAGCTCTCAGGTCACCGATCCTTCTGTATCATGTGAGCTCCTCTATCTTGGTCATTTACCTCATGGCAGCTTGGTTTGCCAAAGCCAGTGACTAGAGGAGAGAGAGAGAGAGAGAGAGAGAGAGAATGAGAATAGAGCTTTTCTTGCTAAGAAAGCTACATCGTGTGTAATCATGGCAGGGACATCTCATCCTTTTTGCCATATTCTCTGGGTTAGAAGCACATCTCAGAGCTCACACACACCGAAGGCAAGGGGATTATACAATATTATAAACATATAAACATTTCATATCTGGGCACCCACCGGCTCTTTTAGCAATTCTGCAAATATCCAAATTCCTTTTTTTTTTTTTTGCAACATCATTCAGAAGTCTATTATTTGCTTGCACCTAAAAAACTGAATAGAGGACAGATCAACGGTGCAGCAGAATGACCCCAAACAACACTTGTGTCCCTTAATTATTTTTGCCTCTGACTGTCATATGTCTCTCCACCCTCCCTCACACACACACACAAAAATGATGATGTGAAGAAAGGCATGTGAGTGCAGAGAGGATATCATTAAGCGCATGGACTCATCATTGTTTTATGGGAAAGACTGTCAGCACGGGTCTGATCTTTGTATGTATTTCCAGGGGCTGCCAAAACAAATTACCTCAAACTAGGTGCCTGAAAAACAACAGGAATTTATTTGCTCACTGTTCTGGAGACCAGAAATCTGGAATCAACAGGTCAGTGAGGCTAATTCCTTCTGGAGGTGCTGGGGGAGAATCTGTTCCATGCTGCAACCTCCACTTCATTCAGGTGGCCTCAGAGGCCACCTGTGTCTTCAAAGAGGTCTTCTTGGACCACCTCCTGCCTATCATGCTCCATCCTCATCACCCTCTCTGCCCATCACCCTCTGTATTTGTCAGGGTTCTCCAGAGAGACAGAAAAAATAGCATATGTGGACATACGTATAAGAGAAGATTTATTATAGAAATCAGTGGTGGTCCAGTGGTAAAGAATCCACCTTCCAATGCAGGGGACGCAGGTTCTATGCCTGGTTGAGGAACTAAGATCCCACAGGCCACAGGGCAACTAATCCCGCACACCACAACTACTGAGCTCGAGCACCTCAACTAGAGAGCCCGCATGCTGCAAACTACAGAGCCCACATGCTCTGGAACCCGTGCACCACAACTGCAGAGCCCACACGCTTTGGAGCCCACGTGCCACAACTAGAGAAGAGAAAACCCGCATGTCACAACTAGAGAGAAGCCCATGTGCCCCAATGAAGAGACTTTGTATCACAAAGAAAGATCCCACATGCCTCAATGAAGATCCCGCGTGCCACAACTAAGACCCGAAGGAGCTAAATAATAAATAAATAAATAAATAAATAAATAAAATCATTTAAAAAAAAGAAAGAAAGAAATTGGCTCATGGCTATGGAGGCTGAGAAGTCCCATGGTCTGCTGTCTGCAAGCTGGACACCCAGGAGAGCTGGTGGTGTCAGTCCAAGTCCAAAGGCCTGAGAACGCTGAGAAGATGGATGTCTTTGCTTAAGCAGAGAGGGAGCAAATTCCTCCTTCCACCATCTTGTTTTCCCATTCTAGCCCTCAGTGGGTTGGATGAGTCCCGTCCACATGGGGTGTGACCTCATTCTTTTGGTTTCCAGCTTTCTGGAAGAGCCTTAGCCAACAACTTTACACTCCTGACATGGCCTCAGATGTAAAATTAAAGCCACATGGACTTGCTTGCTGCCATCTGCTTTTCTGTGTGTACCACCAAAAATGAAGTATTTCTTATTCATGATCATTTCCAGTCAGTGGCATTTAAACAGGAAAAAATTACGGTTTTGACTGTGAAACATTTCCTGTGACTTTTGGCTACACTAGTGTTCTACTTGTGCTTTTTTTTTTTCTTTTCCTTGATACACTCTCTTTACATTAAGAAGCACCAATATTTCAGATATAATTAAAGACTATTTCAAACACTCCTATATACATTTTTTTAGTCTCAATTTTCTAACATCGGTTCGATGACAGATAGATGAGGGAAGAAATGATTCCTACCAATGAGAAATGCTGACGATAAGAAATAAAGTTCTAGCGGGCAGGTAGCTGTGTAGGTGGGGGCTTGGAGGAGGGAAATGCTTGTGGGCTTGGCCCTGGTGACTGCCAAAGGCCAACGGGTCAGGTGCTGCCCAGGCTTGAAGATTAAAGCCTTAAGCTTGAAAGGGCACTAGAGCTGACCTGATTCAGGGTAGCGGGCTGGCTGAATATACACCAGGTTGCAGATCTGTCAAGTTTGGCTGACTCCCCAAGAATAATTTAAACATCAGGAGAAAGTCTGGTGAACATGATTCGGTGTGGCCAGGTGCTAATAACATTTATCCATCCATCCCTCCATCCATCTGACCTTCCTTCCCTCCATCCTCCCATCCTTCCATCCATCCACTCATTGATCCATCCGTCCATCCACCTACTCCCCATTCACCCATCCATCCGTCCATCCACCTACTCCCCACTCACCCATCCATCCGTCCATCCACCTACTCCCCACTCACCCATCCATCCGTCCATCCACCTACTACCCACCCACCCATCCATCCGTCCATCCACCTACTACCCACCCACCCATCCATCCGTCCATCCACCTACTACCCACCCACCCATCCATCTATCCATCCACCTACTCCCCACTCACCCATCCATCCGTCCATCCACCTACTCCCCACTCACCCATCCATCCATCCATCCACCGACTCCTCACTCACCCATCCATCCATCCATCCACCTACTCCCCACTCACCCATCCATTCGTCCATCCACCTACTCCCCACTCACCCATCCATCCATCCACCTACTCCCCACTCACCCATCCATCCATCCATCCACCTACTCCCCACTCACTCATCCATCCATCCATCCATCCACCGACTCCCCACTCACCCATCCATCCATCCACCGACTCCCCACTCACCCATCCATCCATCCACCTTCTCCCCACTCACCCATCCATTCGTCCATCCACCTACTCCCCACTCACCCATCCATCCATCCACCGACTCCCCACTCACCCATCCATCCATCCACCTACTCCCCACTCACCCATCCATCCGTCCATCCACCTACTCCCCACTCACCCATCCATCCATCCATCCATCCACCTACTCCCCACTCACCCATCCATCCATCCTTCCATCCATCCACCTACTACCCACTCACCCATCCATCCATCCAACCATCTATCCATATATCCTCCCCTCCTTGCTATCTTCCTTTCTTCCTGCCATCCATTTTGTGTACATGTGAGACTTCAAGTTGACCATCCCCTATCCTTTAGCCCTTCTTCCACAGTATGGAGCTTTGATTTTATTGCGGGTGGTGATGTAGTGGACATTGTTGATGCTCCCCAAACCTGGACACCTGACTGCCAACAGCTATGAGTGTTGGCTATTAACTGCCCCTTCTTCACAGAACGGTCCTGGCCTGAAGATGAGCCACCTTACCCTAAAGGTTATGCCCGTATACTCCCTTCCTAGGGTTGAAGGCAGTGCCTGGCCAATGACTGACGACTGGGGTGGACAGAAGCCCCTCTGGCCTCTAGGAGATACATTCCACGCTCCAGAGTGCCCGGCAGGGTCAGGGTAAGCCCTATCCCCAGCTGACACTACCTCCTTGCTCAGCTCTTGGCCCTGTCCTGGCCAGCCTCCCTAACTTTCTCCTCCCGCGAGCTCTCCCTCCATAACCCACTGGCACAAGAAGGCCCATCTCAGGTTCTGCTTCTGGGAATGCAACTCGAGCCTCCTCTTTCTCAGTGGCAGTACTTGATATTTTCTGCCAACTCCAGGAGGGCACTCTGCTCATATATTTTCTGGACTTCAGGCTTCCCATGGTCCTTCTGTCTGTTCTCACTGCTTCCACGTCCACGGGTGAGAGGGGAGGTCAGACTCCATCCTATTAAATTACCATCATATTTCCAGGACCTCCTTCCTGAACTAGGTCACACTCTAGGGCGTTCTCCAAATTTCCACTCTTACAATTTTAAAATACATTTACCTCCTATTCAAAAATAATGCAGTGCAGAAAATTTAGAAAACACAGACACCAAAACATCCCTCATAATCTAAGAACTAATCCCTACTAAAGGTTTAGCGTGTGTCCTGCTATTCACTTTCACTTGTTTATAGAGAGTTTCTATAGAACTTGCATTGGCTTAGGCTGTGCCTTTAAGATTTACGAGTATCTGCAAATCATTAAACGTTCTTCTACGATGATTTCAAATGGCTGCGGAGTTTCCCAGTACACACTGATTTCCTGTAGTGCCTATCGTTGTTTTCTGTTGTGTTTGTTTTTACTATTTTGCTGTTGTAAAGAATATTCTTGATGGATGGAGGTGGTTATGGACTGAATGTGTGCGTGTTCCCGAAAATTCACATGCAGAAGCCCTGATTCCTGAGGTGATGGTGTTAGGATTTTAGGAGGTGATTACGGTTAGAGGAGGTCATGAGGATGGGGCCCCTGTGATGGGATTAGTGTCCTTATAAGAAGAGGAAGAGACACCAGAGCTGTCTCTCCATCATGTGAGGACACAGCAAGAAGGTGGCATCTGTAAGCCAGGAAGAGAGCCTGCCCAGGAACTAATCTGCCCATGCCATGAGCTCAGACTCCCAGCCTCCAGGACTGTGAGAAATAATGTCTGTTGTTTAAGCCGCGTGTGAGCGTGTGTTTTAGAGGAAATATATACCTATGCATGAATATCTGGCTTGGAGAGCAGGTTAGGAAGGGACCAAAGTCAGATTCATTAACAGTTAAAAACTGAAGAGATCGACGAGGTCCCAGCTTAAGACGGGGAGTCACCAAGGGTAACGCTGGAACACAGAATTGCCCTTTGCCTCCATCAAAAATGGTCCAACCTTGGTCACGTCCTGTGGTTCAACCAGCATAAGGCACGTGTTACTGAACCAGGTTTGTGCGCCTGACACCGAGCAAGCCAAACGCTGTGATGCTGAGGTCTGCAGCAGAGAGAAAGGGCTAATTCACGAGGCAGCCAGGTGGGAAGACAGGAGAAGAAATCGCACCTTGGCCTCCCTGAAGGTGAAGGGCTCAGGGTATTTATGGGGCAGAGCTGAGGTGTGGGGAGTGTGTGGAAAGGTGACTGAAGATAAGAAAAAAACGTGTGATCACAATGGTCAGAATGGACAACAGTAAAAAGTCTACAAATAATAAATTCTGGAGAGGGCGTGGAGAAGAGGGGACCCTCCTACACTGTTGGTGGGAATGTAAATTGATACAGCCACTATGGAGAACAGGATGGAGGGTCCTCAGAAAACTAAAAACAGAGCTACCTTATGATCCAGCAATCCCATTGCTGGGTGTATATCCAACTAAAACTCTTAATTCAAAAAGATACATGCACCCCAGTGTTCATAGCAGCACTATTTACAATAGCCAAGACATGGAAGCAACGTAAATGTCCATCAACAGATGGATGGATAAAGAAGATGTGGTATATATATACAATGGAATATTACTCAGCCATGAAAAAGAATGCAATAACGCCATTTACAGCAACACAGATGGACCTAGAGATTATCATACCAAGAGAAGTAAGTCAGAGAAAGACATGTACCATATGATGTCACTTATACGTGGAATCTAAAATTTTGTGTTCTAAAACACAAAAGAACTTATCTACAAAACAGAAACAGACTCACAGGCATAGAGAACAGACTTGTGGTTGCCAAGGGGGAGGGGGGGGTGGGGGAGGGATGGATTGGGAGTTTGGGGTCAGCAGATGCAAACTAATATATATAGCATGGATAAACAACAAGGTCCTACTGCAGAGCACAGGGAACTGTATTCACTGTCCTGTGATAAACCATCATGGAAAAGAATATAAAAAAAAGAATGTGTGTGTGTGTATCTATTTATGTATAACTGAGTCACTTTGCTGTACAGCAGAGACTAGCACAACACTGTAAATCAACTATACTTCAATTAAAAAAAATTTTTTTAAAAAAAGTGTGTTGATCGTCACTCTGAGAAGGTGCAACTAAGGTCCAGGCTTCTTCATGGGACCATTGTTCAGAAAATGTTGGCATTAGCTTGTTCTGAAGGTTGAGTTTTTGGCCCTGGGATGTGAAAATGTCATCAAGTGGACTCTCAGAAATGCCCAGTTGGAGGGTCTGTGGTGTTGACCAGTCTTACCTGGCTTGAGCTCAAACTGGACACAGCTGAACCCAAGTTCCTGAAAAATAACTCTGGCAAACATCTAACAGTTTTTTTTTGTTTTTCTTTTTTTGTTTGTTTGTTTTTTTTTTTGGCAAACATCTAACAGTTTAGGCTCTGTGATGCTTGGGGAGCGTGTGAGGCTTTTTGTTTTCTGGGTTTTTTTTTTTTTTGGTAGCAACAATTGAAGTGATCAGTGAAGGCAGGTTCCAAGTTCATCATGTATTAAGCACGTTACAGTTTAACGCATCTCACTGATGACTCCCCTGGGTTCCCCACTCGGAGCAAGAAGCCTGCTCCCAAAATGCGTTCTATCCAGCTCCCAGTCCAGCTTATGGACTTCACATGGGCTCTGTGGTGTTTGGATACAAGGGAGGAAGCTTTTTCAAGTAATTTAATTTTCATTCTGGAAGTTAGAGCTTTCTGAAGCCAAAGCATCTGCATGATGTTATGGAAATTTTTATTTTGAACTAAGGAAGGCAGCACTTAAAAAAAAAAAGAAGAGAAGTAGCCAAAAGTCATCTTAATAAATTACAGAAGCCTTCAGAATGCCTCCCTGTAGGGACATAAATCTAAAACCTCCAACCCTGGCATTCAGAGAGCAATGGTGCCTGAGGTTATGGCTGATGATGGGGACTCAGCCCCTCAGTGACCAAATGCACACAGCCTCCAGAAGCTTCTAAAAAGAGAAAAGTGTCAGCCGTGGTTCAGCTCAATTGTCGGAGGCTGGAGATTTGCCAGGTAGGACCTTTCTTTTGAAGGTAATTGGGGTGAGCTGAAAAGTTCCCAGGGAAGGGTCTTTGGAATTTGACCTGGGCAGGAAGCACATGGTTTCTTTATCTATGCTTCTTTCAGAGGCTGGCTTACCTCAAGGTGCCAAAATAGCTGCAGCAGCTCCAACATCCCCTTCCTCCCTCAGAAGTGCCCTGGACGTCCTCTTGTTTACAACTGACCAGGGTCCATATGTCCTCTATTGGCCCCAAGACTGTGGTCTGGGAAAGGGAAAGTGGTAATTGGCAGAGTCAAGGCTGAAAAGCGAGGGGTAGAAAAACATATAGAGAGAAATTTCCCTGGAGGTATGAGGCTCTCTGGCTGAGTGGTCAACCCAGGTTAGCTACAAGAAGGGACACTTCAAAGACGGTTTTTTTGGTTTTTGTTTTCGCCCGAAAATGATTACATTACCTTCCTGCCTGTAGTCTACAATCATGTGTTGGGGTTTCAGTTGGCCGAGAAAAAGAACCACCTTCTCCCTGGGTACAGGTGTGTTTGTTCAGATTGCTGGTCTTGTAAGATAAGCAGTCTGGGGGCCCTGGGGTGTGGGTCCAGGCACCTCTGGCCAGATGTGTGTCTGACCCAGTGGGTACACGTGTCCGTTGTGTATGGCGGCAGATGGCGGCGGAAGGACAGGTGTCAGGAGGGCAGGGAGGAGGGGCCCTGAGTCATCCCGGGAGCCGGAGGGGTGTGATGGGTAAGACCTGGCCCTGGATGGGTAGGGTCGGGAGGGTAGAATCCCGGAATGTGACTCAGGGCTATTTCTGTCTGACACCTTCGTTCCAGTGTCCTGAAGGAACATGGATAGAATTTTAAGCTAATACCTTAATTAAAAAAATATTGTAAGCCCGGGACAGGGAAGGGCACCCACATTGCAGCTGTGGCTTGTGACTGTCGCCAGAGATGCCTCTCCCCCCACCAACCTGGGCGCCAGCTGCTTCGGATGGGGGAGGGGAGACATGTCCCACCCCTCCCCACCTCCGGCTCGGCGGGGAGACGCTTCCGGAGCCCGGAGGCTCCTGCAAAGGAGGTCCTTGGTCAGGCTGGGAAGTAAGGGCGGCCCTGCGCCCGGAAACCCCTACCCGTGCTCTGCGCTCTGCTACTCCAGACTGGACTTTGGGGACCGCGGGCTGTTGCACCCGAGGCAGGGGGTCCACTCTTAGCAGACCCCGGAGCGGGGGCTTCACTCCGTTGTCTAGAGAGGCCGCCCGGGGGGGTCCCCGTTAAAGAGGGGTGGGAGGGTGGAGACGCGGCCCTCCACTTTGGGAGCAGGAGAGACTGGCCTCGCCCCGCCTCCCGAGCGCGTGCCCTGCCCCTGCGGCTCCCTGTGGCCCAGGGGTGGGGCGGCCGCCAGCGGGGAGGGCTGAGGCCGGGGCGGGGCGACCGCGCTGCACCCTGACCCGGCCCCGCCCCGGGGGTGTCCCTCCCGCCGCCACCGTCCGCGCGCCACTCCCGGGAGAGACACTGTGCGTCGCGGGGCGCACCATGGCGCGCCGGGCGGCCCTCGCGCTGCTGCTGTTCGGCCTGCTTGGCACCCAGGTGCCCACCCGGGGTGAGTGAGAGGCGGCCGGTGGGGCTCACGGGGGCGCGGGCCTGGCTTGGGGACCCGCGTCGGGGCCCCAGGGAAGGGCCATGGGAGGGGGTCGAACCTTGGGGGACGGACGCTCCGTGTGGGGTGGACATACTTCGGGGGCATAGTGCGTAGGACACGTAGTTTGGGGGTCGCACTGGGGAAGCATGCACCTCGGGGGCGCGCTGTGCGGGGCCTACACACGTTGGGGGACGCATGGCGAGGGACGTATTTTGGGGGCGCACTGTGTGTGTGGGGGGGTGGCGCGTGGAGGGCGACGCGCCGGGGAGCCCTGAGCCGTCCTTCCCGCCTAGAGGGACCCGCTGTGCCAACGGGTGGCCAACGGCCCAAGGAGGCGGCCTTACCCTTTCCTCCCCGCTTTCTTCCCGGGCGCCTTTGCACTCACTCCGCAGGCGGAATGTCAGCGTTTGTTTTCACATTCACAGACTCTTAAAAGTTGGAAGGTCCCTGGGTGGGGCGGTGGCCCCCGAGTCCCCTCCCCCTCCTCCTCCCCCCGGGGTTCCCTTCAGTTCCCGGGCGCGGGTGTGCGCCTCTGCGGCCGCCCCGCGCCCCGGCCAGAGCGCTGGCAGGGCCCGGGGACCGCGTCTTTGTTCAGGCGCTCGGTGGCCGCCTCCGGGCGCCACGCCCTGCGGCCCGGGACTAAATTTGGACTCGGCCGGGGAGCCTGAAACCCGGGAAAGGGGGAGGAAGCCAGGAAAAACTCGGGGCTCTAGAAACGCTCAGCAGCTCTTGCGGTGTCCGGGCCGCGGGGACTTTTGGCGAGCGCGCGGTCGGGTGCAGAACGACGCCGCCAAGGGACACGTGTTCTCAGCCGATCGTCCGTGTGTCCGAGTAGATAATTCGGAAAACCGCACCCAAAAAAGTGTCAGGAGAAGGACAGGACGCCCGGGACGCCCACACTCCCCAGCCAACCTGGCCTGTTTCTGGTTCTTGCCTGCGTTTTTCTGTCTTTCTCCTTTTAAAATGGAAGTTGAGATCCAGTTTTCCTGTCTCTCTCTTCTTTGAAAAGGAAAGTTGGGATCCTGCTGGGCGTGGCATAAAAAACGGGTTTCTCCGACTAACGGTTGTTTTCTGTCCTTACGTGGTTATTTTTAAGTGCACAGCCACTAGGGCAGTGTCTTTTCAGGAGTGGTCTGGTCGGTGGAGGACACGTTTTAGGAGCCAGACACAGGACAGAGAAGGCCCGGTGTTTACCTGGAAATTTCCAGCTCAGCGCTAGAGGTTGAATGTTGAGCCCTGGTCCCCCGCCTGAGTTTTATTTTGGGGAGGATTTGCTAATCGATGTCTGCATTTTTAAAATGTGTGCCACGTATTCTAGAAGTTGTGTGTTCGTTGCAGGCTTTAGAACCAATTCAGCCTGATCCACGGGAAACTCTTGGAATAGTTTACAGCTTGGTGGGGAGGGCCTGGGATGGGTTTCCTGTTTCTGTTTCCTGCCCTAAATCCCACCTAGCTGCCTCACCACAGAGTTCTTCATTAGTGGTTTTGTTTTTTTTTTTTCCTGCCGTGTGGTTGAGTCCCATCTGCTCACGAGAATTTTTCGTGCACCCCCCTGGCTACACCTTCATTCATGTTTCGTGAGTTAATTGTCCTCTGAGCCCTTAACTGTGTGCCTCGCCCCAGGGAGATGGATCACAAGGGGTTCTGGTCGCCCAGGAAGGTACCATCTGCTGGGGGAAGGGAAACATCTCACCAGGCAGATAAGACACAGGGCCGAAGAATGGTGACAGTCCCACAGTTCAAGGACTCAGGGGTGGGGAACACAGCCTTGGCCAGTGTGAGGGTGTGGCTGAGTTGGAAGTTGTCTCTGCTGACAGTTGTTTTTTGTTTGTTTGTTTTTTAACAGCTTTCACGTACAGGTTGTATTCTACCCTGTATATAAAATGTGTAATTTTTAGAAGAAACCCAGAGCACCGTTAGCCTAGAATTGCCTGATTTCTATGCAGGTTGCTCCCAGCTACTCGGGGTTGGTTGATGCTTTCAGCCAGCAGATGTTGGGGCTTGAATGGCAGGGGGATGGGAGGGGGGCACAGAGCAGCGCGGGGGTGGAGAGCCAGCCTCGCCCCGAAAGAACAGAGGGAGAACAGAGCCTTGATACGTGCTGATCTCTTGGAGGACGCCTCCCCCGCCCCTGCCTGATCCTTCTGGGGTCCGAGGCAGGGAACGGACTGTTCCTAAGATACAAATGGGGTTTTATCAGGAAAGTTTGCTTTCGAGTTGCTGAAGTTCAGAACACACTTCCCTCTAGAAATCGGGGTTTGGCTTCGTTTCCATTCTGGCTACAGGCGTCCGTTGAGTCGGGGGTAGATCTTCATCGGGGTGCAGGTAGCACTGGCCTGGTTTCTGAGGCCTTGGGACCCAGGGCTCTTGTGTTCCCAGGTTTTTCTGGAAATCCCCGTGGGACAGCGTGGGGTGGAGAGACGCAGGGGCCCTAGAAGGCAAGAGGCAGCTTCGACTTTCAATGGAGCCCTGCTTCCTCCCGCCACCAGGGACACTTGGCCATGTCTGGAAACGTTTGTGATCGTCTCAACTGTAGGGGGCGTGCTCCCGGCATGTGGCGGGTGGAGACCAGGGCTGCTGGTCCACAGCCCGCAGTGCCCAGGACGCCCCGTATTAGAGTCACCCAGCCCCAATGTCAGTCGTGCTGAGGCTGAGACACCCAGACCGAGCATGGAGACTTAATATAAACCATTTATCTATGTATCCATCCATCCGTCCGTCCATCCATTTGCCTACCTGTGGCTGTGGTTTGCAACCTGGGATGACTTGGTTCCCCAGGGGGACATATGACAGTGTCTGGGGACGTTTTTGGTTGTCACACTGCGGGGAGGGGGTGCTCCTGGCATCCGGTGGGTGGAGACCAGGGAAGCTGCTGCACACCCCGCAGTGCCCAGGACGCCCCGCATCAGAGGGTCCTCCAGCCCCAATGTCAGTCGTGCTGAGGCTGAGACACCCAGGGATTTGTGTCACACGTTCCAGGTTGCTGGTGGCTGGGGGTTTGGTTTCCGTAGTCTTCCTCCAGGTAGGACACTTACATCCCGGGTTTTAGAACTCCTGGCACCTGGGCGACCTAAGTGCGGACCGGGTGGGAAATGGGTCCAGGAAGGTGCTGAATCCAGGACCCCACGCTCCGTGCCAGCCTCTGCACAGTAGCCAGTGCCGTTCGAAAATCCAGAAACGCCTATAGGGAAAGCGACACTTGCGGGGCAACTGCTAGGTTTCCGGGGATTCCCTCCTCATCCCCGCCCGAGCAGGTGTGGCTTCTCCGGCTTCCCGTCCGGCTATTCCTGTTTCTGCCTGCCACGCAGAGAAAGTGAGTTTCATTGTCCTGCCTGCGTGTTCGGCTCTGATAAAAAGTTAATTGCGTGTTATTTCCTTTAGGGCTTTGGCTTTTTCTTCATGGTTCAACCCCCCCGCCTTTTTTTTTCCATCTGGAGATATTAAAATACTTGATTTTGGGGGGCGGTTTCTTCATGGGGGGAGATGCACTTTTCTTCATCTGGGTGATATGCTGAGTGTTCGGAAAAAGAATGCAGGTGGTCGAGTAGTTATATCCATCCGACGTGTAGGAGGCAGGGTTTTCACGGATGAAATGTGGAATTTTTTCCAGCTGAGGTTTTCCTCCCAAAGGAGACTGACTACCACACACATGGAGCCCATGTGTTTGTTCCTACTGAGATTTTCCAATCACGGTGGCTTCTTTTAGGGAGAAAAGAATCCCATGCTTGTGTATGACTTACAGACGGGGTTAGAAAGAAGACGGAGGTTGTCTTGGGGTGAGGTGTCAACTCATTCAGCGTCCTGGCTTTCCACAGAATCCTTCAGACAACCAGCTGTTGGAGGACGCCCAGCCCTGGTGGCAGCTGGGAAGACACATCTGGCACAAGACACCTCACGGAGTCCCCATGTGGTTTGTTCTGACACCCGGGTGTCCGTCCCATGTAAATCAGTGGAGATTGCCCTTTGATCTCCTTTGCCAGTTCTTAGGGTTAACGATGGAGTGTGTGTTTACAGATCTCCGAAAGTCCTTTTGGGGGGATGCAGTGGTTTTGGAAGCGTTTTCTGCAGACAGAGGGGTGTGTTCTAACCCTCAGAGGATGACACATACTTGAAAATGAACTACCCGCAAGCACTGTTATCAACATGGGTTTCGTGATACAAGTCACGGCAGCCCCTTCCTGGCGGTAGTGTTTACCAGAGCGTCTCTGGTGGAACAGGGAAGGTGTTGTTGGGGAATTAGAATTCAACCCAACATCAACCCAGAAAGCCTCTCTGCCACGGTAAAAGGGAAAGAAACCCATTTTATGACTGAGTGAGCGTGACGCCAGGATGTGACGTGCATCACAGGTGACCCACTAAGGCCGCAAAGACGCACTTTTAAAAGTAGCTAAGTAAATGTCACCCGTTCTATACAGGTCGTCAAAACAGGCTCCTTTAGCCACTGAAAATATTTACCCACCTTGGAAAAGGACAGAGAAAGATCTTCTGGAAGCAAAGGGCGAGGGAAGAGAAGTCTCTTCCTTTGTTTCCACCAGGGCTTTTATTTTTAATTTACAGTCCCTTCTAACCTTATAGGACAAAGACCCACATCACACACACATGCACACAGACACACACATGCACACAGACACACACACATACACACACACACATACACACATAGACACTTCAGTCACAGTCAACAGCCGTGAATATTCTGTTATATTTGTGTCCTTCTGGGAGAATGGCCAGGTTGTGTAGGATACACAAATGGTTGGTCTTAGGAGATGCTGCCGTATTGCTTCTGATTTTGGCTTTATCCTCCCAGGGAGTTCTGGTTGCCCACCCAACACTACATGTTCTTTTTTTGTTCGTGCCTAATCTCTTGGGTGAAAGAGGTTAACTAACCAGAATTCCTATGTGTATTGACCTAATAATAGGACAGGCACACCTCAGAGAGATTGCGGGTTCGGTTCCAGACCACCCCAGTAAAAGCAAGTCACATGAATTTTTTGGTTTCCCAGTGTATGTGAAAGTCATGTGTACATTAGACTGTAGTCTGTCGAATGTGCAGTGACATTATGTCTTAAAAAAAAAACAATGGGTCTTCCCTGGTGGCGCAGTGGTAGGGAGTCCGCCTGCCGATGCAGGGGACACGGCTTCGTGCCCCCGTCCGGGAAGATCCCACATGCCATGGAGCGGCTGGACCCGTGAGCCATGGCCGCTGAGCCTGCACGTCAGGAGGCTGTGCTCCGCAACGGGAGAGGCCACGACAGTGAGAGGCCTGCGTACCGCAAAAAAAACCGAAAACAAAACAATGAACATGGCTTAATTGAAAAATACTTTATTTCTAAAAAATGCTAACCATCCTCTGAGCCTTCGGAGAGTTGTAGTAGTAACATCAAAGATCACTGATCAAAGGTCACCGTCACACACGTATCATAATGCAAAAGTTTGAACGATTGCGAGAATTACAAAATGTGACACAGAAATGAAGTGAACAAAAGTTGTTGGAAAAGTGGCACCAATAAATTTGGTCGAAACAGGGTTGCCCCAAACCCTCAGTTTGTAAAAAACATAGTAAAGCTAAATGCAATAAAATGAGGTCTGCCTGTGTCTTTCACATCTGCATCTGTATCTGTCCACATAGGGACACAGGAGTTCCTTTTTTTTTTTTTGCTTTTTGGAATCTCCTGTTTGTATTCTTCGCCTAATTCTTTTTTTAAAAATTAATTAATTAATTAATTTATTTATGGTTGTGTTGGGTCTTTGTTGCTGCACGTGGGCTTTCTCTAGATGCAGAGAGCGGGGGCTACTCTTCATTGCGGTGCACGGGCTTCTCATTGCGGTGGCTTCTCTTGTTGCCGAGCGCAGACTCTAGGCGCGTGGGCTTCAGTAGTTGTGGCACGCAGGCTCAGTAGTTGTGGCTTGCGGGCTCTAGAGTGCAGCCTCAGTAGTTGTGGCGCACGGGCTTAGCTGCTCCGTGGCATGTGGGATCTTGCCGGACCAGGGCTCGAACCCGTGTCCCCTGCATTGGCAGGCGGATTCTTAACCACTGCGCCACCAGGGAAGCCCCTCTTTGCCTAATTCTTATGGCACTTTTGGGAGTCGGTACACGGCTGTGTTAGTTTCAGCTTTGTCTTGAATGACTCGGTGTGGCCACCGTCTCGCTACTCGTATTATTTTTTAAAAATCCCGTAAACAGAAAACCAGAAACTTCCTTTTTTTTTTTTTTTTTCCTCCCCCTAGAGTTAGATACAAGCCCTCTAAGCGGTGTTTTCTAGTGGCGATTAGGAACCCTTGGACAGGCTGGGAATGTAGTGCACGTCCAGCAGCGTTGAAACAAAGAAGATCAAATAGATTAGAGTAGAAAACACCAGCATACTTTACCCACGCTTTGCTAAGTAAGCATCGGTGTGGCTTCGGTGCCAGTTCAGCTGTCTGGGTGGACTGGGCCGTGTCGTAAAATGTCTTTATTTCCGCAGAAGGCAGGCGGGGGCGTTTGAAACCCGTTGCAGATCTGAACCCCTTTTCCATCGCTCTTGCTTTCTGCACTTGGACGTTTTTGATAGAATCCCTCTGTTTTCAAAAAGGGCCATAAAGCCGCAGGGCATCAGCAACTTTTCAAAGAGCCAAGTAATGACTCCCAAGGGTGCTTTTGAGAAGGAAAAAAAAAAGAGAGAGAGAGAGAATTCATTTTCATTGCTGCCTGTTCACCGCCCTTCGTGAGAAGGCAAAGAGCCAGACCTGTTGTATTCCGGGACTTGGAAGGCATTCGTCATCCGCAGACAATGCAGCCAGCGAATTCCGGCTGTTTCTGTTTGTGCATCCGCAGGGCGTTCCACCCTCCCCTCCCCCTCCCCTCCCCACCCCCTCCCCTCCCCCTCCCCTCCCCCTCCCCTCCCCTCCCCTCCTCCCCCTCCCCTCCCCTCCCCCTCCCCTCCCCCTCCCCTCCCCTCCCCTCCCCCCTCCCCCCTCCCCTCCCCCTCCCCTCCCCCCTCCCCCCTCCCCTCCCCCTCCCCTCCCCCCTCCCCTCCCCCTCCCCTCCCCTCCCCCCTCCCCCTCCCCCTGCCCTGACTCGACTCCATGCTGAGGAATTAACTAAAGACTAGTGGCCTGGACAGGTGTGATTGATGATTGATTGGTGCATGGATGATAGATAGATCATAGGTTTATAGAGGATGGATGGATAGACAGATGGTGGAAGATAGATAATGGATAGATGATAGATAGAGGATAGATGGAGAGATGTCAAAAGATAGATGATGGATGGATGAATGGATGGATAAAAGATGATAGATAGATATGACAGATTAGATAGAAGATAGATAGATGATAGATAGATAGATAGATAGATAGATAGATAGATAGATAGATAGCTGCAGTACCTATCTCAAGTGGTTGCCAGTTGGAGGGGGCCATTATCTCACTGCTCTGAAACCACCAGCACCTAGACTCACCGTAAGCACAGCACCAGGCAGTGGATTATAATCTCTGCATTCCTACAAGATAAGGAGCTGACTCAGAGTTGGGGAAGGAATCAGGGCATGGGAAGGACGGAGCAGAAGATGAGCCTCAGCTGCGGTGTGGACTGCATCCTGCTACCACAGAGAAAGCTTTCCTGGTCACCTCTTGGAAGGCAGATGCTGGTTCCCCTGCAGTCCCACCCCCAGATCTCTCTCCACCCTAGGCTAACTTCCATAAATGCTGATAGATCTGGTCCGTCTGGATGCACCCACGGTGTCTACATTGCTCCATATCCCGGGCTTCTCATGATGTTCTCCCAGGCCGGCATGTCCTCCTTCACTCGTGCTTCTTGTGAGAGGACCATTTGCCCAGATTCTCAAAATGAAAAGTCAGCTTTCATTCCTGCCAGCTCCTTCTCCCATATCCGATGTTAGCGAATCCTGTTGATTTCATTTTCTAAATCTTTCTCCACCTATGCTCCTGTCTCCATTTCTGCTTTCATTTTTAAGGCTCCCCCTGCCCCCCCAAAATCCTTCCAGGAAGAATACAAGAAGCCCTTAACCATTTTCTTTCCTGGATGCTCAGGTACTTTGAGAAGGCCTGGGGACTCCCCCTCAGAATAACATTTCTTTTTAATGCATAAAATAAAATACATAGGACTGCCAGGGAAACGGATTATATTAAACCAGCCACCCAGTGTGCAGGGGAAGAAGATGCTGGCCTTAGCCGAGGGTGTTGGCAGAGCCTGGACCAGGACAGCAGAAATGAGAGAGAAGGGACCAGCTGTGTTAAGGAGTAGTAAGGAAATAAAAATCTATACTAGTGGCTTGCGAACCGGCCCCCAAAGTTTTTTCTTTAATTGGCCTGGGGCACAGCCTGGGTCTCGGGACTTACGAGGTCTCCTTGGATGTGCAGCCAGAGATGAGAACCAAGATCTGTATTTGAGCTTCAGAAACTGTAATGTGCATAGGAATCACCCATGGAAATGCTTTAGTCTGGCTGGGAGGGATGCTGAGGGCTTCCTGTAGGAGGGCAGCCTCTTATCGGGGCTTTGAGGACTGAATAGGAGTTTTCCTGGTATGGACAGAAGAGATTGGCATTTACGGCCAAATAGAGGATTCGAGGGAAGCCCCAAGGACGGACAAGGTGCCCAAACTGTATGACCCCTCAAATCATTCACAGGATGCTGGGGGGATTGTAAATTTTCGAGGGACATAGAGTGACATCTATTGTATTTCCATAACATCTTACCGAAAAACCCGAGTGAACTTCTTGGCCAGTCATAGTAGTGATTGTACCATCCATCCTCAGCATTCAGACTCCATATTTGCAAATCTGCCTACTTGCTACAATTTATTGGTAACTCCCAAATTGATACTGAGTTCGGGGATTTGTGCCCAGCTGCAAAAACACGGAGTCACCTCTCCGGTCTTAGATTGTAAACAAGTATCTGTGTCGTGCCGCATTTTTGTGCTTTATGCTTGCGATTTTGCTTCTAAGCACGAGAAGGTTGCCGCGTGCCTGAAATACGTGTGTGAGATGAGCTTCCTTTAGGCGGGAGAAAGAGTGCTGTGAGCATCAACAGTCTAGATTAAATAAAGTCAAATTCCACAGAAACATGCATGAAACAAGGTTATGTGCGATTAACTGATGGCGGTGTGACCTGAGGGCGCAGGGACTTAACCCTGGAGTTCCCCAGGAGCCATGATTGAATATTATTAGCTCATTCAGCATTTCCGGCGACTGTAAGAACAGAACCACTACGGATGACGTGCCTTGACTGTGATTAATAAACAGAACTGTCAGGTCTAGGTTAGGGGCCTTGGGCCAGTTTCTGGAGATGCAAAGCCTCTGTGAACTGATCAAGTTTGGGGCCTTCTGACGGGTCATTTAGGGCCAGTGCGAAGGGGCAGGGCGGTGACCCAGGTGAAGGGTGATAAAATTGGAAATGGATTTGGGGCTTTGAGTCAGATCCTGGAGGTTATCTTTCAGGGTGACAATGACTTGGTTTCCTAGCTCAGGGAGACTGAATTTACCGGGGTCCTAGAACTACCTCCCTACAGCCGGGATGAGGGTCCTGGGCCACTCTTGCCATCCCAGCCCACCCACCAGGATCAGCATCACCTGGAGGTTGTTAGAAATTCAGATTCACAGGCCTGGCTCCCACCCACTGAGTCAGTGTCTTTGGGATCGGGGCCCAGGAATCTGGGCTCCCCAAATTCTAAAACTCACTGGTCCACGGCACCCGGAGCCCAGCCCACAGCGTCCCCAGATGCTCTGGGTTCTTCCAAAGCTTGACCCAGCCCAGAGTGGCACCCCCAGGGTTATGGTACAGGAGAAGAACCTTTCCCCTCCTTGTCACAAAATCTGTAAGGCAGAATGTTCAATGACATGGCTCGAGAAACGGCAAAACTATGTCTGGAGCAATTCCTTCCTAGCTACAGAAAAGTAAGGGCATCTCTAATATTTAGAAATAAAATAAGATCAAACAGCATTCACCATCACCTCTGGCCCTGGACCAGCCCTGAAGAGCAGTGACCAGCCTGCACGGGGCCAGGGCCGGGGGGACCCTGGTGTTGCCGTTGACATTGCAGGGGACTGGGGGCGAGTTCTGGGGTCTCCGTTTCTTCCTCCCTAAAAGAGGGTCTTGCAGATCAATAGTATTATCTAGACAGCTCCAGGAGCATGCAGGCCGTCCAGAAAATTCATCCATGGCTACTGTTAGTTTTACGTGATTCTTACCTCATTAGTAGGAAAATCTGAAAGCCCAAGAAATCTTTTAACTGCCTAATTTTTATTTTGATTCTAACTTTATTTCTAGAATTTATTTCTATTTTATTTGTGCCTGTATTTATATTATTAGGTTCTGTGTATAAATGATAAAATTTATGTATAATTCATAATTTCTATAATTTATTATAAAAATTTAAATTTTATCTCTACCCTTATTTTCTTTCTAGAGAGTTTGTTTCATGTATACATATATCCATTGATATAATTCATAGGTTCTGTGTATAAATTATAAATTACATAATTTATAGTTCATTATTATAAAATTTATATTTTCTAATTTTATTTCTAGAATTTATTTCTATTATATGTATACAGGTGTTCATTTACATAATTGATAGGTGTTGTGTATAAATTACATAATTTATAATTTAACTTTTAATTTATAATTATAAAAATTTCTATTCTCATTTTATTTCTAGAATTTATTTCTATTATATGTATACACATGTTCATTTATATAATTGATAGGTGCTGTGTATAAATTATAAGTTACATAATTTATAATTTAATTTATAATTATAAAATTTATTTCTTATTCTAATATTATTTCTAGAATTTATCTCTTATATTTAAACATATATTCATTTACATAATGATAGGTTCTGTGTATAAATTATAATTTATATAATTTGTAATTTATTATTATGCAACTTTATCTTAGTTCTTTTCTAATTTTGCTTGTATAATTTATTTCTATTTTATTTGTATATATTTATTTATATAGCTTATAAATTCTGTCTAAAGTATAAATGACATAATTTGTAACTTCTATAATTATATTTAATTTCTCTTCTAATTTTGTTTCTAAAGCTTATTTCTACTTATTTTTATATATTTATATAATTTATAAGTTCTGTATATAAATGATAAATTCTATAGTTTGTAATTTCTGTAATTATTATTGCAACTATATTTTCTTTCTGTTCTAGTTTTCTTTTTTCTTAATTTTTTACTTATTTATTATTTTTGGCTGCGTTGGGTCTTCGTTGCTGCGTGTGGGCTTTCTGTAGTTGCGGCGAGCGGGGGCTACTCTTCTTTGTGGTGCGCGGGCTTCTCATTGCGGTGGCTTCTCTTGTTGCGGAGCACGGGTGTCGCAGGCTTCAGTAGTTGTGGCTCACGGGCTCAGTAGTTGTGCTTTGTGGGCTCTAGAGCGCAGGCTCAGTAGTTGTGGTGCTCGGGCTTAGCTGCTCCGTGGCATGTGGGATCTTCCAGGACCGGGCCTCAAACCCATGTCTCCTGCGTTGGCAGGCGGATTCTTAACCACTGCACCACCAGGGAAGCCCCGATCTATATTTTGTTTCTGTTCTAGTTTTGTTTCCAGTATTTATTTCACTTCTGTTTCCATTTGTATAATTTATAAGCTCCGTTTATAAATTGTGTAACTGATCATCTCTATAAATTATTATCAGTAGTATTTATATCCTCGTTGTGATGTGTGCGTCAGTGCGCCACCCTGATGGAATTTAAGGGAAACCGGATTCGGGCCTCGTGCTGTGCGCTCGTCACTTGCACAGTTCGTGGTTGTGGAACCTCAGATTCGAGGTTCAGCGGGTTTGTGAGGCACGTGCAGCTGCACAGCTCCCCCGGAGGAGCCGGCGCCCAGGGTGGCCTTGGGGACGTCCTGGGGCTTGTCCTCGGTCTCGGGAGGAGGGAACCGAACAGATGGCTGGGGGGGGGAGGGTGCACGGCGGTGGGGGAGGGCGCACGGCAGGGGGTGTGTGTGCTGTGGGGATGACTCAGACCCTGCGTCTGGCGGGGCGCCTCACATCTGGAGGTGTCCCCTTCCGCATCTGGAGGTTGGAGGGGCCACCTGGAAGCTGCAGAGGCAGTGCAGGCTGCCTCCGACGGGCTGGGCAACGGCAGCCGGAAGAGAAATGCCTGGGTGTCCCCCTCGGATGCCCGGCCCCTCCCCCAGCCCCACTGGGTCTGCTGTTCCTGGGTTTTCGTGCGGGACCCCGGGGGCTCAGCAGAGGGCTCTGAGTTGAGCCGTGAGCTCTCCTCTAAGCGAGGCCACGTCAACGGTACTCAGGAGCCCAGATGCACGGGGAGCGGGGCAGGGCACGGGGAGCGGGGCGGGGCACGGGGCCCAGGTGGGCTGGGGAGGCTCCAGGCCCTGGACACGGAGCTACCAGGCAGACAGACAGACATGTGCACACACACGTGCACGCATGCTCATACGCAGGGCACAGACACGCATACATACACAACACTCACGATGCATATTTGCGCGCGCGCGCGCCCATGAGCACATACCTGCACCGCACACGCACCAGTGCACGTGGACATGCATGTGCACAGGTACACGTGGGCACGCGTGCAGTTCACCCACATGCAGTGTGCACGCCCGCGGGTGCACGTGCTCACAGACACGCGCACACGAGTATACTCACGTGCACATCCGTACACAGACACACCCACACAGGAGCATGCACGCGCACGCATCACGTGTAGCAACATCTTACGTTCAAGTGTGTTGCTGTTGGTTTCAACATTCCAAAGAGCCTTGTCTGCTTGTTTTTTCCAAATCCCCGTCCGAAACGCAGCATCGTCCGCTCCTTGAATCGCACTGTTTGGGGTTACTTGCCTCCCCGCCCCCGCCACCGTCAGGTGTGGAGGCGTCCCGATGGCAGGGGCGCTGAATATCTCAGGAAGGTCCCAGCGCCGTCGCTTCGGCAGAGGGAGCGTAGAGGGAGTGATAACGGTTGTGGGTCTCTAGGCAGACGTACAGGACCAGAGACGCGCATGTATGTGTAGGCTTTGCACCTGCCCGGGGGGGGGGTCTTCGGGGCTGAACAAATCCCACCCTCCCCAGCCGCCCTGGCTACCACGTGGACATCTGCCACATGCTGCAGGAACAGCTGAAACCACACCTGTCCCTTCCGAGCTCTGAGATCCAGAAACCAGCGCCCCTCCCCCCGCGAGGGCTGGGGTCCGGCCGACGCAGGGCCTTCCCAGATGCTGCTGCTTCTGCTGCCTGTTGTTTTCTTTGTTTTTAATTCGGGGGCACATCTCATTGTTCATGTCGTAGTTTTTATGGAAGTAGAGTTGACTTACAATATTAGTTTCAGGTGTACAACAAAGTGATTCAGTTATATATACATATATATATATATATATATATATGTAGCAGATTCTTTTCCCATGTAAGTTATTACAAGATATTGCATAGAGTTCTGTGTGCTCTACAGTAGGTCCTTGTTGTTTATCTATTATATATATAGTCATGTGTATCTGTTAATCCCATACTCCTAATTTATCTGTTCCCCCCTCCCTTTCCCCTTCGGTAACTGTAAGTTTGTTTTCTATGTCTGTGAGTCTGTTTCTGCTTTGTAGATAGATTCATTTGTGTCGTAGTTTAGATTCCACATATAAGTGATATCATAGGGTGTTTGTCTTTCCCTGTCTGACTTTCTTCCCTTAGTATGACAATCTCTAGGTCCATCCACGGTGCTGCAAATGGCCTGATTTCATTCTTTTTTACCTGCCTGCCTGTTCTTAATACACACATGGAAAATCACACACACACAAATACACTTCCCAAACTGCACGTAGACACACTTACATATGGGCACACGCCCAAACTACACACGTGCACATACAAAACCCCACATATACACATACACTACACACACCACAAATACACACATGCCAACTGCACTTAGACACACACATGTGCACACATGCAAACCACCCACACACCTACACACAAAACCCCGTGGATCCCAAACAACTCAGTAAACGGACACACACACACACCCCCAATCGCTCACACACATAGCTGCGCGCGCGCGCACACACACACACACACGAGAGAGAGAGAGAGAGAGAGACAGAGACAGAGACAGAGAGAGAGAGTTACAGGCTGACACCTGTCTGTGAGACATTCAGGGGGACTGAACAAATTGCAACCTTCTGGAGGCCCCCGGGGATGAAGGTGGCTTGTTACACGCCCAGCACTTCCTGACATGGGACACGTGTGCTCTTTGCTTCTGCCCCTGCAGGACGATCCTCCGACCTGCTGTCACCCTCCTTTCCGCTGACCGGACGGTCCAAGTGGACTGTTCCCCGATTCCCTAACTGTGCTTTCCTTCAATCCATCATTAATTGGATAGAAATAGAAATCGTATTGAAATTGCTTCAGTAAAGCGGTAGCAACAGGATAGAAGCACCGTGGAATTAAAGGCAGTTTCCCCCCTTCTCTGGGATCACAGGAAATTTAAAAGAAAATGTACCTTTTTCTGGGTTGTCTGGTGTTTCTACGAGAAGTACGTTTTGGTCACGTAATTACAGAGATGTTTTTCTCTCCATGTTTTTTCTCCATCATGTATTGGAAATCGTTACTCACCTATTTCAAAACACCTGCTTTCTTAGACTAACGCACGTGCAGAATTATCATGGTTTCCCACTAATTTAATTGCTGCTAAACTCTAAGGATGTCCATAATGTAAAACCTAAGCTGACATGTTCTTACATTTACGCATGAGAGTGAATATTTCAAATGAGAAATCACAGCATGTGATGCATTTTCAAAGCCGCCAGACATCTCAAAATCATGCCCTTTTTTAATTGTCTTCTTAATTTCCCAATTTACTTTTATTTGACTTATTTCTAATTGGACTCTTTTTTCTTTTAGGCCAAGATTTTGATTTATCGCATGCCCTTGATGGTGAGTAACAGTAAAACATTTTGTAAACTACAGGGAATATTTCACTGGACTATAGTAAATCTTTTGAAATATGTCTTACTGTGATAACTAGACTCACGTAGGACGAGGAAAATCAAGATGCCCTTGTCAGGGTAAATGAACCTTTTTTGGTGGAATAATTTCCACGTTCTGTGGTGGTGAATGAATGCCACGTGGGCTTGCCATGCGCTTGGGGAAGGGGCTGGTCCCCCGTGGGCTGGTCCCCTGTGGGCTGGTCCCCCATGTGCTCACTGATTCCATCCCTTGGCTGGTGGCTGCATGACCCCAGTCTCTGCCTCTGCCTCACGTGCCTCTATGTTTTCCCATTTCCTTCTGATAAAGGCACTCGTCTATAAGGGTCTGTGCTAATCCACTGTGACCACATCTTAACCAGTGTTTCCAAATAAGGTCACGTTCTGAGGTTCCCAGTGGATGTGAATTTGGGAGCCCAGTATTCAACCGAAAACATCTTTTTTTTTTTCTAATTGGAGTACAGTTGCTTTACACCGTTGTGTTAGTTTCTGCGGTACAGCAAAGTGAATCGGTCATACGTATACCTATATCGCCTCTTTTTTGGATGTCCTTCCCACTTAGGTCACCACAGAGCACTGAGTAGAGTTCCCTGTGCTCTACAGTAGGTCCTCGTTAGTTGCCTAGTTTATACATAGTACGGTATGGAAGTCAGGGCCCCAAGATATCTTTTTCACTCCTGGGGTCCGATGCAGAGGTGTGAGTCAATTCCGTGAGGGCAGTAGTATTCCCCAAAGCCAGCGGGGGTTACGTCTTCTTCTTGATGATGAAACCCTCACTGGCTGGTGGGGAGAGATGCCGGGGAGGTGTCTGTGGTCCTAATGGCCTCAGCCCACACTGCCTGGGTTGCCTGGGGGTCCCAAGGAGCAGAAGGTGTGCTGCACGCAGTGAATGTGCACAGCCTTTGAGGGTTCCTTGTCCCTCCTTCTCCCACACAGGTCCCGGGCTCTCCCTTGTGTCCCGTGTTCTCCCGGGTTCCCCTTTCACTCACAGTCCCCCCACTTGGCGTCATGAGGTGGGAGGGGTCCTTGGTCTCGGTGGCAGCCATGGTCGACATCATCCTATGTTCCTGTTGCCGTGGGTCCTCCAGTGCTTGGCCACTGCCAGGAAGAAACGATGCTTCAAACGTTTTCTGAGTCTTTTTAAGGAAAACAGAACAGTGTCGGGAGTTGCCTTCTGTGTCCCAGCTGCAAGTTTTACTGACAGAAATGTCTTTTCTCTTTAGACAAGAAACCCACTCCGGTCCCACCAAAAAAAGCCACCGGTAAGAAGCAAAGGCGCCCAGCGTGCAAACCCAGCCGAGAAATCGTTGTCGTGCGCCCCAGTTTTCCCAAGAGCTGGGTGAGACGTGGTCAGCGATTCACCGGCTCTGGGTCCAGCCTGGTTAATATTTGAATTATGCTGGGATGCGGGTGCTTTCAAGACCACAGCAGCTGTAAGAGAACGGGCGCTGACACTTTGGCGAGATGCGTTTGGGTCCCCTGGAAGGCATCTCGGGATGCCTTTTTCCTGAGTGTCTGTCCCTGGTTTTGGATACTCATTTCTTGGCAGGAACAGTTTTAGGACCCTGGGACCCTCCTATAACCCATGAGCAAACTTCGATCTCAGCCTCTAGGAGGAGCCTACTAGCTGTCACTAACCCTTTCCAATAAAAGTCAGGAATCAGACCGATCATGGAACTGACCAAGGGTCAGATTCATTGGTGGTTAGTCACCCACAGTAAAATCGATGCCCAGAGTTACAGAGCTCTCATCACTGATTTTTTTAAAAATGTGATAGCTCTCTTCAAATGTTGGGCTTCTCATCTAGAAGGGCATCTTATGAGGGAAAAGATAGCCTTGTTCAGAGCCAGGTCCTTGACCTGTGCAGGCACGCGGAGGATGCTGGACCAGTCATTATTGAACAATGGACTTTGCTCCCTGGGGCAGCAACGGTGTTTCCCAGTCGTGACTCGTGATGGGTCAGTACATCGTGTTGGGTGGATACACAAGCTCACCTAGATGTCGCTGGGACTTGCAAAGAGTCCTTAAAACTAAGAAGGCAACCTCAGAAGCCATCAGGAGTTGTCACATCATTTTGTCAAGCACACCTGGGTCAGTTGAATCATTTTCTTGGTGGGCACAAGCCCAGATCTGGCCTCAGACTTCCCCCCTTATCTCGTACTATCTACCTTGTGGAAGTTGTTGGCAACTTGGTAGGGGAAGATGCTAGGATGAACAGTCCCCGGGGAAGAACTGTCTGCAGGCGGAAGTTGGAATTTCAACTCGGTCCATGGGCGTACTTGATTTATAAATTACTTTCATTGTTTTGGTTTGGTTTTTGCCTTTTATTCCTTTCCTTGGAGAGAAGGAGGATATGGATACAGTCAGGAATTTGGTTTTTCTGTTGAGACGTTGGTCAGACTGATACTCAGGAAAGTGTTTGGAGATGTGGAGATGCAGTGTTTCCTCCATCTATTAAGGAAGTCATTTCTGTTCCTCGTTTCACCCAGAACTTCAGTATTAACTATCTGTTTTTCTCCTTTAGATGATAACTTCAATTTAGAAGATGCCCTTGGTGGAGGGAACAGTAAGTGGTACCTCTTAAATCTCCTATGTGTCTGACTTGCTTATTTATCATTGCAAAGAGGCTTGTCTCTTTTAAATAAGTCGAATTCGTTTTTACCACGAAAACCTAAGGAATAGATGTATTGTTTGTTGTGGTTGAGTTTTTCTGGCTTTTATCCGTAGGCCTGCTTTTATTTTAAAGCTGTTACAGTCTTTGGGGTGATATAAGACAAACTGAATGTCCTTGCCAGGGCTGGCCTCGTGGGTGCGTAGGGTCACACAGGGCTCCACACTCAGAAGGGCTTCCCTCCTTGGTGGACTGCTCTGTGGCCGCCATATTGAATTTCTTAGTACAGTTTAAGCAAGGGACTCTGCATTCTCATTTTGCCCCGGGCTCCGCAAACTCTGTAGCTGGTCCAGCCGTCTGCTTTATTTTCTATTGGAAATACATGAATTTAAGTATTGCAGCTGGATGATGATGGAAAGAAGTCCACAGGTGCCTGTGTGTATGGGTATCCCCATCATGACAAAGTACTTGCCCTGCCATGACAAAGGACATGCTTCCGTTTCTAACTGTTCAGTGAACCATCTGTGTGCAAATGCACGTTTTGTTGTTTTGACTGCAAAGTGCTCATAATTGCACTTCTCCTCTTTTACAGATGACCCGGTGACACCCGAAGCACCCAAACCAAAACCTAATCCAAACCCCAAGCAGCCCGGCTCTTCTGGTAAGACCTTCTCGCCCCTGTGGGTCCTCGTGTGTTTTTCAGAGTACAGCGATTTCCATGTCAGCTGAAAGGAGGTAATTTCAGATTTAGCGCGATCTTACTGTGAAGTCTCTGTGCAAGGTAATGCCCATCTTCCAGTCGTGGAAAACAGTTTTCAAAAAGATATTTTTGGTTCGGGGTTGATTTTTAGTTTGCTGATTTAACTTCCAAGGTTTTAATGGAAACTTTAAAACATTAAATGTAAGATTTTAAATATAGAGAATCAATATGGAGAAACGTATCAGCTTGTTCTTTCCCTTTAGAGAAGCTCTTGGTTTTGTTTTTTTTTTTTAAAGGTTTTTGCCGCCTTTTTTCGGACACATCATAGTATTCTCTGAGTATTTGACCAACATCAGTGTTCTGAGTTGAATGGCTGTTGAAACTTCAGATTTTGAGTTGGCTTTTTTGATTGTTTATACATTTGTTTAATTTTTAATGCAGAAAAGTAGAAATACTGTCCATCCTCTACCACAGTGAAGATGGTTTTTCTCCCTAGTATTTTATATCAATTTAAATGAAACAACTGTTAAGTAAAACTGTCAATCTTTTATTCACACTGTGTCATAACATTATGTTTTGCTTATTAGTATTCCATAAGCATTTTCTTATGCCATTTAATAATTTTTATCATATGACTTTTCTTGGCAGTTATATACTGTCATAACTAATCCCTAATTTTGAAAATGTTATGTTTCTCTGCTATTTTAGAAGTATGAGTTGCAAAGCAAATTGAAGCCACCTTCATATGCTTTCTTATGGTTTTATTTCTTTTTTTTAAATAAATAAATTATTTTATTTATTTATTTATTTTTGGCTGCGTCGGGTCTTCGTTGCGGTGCGTGCGCTTCTCATTGCGGTGGCTTCGCTTGTTGCGGAGCACGGGCTCTAGGCGCACGGGCTTTAGTAGTTGCGGCACGCGGGCTCCGTAGTTGTGGCTCGCGGGCTCGGTAGTCGTGGCGCACAGGCTTAGTTGCTTCGCGGCATGTGGGATCTTCCCGGACCAGGGCTCGTACCCGTGTCGCCTGCATTGGCAGGTGGATTCTTAACCACTGCGCCACTGGGGAAGTCCGGTAATTGTATCTTTGAAAGATTCCTTCCATAGAGTAGTACGTTTATGGGGTTCCCTGCCACCCCATGTCTGCTTTTGATTCTGATACGTTTCCCTTCACCCCAAGACATCAAGATGCTCCCGACGGTTCTGATGTGAGACATGATGCTGTCTTTTTCCTTCTAGATGGCTTTTCGGATTCGGACCTTACTGATGGGACTTCAGATGGAGGTAGGGTTCCCCTTCTTCTTTTGTCTTTCTCTCTTTTTTTTTTTTTTTTTTTTTAATCTTTTGTCTGCGCCGCGCGGCATGTGGGATCTTAGTTCCCCGACCAGGGATTGAACCCACACCAGGAAGGGCAGAGTGTTAACCACTGGACCGCCAGGGAAGTCCCTCAGTTTTTTATTTTATATTGGAGTAGAGGTGATGAACAATGTTGTGTTAGCTTCAGGTGTAGAGCAGAGTGAGTCAGTTCTACATAGACACGTGTCTGTTCTTTTTCAAATTCTTTTCCTGTGTAGGTGATTACGGAATATTGAGCGGAGTCCCCTGTGCTCTACCGTAGGTCCTTTTCCACCTCTGTCTTTAAAATCTTAGGTCCATGTGGAGGCAAAGCAGTATTTAAATATAATAAAAAATAAGTGTAAAATTAATATATGCTTAGAATAGTTATAACTTGATGAAATATATAGTCATTTTTATGTACTTATGTATGTATAAATGATAGTGTATATGTATGTTACATATAAATATATTTTTACTGTATTCATCTGTTATGCATATGTAATCTAAAATAGGTATATGTGTAGCATATGTGTATGTAATATATAAGGAATAGCCAGACACAAGGTAAAGATCTTCTCCCCCAGGATTCCTTTGGGTCACCCTCAGGAGGTGGGGAAAGATTGTGCGTCAGGCTTGAATTTGGGCGTCACTCTTGGCCCACAGCCTCCTAGGAGGGCTGCAGACTCAGAGCCTCTGGACCTCCACCTGGAGGGAAGCTCCTTCCATGGCAGTTAACTCCAGCTTCCCCCCCTCCGGGTAGAAAACCCTGGCTTCAGCCCCCAGTTTGGGAAGTCTTTTATTTCTAACTCTGCCATCGAGCTCTGGTTCTTGTTTGTTTCTTGGAGAATGGAGCGTAAACGGTGAATAATAATAATAAGATGATGTGAAGATTTCCCAGGAGGTGACCCATGACTCTGACCTCCTTGGGGAGGGACTTTCATGCTCTGATGTCTCCCCACACTCCCGCCCTGACCCGTGTTCTTCCCCCTGCGTGTAAAATCTGTTTATTCTCCCTTCTCTTTTTAAGCATTTAGGTTATACCAGTTTCTTTTTTTTTAATAAAAAAATAACATTTTTATTTGTTAACTGCCTGATACTCCTTAATACTTTTTTTTGAGTTTATCGTTGATGTACAGTATTGTATAAGTTTCAGGTGTATGACGTAGTGATTGAGTATTTTTCTAGGTTGTACTCCATTTAAAGTTATTATCAGATATTGGCTCTATTCCCTGTGTTGTGCAATCTATCCTTGTAGCTTATTGATTTTATATATAGTAGTTTGTACCTCTTAATCCCCTCCCCCTATTTTGCCCGTCCCCCTGGGCACAGACTGGGAACCACTCCTCCCTACTGGGAACCACTGGGAACCACTCGTTTGTTCTCTATATCTGTGAGGCTGCTTCTTTTTTGGTATTTTCACTAGTCTGTTGTGATTTTTAGATTCTGCACCGGTTTCTTGTACATATCTTTACGCTTTGATATCGGATGTCCTCCATGTGGTTCCCTTAAGGTGGTTTCTAAGAAGTAGGGTTTCTGAAAGGAGTTCCCACTTTTACATCCCTTCATGGATTGCTAAATTGCTTTCCAGAATGGCTGGGATCGTTGATAGTCCCACTGGTAAGAGGACCATGTAAGAGATTGCTGGGTTCATTCCTCTCTGGCCTGCCTTAAATGTTACTGGAAACATTTTTGCTTTGAATCCTTGCTTGTTGGAGTGCCATTGATTGACATCAATGGATGAACCAGCCCCCAAAGGGTTATAAGTCTGTTTCTATCAGTCACGCCCTTACGGTGACATGCTTTTTTATCGTCTCGTTTGCCTTCTACCGGGAATGCCCCTACCTCCCCTCTTGAGCTCACATACCTTTCAGAGTAAACCCCTTCTACCCTGGTCCCCAAAGTCATGTCTGCAGTGGCTAGCTGTCTACCTTCTAATTGGTTTTCCGTTTAAATTTACATCTCTAGGTGCTGTACAAGATTGCCCCATTTTGAGGAGTGTTAACAGACAGGATTCTAGTTTGATACCCGAGTAACGTGCTCTTACCCACTGAATGTAACAGGCCGTACGCTGGCTCTGTAGCTGCGTAACATGCAGCCCCTCCTTTGTAGCAGGCAGTGTTGCTCCATAGCCATGTAACATGCAGTGCCTGTGTGACTATACTGTAAAGACACACTGGGAGTGACTGGCTGACATTAAACAAAGCTAAAGGCACCCTCACAAGTGTACAGTCCACTGGGTGGATTCCTGGTTTGTGCACTAATAATTGTACAAGCATCAGCTTAACATCAAGTATCAGGAATGGCCTGACGGTCCAGTGGTTAGGACTCTTCGCTTTCACTGCCGAGGGTGCAGGTTCAGTCCCTGGTCGGGGAGCTAAGATTCACAAGCTGCGTAGTGTGGGCAAAAAGAAAAAACAAAACGAGACAAACAACAACAAAAACATCGAGTATCCCTTGGCATTAAATGTGGAAAAAGTAGAGGGGGTGGTGAAGCGGTATCCCTTAGCCCCGGGGAAAGCATGAAGGAAGACCATACCCAGAGGTGGTGGGTCCCTGGATGGCACATGGCTGACAACCACCCCTAGTGAGACTGGGGGCCTGAGAGGTAACAGGAATGTGCCTGGGATGACCCCATAGCCATGCGAGCATTTAGGTTTCTTAGTTTCTTTTTTTTCTCCACTTTTTTTTCCTCTCTTTTTTTTCTCTTTTTTTTCTTCAAGGGTGGAGTAGAGCTGTGCGCACTTCTCAGGTGGGCTCTGAGGCCCTTGCTGGGTTTCTCCCCGAATCCCTGGGGGACTTTGAAGACTCAGTGGGTCTCCTGGGGCCCACCATGGGGCCAGGGGGTTGAGTCAGGTGCCAAGCCTGGATTTCAGGGACACGGGAGCAAGACAGGTGATACCTCCCGCAGAATGAGGACAGCCCCTCCCATCAGTGGAAAGGGACACCCTGATATTAACGGCCTCATCAGTCCCACGGTCATTCCTCTTAAGGAACCTTCACAACTCAGGGTCAGAGGAGCTGGTCCTTGGTATGAGTTTTCGGTTACCGAACGTCTTCCCAGCGCCATTTGTCAACAAGACTCGTTCCTCTCTTACAGGAGGCGGTGATGGCGGCAACCAGAGGCCTGGAGGGGCGGACCAGGGTACGTACCCCTGGTTCCTGATGTCCTGGGTTCCTCACGTGTACTATTGAGGAAAGCAGGAGCCAGTGGTCACAGCCTCACTTTTAGTATCTGCAGCGTCATCTGAAAGATACTGACATGAAGAATGGTTCTCTGGACACGCGTTCCAAGGGGGCTCAGCGGAAACACAGGCAGACCCCGGAGATGCTGAGGATTCAGGTCCAGGCCACCGCAGTCAAGCGAATATCGCGATACCGCAAGTCGCACGAATTGTATGGTTCCCCAGTGCATCTAACAGGGATGTTCACACTACACTGTAGCCTGTTCAGTGTGCAGCGGCATTATGGCCAAGAAAAAACACCACGTGCAGGCCTAGATTTATAAAACTTTTTATTGCTAATGAATGCTCACCACCCTCTGAGTCTTCAGCGAGTCATAGGAGTAACGTCAGAGATCACGGATACCGTCACAAACAGAATCATAATGAAAAACTTGAAATATTAGAAGAATTACCAAAATGTGATGCAAAGACGTGAGGTGGGCAAATGGTGTTGGAAGAATGGCGCTGATAGACTTGCCTGGCGTAGGGTGGCCACAAACCTTCAATTTGTTAAAAAAAAAAAACCAGGGCTTCCCTGGTGGCACAGTGGTTGAGAGTCCGCCTGCCGATGCAGGGGACACGGGTTCGTGCCCCGGTCCGGGAGGATCCCACATGCCGCGGAGCGGCTGGGCCTGTGAGCCATGGCCGCTGAGCCTGCGCATCTGGAGCCTGTGCTCCGCAACGGGAGAGGCCACAACAGTGAGAGGCCCACGTACCGCAAAAAAAAACCCAAAAAACAAAAAACCCCACAGTGTCCGTGAAGAGCACTAGCTTGAGGTCTACCTGCTACTGACGGGATCTGCATTTTAAGTTCAGTCGCCCTCCCATGGTGCCCTAAGAAGGAACGCCACCCATATTACCCAGGGTCCTCCAGAGAAACGGGACCACTAGGATGTATAGAGATGAGTAGAAAGACACTTATTGTAAGGAGTTGGCCCACGTAGTTACGGAGGCTGAGAAGGGCCTCGATCTGCTGTCTGCACGCCGGACACTCAGGGAAGTGGCCAGTCAGTCCCCATGCGAAACACCGACAACCAGGACAGCGAATGGCGTAGGTCCCAGTCTGAGTCCAAAATCCCAAGAAGCAGGATCACCAATGTCCAAGGGCGGGAGAAGACAGACGTGCCAGCTCAGGCGGAGAGCAAATTGTCCCTTTGTGATCTCATCAGACCCTCAGTGGATTGAACGATGCCCGTCCACGTTGGTGAGGGCTTTTACCCAGGCTAACGGGTTCGAACGTTATTTTTTTCTGGAGAGGGCCACATGGACACATCCAGAAATAAAGTGTTCCCAGCTGCCTAGCAGGCCCTGGCCAGTCCAGCTGACACATAGGGTGAACCGTCCATCACACCGTCCTCCTTTTTATTCACGGGGGAGGATGTCTTGTGCACCTGCCGTGTCAAGAAACAGCTGTAGATGTGGGACGGATGCAGGTAGTTTTAGAATTCTTGGTGGGGGGTGGAAACCCCGTCACCGTAGAGCACATGAGACTAACGAAGAGGTGGGCGACTTTGATTTTTCGGAAGGTACATGAAGAGACGGCCATCTGGCTGCTTGAGGTCACACGGCCTCTGAATGGTCCCCGCTGGGATTTATCACCCACCTGAGACCTTCCTCACTGAGCTGGGAGGACAGCTGAGCTGGTCCTAGGGGTGGGGAAGAGGTGGGGTTTGGCCTCCCACTGGGAGCCAGTTCTTGGATTGGAAACAGCTCGCGTAGTAAAATGAATTCCGACGTGGCTCCGGAGTGACGGGCCCTCCGTGGTTACCGGGGGCCCCGCCTCTCAGGCCTCAGCCCCACCCTCTTCCTCCGGGCAGGGCCGCCAGCCCCCGGCGTGGTCCGTGCGCGAGGGTTACGTGTGTCATGGTGTCCTGTGCTTCCTTCCACAGCCGACTCCCCGGGGGTGGTCCCTGGGATCATCGGTGCCGTCGCAGTGGCCGTGGCCGGGGCCATCTCCAGCTTCATCGCCTACCAGAAGAAGAAGCTCTGCTTCAGAGAGAACGGTAAGGCGCTCACCGCCGCGTCCTTTCCATGGGGCCTTGCTGCTTTGAAAAGCGTGCTTTCTTTTAAAAAAAAAGAACTAAAAAGCAGAGCTCAGGTTGGCGCAAACACGTGGAAGGCGGCCGAGGGGGTCCTGAAGTGGCTAGAAAACTGGGATCTGACTTTGTGGCTTTGATCCCAGCGTCTCCTGCGTTTAGCCGTGTGAGCTGGTGCAAGTTACTAACCATTCCATTTTGGGGGGCGGGCGTCCCCGTAACGGGGAGAGATGAGAGTCTGCGCTTTAGGATTTTTGTGAAGGTCAATAAGGTCATTGTGAAGGTCAGTAAGGTCATGCGTGAAGGTCAGTAAGGTCATGTGTGAAGGTCAGTAAGGTCATGGGTGAAGGTCAGTAAGGTCATGCGTGAAGGTCAGTAAGGTCATGGGTGAAGGTCAATAAGGTCATGTGTGAAAGTCTTGACAGGTTGCCTGGGAGAGAGTGAGTGTGGAAGAAATGTTAGTTCTTACGATTCTTTCATTGTTATTTACATGGACCGCCAAATACCACCGTTACAGCACAGAGATCGGAATTCCATCACTGGCCACTTTGGGACTTTGTACTCAAATGCTAAGTTACTTAGGATTCGTCCTGACATCAGTGAGTTCTGCTGTTCTGAGCACAGTTTATGTTTGTGCATTTCTGGAAGGTTCTGTCCAGGTCTGGCTTTGAGAACCAGCGAGGGCTGGGTTGCGGTGTTTGTGGCTGTGGCTGCCCATCCTCCATGGAGGAGGCTTGTGGTATCTGAACTTCCCTTCTGTGTATGACCCTAAGTCCTTATCCATACTTTGCCGTTGGCCATAGGTGTCATCTGCCTAAAGGACCCTTTCCTGAGGGTTCTTGGGAAATTCCCAGAAGACTTGATGGAGGCCAAGTTACCCTCTAGGGATGGAGTTTATCCTTCATCTTCCATCATTCCAGATTTCTAGGTTCACAAACACTATTTATAGCCTGAAATTAAAAGTCTGACACAGCGTTTGGATTCAGAGACCTAAAATAAGAGGCCATTTTTATATCCCTCTGCTAGCAGTGGAGGGTAAGGGTGCCTGAGTGCATCTTATTTCCCTCGTGTGAGTGGGTCGCCTTCCATCTGGCCGTGCTCAGGAAAGTGTGGTTGGCTGGCGGAATGGTGGGCGTCCAGCAATGCCCAAATGGATAGATGACCAAGTTCCAGGAGATACCTATAAAAGATCTACAGTTAGAACCGAGTGGGGGGAAACAGCACAAAAGAAAACACCTTTTTCTTTTGCTTCTCCTAGAACGAGCAAAGACTTAAAAGACTAGGGATTCGATAGAAGTGAATTTCTGTTTCCTTTTCAATCCCACTTTCCGCTTTCTCTGAAGATGCTCAAACTCAGAGCTTGACGCTCAGCCAGGAGAGGAAGGCACTCACTAGGCAAGAGGCACAGGAAGTCCTGGCCCCGAGATTTTCTGAAAATCTTCAGGTGAACCCCAGTTGGACTCTGGAATTACAAAGCATTTCTGTTACCGTGTGAATGGGATATATGACTCTCTGGATGTTCGTATGTCAAGACACAGGGATTTGAGGAAACATCCAAGAGTCTTAATAGACTTGACATCATCTACTATTTGGAAAAGGGATTCAGAAATTGGGAAAACCAAGTGTTCTGCATCCCACCCTACCCCACCCCGGGGTCTTGGTCTTGGTTTCAAGCACTGTTCCACCATTGCAGGGGGAAGGGGTGGGCATGGAAACGGAAAGCTTCCCGGGTAGAAAGAGTTGAACGTACGATTTTCAAAACCAAAGCGAACTTTCTGAAGAACTGGCTCAGAGCAGGTGAGGATTCAACTTTCGCTTCCAGAGAGGCTGGCTCCATTCATTCCCCTAGAATATGTCCTCCAGTCTGTCTTCGTAGGCTGAATTAACATTAGGTGCGACTTTACATTTTTGATTTGCTTTGTGGTTTTCACAGGTCCATGGTCTTGAGCTGATGCAGATGCACAAAGAAAAAGGACAAAAAGGGGGGGGTGAACCTTCATGAGGGAAGGGAGCGGGTGTTTCTGATTTCAGTAATTAAGCACTTTTGTCTCCAGCTGTAAAGTGTCCAGCAGTGACACAAAGAAACTTGGGTCCCTTTTCTCATATAAGCACCGAGTCTAACGCAAACAGTGAGCATCTTTCTGACTACGTGCGGTTTATAAACCTGCCTTATAAAATGAATTCAGTGTTTGTTGTCAGTTATGTGTTTTTATGAACAGAGATGGCCAGGTATCGGGTACGTGACGATGCTAGACCTTTTCAGGTCCGTGCAGGACTATCTTATAGGTTTTATTTCTGGGGTGGTTATTTTAAGGTGTGCAGCTGTGAGCCTGGAGATTTCGTAAGGAGGATGTGGCTCCAGCGGGTACAGTGAGCTCGCGTCCTTGGAGGAAGCATGGTTTGGGGTAAACCATTATTCTCTGAGCGTGGCAGTTTGCAGAGTGACTTTCCGGGACCTCGTTGTTGTATTGAATTTTGTAGTGTCTGTTGAATTTGCGCCAAGCTTCCTCTCGAGCACTTACGGGGGGAGCAGATGTGTTTTCCCAACGTGGAGACACATCCATCTAGTACTGTCAGTCTTGATATATACTTAGTTAAGAGCTTCTCCGTGTTACATTTTGTGAGAAGGTATGAGAAAACCTCCACGGCCAGCACAGTTTGGTAGCTCTGTCTTTTATGCCTAAAGGTTTGAAGTTGTGACTCTAGGAGTTTAATCTGGTTTTCTTCCAAGTGATGCAAGCTGGCCTCTTAAAGCCGTTTTGGGACGCAGGCTCCTGGTTGATGTGTGTCTTTGCGTTTTCGTGGGTTGGGTTCAAGTCACCAGTTTAAAATGATGGGTGACGCTGAGACTGACCCGCTGGGACAGGGCACAGTGTTTGGTTGTTGTCACTGGATGCGGTCGATAGCTGATTCTCGTTGCTCACTGCACATCCGCCAGCTGCTTCCCTTGTCCTTGATGGTAGCAGATTCTTGCGGCTTTGGTGAAATGAGCTACTGGCATGTCCTCTCCCTCCCTTCTTTCCTTCCTTCCTTCCTCCTTCCCTTCCTGCCTTCCCTCCTTTCCTCCCCGCCCCCCTTCCCTCCCCCCACTTAATTCTGGTGTCCACTCTGTGATGCTCTGCTCTGTCAGCTTGTCTCCTCAACTTCTGAGCCCAGAGGGCATCTTCCTAACCGCTCTCACTGCTGCCTGGGCTGTGGGCACGCACCTGAAGCAAACCTTTCGGACGTTTACTTCTCGTTGTTTGTTTCTCTTTCATTTTCCTTTCCTGACTTTCCGTTTCAGATGAGTCGAAGACCTAGGGATGAGCAGAAAACCCCAGGTGGGGCCTCAAGATCGTCCTTTCCGATCCGTGTTTATCTACCAAGACGCAGAGTCGAAAGCAGACCTTGTCATTTGTCCTTTTCCTTACTAGTAAAACTGCCACCGTGATGTGTTTCTCCCAGACCAGATGCCATGCCTTGAATCCTGTATGTTTTCTCCCTTCACGGTGCACAGAAGCGTACGATATGATATTTTAAGGCCCAGGTAGCTTCAGAATAAGGAAGAGAAATGCAGACATTTCCTTTTAACGTAAAATCCAACAGAAAGAAATGGTACCGGCGGGGGCTTCCATGCACGAACCAGGTTTCTCAGCATCCCCCATCCTTGCCAGTGTATCCTGCAGGGGGTGAGCCGTCCTGTTTTCAGAGTCCTGGGGCAAAGCCGGCCCTGGGTCATAGGGTTTCCTCTCTCACGCTCATGATGGAATTTTTACCCTTCTGATTCCGTAGCCCCTGGATTTTTATGGTCCATTTCCATGAAGTATTTCCTAACTCTTGCTCAGATCAGTTTTTGCCAATTATGTGAATTTCCCAGTTCGCAGCGGGTGAAAAAAAAATCCACATATTTAGGCAAAACCTAAAAATCTCACGATCTTAAATTTCTGAGGTCAGTGGAGACGTGAGTGTTGGGATCTTGACACCCTAGAATTCTTGCATCCTTGTATATCCCCGTAAGCATGGAAGTCATCGCTGCATTTTTTTTTTTTTCTTTTTAACATCAGACCATCTCCTTCTTGTGCTGGCTTCTCGGGCTTCCCTGGTGGCGCAGTGGTTGAGAGTCCGCCTGCCGATGCAGGGGACGCGGGTTCGTGCCCCGGTCCGGGAGGATCCCGCACGCCGCGGAGTGGCTGGGCCCGTGAGCCATGGCCGCTGAGCTTGCGCGTCCAGAGCCTGTGCTCCACAACGGGAGAGGCCACAGCAGTGAGAGGCCCGCGTACCGCAAAAAAAAAAAAAACAAAAAAAAAAACCCTGCAACGGAGGCTCTCCGTGCTCCTCCCGTGGGCCTGGTCATCTTCCACCGGTCACCTTGATGGCCTTGACAGTGGTCACCTTGCTGGCCGTCTGGGTCTTTGAAGAAAGCGTCGCAGATTTCTTGGTTCTGATGAAATAAAGCCCGTGTCCCGGTTAGCACAGGGGTGCATTTAAATCGAATCTCTGTGCCCCAAGAGTGAAGTCCTGGGTGTGATCTACAGATGAGACCCTGCCGGTCAGTGGTCTCTGGGGTCTGCTTTTGGCCCCCAGTGCCTGCTGTGTTTACATAAACAGCCCGCACACAGAGAGACCCCGAAAGCTGCCATTGCTGTAGTTGCCTTCATAGCTCGAGTGGCTCCTGGCTTAAAAGAAAGGCATGTGAGCTGCTTTGGTTTTGAGTTTGAGATGGGGTGTGTTTGGCCTTCTAAGTGTTGAGGTTGCAGCGGGAAGATGCACCTGGTGGAGCCCGGGTCTCCTCTTAGGGGTCCACGGGGTTGGGTTGGGCGCTTGGCATCGGGGAATCCGGCCCTGCATCCCTGACCACACGGCTCCGGCTAAACAGATCCCAGGGGGCCGATCCCTTTCCCCGCCCACGAAGCACCCACCCACTCTCAGGCTCTCCCCAAATGCTGGGCGTTGGTGACACCAACATCAAAACTGGGTGTGCCGGCATCCCCTCCCCCTCCCCCCAAATATCTCTTCAGATAATGGATTGAACATGTCTTTTACTTGTTGGAAATAACGTTTGGCCCCACATGGATTTGGGTTTGGCTGTACTTTATTATTTCCCAGGGGCATTTCTTTTTTTCTTTTCCTTGAACATACCTGGATATAGGGTTTCTGCAGGCCCATGAGAATATTTTGACTGGGTCTTTCCTTCCTTTGTTTTCCTTTTGGTAGGGAGATTCTTTGTCATGTGAAATTAAAGCACATTTCGGATTTATCGTCATAATAGTTGACTCTACAATGTGAGCGTGTTCAGAGCCTGCCTCCTGCCCGGCCAGCAGAAGACGTGACATTGGCAGTGACCGCCCTGCAGTGTTTTCACAGATCTCTTCAAACTCTCTCCTCTTTGGGTGTTTCTCTTTCTTTTTTTGTCATCTTAGAATTTTGGTCTCTGACTGGGGTCTCCTTTCGTGGTTGGGGGAAAGGGTGGTGGCTCACAGAATCCATTTCATACAGACGGGAGATGCGTGTTTCTGGGACCGGGATTAAAAGTGGTGTTGGGCGTTCACGCACGATGCTAACCCCAGATGCTTCTGTTTTGCAAAAATCAAAGCTTCGGGAATATAGGAGAACGGTCGTCAAGGGTCCCGTGAGCCACTTCAGTCCTTTTCACGTCATACATGCTTCCGTGTCCCTTCCCAAGCATGCAGTAAAGAAATAAACATGTTCTGACTGGGAATCTCTCCTGCGTTTTTGTTTGTTTCTAACTGAAGTGTAGTTGGTTTACAATGTTGTGTTAATTTCTGCTGCACAGCAGTGATTCAGTTATACACATATACGTTCGCTTTCATAATCTTTTCCATGATGGCGTATCCCAGGATATCGAATCGAGTTCCCTGTGCTCTACGGTAGGGCCTTGTTGTGGATCCATCCTCAGCATTAGCCGTTTGCATCTGCTCATCCCAATCTCCCACTGCATCCCGCCCTCCACCCTGTCGTCCCGTCCTGTCCCCCGCCCCGCTCGCCCGTGCATTTTGAATTCTGTCGCCTCGCACTGTATGCTGGGAGATCGTTTCTGGGGGCCGGCGGGGCGCGGCATGGTCCCCTTTGCGTTGACGTATGTGTGTTCGAAAACTTTTGGAGTAGAAATTGGGAAATAAAATGATAGACTGAAGAAGCATGGGAGCGAAGAAGCCAGACCCCGCGAGGTGCCCTTCATGCTCTGATGACCAGGGCGGTCCTCTGCTTGGGGGCAGCGGATGGAGACAGGAGGTGGGAGGCCAGTTCAGCTTGAGAGTGACCATCAGGTTGTCTTGGTAGTCACCCTCCTGGGGCGTTTTGTTCTTCTTGCAGCTGACCAAGGCGAGATGAACATGGAGAACCATCAGGGCACCAACGCCGAGCCACCCGGTAAGAAGCACCCCGAGTGGCCCCCTCCCGCCCCCCCGCGGGTCTGTGTTACCTCCTCTCACCACTGTCCTGCTCAGATTCTTGGATGGGATCCTTTGTGTCTCGAAGTTTTCAAGGGGGTTCTCTGGGGAGATGCTACATAGACTTTCCGGGGCTTGAGGCTTCCGGTGAGACCTAAGTCTGCTTCAAGTTCTCTTTAAATGTCGGCCAGGAGAGTTTTCCAAGTGTCGCCCCACTGCCGCATGGCCGGAGTCAGCAGCTGGCCGGATTGCATCTTCTGAGATGCACCCTTTGCAGCATTTTCACGTGCTGCGGTCACTTTTACAGAATCCTCCCAACGTGGTGGAGAATTGGACCAAGAACAGGAGGTGGTGCAAATTATGGAAACTTCTCAGGGCCAGAGGTGGGACGTTCAGTGATTAGAACCACTTCTGAAAACGGCAGGAAAACACAAATTATGTGTCTATACACCTGTGTGTGTTTCTTTCGTTTGTGTATATATGTGGAGACCCACTCCTTTGCCCAAGAAAGGCAACATTTATTGCATAGGATGCCTGTGGAATTGATATAAGTTTGGGGTTTTTTTTTTTTAACGTTTTTGGCCACACCCCACGGCATGTGGGATCTTAGTTCCCCAACCAGGGATTTGAACCCATGCCTTCTGCGTTATAAGGCAGAGTCTTAACCACTGGACCACCGGGGAAGTCCCGAGATAAGTTTTTAGTGAAAAGTTAACATAGTTTTAATTCTAAAAATACGGACTTTTAGAAAGTGTCCAGCTCGTTGCTCTTTCAAATAAGGGAAGGATGTGTAACATGAGCTATCCTTTTTTAAGGACAAGAAAATGCGAAAGAGACCTCCAAAACAGAAATGAACTGATCCGAAAATCTTAGCCCTGCATTGTTGTCAGTGAACCAACGCCGTGGCCCCTCATTTACAGAATTATTTATTCTGAAATTTGTAGTTTACAGACATTTCTTACCGTCTCAGAGAAGTCGCTAGTAGAGAATGCCTCTTCTTAGTTTCTTTCTACTTTTCCCGAAGTGTCCGTTTTTTACGAGTGACCGTTGCATCGTAGTATGAAATGTACTGAATTGTTTTTTCTAACCAGTTAGATTTAGTTTTTGCTTTCTGTCCGCAGTGAGTTTTGAGCACACTTCTATCTTCTGTAGAAATAGAGTCACCCGCTTCTGGAATTTTCCACCTGCAGGTACTCGCGTGCTTGTCGGGGCCGCTGGGGGTGCCTTTTAAAATCTGTTCTTGTGTCTCGGTCCTCTGTAGTTCAACAGACCCTTCTGGAGAAATAGGAGGTCGGCCGCCAAGTGAGTCATAGCAGGGTCTCGAGCTGGCCTGCTGAGCCTCTCCGAAGATCGCCTGCAGGGACAGAGCGGCCCCGCCGGAAACAAGCCCCGGCTTGTCCGTGCCTTTGCTCAACTTGGGATTCCTAGTTTGAATCTTGAGGTGCGTCACCACCGTGCTGGGTGGGTGAGATTGACTTGGGATGAGTTTTGCCCGCAGAGGGCAATTACACTCACCTTCTCCACGGCCCTGAGGGGTTTCCCGCGTGCTGTGAAAGGCTGACCGACCAAGTCCCCGTCATTCAACCCCACTGAAGTTCCCCAACCAGAAACGCCGCGCTGTTTACAAATTGCCTGTAAATTGAATGCGTCTGAACCTCTGCCGACATTGACCTTTTTATAGAGTGAGGTAAGCCTTCGGCTAGTTTCCTCAAAAGTTCTTCCATTTACTAGGATTTTTTTTTTTCCCACACCAAACTAATAAAGAGAAATTAGAAACCAAGTACTTTTTACTTAATGTTTTGCCATGGGGTGACTTTTAAAAAAGGTTGTGAAACTAGTGGGATGGATCCCCTGTTCCCTTCTCTGGGGCTGTAAGACAGACGATCGCGCTAAGTGCTCGCTCTTTATAGCATCTTGCAATGAACGGAATGCCTGCTCTTCTCCCGGTAACACACGATGACTTCTCCACCTTTAGAAGCATTTCCCCCGTTTAGGACAGCGCACGCACTGCACAGCGCCCAGAATGCTTGCTTTTATACAGAAGGGCTTTGCGTGGACTTTTGTGTTCATCTCGGGAAGTGCAGAAGCCCTGGTGGTGCAGACGGGCTGGACCCCACCCATAGACTACCCTCCGCAGAAATATTAGTTTCCAGTGGCACAGGCTTGCCTCGTCTAAAGCTCTTAGGATAGTAACCCAGAGCAGTGGCGGTTTCCTGGGAAGACTTCCTCTTGTCACGGATGACGGTGTAAAGAACTGTTGTGTGTTTCACATCAGCCTCTCCAGGTTCAAAGGTATGACGTTAAGCACACCTGCGTGGGCTGCCTTCACAAAGCACCTAACTTGGGAGAGGGCTGCTATGACGTATCAGTCATGAATGCTGGGTCTTTCTCCCTTCTGAAGCTCAAAAACTGCCAGTAGTTTGAGGGGTAGGCATCTGCGCCACCCCCTGCTGTTGAGGACTCAACCCCTCTCCACGCCCGTATCCTTTCTGTGACCTCTCCTCCCTGCGTTATCTAAAAGCGTTTGGACTTTCTTTCTCGGGGTATTGCTGGAGACCGTCGTCTGGCTCTTTAACTTGTTCTGTCTTTGACACTATGATAACTTTTGAGTATATGAAATGGTGTAAAAAAAAAAAAAACCAAAAGCATTGGGTATTTATCCTATCCATTCATTGCTGCGTTCAACAAATACCTATGACCTGGTGTGCACAGTGGTGACCATGACATTCAGGATTCTCCAGGATGGAACACAAATAAATGACATCCATCCATGGATGGGGTCGGCCAGTCGTCAAGAGCTGAGGGCCAGGTTGGTCAGTATGCTTGGGTTCCCTCGCTAACTGGCTCGGAGCACCTGGGTACAAAGGTCGAGAGCGCCCAAGTTCTCCCCAGTGAGTCATCGCGGGTTGCCTTTGAGGTCAAGATTGTGCACGCTGACTTGCTTCATAATAAGAAAAAACGCATACAGTCTTTTTGTAACTCTGAATAACATTGGCATTTTTATAAGCACTGCAATCATACTCTAAGCATAAATGCCTCATTAAAGAAGAGAAGAGTGAAAGGATGGGTATTTCTTTAAGGATATGAAATTATAACTCATTCATAAATAAGTATACATTTAAGAAATATGTCAACTAGGCTTTTCTTACGGATGGTGGACGTACATTGTTGTAGACTCGGTTTAATTTCATGTTCACATAAAAATAAACATGATTTTATCAAAGGTCTGTCTTTTGAAAAATGGAATTTAAATTATGTGGCTTGGATCATTAAATACTTGGCATAACGATTGCTTTTTAGAATCATTTTGGAGCTCCCATATGAAGAAATCACAGTCCAACAGATTTTGAAATCAACACAAAGATTTTATTTAAGGGCCAAAGGGAGACAATACCAGTGGAGGATTTGTTACAAGTCTGGGTCATAATGGGTTTGATTAACCCACTTAAGCTGTGACCAAGTTTTTGCTGTCAAGATGCTGCAGTGAATATCTCTGTAAGCACATTTTTGTGGCTGTGTGCAAGTGTGTGTGTTGCATTAGTGCCTGAAGTTGGCTTTGTGAGGAAAAAAAGCATGTGTATATTTAATTTTTATGGACACTGCCCAGTCATCCCCCATAGAGGTGCAAATTCATGATACCCCCCAGTGATGTCAGATCTGTTTCCTCACTGCCGTGCAAACTTTCTGATTGGTGCCAATCTGTAAGTTGAAAATGATATCAAATCAACTGCGTTTACATTGCATTTCTCTTAACACAAGTGAGATTGAGAATCTGTGTAGGGGAGACCCATTTGCATTCCATTTCTGGGGGAAATGAATGCATTTTGCCTATGTTTATATGTGTTATCGGCCCTATCCTTATTGATTTGTAGGAACTCTTTACATATTAAAGCTATGACTGTGAAGTAAGTAGCAAATGCTCTTTTTCACTTTATCCTTCACCTTTTAACTCTGAAGTGATATTTTCCCCCATTCATTTTTATTATTTTTGCACAATGAAGTTAGTTAATGGTTTCTGGGCTTGCTGTCATACTTCTAACACTTCTGTGGGGTTTTTTTACATTAAAATATTCGATCCCCTAGGAATGCGTTTCTGTAAAGGGAATGAGGAAGAGATTCCTTGGTATTTAGTTTTTTAAAAACCGCCATGGGATAATCCCATTATTCCCAAACCATTTATTGAATAATCCATGTTTTCCCACTGATTTGAAATGCAGTTTACATCATCCACTAAATTTCTGGACCTCCCAGGGCAGGAAGTATTTCTTTATTTTTTTCTGTCCTATGGGATCCTTTACAGAAAAAGGTTGGTAACACCTGCTTGAATACATAAAATACCTGTACTTCAAACTGCGTCTTGCAGGGGTCAGGTGTGGTGGAGCAGGTAGTGGCCAGTTATAATATGAAAAAACAGCTATAATAAAAACAGTAGAGTTTTAATTATTTTGCTGCCATAACAAAATACCACAAACTGGGTGGTTTAAAGAAGAGACATATATTCTCTCCGAGTCCTGGAGGCTGGAATCTGAGATCCAGGTGTGGGCAGGGCTGGTCCCTCCTGAGGCCTCTCCTCTGGGCATGTAGACGGCCGTCTCCTCCCTGTGTCCTCACTTGGTGGAGAGTTGTCTGGTGTCTCTTCTTACAAGGACGCTAATCCCATCATGGGGGCCCCACCCTCGTGGCCTTATCTAACCCTAATCACTCCCCAAAGACACCACCGTCTAACACCATCCCATTGGGGTTTATGGCTTCCACAGATGACATGTTGGAGGGACACAAGCATTTGGTCCACACCACTGGGCGATGTGCTCAGCACCCCCTAGAGGTGGTCCCACAGAAGCCCTGGGTCCCCCCTTTCTACCATGTGCCTTTGCCGCACCCCTTCCTCAGCCTCCACTCTCCATCCCTCCCCTCCCCTTCCTACCCAGCCTTTAAATTCAGTGTGAGGTAGGACTTCCCTGGCTGTCCAGTGGTTAGGGCAGGAGGCGCAGGTTCAATCCCTGGTCTGGGAACTAAGATCCTGTAGGCTGGTATAAAATAAAATAAGAGAAGAGAAAATCAAATCAAATCAGTGTGAGGCTACAACCCTCCCCAGAAGCCTCTAGGACACAAGCTGGGTGCAGAACCTCCCAGGAGCCCCCCAGCCTTGGTGTGCTCCCCCATATTACCGAACATTACACTGCAACTCTCTCCTCCTCTTTGTAAACAACTCTTCTTCCTCTGTCTCCACACAGCCGGCATCTAGCCTGCCTCTCTGGCTCAAAACAGCTGTGCGTCAAATGTTTGTTGAATGAATGCACGAGCTCATCTGATGTCCCACACTGTGGAGCTGGAAACTCTGGAATTTATAAATCTGGTGCTTCCACTGCTGCATAGCACAGGGACATCAGCTTGGGGCTTTGTGACCACCTAGAGGGGTGGGATAGGGAGGGTGGGAGGGAGATGCAAGAGGGAGGAGATATGAGGATATACGTGTATGTATAGCTGATTCACTCTGTTACACAGCAAAAACTAACACCATTGTAAAGCAATTATACTCCAATAAAGATGTAAAAAAATTAAAAAATAAAAGAACCTACTGTATAGCACAGGGAACTCTACTCAATACTCTGTAATGGTCTATATGGGAAAGGAATCTTAAAAAAAAAAGAGTGGATATATGTATATGTATAACAGATAAACTTTGCTGTACACCTGAAACTAACACAACATTGTAAGTCTACTATACTCCAATAAAAGTTTAAAAAATAAAATAACTCTGGTGCTTCCAACCAGTTCTTTTTTTCTTTTTTAAAATTTTACTGAAGTATCATTGATTTACAATGTTGTGTTTAATTTCTGCTGTACAGGAAAGTGACTCGGTTATACATGTATACATTCTTTTTCATATTCTTTTCTGTGACAGTGTATCACAGGGTATTGACTATAGTTCCGTGTGCTGTACAGTAGGACCTTGTTGAACCATTCTATATATAATAGTTTGCATCAGATCGTACTGTAATATATATACCGAGATGTATGTAAAATGTATACATTTATATATAAATAATATATATATCGCATATAATATAATTTCTATCTGAAAGGTGTAACTCAGGTGTATGCAATTGGAAACAAAATGCTTCCCTCCACACAGAGGGGTTATTTTCTAGAAGCCTCTATCCAACCACTTCTTACACAGCTCAGGTGGAAAACGCGGAGAGAGGGCCAGGTGAAATTCGCTTCTCTGGCCCCAGCATCCCCAGCCAGACTGACTGTCCCGGCCACCTACAAAGAAACTGAGGTCCACGGATGCAGCGCGACTCTAAAGGTACAGGGTCTTCAAGTCGTAGAAGCAGAGAGTAAACATGAGTCTATACTCTGATCGTTGCCTTGGCGCTCTGCTGGGTCTGGCGTTGGCGTCGCCCTGCAGGAGGGTTCAGGGGAAGGACCCGGGGCAGGGAGTGTCCTGCCTGCACCCAGGGTTGGCGCCTTTGATGCTGGTGCATCTCTCATGCCCGCGGGAAGCAGACCCAGGACACCCATTGGTGCGGGGCAGCCACCCGTTTCCCCAGCATCCTGAGGCTGGTTGGCAGCGTAGCGCAGGGAGGCGGGCTCCCCGGGACGCCCTTCAGCGTATACGGGCACACGCCTCGCGGGCTCCGGGCCGTGCCGTTTGGGACGGAACGCCCAGCCCTTCGGCTTCTGGCAGAGACACTCCAGTTTAGTTCATCCTTTCTGCTTGGAGACATTGCCTGTTTCCCTTGCAAACTGGGAAGCAGAAGTCAGCACATCCGTCCAGCGAGGGTGGGGTGGCCGGATCGCCCAGCGCGCGCCCTGAAGGTTCACCTGAACGGAAACCGAGGATGGAGCCCTGGTGGGGCCTCTTCTGCCTCACGTTCCTGTGTTCTCTGATGCACGTCCGAGGTAAGGGAGGGTTTGCTCTGGGGAGAGCCGCGTGGGTGTGCATTTCTATCTGGCTCCTTTAAAAAAAAAAAAAAAAAAAAACTCCGCCCCAAACCACTTCCACTCAGGAAATGGCTCGAAGGTGCCAGATAGTAGAAAAACAAAAAAACAGACCAAGTATGATGGCTTTGAGGGGAGAAAAAGGGGCCGGGTTCCAATTCGGGGTCTGGGAATTGGATCCAGAAGTGTAGGGTGTGGACTCAGTACTTAGACGCGAACTGTTTTTGTGGTCTGCTTTTGATCTCTGTGTGTCACACACGGAAAAAAGTGACCCGTGTTCCTGGGGCGTGTTGGGATTTTTCAATTCCTTGTTTTCGATTTAAAATAATCAGGGCTGCGTTTCTGGATGGGGACAATGGAGCTGAGACCCAGCTTGGTTCTGTGGGACTGATCACCCAAGATTGGGTTTGCTGGAAGGGCAGCCTCCGTTCAGGTGTTTAGACCTTTCTCACCAATGTCACCCCTCCTGTTGGCAAATGAAAAGCATCTGAATTGTTTACGCCCCAAACTTCAATACAGGTTCTTCTGGTGATGCCAGGATTTTGGTTTGTCGGGGAGCAGAGGTGGGGAGGGACCTAGTTTGGGAACTATAATTTACCCATGACGTGTAGGATTTAACCGCAATTGGATAAGCTCCTTTGGTCCTCATTTGAATTTTAGGAGGTGGAGGCCCAGGCAGGATTTAAGAGTGAGAAGTGTTGTAGGTTAGGAATTGAAAGGATTTCATTGGGATGGCAGTCTTGTGACATTTCCTGTTTATCCTGTTTGAGGATGGTTGTTGAGGGGCAGATGTGGTTTTGTGAGACATCCTGGCACCCAGAGCCCAGGATCTTCCCCGAGACCCTTCCGGGAGTCCTTGCTGTCTGCACATCGTGCCCCCCGGCACGTGGGTCACGCAGAAACGCAGTCCAGGCGCTTCTGTTTGCAGGGAGACGTTAGTCCCTGAACTGACACCAGGGCTGAGAAGAGCAAGAGAGCAGAGCTCTGATTCTACACAGACCCGCCCAGAAGCCGAGCCAGCAAAACCTGTCTGAGCGTTTATTCCTGCTGCTGTGCACATGGTAGGAACTGTGGGTTCACCTGCGGGCTCAGGCAGCTCCGCCTCCTCCCAGGCACGGTCGGGTTGCTCCTTTGGGGATAATGGGATGTCAGATTCCTTCAGCGCATCACGTATGTGCTGGGGAAACGTGTTGTGGATTTAACCGCTGTTCTTCAGAAGAGAAAACAATGCAGGAGCCGGCCCTGGCTGACGTTAGCTGAGTGCTCCCGAGGATGCCCAGGTTACGTTCTTTTGATGAGGGCGTGACTTGCGACGGGCTCTGCGGGTGTTAATCGAGTTCATTCTCACACAGCCTTGGGCTGGGGCTGCCCGGCTTGGTGCACTTTTTCCTTCTTTCTTTTTAAATATGTTTCCTTTTCTGATCTAACACGGAACTTTTTTTTTTTTCTTTTTAAAGATGGTATTATTTTATTTTATTTTTGGCCATGCCGCACGGCATGTGGGATCTTAGTTCCCTGACCAGGGATTGAACCCGTGTCCCCTGCATCCCTGCTTTGGAAGCGCAGAGTCTTAACCACTGGACTGCCAGGGGAGTCCCTTGATGCCCTTTTTTTTGATGCCCTCTTATAGATGGGTACACGGAGGCACAGAGGTGTTCCATCATTTGTCTGAGGTCCCATTGCTGGGAACATGCACAGGCAGGAGAGGTGCGAGGAGGGACGGGAAAGGTAGTGAGGTCTGGATCAGGGTGTGTCGGTGTGAAGATGTTGTGCAGCTGGCCCGAGTCCTGGGTAGTTTGTTAAATGCATGGACCACCCCTCACACCCCAAACCACCAGCAGCTGTCGGCGTGAGCGAGTTCACGAGGTCCCCAAACACTTCCTGCAAGGCTGTCAAGCTGCTTGTTACCAAGGCTCCGGAAGAGCAGACTATCGCTATGGTGAACGTCACTTAACCGTTCTTAGAACGACTAAACTGTGTGTATAAAATAAAAGAAGAATTTGATTACAGTCCTGAGGCAGAGGGGTTTACAATTCGGTGGTGGCAGATTTCCAGTGTATTGAATTACCTTTCGCTATCAAACCTGGATGCACTTGAAGGACCATGAGACCAAGACAGGTCTTCGAAAAGCTGATAGAAGCAGAGATGGAAACTCCAGGGGCTGCTTGTCGTGTTTGGTTTGTTGAGAAAAAAATCTATCTACCTACCTACCTACCTATCTATCTACCTACCTATCTATCTTCTGTCTATGTATCTATCTATCAACTATCTAGTATCTATCAACTATCTATCTACCTATCATCTATCTATCAACTAATTACCTAACATCTATCAACTATCTATCATCTAGCTAGCTAGCTATAATACAGGTATAACTCTAGATTTTGTATATATATATACACATATATATATATTTCCTTATATTCCCTTTTTCCTGTATATCTATTGTATCCTGGGTATACATTACCATTTTCCTGTATCTATATTATACAGTGGCTCTGAAATCCCCTTCTACATGTATTGTATCTTCTTCTCTTATCAGACAAGACTAAACATGTGTGTGTGCTTAAACAGAGCTCCTTTTCTACCTACAGAGTAAAAAAGTACCGGCATCCCTTGGTATTTGAGGGGGATTAGTTCCAGGACCCCCTGGGACACCAAAATCCATGGTTGCTCAAGTCCCTTCTATAAAATAATGTCATATTTGCATATAATCCACGCACTTCCTCCCGTAGACTTTATTATTTTTATTATTTTTAATTTTTATAAATTTATTTTATTTATTTAGTTTTGGCTGCGTTGGGTCTTTGTTGCTGCGTGCGGGCTTTTCCCTAGTTGAGGCGAGTGGGGGCTGCTCTTCATTGCGGTGCACGGGCTTCTCATTGCGGTGGCTTCTCTTCCTGCAGAGCACAGGCTCTAGGCGCGCAGGCTTCAGTAGTTGTGGCTCGAGGGCCCTAGAGCACAGGCTCCGTAGTTTGCGGCACGCGGGCTCTAGTTGAGGCGTGCGGGGTCGGTAGTTGCAGCACGTGGGCTTAGCTGCCTCGCGGCACCGGGATCTCAGTTGCCAGGCCAGGGATCGAACCCACGTCCCCTGCATTGGAAGGCGGGTGGACCACTGGACCACGAGGGAAGTCCCCTGAAGTATATAGTATTTTTAAAGACAATGGAGCCAGAGTCAAAAGGGGCACCTTAAATTTGCCTGAAGGAAGTCGGGCTTTGTTCCCTGGGAGTCCTGCTTCAGCTGGGTGAAATCCCTCAAGGACATGAACGTCCTACCCATGTATGGCGTGCAAAGTGGCTTAACCTGTGACGCTGGTTCCGGAAGGACTGGCTTCAATTAACCCACGCTTCAGATGAAGCCTGTAAATTCCTCTGTAAAGGAGTGGAAAGCAATTGTCTTGAAGAGCAGCCGTTCGACACTGGCCGGAATAATAAAATCTAAGATCCTGCCTGCCTGTGGGGGGTGGGATTCTTGTCCCCTGATGGACCCACTCAAAGGTAATTAAATTCAGCACCTATAAATGCTGCTGCTAGCGGCTGTCATTGGTGACAGGGCTTTAGATAGTAATCAGTTTTACCCCCTCTTCTCAGAGCTAGCCTGGGGCTGGTTTTCTCCTTCAGAGGGAATAATTCAGGGGTTAGTTAGTGGGAACTGGGACATGTGCCTCTATCGTGGTCGCCTCCGCTGTGGAGGCGTGGTGGGTTTTTTCTAGTGCATGGTGTCCTCCTCAGCGCCGTGTCATGATTATTCCAACAGCTCTGCCCTTTGCAAAAATTCCCTTTGTCCTGTAGGCTTGTGGGTCTGAGAAGTTCAGGGAAGCAAACTCTGATACAAAGCATCTTAGAATCTTGCTGGGGTAGAATTTGACTGGGGAGGGAGGGGATGGGTTACTAGAGATAAAGAGAGAATTCCTCCAAGTGCCACTCAGGTGGTTTCGTCTCAAAATCCCTCCTAAATAGCTTTGTTCTTGGAGGGTAGGGGTTCTTGGGTATGGTGCTAAGACCTCCCACCCGGCAGCATGAGTCCTTTTCAACGCCCATCTCCAGGACGTCAGCAATGGGTGACCAGCCTTATGATCGCAGACCCCACGCGGCTCCTTTCCCCTCGGGGTTTACAGAGCCCAGAACATGTGGGATCGATTAGCAACGGCCGAGCCAGCTAAACTAAGCAGATCAGAAACACGTCTTATGTTCCCGGCCCCGTCTTAGGCTCCGATTGAAAAAAAAAAGCTAGTGGAAGTAGTTGCCCTGGGGAGCTGCATGCCCCCTGCCCCCCAGCTCCACCGAGGTTGAACCTCTGAATCAGCAGTGTCCACCTGAGTGAGGTCCCTGGCAGGGCTGCACCCGGTGGGGCTACGATTTGAAGCACGTGGGGAGGGTCTGGGCTGCAGCCCCTCTGGGGCTAAACCACTGGCCTGCGGGACTGGATCGTCGCCAAGCCCAGGGTAGGGGAGCGCCTCATACTGGGTGCGGTCGCCGGCTCTGTGCATGAGTCATGTCCACGGGCCTCCCAGCAGCGCCACAGCTAGGGACAGCTTCCTCCACGACCTCTCCTCATCAGAAGCATCTCCACACGGAAGGAGGCTGCTGGAAAGAGAAGGGGACACAGAATGGGGTTAGGGCAGGGTGGAGGGACTTGGCTGTTCTCAGAGCCCCAGACGGCGCTCCCTGGCTTCCGGCCGTAAGAAGGCCAGCCGGTAAGGCTACCACATCCCCAGAGACGACCCAAGGCCCTTTTGGAAAACAGCTCCCGCCCAGCCCCGTGGGTTGTGCGATGGATTCGGGAAAGGCCGGGAGGAGACAGATAACAGAGGCTTTGATCATCTCAGAACAGGGGGTGGCCTGACGCTCAGGTTGGAGGACACTGTGTAGGTGCTTCTTCACGGGACGCCTGGAACTCCTGGGAAGAGCCTGGTGAGAGTTACCTGTAAACTGCCAACTGGCGATGAGAATGCAAATTCCGGAGCTGCCCTTGTAGCTGAGGGGCACTGGGGGCCCTGCACCGGTATCTGTCCTTTCAAACTGGAGGGAGGGTCAGCCACAGCCCCACTGGCAGCCCTGGAAGGGATGTGTCTTCAGAGTCCCCAAGGCTGACGCTGATTCCTGTCACCCAGCCCCTGCACAATGAATGACCCAGAGCAGAGAGTGGCCAGCTTGTCCCCAAAAGAGGACCTGGCAGAAGCTGGAGGGACACAGACCCTGGCCAAAGAGAGGGGCGCTGAAGACAGATGCGGGACCTCCCTGTGTTAGAGACGGCTCTCCGGGGTTTGGCCTCTAAACGCACTGAGCCCCGGCCTCCAGTCCGGACCCTGAGGCTGCCGGCGGATGCCCTCTGACCTCAGCTCCTCTGCCGTCCAGTTTCAATTATATTGAATTGTATAATCTATGGATTCTGTCTCAACAGAGCTCTTTTCAAAAGCTCTTTTTGATCAGCCAAAGATGAGATACAAGTTGGTCAGGAGCTCAGAGGTTTTCTGATTGGGCTTCCCTAGTTTTAGAGGCAGCGAAAGTGATGGGTGGGATGTGTGTGGGAAGAAGCCCTTAAACTGGCAGGAAAGGAACACTCAGCTCGTTAGAAAGGTTTTGTGTGTTTTTTGGAGGTAAAATTCACAGGCATCAGAGTCACCCTGTGAACGCTTTGAAAGTGAATAGTGCAGACATTTTTGTCCAGCATGTTCACAATGTTGTGCGACCATCACCACCATGGAATGCCAGAATGTTCTTATCACCCCCATAAGGAGCCCCGTACCCGTGAGCAGTCGGTGCCAGTCCCCCCGACTCACTTGTTATCCACCCAAGTTTCTCCGAGTTGAGCTTGTAAGAAAACTGAAATCCAGCCTCTGCTTCTCTCCAGACCCTAGACTTCCTCATAGTATTTTTAGCAAGTCTGAAACTCGCACGCCAACAAAATATCTGGGCCCCTGAACACTGAGAGGGAGCCGGGGTTGAAATGTTTGGGAAATGCTTGCGGGGGTGTCACGGAGAGGCGAGGGCAGCGCGATTCTGGGCCTCAGTCCAAGATGCATTCTGTCTTAGCCATAAAGGAAGATATCCACAGTTCCAGCCACAGAGCCGCCACCGAACCGCGTTTCCCAAAGGCATCCCCTGAGGTGTAAACTGGGGCCAGAGTGTCTCCCGGTGCGTAAACCACTATCTTCCACACAGCTCACATGTCACCTCCTCCAGGCAGACCTCCAGGTTGGCTCACACAAGACGTGCAATTGCCCCCGCAGCCTTGTGGTCCCCGCTACACCCTGTCCCCACCTTTAGGGATATTCACGGGTCCCTCTCCCCTAGAGAACCAGGAAGCAGGGCTAGTGTCATGGAAGGTCCCGTCCCCACTGGGTGACGGTGTGCCTCGATCAGAGTCGCAGTTCGTAAATGTTTGCAGAATGCACGGGTGCTTTGGCTTTCCAAGACGTCTATGTGCTTTGCTCGAGGCAGCCGAGATCCCAGGAGCATCTCCCTCCTGTTTAAGACGGGGATACCAGGAACTTCCCTGGTGGCGCAGTGGTTAAGAATCTGCCTGCCAATGCAGGGGACACGGGTTCGAGCCCTGGTCCGGGAAGGTCCCACATGCCGCGGAGCCACGAAGCCCGTGCGCCACAACTACTGAGCCTGCGCTCCAGAGCCCGCGAGCCACAACTATTGAGCCCACGTGCCACAACTACTGAGCCCGCGTGCCTAGAGCCCATGCTCCGCAACAAGAGAAGCCACTGCAATGAGAAGCCCACGCACCGCAGCAAAGAGTAGCCCCCGCTCGCTGCAGCTAGAGAAAAGTCCGCACGCAACAACAAAGACCCAGCACAGCCAAAAAAATAATTAAAAAAAATTTTTTTTTTTCCTTTTTTTTTTGGCGGTACGCGGGCTTCTCACTGCTGTGGCCCCTCCCGTTGCAGAGCACAGGCTCTGGACGCGCAGGCCCAGCGGCCATGGCTCACGGGCCCAGCCGCTTCGCGGCATGTGGGATCCTCCCGGATTGGGGCACGAACCTGTGTCCCCTGCATCGGCAGGCGGACTCGCAACCACTGCGCCACCAGGGAAGCCCCTAAAAAAATTATTTTTAATTAAAAAAAAAAAGATGGGGATGCCATTGGCAACAACATGGATGGATCTAGAAATGATCATACTAAGTGAAATAAGTCAGACAGAGAAAGACAAATACCATACGGTATCACTTATACGTGGAATGTAAAAAATAATACAAATGAACTTATTTACACAACAGAAACAGACTCACAGACATAGCAAATAAACTTATGGTTACCCAAGGGGAAAGCGGTGGGGGGGGGAGAATAAATTAGGAGTTTGGAATTAGCAGATGTCAACTATTGTATATAAAATAGATAATTAGCAAGGACCTACTGTACAGCACAGGGAACTGCATTCAATATCTTGTAATAACCTATAAGGGAAAAGAATCTGAAAAAATATATATATGTATAACTGAATCACTTTCGCATACAGCAGAAACTAACACTATATTGTAGCTTAACTATACTTAAATAAAAAAAAAAAAAGGACGAGGGTGCCGTCATCTTCCTTCGGAGGCGTCTTTGGTGAGGGGCCCAGCCTGCCAGGAGAGCCAAGATGTTGGCTTGACAAACACACCACAGGGGACGTGGAGAGAGAGAGGGGGACTTTGGTCTTCCGCTGACCTCAGGGTGGGTGCTGGGCTTGACCTTTGCACCAGGGGGGATGTCTGGGCAGGTGGGGCCAAGGGGGTGGAGACAGGTGTCAGGGGGCCCTGACGGTCCCGTCGCGGTGTGACCTAGCGCCCTGTCTCCCCACAGGTCAAGGTGACTTTGATTTGGCCGACGCTCTCGATGACCCCGGTAAGTGCCCGTCTTCTCTAGGAGATGCTGTGCTTCGCAGCCTCTGTCAGCTCTGTGGTGCCTCGGGGCTGGGGGTGGCGGGGATTCCGAATTCCAGGCAGTGAGAGCTCTGTTTTTCACCTAAGACACAAGCCCCGGGAGATGGACCTTCACATCCGGCCTTAGCTGTGGGGCTCAGTCTTATGTCTTGGTAGGTCTGGGCTCCCCAAGCCAGCGGTCCGCGCATACCCTGGAGGGTTTTCCTTCTCTTAAATGTGGTTCACCTCTATTCGCGGGGCATCTACGACTTGGAAGACCCCCCCTACACCCCACCTGTGTGTGGCCACTACCCTTGAGGTCAGCTGGACCTTCTTGCCAGCAGAAAGGCTGACTGTACATCTCCTGGGCCCGGGAGGAAGGTCTGGATTAAGGCCCACAGTCAAGCTGGGTGGCAGGAGCGTTCAGACCTAGGGGCTTGGGGAGGAAGGAAAGGTTGTGACCTGCAGGCACAGTGGGAAGAAACATCAGTGCTTGTCTACTCAGAAAAATCAGCTTCTCCTGTCATCAGGAGAACCCCCGGTCCCTGATCGCACATCAATTACGGTGGATTTTCCGAGAAGTAAAGAAGGGACGTGATCACCAGACCCACTCAACTTAAAAAAGGATGACAACCAGGGCTTCCCTGATGGCGCAGTGGTTGAGAGTCCGCCTGCCGATGCAGGGGACAGGGGTTTGTGCCCCGGTCCGGGAAGATCCCACATGCCGCGGAGCGGCTGGGCCCGTGAGCCATGGCCGCTGAGCCTGCGCGTCCGGAGCCTGTGCTCCGCAACGGGAGAGGCCACAGCGGTGCGAGGCCCGCGTACCACACACAAAAAAAAGAAGCTTGAGAACGAGGGGACAGGGTGGCCTCCAATAGCAGCCTCTCACCACTTCTCCACTTATGAGCCGGGGAGCGACACTCAGCACTTCTGTACTCTCAAAGGAGCTGCTTTTTAAAATGAAAACACACCTTAGGAATCATAGAATTTTAACAAAATTTCTTCTGTAGAGAATGGCATTTTGAAAGATATTCATTATCTAAGTTTTTACATTTCTGATATGTTGGAATTTTTACTACGTATTATTTTGTAATCAGAAAAATTGCAGACATGTAAGAAATAGAAAGAACAAAATAATGGAGGCAAGACCTGCTCCCTCCCCAGTTTTCCCCACTAACTGAGGCTTTTGCTAGTGGTAACCGTGACAGAGCAGATGTGAGATTCTTGTCAGAGCACCAGACAAGCGTAGTGATGCAGGTCAAAGCTGACACGCTGCTTCCCCCGTCTGACTGCAAGGGTGAAGGGCTCAGTCCTTCCCAGAGTGGACCGGCTGCGAGCTCAGGGTTATAGGAGGGCCAGTGGTTGCAGCCACACTGCGGGGCATGGGGAGGTACCGCCCCACATTCAGCCTGGGTGGTTGGCACAGGGTCTGGGATGGATAAAGACGGAGCACGCCCAGGGTAGGGCACACGCAGCTGAGGACTGTGGTGCAGAATCATCGGAGGCGTTTTATCGATTCAAAAACGTCATCAACCTGTGAACTGGCAATTCCCCTCCTAGGAAGAAAGGGAAGGATTGAAAGGAGAGACTCAGACGCATACGTGTTTACAGCGGCGTAACTCATCATCGCCAAAAGGCAGAAGCCACCCACATGTCCATGGACGGATGGATGGAGAAACAGCCTGGGGTCCAGGCACACAGTGGAATGTGACTCAGCGATGAAAAGGCGTGAAGCTCTGACCCAGGCTACCGCGTGGATGGACCTTGAACCCACGATGCTCAGTGAGAGAGGGCTTTCTGCAGAGAGGAAGGACCCTGTCCACTGTGCACCCGGCAGTTCCAACCTCCCTCACCCTTGTCAGGGGCCACCCCTCGGAGCACCTTCTCCCAACCTCTTCCTCCTGCCCCTGTCTGCCCACCCACACTGCACCCCCCAGACTCACTGAGCCTGGCAGACAGGTACGCTGCACTTGATGCCCCGTCCATGAGTGCTGACCTCAGGGAACCGAAACCACCTGGGAAGCCGTGGACCACCGCGTTTACACACCCCCGGCAACAACAGGCACTCCGCACGTGCAAGAAAGTGAGAGAAGCATCGTCCTGGAACCGGGGGAAGCTTCCCTCCAGATCTGCCTTCAGCCGCCCTACCTCTGCTCCGCAGGCACCTTTGTGGGGCACCAGCTCTGCGCCCCCTGCCCTGGAGGCTCTTTGCTCAGTCGGTCCTCCTGCTGGCGTCCCAAATCTCGCTACCTCACCTCCTGCAAGGCTCAGATGAAACTTACTTCCTAAGGAGCTTAGCCGACCACCCCAGGAAAGCTTTGCTCCCCCAGCGGGACCTCTGCATAGCTCCCGTGGAGACTGGTGGGCGTGGGTTTTAAAGATGCTTTTGTTCTCCCCCCCCCCCCGCTCCGAATACAGAGTGGAATTTGTGTTCATATCATGTCTGTGTTAGCGCCTTGAAATTCTCATTGTTTATTAGGGCATTAACGATTCTTTCTTGGAGCTGCACGTAAATCCTCGAAGCATACTGAATGTATGTCCTCTCTGTCCACAGAGCCCACCAAGAAGCCGAGCTCAGGTGAGGGACTACCTGGCTGCACAGAAATGAGGCTGCGCCCCTGAGATGAGGTTTTGGAAGGTGTTTCTAGGGACGTGGAGTGTGTGAAAGAGGGGCAGGTGTTTAAAGCAAAGCCTAGTCCTTGGGGAACTAGAAATCAAAATCACAGTGAGACATCGTTCCTACTAGGACTGCTAGAATCAAAATACGGCGATACCAAGTGTCGCTGAGGGTGTGGAGACATTGGAGCCTTCGTGCGTTGCTGGTGGGGATAGACAACGGTGCAGCCTCAGCGGAAAACAGTCTGGCAGCTGCTCAGAAAGCTACGTATAGAATTTCCCTATGACGCAACAGTTCTACTCCTGGGTGTAGACCCAAATGAACTGAAAACAAGGATTTCAACAGAAACACGCACACTTAGGTTGATCGTGTATAATTCCTACGTTAGTCCAGGAGAGAAAAATTGAGAATAAAGTTGATGAAAAGAAGGATAAAGTTGATTGAATGAAGAATAAACTTGATTAACTAGAGAAAAATGAAGAATCAGCTTGATTAAATGGAGAATAAAATAAACTTGATTGAATGAAGAATAAAGCAAACTTGATTAACTAAGTAGAGGTCCAGAAATTTGAAAAAAGAAAAGAAAGGAAAAAAAATAAAATAGTAGGAATAACGTAACGTTAATTACTGTAGATGTAAAATGATTTAATGACTGTTAAAAGACAGGGCTTAAAGCACTTTTAAGTCGGTTATATGCTATTAAACAAAGTGAAAGTAAATGTTTGCGTGAAGAGTTGGAGGCAGATACCGGAGGGAAGTGGCATCACGTAGCAAATGTCGCACAAAATAATCTTCAAGGCATGAACAGTTTTTTGGGTTTTTTGGTTGTTGTTTTTTTTTGCGTACAATGTAAAGGCTAAACAGTTCCTTTTGTAACTGTGTGTATGCAGTTTTTTCTTTAAGTTCTACGTTCCGAGGTTTTCCTTCTAGCGGCTAAATGATTTTTAGCGGCTCGATGGTGATCTGTGAGCAGCAACTGTGATCAAATACAAGATCTAGTTCTTATTTTATAGGCTGCTACTGACGGAAGGACATTCTTCTCTTCTAAACATGCAGTGTTGTCTTCCCCACAGATATCTACCCAAAGCCCACGCCTCCCCACCAGCCACAGCCCGGAAATCCCGACAACAGTGGAAGTAAGAAAGTTCGTTCATTTCAAAGCAAGTTTGATGAAAGGTGCCTCTTTTTTTTTTTCCTTTTAACTATGAGTTTTCATCTGACTGCTTCTGAAGTAAGAACCAAGTCAGCTTTTATGGGGGCGGGGGGGGAGCAGTTTGCATCATTTTATTTCCTCGTTGCTCAGACACTTGGAGAATACTGAGCATTTGGGGACGTCGTGCATTACTGTGCTGCAATTTTAATCAGGCTGGAGGACGAGTCTTCTTCTAGCTGTTTCCGTGGTTCCTAATAAGTTCCCTTGCACTGTGCGTTTTAGGTCATTTATCTTCAGTTTCTCCTTTGTTTTAAAAGCTTGACAGACACTGCGCCTATAGATCACTTTAAAAAAAAAGGGGGGGGGGCCGGGAGGGGGGTAATATTAGCCAATAGCCCATAAAGTCCTCAGCAATTCAAAAACCCTAAAGACCTAAAAGCTGACCAGGCAGAGGTGACCAGTGACACTGGCCAAGTTGAGAGCTTGCGGAAGCTTCCTGGAAGCTTGGTGTGGCCTTGGGATGGGTGGAAATTCATCTCCTCGGCGGTGGTGATGGCCATGGTGAGGGAGATGTCATGAAAAGTAAGACGTAAGGTTCTACGAAGCTGTTACCTAATTGCAAAGCAGCCCAGGCCACTAACTGCGTTCGTTAATGGACGCTTACGTCACTACTTTGTCATCCTTGATACCGAAACTTGGCTTCTGTACAGCGGTGCCAAATTGAATCTCAGAGACAGAGTTTCAGGTGAAGTAGAAAAGAATAGCTTCGTTGCTTTGCCCGGCAAAGGGGGACACAGCGGGCTGCTGCCCTCATAACTGTGTCCCTGGGCTTCCCTGGTGGCGCACTGGTTGAGAGTCTGCCTGCCGATGCAGGGGACGCGGGTTCGTGCCCCGGTCCGGGAGGATCCCACATGCCGCAGAGCGGCTGGGCCCGTGAGCCATGGCCGCTGGGCCTGCGCGTCCGGAGCCTGTGCTCCGCAACGGGAGAGGCCACAACAGTGAGAGGCCCGTGTACCGCAAAAAAGAAAAAAAAAGTGTCCCTACCTGGGGTGGGATTCGGTGAGGAGTTTTATAGCAATGGTTCAAAGGGTGGGGCTGCTGAGAAGGACCAGGGTGCCTGCAGGGCCTGCACTCCTTCAGTCTAGACGTCACCTGGGCTCAGGTGCTCTCCTGATGGGCTTCTGTGCTTCTCAGAGGTTATCAAACTGTGGCCTTCTCTTTGGAATGAAGAATGTCTTATCAAGTAGTTAACATCGTCCATTTGTTGGGGTTTTCAGTATCTGACAAACAGTATGGTCACGTGTATCCCTTGAGGGGAAACCAGGACCTGCCCCCAGGCTGCACTATTGTGTCTTCACTGCTCCTCCCTTGTCTCTGCATCCCCTCCCTTCCCTGATTGGCAACTGTGAATCTGCCCTGTTGGAACTCAGGGAAGGTCATGGGGGCTGAAGGAAGCCTATTTCCTGTAATCAAGAAACGGGGGACACAGGAAGGCTTTTGTGCCCAGGAGCTCCACAGGGCCCTGCTCGGTTTCATCCCCTTTCGTTTTTTTTTTTCCCATCCAATTTTAACATCCCAGCTCCATCGATTCCTTTCTTGTAAAAATCCCTCTCAGCCTTTTCAACAAACTATTGTCCAGTGGAGCGCTGTTGTTCTACAAGGTGCCATGGAAATCCCTCCTGGGGAGCGTTTCTTGCTACAGGCTACTTGGGGATCTCGGGTTAAACGTATTCCCATGGGCTTCCCTCCTACGGGGTCTAGAGAATGTTGGATGCTGGCCATCCTGTAAGATGAGTCACCAGGACCAGGGTGACTCACCCACCCCAGGGCGTGGGTAGCAAGCCTCACGCTTGGGAGGGGTCCCTCTGTGACTCAGGGTTCCAGCGGCTGACACATTCCAAATGAGAGGAAGGTTGCTTTCTGGCCTTTGTTTTCAAGCTCTGCTAAAACCCAGTGGGGAGATGCCTTTCCAATGGTACCCCCAAATAACGAATTTATATTCGATACGAGTTATATGGCTTTTGGTATCAGCCTGACTGTCCCTTAGAAGCTAGTTCTGCTGATGGTTTATTGTGTATTGGGGAACACGTCTTGATTAAGGGGTTTTGGAACACTGATGAGACTCAGCGAGTATGCTTTCTGCCTGACCCGTTTGGAACGATTCATAATGAAATGATAAAACGTGTAGAAACAGGGACGCAGCAAACGCAACACAGACAGCAAACGAAGAGGGGAAAGAACTTGATTAGAACTTAAGTATGGAAACAGCAACACAGGAGTAGAAGCTCTCCTTAAATTTCACGCTTGCCCTCTGGCTCACCCAGGTCCTGTGTGTGTCTCTTGAGAAGAAAGGTGAGTCATTGAAGGCAGTGGTGAGCAGTCCCTTGAATACAGGGTGTTCTGGAACATTCTGCTGTGCAAGAAAGTCTCTGCAGGTGGAATGGGAGATCCTGGCAGAGACAGCGTTTTGTGCCAAGGCTCTGGGGCAGGAAGCTTGGGCTAAGTTTGAAGGGCAGATTAAGGGCATTTGTGACAAAAGTTAAGATTAAGTCCAGTGAGGGGACGTACACACGCACAGCAGGAAGGGTAACACGTCATCAAAAACGTGAGATGCTTCTGTCCTGGTATTGCTGACGGGCTTTTGCAAACAACGTGACGTTTGCGATAACGCTAAACATTGGAACGTTCACAGGGCAGCGTCTGCCAGATTCTTTTCAGGAATCCGTGAACTTGCTTTCAGAACCAGAGGAGGAGGTTCTGGGCGCCAAGGTCAACACGGTGTTTAAAGCTTTGGAGATGCTGAGTACCAGAGGCTCTGTGAAGGCGACAAACAGCAAATATAAACAAGCCGGAATGTCATGTTGTATTTCGGCCTTCTGTATTGTGTGAACGGTTCGTTGCGGGAAGATGTCATTCTTTTCCTAACATCACCTTGGTGTTTTCCAACAGATATCTATCCAAGGCCAAAGCCACTGCCACGTCCCCAGCCTGGCAGCTCTGACAACGGTGCAGGTGAGTACTGAGACGCCTTCCGGAAGCATTGGGAGGGATGCAATGGACTGTCTCGGCATTCTGTCCTCGGGCGCGTTTGAAATACGCAGAGGTTCTTTAACAAGGAGTCCACCTGCTGTTACCAATCTCTCTGTTGACGGAGGATGCATTTTGTTTTGTTTGGGCTGAAAGAACGCAATGCGCCCCAAAGACGTCTCACGTCACTATGGAGGAAGGGGATTCTCTGTGTCCTTGGTTGCCCTGTTTTGGGTGTTCCGTTGAGTTTTGCTTCCCCTGTCAAGAGCCGTTTGGGGCCACGTGGCCTGAGTTCCCACCATAGATCGAGTGACGTGTTGGGAATCCATGCACCTGGGGGAGGACCGCTCGGGAAGGGATGCTGGCTCATGGTGGTGGGAGAATCGCAAGAATTCCATGGCTTGGCCAGACACGTGTGCCGACGGGTGGGTGCTGGGCAAAGCTCAGCTCTACAGGCATCCTCATTTCCAGCTGTTTGGGCGATGGGGAGTTCCCCTGTTTCCGATTCTCTTGAGATATTATTCGAACGTTGAATTCCTAGGGTGCAAAACACCATTGCTTACGCCCAGCCAGACAGCCTTCAGAGAGATCCAGGCATCCTTTCTCCCCTGCAGGTTTCAGCTTGGGGTGGGGGGCATGTCTGTCTCCAAGACCTGACCTCTAGATCCTAAGCTGTGATCCTTTCTCTGCGTCCCTTTGCGCTGCAGCAGGAGATCATGTTATACTTTGTAACGTGCCATGCCATGCAATTGTGGTTAATTTATTTCCTTGAGTTAGAATGAGAAGTACACACACACACACACACACACACACACACACGCACGCAGGGATTTTTGCCTTTCCTCCACTGATGCATCCCCAGAGCCAGAAGCCAGACATGGCACACAGTAGGTCCTGTAAAGCTCAGTTGCATGACGGCGACGGAGGGCTCACCCCTAAACCCCTTCGTCAGGACACATATACCCTCCACGGTGTGGTTGACTTGAAAGGTCTAACGGCCCCGCCTCCAAAAGGCTGTGCTCTTTGACTGACAGCGTCCAGCAAGATGTTCCTAAGGGGTTCTCTCAAAGCTGTTCTCTGTTCCAAGATGTTTCAGGAGACACCCTTTTATCGTTATTATTATTAATTATTATTGGCCACGCGTCACGTGGGATCTCATGGAAAATTGTATCCGAGCGAGATTTGAGGGTGATCACCCAGGTAGAGCATCTCAGAAAAGTCTGAGAGCTCTTCCGCCCCGTTTGGAAGTCAAGGCCCACTTCTGTAAGTTTTTTGAGACAGAGGGCTGGACCTCGCAGCATGTACTAGTGACAGGTTACACAATCTAAGCATCACTGTGGCCCCTTACAAGATGGAGAAGGAAGGTTACCTTGTTTGGAGCCGTCTTGCTGGCGCTGGGAGAATGCTGCCGTTTACGGTTGAGCGGATATTCCTACCGATGGGGGAGGTCCGACCAACGCCTAAGGCAGATACACGATGCACAGCGAGGGGTGGAGAGAGGAGGCCAAAGGGAAGAGAAAATTTCTTAGGTTTAAATGTTTCTTGCGCTGCCATGAAACCTGAATTTTATTTCACATAAAGGACATGATAAACGACACAGGTGAACGGGCAGATGAAGAGACACAGGGCGAGGGGGTCCCAAGTTAGGAGCTTCTGGAATTGGGGTGCCCTGCCTTCCACCGTGTAGATAAATTCACTCACTCGGAAGCTCTCCAAACCCCGTCTCCTGGGCTTTTGCAGAGGCTCTGTCACGTGAGCCTGATGGACTCCTTGGCCACAGGACGGGGTGAGGCTGAAAGCCCCCACCCTCCCATCGCTGGTCGGTTGCCCTGTTTCCAAAAGTCACCTCATGCACATAAACTCAGGTGTGGTTCTGAATAACAAAAGACACCTTTATCTCTTTTGTTACTTCACAAAAGACCCCTTTATCATTCCTATCATTTAGGAAATTCCAAGGGGCTCTGTGTTTGGATTAGGGAGGAAAACCAAATACGTATATTTCTGATGAAAATCACAGTGTCCTGTCTGCAACCTCTTTATAAATCTTGCTTGAGGCTAGGGGTGGAAGTAGCAGGTTGGGGTCCAGGCTTGGCCCCCTCCACCTCCACTGGTCCCGCTCCCCCCCTAGCTGTAACGCCTGCATCTCCCCTTCCTAGCTCTGTCTGTCCCCACCTGCCCGCTGGGAGGCCAGCTCCATGAGAGCAGAGGTTTGGTCTGCTCTGCTCGTGGCCATGTCCCTATCAATTTCATGGCACTGGCAGCAGAAGGCGGCCCGACCAGCTCTTCCGAATAAATGAATGACCGTGTGCTTGTCCCCTTCTAGGTGGAGACGGCTCCCCCTCGTACGGCAACCCACAAGGTAACACACAGGGGCGGGGCAGCCCACCTTTCCAGGAGCGAGCTCTCCACATCACTGTGGGATGAAGTGGGGTAGACGTGTAATGATTTCAACCTGAGGGTGTTCAGGGAGCACCTACTGTTCCCATGCTCGTCTGGAAGCTCCTGAACACACATGTCTGTCCTTCAAGGAGGGGTCCATCCTGTGGGGGTCAGAGAAGGAGGGCGAGGACGGTCCTCAGGCTGCAAGATGCCTCGGAGCTCCGAGAGCAGGGTTGGGGCTCGTGGACCTGCCACTGGGCCACCAATGGCGTCCCTTTCATTGACCACTACTGACCGGTGGCCAACATGGAGAGGAGAGGGGAAGTCATGGCGTTCAGCCTTGGAGAGCCCCAGAGGGCACTGCCAGCCCCATCACAGGTCCAGAAATGGGGGCTGGAGTCCGGATGGTGGGCTTTTGTTGTGTGTCCCTGGGAGGATGGGGTCCAATCTCCTGGTCATCTGGCATTTGGGTGGAGGGTGACACTGAATCTGCCCAGCTGACCCCAAGGCTTTGGGAAGAAGAAGGGTATTGAGGTGTCTCTCCAACCTTCAGACCCCATCCCCATGCGGAGTCTCAGTACTGCTCTTTGCTGGGTGTAGGGACCTTCTGGGGAGGTCCGTGGATGCGTCTCTCCTTGTGGGCAGGAGGTGGGGCAGGAGGGGTGCATCTCAGGGCAAGAATCCAGGTCTGACACGTGGTTTGGCGGGGTCCACGGCAGGACAGAGGGACTCATCCTAGCCTGGGGCAGAATGGAGGTGGGTAAGGATGCTCCTGAAGGGGACCATCTCCAAGGCTGGGTCTAAAGGATGGGTGGGAGGCAGCCAGGACAGGAGAGGTAGGTGCTATGCTAGGTCGGGCTGAGTACACCCCCGGGAACAACTGTGGTGTATGGGGCCAGGGTGTGGAGTGTGATGGGCAGGGGGCAACACTTGGGACTGGCCAGGCGACCCCATGGGCACGTCTGCACTTTCTACATGCTCATGGGAGAAAGCCTGCCCCTATTTAAGCCTATGTGACGCATGGATCAGAGGGCCAGTGGTGGTCAGGGAGATCAGTGTTAAGACCCACTTAGCTCCCAGACTACAGAGGATGTTGTGGAGACAGTGGACATGGGGATAAGAGGTCAGCCTGGAGGACCATTTGGTAGTCACCATTGATATCACGTGGTTGATTTGTATGGGATGGCAGAGAGGAAAGAGGTGTATCAGTTAGCGGTGCTATGTAACAAAAGAGCCCCAAACATAGTGATTTTAAACAACCACCATTGATTATGATTATGTGTGTTGCAATTGGGCTAAAACCAGCCCACATCCATCCAAGAGGCCAGGCCAGGCTGGGCCACAAGGCAGCCAGACACGGTACCAGAGAATAAAGAGGAACATCACAGCTTCACGTCTGCCGGTTCTACTGGCTGAAGACCCAATTCTGAGGATGATGACCTGGACCCCCCCCACCTCCCATGCCACCAAGTCACATGGTAGAGGGTGTGCATGGGGGGTGGGGAGCCCTGGAGAGCGGGGTCCAGCAGGGGACAGGGTGAGACAGCAGCACAAGGGAGGGATAGATCCCTGGGCGCCGTGGTAACGCTCTTCCAAGCATCACGGGAGCCACATCCACGGCATGGCCACTCATCTGTCCCCTACGACACGCCGGGCACTTGCCTGGATCTGATGTAGGACATGGGTGGTTATTTTAGATGGAAGCAACGATTTGTTCTTCTGGGGAAGTGTTGATTTTTGTCCCATCAAGCTTCCATACCTTGGGTTTTGTGCAGGAATACCTAAGCTTCCCTTAAAGCATTGATGTTTGCTCAATGGTTGTGTTCAGAGCCCCAGCGTGATTTGAGGATCGGGCTATCAGGCACTTTTTGATTAAAAAAAATTTTTTTGCATGAGTGAACATTCTGTGTCCCCAAAGCTACAGATTCATCCAAATTCACAAATACATGAAAAAACATATCAAGCCTGTCTTCTGCACAAAACTGTTGGGTGCCCCAGTCCGGTAAGACTGGTTGGTAAGCTCCCTGAAAGCAGAATCACTTCCTCGGGCTTCTTGTGTGAATAGGAGGGTGGGGAGGGCCGGGGATGTGATTGCAGAGTTATTTACAACCAGCGGAGTTCCGGCTGGCTGTGTTTTTCACAGACCATCTTACTTTTCTGGGTTCCTGCAGGCAACAGGATAGCAAAAATCGTGTCTCCTATCCTGTGCGGGGTGCTGGTGACCCTGGTGGGGGCAACGGCCCGCTATTTCCAGTACAACAGGAGGTGGAATTGTTGCAGGATGAATGGCAAGTTTCCCTCCCAGTTTTATCTTCCCTAAGTGTAAAGCCTGATAAGTATATGAATAAATGTAACAAAACAGAAGCAGACTCACAGATACAGAGAACAAACTAGTGGGTCCCAGTGGGGAGAGAGAAGGGGGGAGGGGCAAGACAGGGGGAGAGGATTAAGAGATACAAACTGCTGTGTATAAAATAAGCAACAAGGATATGTTGTACAGCATAGGGAATAGAGCCAATATTTTATAATAACTTTAATGGAATACAACCTATAAAAATGTGGAATCGCTCTGTTGCATGCATGAGACTAATAGAATATTGTACATCGACTATATTTCACTTAAAAAATTACTTTAATAAAATAACAACCCAAACAACTTAGGTCCAATAGACACACTGGCACGTCTTCCCACGAATCATCTGTATCTAGGAAATTTGTTCTTAAGATGAAAAATGTTTCATTTTATTTAGAATTTATTACTTTTCAAAAAGTCCTTGAAGTAGTTTTGTTTTGTTTTTTTAACATAGGCCTTTAGAGCTGATTTGAAACCACATCTAAATGATGGCTTTTAAGATCTCTTCTTGTTATACATTTTTTTTAATTGAAGTATATTTGCTGTACAATATTATATGTTACAGGTGTACAATATAGTGTTTCACAAGTTTTAAGAGTTATACTCCATTTACAGGTATTACGGAATATTGGCTATATTATGTTATAAAATTCTTTGACAGATATACGTTACTTAATTTAACTTAGGTAATGAAAGGCTAAATCCTTTTGAATACAATCTATCAAAAAAGTTCATGCAAAATACATACTTTGATTTCGTGAGTAAAAGGTTTTGTGTCTGCTTTTGTTTAACAAGGCAATGTGTTTAAAAATATTGCAAATAGGGGCTACCCTGGTGGCGCAGTGGTTGAGAGTCCGCCTGCCGATGCAGGGGACACGGGTTCGTGCCCCGGTCCGGGAAGATCCCACATGCCGCGGAGCGGCTGGGCCCGTGAGCCATGGCCGCTGCGCCTGTGTGTCCGGAGCCTGTGCTCCGCCACGGGAGAGGCCACACAGTGAGAGGCCCACGTACCGCAAAAAAAAAAAAATATATTGCAAATAGAGTTGAAAGCGGTCACCCGCGATGCACCTGTGTGAGCTGTGTTCAAGTGTCACACTCAGTAAGTGATAACATATTTTGAATTAAAAAATACTTTCTGGGGTCCTTCGCTGGTAGTGTTATTTCTGATACAGTCCAGTGTAGACCCCCTTGCATAATGAAGGGATGTTAAAGCTGGGCCTTTATTACGGACCCACGGGGGACTTGAGAGATGCTTTTGAAAAGGTTTTCTCATCTGTAAGATTTGGTTTCACGGCCACAGACCTTACATAAGTAACTTGCTTTTGTTTTCGGTGAACTTTCAATCACAAGGGAGTCGGCAAAGATATTTGGGTGGAGTCTGCAGTGTCTGGACCCTTCTCCCAAAAGAAAACCACAGAAGGACTAAATTGCAAACCTTTCTGTCGAAAGGTGCACAGACCCCAGGGAAATGGGTTGGGGCCAGGGCTGGGGGCGTGCTGGGACTTTCTGCTTCACCTTTGGGTCCAGGCTGCCGGGTTTGAAGAATTACACGCCCAAGGACGGGTGGGTAGCCGTCCTTGGGAGCAGAGATCCTGTCTGCTGACTCAGATGTTAACTCGGGGTCTCCCAAGGTTTGGTCCTGAGACCAACCATGTCTGAATCTGTCTGTGTTTTGCCAGGGGGCCTCCACCTCCAGGAAGGAAGCTATGAAACAAACGCCTGTTCCAGGAGTATTTTTTTAAGGATTTGGGCGAATTCAAAATCCCAAAACCTACCCTTGGCCTCCCTCTGCTGGTGGGTGGATGGTACTGCGCAACCCCCTGGCCGGGGCGAGCCTTGGTGTATACATAACCCCGGACCCGGAAAGTTTGCGGGGCGGGTGGGGAAACAGATTATGAAGAACAACGTTACTTTCCGGGCAACATGCCTTATCATTACAGAGACACTGTGCATTAATTTCGCTTGCATCTTCGGCCAAACTCTGTAAGCACTTGTGACCCCGGGAGCTCAGGGCTGAAAATGGGCAAGGAAAGTGAGGCATCATCTCAGGCGCAAACGTAAGGGGGTGGAGGGAGCCCCAACGAGCGAAGTCACCAAGATCAATACTATTTTAGTGCCATATTTTTTTTAAAAAAATAACAAAATGGCAAACTACAGCCTGCCGGCTTGCTGCCTGTTTATGTCAGTAAAGTTTTACTGCAGCGAGAGGCAAGAGAGGCAAGACTGGAGCCCACGTTTATGTCACGTTTTGATACTATGCTCACGGTGGGCTTTTCTGGGCTTTCATTATGATTTTTTTTTAAAAAACACTGCATTCAAGTATTACGACGTATCCTGGGTTTTTTGGCACCTGGGTTTTTTGGCACAACTTCGCGGCCACTCGCCTCCCCCTATTTGAATTTCTGCAGCAGGGGCAGCTTTTGTTCTTTCTGGTTCATACCCTTCCCATGAGGCGGAGGCCCTTTCTGGTTAAAGCAGTGTCCTGTCTTGAAGCTCTCTCCTGCCTTTTTCGGGACTGGATAAAATACACGTCCAGCTGATTTACTTTGCTGTACAGTAGAGACTAATACAACATATTATAAAGCAACTACACTCCAAAAAAAAAAATTCTGTCTGCTTCCTCAATTATCGTTTAATGATAACTTCACCAGGTCCACGAAGGGACCAAACTTGGCTGAGGTTCTGTGAAAGGTAGCGAGCTCAGAGAGTCAAGACATGCTGTGACATCATTCGGGCACCCCTCCCACAGTGTGCAGGACCGATCCTTGCTGGGTGCAAAACCCGTAAACCGTCTAAGAAATATGGCAGCTTGACCTTCCCTCTGTGGTCCGGTGTTGATGCCCACCATGTGGCCAGGGAATGCCCACTCTCTCCCGAAGGATGGCGGGCACGTACATTGGCCAGCTCTGCAGGGGTTAGGAGCAACGCACGACCTGTGCGTCTGTGTGCAGCCCAGTCCTTGGCTGCACACAGAGCTTGTGCGTGTTGCAGGGACAGTGATGGGGATGGGGGCCTCTCACATGGCGACAGAGGTCCGTGCGCTCAAGGGGACCGTGTGAGCCTCACACTTTGCCTTTATTTCGTCAGATGGACGTAATAGTCACTCCCCGTTTAGAGGTTATGAAGACTAATTCGGCCGCATCCCCCAAAGGGGTTTCTACAACTAGGAGTGGTCACCCAAAAGATAGAGTTCCTCGATTCACTTAAAATGTTCTAAACCCTGAACAGATAGAAAGCAGCAGAAAAGATAGCAGGGCTTTGAGATCAATCTGTAGAGTTTTTTTTTTTCTTTTTTTCCTGGCTATGACATCTTGCATCCAATCTTTCCTTACAGAACCAGAAAACATCTGAGGCCTTCAAAATCCACCCTTTGCTTTGAGATAAAGGCTCCACCCAGACAAGAACCACCCTCATCACTCCCGTGCCATGTTCCTTTCCTTCTGGGCTTAAGCAGCTGCCCTGAAGGGTTTTCCCTCCTGTTTGCAATAGACGTGCTACCTAACCAAGAATTCCTAATTCCTCAGACACATCGATCATCATAAGGTAGACAGCTGGACCTTGGGTTGTAAAATGACTGCTTGATCTGTTGGTTCCATCGTGAATCCGGACAGAGAGTCCAGCTCTGGAATGAACTCCGAAACTACCTCCTGGTGTGACCTCAGGCCATCGACATGGTCACAAAGCACAGGGGCAGCAGGATAGCACCGGGGTCTTGGGCGGGAATGCCATCGGCTTCTAAAAGATGCAGACAGACTGCTGTTTGGGTTTCCAACAAGCTGGGGTGAGAAGATTGACTGATGCCATAAGTTCCTTAGTTATGTCAGGAATCCAGACCTGTTCACCACCGCCCGTGAATCGGGAATGAGTGATTCCCGACACTAACGGCAGAATTTGAACGTTATGTCAGCTCCCAAGAGTATTGTCACCTGCAGAGGATGAGGCTGGATTTGGGAAATTTAAGTGCAAAATCGCTGATGTGGAAACCGTCTCGGGGAAGTGATCATGGGGTGCTTTTTTCCTGTGAAATAGTCCAGTTTCTACATTTTTTTGGAGAACGTGGGGTAGAAATAGAGATTTGCAGATGTTGTGGCTTTTCGTATTATTTTTGGTCTTTGATCCTCCGTGGGTACCAGTTCTTAAGGCGACGGCAGTGCCTTCCCTGGTTTATACTTTTCTTTTTACTGGACGAGATGATCTTCTATCCTCAAATATCTAAAACGCATACTAGCTGTTTGGTTCTATTTTAGTAATGCTTTAGGGGAGAGGGAAAAGGATGGTTTGGGCAGATTAGTAGAGTTTGATTCAACTGAGATGAATGCTGATAGAATTTTAGAGTTTAAATATTAGAACCAAAGAGGAAGCCAGCCCGCTAGAATCTGGACCTCATAAAGAGGACACGTTAACATTCCAAATATTTATGCCTTGAGCTCACCCTTCAGGATTGAGAGCTGGGTCTGCAAAGAGAAGTTGGAAGCAGAAGGCGTTTGCAAGAGCTTCCCCAAAATGGAAAAGAACTTAAAACTAAAGGTCCTGATGAGACGGCTCAGAATTGCATGCCTTCCCGTCCTGGATTTACAAAGATTTGAGCCATTTGAAGACTGTATTTCCTATTTTACTATGAATGTCCTAGGACTCTTCCCAAATCTTGTTAAGCTTCCCCATAAGTGAGGATGCCTGCTAAACATGCCCGCTAAACATAATTTAACTGTTGTTCAAAAGTGTGTGTATGTACACACACAGATTTACACACAGATGTACATAAATGGAAGTTAAGCATTTTGAAAGGTAACTCCATCCCTTTTCTGTTACTGTCATGGGCAACTTTTCATCATTTAAAATACATGTAAGAGAAAAAAAAATCGGCCTTATTGGTTGTGTTCTCTGTTCTATATTTTGCACATATAGCCATGAGACAGCGGTGAAAGGGTCAAAAAGTCATGAAGCTACGTAGCTTTGCATGTATCCAGGAAAGCCCTTTCTACTCCGTTGTGCATCCTTTGGGCGCATGGCCTTGGAGGCTTATGGCTGAGATGGTCGCCCCACCACCACCCCCCACCCCCCGCCCCCAGCTCCGATGGACTCAGCAGTTGTTTGAGAACCAGAAGGGCATCTGTCACCTTCCAAAGGAAGAAATGGTGTCCTCAGTACCCTGTGGAAGAAGATGGATTATGAACACCTAAAGAAACATACAGTTGGAGAACAGCGGAATAAACGTCACCCCGATGACAAGAGGAAGATACGGTTAGTGTTCAATGTCGTTTAAATTAAAGTATGTGAATAATGCTGTCTCGGGAAGCCTCTCTTTAAGGCTTTAAGTTCTGGGGATCGAATGTCCAGCATGGTGACTCTAGCTAACAATACTGTATTCTATACGTGAAAGTTTTTAAGAGAGTAGACTTTAAGTATTCTAACCACTAAAAGAAATGGTAATTATGTGACAGGATGGAGGTGTTAGCTAAGGCTGGGGTGGAAATCCTATTGCAGTGTATACACAATGTACACTTTATTGTATATATATTGTATATATCACAATGTACACCTTAAACTTCCGCAATGCTACGTGTCAATTATTATCTCAATGAAGCTGGGGGAAAAAAAAGCTCTTTCTGACATTTTCTTCCGGAAGCGTTTTTTGCTTGGATTCCGTAGGCATCCAGCACTCCGCACGCACAGATGATCATTTCAGTGGCCTTGGCAAGATTTTCTTCTTTCTTTCCATGGCACATTCACTATAAATTTAATATTCTGTGATAGTTCATTTTCTACACACATATATGTATCTGGGGGAGTGCAGCTCACTCAGTGACCATATGTTTCTACTGACGTCATAGAATCTGACTTTCAAATGATGTTTACTCCCGACGGCGGCGAAGCTTGTGCATTTCTGAGACCGTTTCATAGGATCTGCGTGTGCATCTGTTCTTTTATCTTCTTTCGGATAATTTAGTGTAGATTTGGTGGCTTTTTCTTGCAGACATTTGGACGACTCCTTTCTCTGAGCTCATCCATCAGTTTCTTCGAAACTCCTTGTGGTTCGCGTTCGAGAAGGTCTCCAACGTCTCACGCATTTCAAAGGCAAGGAGGCATCATCTGTAGTAGAATCATTTCTACCTTCAGCAAATGGTTTCTACCATTTTGTTTGTTTATTGAATTCACTCTTTCTTTGCAACCTCTGGTTTCTTACGAAAGCAGATTTACCCTCCCCCAAAGGTGGACACATTCATCCAAACCCTCTGTTAGTTTTCTGGCTGTGTTAACCTGAGATAGTCATTCTTAAATCTCACCGAGCTTCCTTTTCATTCACTGACAAGTGTCACGTTGAAATGTCTCGTGACGCAGGTGACAGATTTCGGATCCCATCTGTAAAACTGCGAGCCTGGGGCAGGTGCAGATGAGTTCTGCTGGTTTTCAATAGCTTTTCAGAACACAAGTTCTAATAGCAGTAACCAACCGTGTAATTCTCTCCTCGAATTCCTGCTCTGAACCCATCAACTTTTTCAGGACACGTTAATCCATGTTCACAGGGGGCTTGAATTTTTTTTTTTTCCAATTAAGCCCACTCAGATAGTGAGAACCATAGTAAAGCAAGTCATCAGAAGCTAGTCACCAGCCTTAAATAACCGACGGTTCAGCCACCGTTTCTGAGAAAATGATTCCTCTTTTCACTCGTAAACTCACGAGGGGACATTAGTTCTGGAAAGCTGCCTCTTTGGTAGAAAGAGCACAAAGCTGTCTTCTGATCCTGTTTCTTACGATGACGATGAGGCTGAAACCAGGCAGAGGAAAGCCCTTGTGGTTCCTGAAACCCACCATTCTGATGGGGCAAACTTTTCTTTGGAGAGCCGCCTTCTATGTTAACAACGTATTTCTTGAATCTTCACATTTTGGGGACACACCCTTGGCGTACATCACATCTCTAACCCTGGCAGCTTTCACCTTGGCCCCCAAAGCAGGTGGTACTGTTACCAGTTAGGGTTCTTGGCCTCCTTAAGCAATAGAAATTGATCAGAGGCCGGACAAGAAATTCACGCCAGGCTTTATTGGGGCCCCTGCTGCAGCGCGGGGTGGGGGCGGGGGGGGGAGTGAGAACAAATAACAAGTTCCCTTGTTTGCTCGCTCCCTGGGGGGGGGCAAGCTTGTTCCTTAAGTGGGCTGAGGGTACGGGTGGGTCCAGGGGTCGGGCTGGAGGGGAGGCTTAGGTGGGCTGCCCACCCCTTAGGTGGTGTTGTGTGCAGGGGCATGCGCAGGACCCTGCTTTCGCTCCGGGCTCTCCAGAAGTGGCAGGTGCGCTTTTTGGTCTCTTTGTATCTTATTGTTCATCATTTGCCCCAACTGCGCATGCACGCGGTTATTTTTAGTCCGGTAAATGTTCTCTGTGTGTTGCTGTCTAAGAGATCTCTGTCCCGGCACAAGCCCTGCAGCAAAGGGTCCCGGGTCCCAGCCTGTCTCAGTACTTTAAAAGTATTATTATCTCTGCAAATGACTTTTTCAGCACTTTGCCTGTTTTATTCCCAGGAAATGGTTTTTGTTGCTTCTTGGGGTCCTCCAAACTCCCGCTGTTAGGAATTCTGTGGAGGGACCATCCATGAATCCAGGTCCGGTTGTTGTCCGGAGATCTGTTCTCTGCCTGTTGTGTAGGTGACCCGACACACCGACAGTGCATCTACTCAGAGCTCATGCAGAAATGGCCCCTTTCCCATCTCTTGGTCTCTTGGTTCAAAACACAGGGTGGGTAGTTACCCTGCAGACGGGTAAAGTGAGAGATTCTGCAGTTTTGCGAGGATTTGGGTCTAGGTGATAATTGCTTTTTGAGCCCATCAGAGGCTGCTGTCTTCCGGCCCATGAGAGAATTACATTTCACATTTTGCCCGGGCGGCCCCCTGAAAGTGTTCAGGGCTTTGTTCTGTGCAGAAGGGATACTCTATGGTGCATGGATTTTATTCCATGTGATAACGTTTCCATGCAGACGGGACCTTGGACCCCAGGAGAAAAGAATTAATGAGATGCAGAATTCCATGTGTTGTCTTGTGATTCTAATGACTTTTCTGTAAAGGGAGAAGATGTGTATATGTATTCTGTAAAAATAGAAAGATGTTTTACTTAAAGGGAGTTAAGCCTTAGAGCTGCAGAAATTTCATTTTTTTCCAGTATATTATTCTTAGGTCTATAGTCTTAAAAATCTTTTAAAACAACCTGCACAACAATTTCAAAATTCAGTAAACAAAAGAGGAAGTATTGGATATTAGTTTTCACTCAATTTACTAATGAAAATTTCCCAAAACAGTGGCGGTTCTCCAATTCATATATCCCCAAGAATCTTATAAAGTCTCCTGACATTGTGAAAGCCCATAGTCATTTTATATTAATTAATTCAGTTAAACCGAGTTCCATTTTGTTTATTTTTACAAATAAACATTTTCTATGACACAAATGAACTTAACTATGAAACAGAAAGAGACTCACAGACATAGAGAACAGACTTGTGGTTGCCAAGGGGGAGGGGGGAGGGGGGAGGGAAGGATTGGGAGTTTGGGATTAGCAGATACAAACTATTATATGTAGAGAATGGATAAACAGCAAGGTCCTACTGCAGAGCACAGGGAACTATATTCAATATCCTGTGATAAACCATCATGGAAAAAAGTATGAAAAAGAATATTAAAAAAAGAAGAAATGACACAAAAACCTTAATTATATAACATTTTAAAATATAAATCAATTGAAAGAAATAAACATTTTCAATTTGGCAGACAGAGAATGATTTATTAGATCATCAAGCCAATGTTTAATCTATCAAAGAGTGGCAATCTAGAAAGTGAACAAAATAACTGATGTTCTGATTAGAAACACCAAGTACCAGTTTGAGTAATAGTAACGTCAATGACATATACATATGTTCTATTTTAGTAGGAAGACATAAAAAAAACCCAAACTTTTAAGATACATTAAATATTTTACACATACACATGGGTGTCATTGACAGTAAATTGTTAGTAAAGGTATAACTAGTTCCAAGGTTGACGGGGCAGGTATAGTGTATTGTAGTCCCCACCCTGCACCCTCCAGGGTCAAAGTAGTGACTATAGAATTCAGGAGATTTACAAAAGAAGTCTCCCCGAGAGTGCTCCATTACTTGTCGAGCCATTGTAAATTTGTGAAATGGCTTTAAAATTAGTTTAACACTTTTAAAAATCACGGTTAAAAAAAATGGGTAATCATCAATACCTTGCACATTACTATAGCCCACGCACACTAGGGAATCAGAGACTCCCATTGGATGTCCCATGGAAAAGGTCACCATCTGCTGTGGTGTTTTTAACGTAAATGTTAGTCTTGGTGGGGTTATTCACTGCCTATTCTGCTTTCTTTAGAAATCCAACGTCTTCTAACACAGCTTCTGTCTGAGCCTGTTGGTGAAAGGCTCGTGAGATTTCCTGGGAAGGAAAGAAAGAGGGTCAAGGCGTTCATGGGCCAGCCCCATCCTGTGATCCCTTATTTGCAGGTCAGACCCATAAGGGATTAGAATTAGCTCGTCTGGTTTCCCACCACGTACTATTCTGGTTCCTGACACTAAAGGGCTTCGGTGATGTGGGTTGGCCTCTGCCCGAGTCCCATCTTCCTAATGGAGGCATGTCCCCCGCAGTTCCAAATATAAATGCAGTGCACATCTGTGCCTTGCAGCTATCTCCCTCCGCATCGTGGCCACCCCTTCTCACACTGGCATGCGTCCAACATAACTGCTCCTCTATGAATAGCTGGGGATGGATAAATGGTCTGTGGAAGCACAGACGACGTTCCAAACTCCCCTCAACTGAAAATAAAAACAGCACTTGGACCTGACGAACATGGAACATTTTGCCCCTGGGGTGGAGGGCTGGGGGCAAAGCTGAGACGCTCACCTTCGGCCGTAGACCAAAGGGGAGTTAGTTAGCGAGATGGGGCCATTGCAGTCCCAGCCCTTTCCCCGACCCTGCACATTCCCTCACCCACCTCCCCTGCCCAAACTTTTGTTCTCTAATCTTGTATCCACTGCCCACATCTTATGCACTATAACTTTTTATTGTTTATTGCCCGGGTTTTCCCCTCCCCCCTGCCCCCAGGAGGTACATCTATAAAAGCATGGGTGTGTCCATAACTACTAGAGCGGTGACTGGCATGCAGTAGGTGCTCAATAACTATTTATTCAATCAACACTTGGAAGAATGAATGAATCTGTCTCAGCTCAGGCTCCCATAATAGAACACCACAGACTGCGGGGATTCAACAACAGACGTTTGTTTTTCACGGTTCTGGAGGCTGGGAGTCTGAGATCGCCGGGTGGGCAGATTAGTTCCCAGTGAGGCTCTCTTCCAGATTTATAGACGGCTGCCTTCTTACTGTGTCCTCACATGGTGGAGAGAGAGCTCTGGTGCCTCTTTTTCTTCTTCTAAGGACGCTAATGCCATCATGGGGGCCCCACCCCCATGACTTCATTCAAACCTGCCCAGGGGCCCATCTCCTAACACATCCCATTGGGGGTCAGGGCTTCAACATGTAGATTTGGGGGGACACACACATTCAGTCCATAGCAGAATTTCTTTTTTTAAAACAAAATTATTTATTTTATTTTTGGCTGCATTGGGTCTTCATTGCGGTATGCGGGTTTTCTCTAGTTGCGGCGAGCGAGGGCTGCTCTTCATTGAGGTGCGCGGGTTTCTCACTGCAGTGGCTTTTCTTGTTGAAGAGCCGGGGCTCTAGGCTTGCGGGCTTCAGTAGTTGCAGCACGCAGACTCAGTGGTTGTGGCTCGCAGGCTCTAGAGCACAGACTCAGTAGTTGTGACGCACGGGCTTCGTTGCTCCGTGGCATGGGGGATCTTCCTGGGCCAGGGCTCGAACCCGTGTCCCCTGCATTGGCAGGCGGATTCTCAACCACTGCGCCACCAGGGAAGTCCAGAATTTCTTATTTAGGCCACAAACTTCACATTACAGAGGAGGTGTTTCCTCTTGTTATTTTAGCTAAAGACCTTTATGTGATGAGATTAAGAGAGATATGAACAAATGTGAGGTTTTAAAATATATATTATGAAATAAAATGTACCAACATTTGGAACACCTCCAGATGACCCATGCATGATATTGCAAGATCCTAAGTGGATAAAGGATCCGTCTGAAGTTCAAGATAAAGCTGTGGATTCTAACTTTATAGAGTACAGAATTCATTGATTGGTATCCAGATTCCATGCTGAAATCATGGAACCTTAAAGAAACTACCAATTATCAAGTTTTGGTGTGGCATCAAAGAAGAATGTCAATTGTGTGAAAACCCTATTAAAATATTCCCCTCTTTTCTAACTACCCATCTGGGGGAGGCCAGATTTTCTTTACCCATTTCAACCTAAACTATTATTGCAACAGAACAAATGTAGAAGTAAATATGAGAAATTAGTCATCTTCTATTAAGCGAGATATGAAGGAGATGTACAAGTGTGTAAATTAATGCTACTCTTTCCCTCTCCCCCAGCTTTTGTTTGGGAAAATAAATTTATTTTTCTGTAAAAATATGTTATTTATACAAAATGGAATGGGTTTATTATTGTTATCTTTAAACTTATTAAATGAATAAATATCAAAATTTTTCAGTTTTAGGGGCTTCCCTGGTGGCGCAGTGGTTGAGAATCTGCCTGCCGATGCAGGGGACACGGGTTCGTGCCCCGGTCCGGGAAGATCCCACATGCCACAGAGCAGCTGGGCCCGTGAGCCATGGCCGCTGGGCCTGCGCGTCTGGAGCCTGTGCTCTGCAACGGGAGAGGCCACAGCAGTGAGAGGCCCACGTACCGCAAAAAAAATTTCAGTTTTAATTTCTAATACAGAAAATATGGATACTTATAAACAAATATGTAAAAATTTCAGTTTTAAATTTGAATATAAAAAACAGATATTTATAGATAAATATCTAACATTTTCAGTTTTAATTTCTAATACAGAAAATATGTTTCTTTAAAACCTACATAAGCAAAAGTTCTTTGGGTTTCTCACTAGTCTTTCAGAGTGTCGGGAATCCAGTGACCAAACTGCTTGAGGATTTCTGCCATGTGGTATAAATTAGGATGCTTTTATGCTGAAGTAGCAGAAAGTCCATCTCAAAATAGCTAACACTATAAAGGCAGTATCTTGTAAGGGGACTTACTGAGGTTTAGGGCGTCTGGATTGGGGATAATTTGAGGATTTAATGGTGTTCTCTCATGGTTCACCGGGTATTAACCAGTTTCACTCCTGGCAGAAAATGGCTCTGTAGCTCCAGCCATCACAGCCCCACCCACTAATATCTGCAGGCCCAATTAAGGCCATTTCCTCTTTTGAGAGTGAAGACCTCTTTCCAGAAGCCAGCCGCTAACCCCGCCTCCTTCCTCACTCACACACAATGGGCCACACAGCCCCTCGCTGAAACTGGGACGCATATATCCTGGATTTATGCATCCCAATCCAGTTCTGTTACAAACAAATAACAGAAAAATGAATGGCGGTTGAGTGGTTACCAGTAGCACGTGACGTAAATGCTTTGCTTTCTGTTTTCTTGCGGTTGTGGTCCTTTATATCTTGCTAGGTTAATGTGTACAGATAAAATACAGATATATAAGGACTTCCCTGGCAGTCCAGTGGTTAAGACTGCGCCCTTCCAATACAGGGGGCCGTGGGTTCCATCCCTGGCTCGGGAACTAAGATCCCACATGCCGCGTGGCCAAAAAATTAAAAAAGAAACACAAACGCATCTATCATTGCAGCTGGGACGCACACATATATGGACGTATACATACTGCAGACATCTTTTCTCTCCTTCTCGCACTTATCTTTCAAGGTAATTCATAGGATCTTTGTCACAAAAACGTGGCAGGTGACGCAGTTGGCTGGCATCTTCCTCTGGCTCCTGGGCTTGAACTATGTCCGCCGCAGCGCCCTGTAACTTTCCAACAATGTTGCAACCGACGTACCATCGACTCAATTTCTCTGAATGGCTCCCAGGGAGAAGGCAGGGTCACCTTCGCCACGGGCAAACCTCCTTCGTGCGGCACCCCGAGAGGAGACCGCCTTCCGCTGACGGCGCCCACGGCTCACCAGGTGCCCACCCTCCTGGCTTCCTGGAGACCCTCCCCCTCCCCCAGAGGCACCGGCAGCGCCCACGGCAGGATGCCTGCTCTGGGTTTCAAAACGGACCTAACCTTTGCCCAGGCATCTGGGAGGACTGCCTGTGGCTGACGGCCCTCTGTCCTGCTTTCCGGCCTCCAAGGCAGAGCTGGAAGGACCGGGTGGGCGAGTGTGGGGGCAGGGGCTGGGGGCGCGTCTACGGAACTGGGTGCTGGGAGGCGAGGCAACCTGCTCGGGCGTCCTGAGCCTTCTCTTTAAACATCTCTGCAGTTCCCCCCAGCTCCTGTCTGGGTGCAACTTCTTCCCACCCTCTCTAGCCCCTCAGGCTGCCGCCGGTCCCTCCCCACAAAGCCCAAATGCCGGCAATCAGAACCGCGGTTGTCAACCTTGAGGGTGGATGGGGCGGGGAAGGGGGGGGGGCTTGTTAACACAGGGTACGTATGAGAGACTCAGTTTCCTGATGTTCGGGAGACCTGAGAACGCGCATTTCTCAGAATTTCTCAGGGGATGCTGATACCGCTGCCGGTCCAGGGCTGACCCAGGGAAGCAAAAGATGGGAGGGGGGGCGAGCTCGGAGTGAAACACAGCCTGGGGGGGACCAGCGTGGGTGGGTGGGTGGGTGGGAGGCGCTGCTAACTTCTCCCAAGTGTATCAACAGCCTGGCGTTATTTCCCGTCCTCCTGGGGCTTGGGTAGATTTCGGAATTCCTAGGATTCTTCACCAGCGGGAAAGCTTCATGAGATGGTGCGTTCAGGGATGGGGCTGAAGGAATCCGCCTGCGCAGTGTCTGGGTTTCGACTTGGCCTTGAAGGTGCTCACTTTCTCCCCAACCCGGCGAGGACGTGCCGTGATCCACGCCCCCTCCCCCAACCTGACTGTAGCTTGTTAACCCCTCTTCCCCTCTGGGCCAAAGAAATCCCCTCCTCCTCTCAGCGGGCGTCAAAACAGAGACACAATTGTCAAGCTGTCACAAGTGGGGAGGGGGTGCTCCTGGCACCTGGCGGGTGGAGACCTGGGACGCTGCTTCACACCCCACAGGGCACAGGACGCCTCACATCAGAGCCACCCAGCCCCAGATGTCAGTAGTGCTGAGGCTGAGAAACGCTGACTTAGCATCAGAGATTCTATCTTCCATTTACCAATCAACCTCTCTCTCTCTCTCTTATCTATATAACTGTAATTAACCTATCTATTATCTATCATCTATCTGTGTATCTATCCTGTCAATCTATCCACATGTCAATCATCTATCATCTTCCATCATCTCTCTTTCTCCCTCTCTCTCTGGCTGTAGTTCGCAACCAGAGACAATTGTACTCCCCCAGAGACACTTGGCGATGCCTAGGGACGCTTTTACTGTCACAGCTGGTATCTGATGGGTGGAGAGCAGGGAGGCTGCTCCGCCCCCCACAGGGCACAGGACGCGCCCATGACAGCAAAGACTTTGGTCTTTGCTATCTATCTATCTTTGGGTCTATCATCTACCTATCTATTATCTATTATAATTCTATTATCATTTACCTGCTAGATCTGTCATCTATGTATCTCTATCTGTCTATGATTTATCTATCTGTCTGTCTGTCATGATCTATCTGCGATTGTAGTTTGAAACCCTGCATGGCTCTCTCCCCGGGGGCACAGTTAGTGATGTGTGGAGTCGCTTTGTGGGGTGTGGGTACCAGGGATGCTGCTGCACAACCCCAGTGCACAGGACACCCCACATCCGAGAGTCACCCACTTCTGAACGTCCCTGGTCCTGAGGTGGAAATCCTGCTGGCAGGTAACTTCTAACCCAGGGCAAAGGGAAAATTTTAGAATCTCACCACCCCGCAATGTGGACTGAAGGACGCAGACGCTGTCTGGGACGTTTCAAAGGGGACCTCTTGTTGTCGGAACGCTCTGGCGGGTCCTTTTCCCCATATCCCCAGTGTCACACAGGAGCACTGCACCCCTGGGGCAGAAAGAGGCCAGAATGGGACCAAAGGGAATGACCCTGTGGCACGGGTGAGTGGGGACACTTGGCAAACACTGGAGACAACAGTCAGACAAGCACAGAGGCTGGGAACCCGTCCCCTTCCTCTGGAAGCCAGGGGGCCGCTGGGGGCTGAGGAGACCTCGGGGCTCAGAACGGACCCTTCCTGAGACTGTCCGGCTGCGTCAGAAGCACCTGAGCCTCTTTCAGGTTGGCTGGCAGGGGACAGAAACCCAGCACTGTCATATTAAGTAAGAGAAAGACAAATATCATTTGATGTCACTTACATGTGGAATCTACAAAAATGATACAAATGAACTCGTGTACAAGACAGAAACAGTCACAGGTGTAGAAAACAGACTTAGGGTTACCAAAGGGGAAAGGGATGGGGGAGGGATAAATTAGGAGTACGGGAGTAACAGGTACAAACTACTGTACACAGAACAGATAAACAAGGACCTGCTGTATAGCACAAGGAACTATGTTCAGTATCTTGTTAGAACAAGATGGAAAATAAATGGAGGTAGATTCTTTGTATTAATCTTTTATTAAAAAGCAATAGATTCTTTTCTATAATGGAAAAGAATTTTGAAAAGAATATACATGTAACTGAATCACTTTGCTGTATACTAGAAAGTAACACAACATTGTAAATTACCTATACTTCAATTTTAAAAAATGGTTAAGGAAAAAAACAAAACCAAACCCAAACCAGCACTGACTGCAGGAAGAGTCTTCCCCTGGTTGTTACTCATATCCTGATGCTTCCACCAATGGTTCAGAAGCTGCAGGGATTTCAGGGAGACTTCCAGAGGCTCAGTAAGTCCCGCAGACATCTTGCAGCACCCCGATAATAAGTACGTGCACATAGTGCCCAGGGGGCGGGCAGAGGGGTCCGTGCCCTTTTCCTGCTTAGCGACATCAGCCACACTTTCATCGCATACGAGATCTGCATTCTGCAGACAGCGTGATGAGGTGGGGTCCTGCCCTGGCGTTTTCCAGCCGGCCTGGCCCAGCTCTGTCACCTGGACGCGATTTCTGAGATAGCTCTGAGCCCAGCAGGTGCTGAAAACACCTGCGGCATCTGTCCCTCGAGGCCGATGGCTATCCATCCACGTGCTGTGTCTGTGGACAGATGCCCTGAGGCTCTGGGCTCTTGCCTCATCTGTCTCCCCACATGGCACGGGGAATCCCCTTCTTATTCCAAGCCAAGTGAGCCCCGATGGCTTTTACGCCTGCAAAGCCCCCTGTTCCCCATGGGGCATGAACTCCAGCAAAAAGCCCAGACAGAGATCCCAGTCTGCTGGGCGCTGGGTGACATGCACGCCTTACTGCGTCGATCGCTGACGAGGTTTAGCATCGGCTATGTCCTCTCTTAAGATTTTTTCTGTCACTTCTTGAGCTTAAATTGTACCGGTTCCCAAAGTGTGAAGTGTGGAACCCTGAGGGGGCGGGTTCCCCGAGATCAGGACATCCGCGTGGGAAGAACTCCTTTGCCTTTGTTAAAACTATGTGGACGTTTGCACAGACGGTGGAGAAGCAACACGGGGCGGGGGGGCGGGGGGTGAGGCCTTTTGGGGCTATAGTTGGTGTAGTGGAGAGATGACCCCCCTCCCGGGACGCCTTCCACCCACCCCCCCAGGTGACATTTTCAGAGCAGGAAGCCCCGTTACTCAGGAATGTCCATTCCTTCTGTCGATCCGTGTTCCCTGGACCCTTGATCCCGCAGGACATGACAACGTGCTGGATGGGCAAGGTCCAGCAGGTGGGAGAATTCCTGAGATACCGCCTGGTTTCTCGGGCCCCTGGTGCTTACGCGCTCCTATGGCCCCAGCCAGTGGCTGCACCCTCCCTGAGGACAGCATCTGGCCCACTCCTCTCTCCTTCTCTACAACCCGCCGTGGCTCACAGGGTTCAGATGGCGACTCATCCACTCATGCGGGCATGCACTCACACGTGCCTTCATTCATTCCATTCGTCCACTCCTGCATTCACACGTTCATTAATTCACTCACTCATGCGTGCATTCATTCATAAATGTATTCCCTCGTTTATCTACTCCATTCATTCACTCATAGTTCTCTCCCTCCCTGACGCACGTATTCAGCAGCCGAGGTGCCCATCACTCCATCACTCACTCATTGATTTTCAGTTACTCTCTCCTGCGTACACGCACCGTGCACGCTTGCATGCCCCTTTCCTTTGCTCACTGAGCGTTCGTTCAGTAAGATCACGTTTCCAGCGTGGCCTCTGCCCGGGCAGCGCGCCGGCCTTGGGCCCGGCCCGGGAGGCCACTGCAAACGTTTACTTTGGGGCTGGCCGGTTAAAGGTGAGATGTCCGAGCGGAGACGCCTCAGACTCCTGGATTGGGCGGGGAGGGGTCGGGGGGCCGGGGCGGGGCGAGGATGCCCGGCGGCCGCTGCCCCCTCCGGCTCTCCTTCCGGGGCGCCAGGGGCCGGGCACGAGGCGGCGCCGGCCTGGCGTGGGGCTGCGGCGGTCGCGTGGACCAGCGCCCGGGGCTGCAGAGCGGGGGCGGGGGCGGGCTTCCGGAGCGCAGCCCAGCAGGCCGGGCCGAGGCGCTGGGGCGCCGGGGACGCGTGGTGGGCGCAGGGCAGGGGCGCCGGCCCGGGCAGAGGCTGCCGGAGCGCCGCAGGTGCCGGGGCGCAGGGGCCGGGCGGCGCGGAGGCGGCCTGGGCGCAGCGGGGACTTGGCGCTGCAGCTGCCCGAGCGCGGGGGAGGAGCGGGGCGGGGCGCAGGGGTGCGGAAGGCCGGGGGGCGGGGGAGGCGCCGGCGCCAGGCGGAAGCTTCTGGGGCGCAGTGGAGGTGCTGGGCCTGGGGAGGGGCGCGGAGGCGGCCTGGGCGCTCGGGGGGCCTGGGGGCGCGCGAGCTGCCCGAGCGCTGAGGAAGGGCGCGGGTGGGGGGCGCAGTGGTGGTCGCGGGGCGAAGAGTATTCTGCGGGGCGAGGGGCGCCGGGCCAGCCTGGGACACAGGCTGCCCGGGGCGCGGCGAGGTCGCTGGGGACACCCGGGCGGGCAGGGGCCGGGGGACGACGGGGGTGTGGGCAGAGGCAGCCCCGGAGCGCAGAGGGAATATGCGGAGACCGGGGTGGGGAGGGGGTGACCCGGGGGAGGGGCTGTAGGGCGGTGCTGCAGCCCCGGGGGTCTGTCTGGAATGCCGAGCTGTCTCCGCAGGCCCGGAGCTCCGCGCGGATCGCCTAGAGACGACGCCTCCGCCAGGCCCGGCTCGAGGCCGCCCCCGCGCCCAGGCGCACTTGGCCGCCCGGTGCCCACGGCGCGCTGGGCCTCAGACCATGCCGGGTGAGTCGGGAAGACCCCTCGTGCTCAGCCTCCCTGCTCTCCTGGCGCGGCTCAGATTGGCCCGCGCTGGGGGCACCCCCCGCTTTGCGCGCGCAAGGTCGCCCCCAACCCCTCAGCTCCCACGGTGCGCCTTCCCAGTGACCCCCGGGGCTGGAGAGCTTGGTGTCCCTGGGGCAGGTGGAGATGGGGGTCTCAGCAGCTGGGAGGCGGGCGAGGTTTAGTATGGTCAGGGGGCGCTGAGATTTGGTAATTTTCCTTCTGTATAAAAGTAGCCCTTGGAGATTAAATGGGCTGGTTTGTTGGCCAGCGTGGAAACGCGTGGGCGTCTCACGGACGCGGAGACCCGTGGGAGTTCGTGCCCCTATGGCTCTGGGAAGACAGAGCCTGTGGTTCCCCTCCCCCAGCCTCGCCCCTCGAGGTCAGACTGGAGGCAGAACTGGTTATTCCGGTAAAGATCCAGGGTTAATCCCGCAGCGGGGCAGCAGGCCGACCGTGGCCAGATGCTGGGACTTCGGCGAGCCCTGGCCCCCCAGGGCTGCAATTCGGTCCTGTCTGCCTTCTCTTGGGTCTGGAGTGGACATCCGATTTGGGCAGTAGACTTCCAAAGCGTAGAAACGTGATGATGGAGAAGTTCCCTGGGGATCCAGTGGTTGGGACTCCGTGCTTCCAATGCAGGGAACACGGGTTCCATACCTGGTGGGAGAACTAAGATCCCACATGCTGCGACATGGCCAAAAAAAAAAAAAAGCTCCCAAGAAATGTGGTGATGAAACATAACCTCCACCCATGGGAAAGGTGCCCGTCCCGTTTTTATCATGAAGACACCCCGTGCTTGCACCAGTCCGGGCCTGAACATGCATGAGCGCATTTTTCAGGGAAAAAAAAATCTGGTTACTTATTATTCAGAGGAGCGATTTGGTAATTCAGGGAGCGGTTTCCATGCTTCTGTACCTCCTCTGTGCCTTAGAGAGGAGAATTGTTGGGGCAGAAAAGGCAGATATCCTGCCGTGTGCTGCGGTGTGCTGTCAGATTCTTGCAGAGAAGCAGAAAAGTCTGTGTGTTCCAGGCGGCGGTTTGGAGCTCTGCAGAGTGAAAAACACATTTTCTGCCAACCCGCTGGGGTCAATATAATGGTAGCATTCAGGAGGGTCGTTCGGACACATCGGCCACGGAATGTGCTAGAAAGAGCCCATCTGGGTGTTCAGCACTTTGCAGGGAACAAAAAACAGCATTGAGTATAAGAGGAGGGGCAGAGGAGGAAGTCGGGATGTTATTTCGGGGGAGGGTCCGGGGGTGGGTTGTAAGGGGGGTGGGGTAGAGGAAGGCGAGGAAGAGAAGTAAACATTTCTCCCAGACCTGTTATAAAACTGTCAGCCACCGCCGTCTTCAGGATGAACTCGGTTTTGCGGCATTCTTTTTTCCCCCCAACCTGGGGCTGGAGGACAGCCACCCGTTCTATTTCTGTTTTCCCACCCTGCACGCATGCCAAAAGTCCCCTCCCCAGCGCCCTGCCTGGTGGAAACAAAGCCTTTCAATGCAGGAGGCTTGGATAATTGTGCCGTGTTTTTTTGATGCCACGCCCAAACCTGACAGATGGGAGTTTCTTAGAGGTAAGGTGGTGTTGGAATCTGCAGACTTGTCCATGAAGTTTTCAGCCTTTGTGACATTGACGTCCACTGGTCTGCCTTTGCACTTGAGATGGAGATCTTATCCAGCCATGATTTTGCACCATCATGCCCCGGCCCCTGGGGGCTGGCCTTTGGAGTCATGTGTCTTTGACCTAGAACGTGACGTTGAGTCTTGGGGTCGCTGGAGAAAGGGGGTCTTCTCTCCACTGGGGCTGTCTTGTCATCCTGTTAGCAGAAGCCATAATCCCTCCCCCTAGCAAAGGGAGAGTCCAGTAGTTCCGTAAAACCTACTCTGCAGACCCAGCCCTGTCTGTCTCCTCCCCGAGAATCGGAAGCTCTGGACAGTTGCCCGTCGCTGCTGCCTGGTCCCACTGTAGCCCACCTGCCCCATGCCTCAGGCATCTGGGTCCCCAGAGACCTCCCAGATGATGTGGCTCTGTCTATAGGTAGAGATAGGTGATAGATATAGAGAAATAGATAGGTGATAGGTGAATGATAAACAGTTGGATAGACAGACGTTGGATAATGATAGATGGGTAGAAAAATGGCTGGATGGGTGGACATCTAGACAGATATCTTTTGGGCTGCAGACTTGAGTTCTGAGGTTTGCTGTCGTTACTACTCAGCCCACAGTGGAAATGCCAGGAATTCTCATTCCATCTTAATACAGGATAATGTGTAGACAGGAGCTGTTGGAACAGGCACACTTGGGCGTTTACCCCAGTGGAATGTCAAGGGTACGATGCCAGCTGCAGGAAAACCGGCTCCAGAAGCTTGGGTCCTGGTGTTCTGTTTGGCGTGATGGTGCCTTTGGGCCGTGCTCTGGGCAGGGCACGGTGGCTGGAGGGGAAGACCGTCTGGTCTTTGAGAACTGAGCTGTGTGTGTTCCAGCCGTGGGCTGTGAATTTTAATTTCTGTCGACAGCAGGGGAGCCAAGGCCTGGATTTCTGGATCCCTTTGTTTTTATCCTGGCAACCAGCTCCTGGGGGTCCCAGACTCACACTGCTTCAAAGTCCCCGTTAAAGTCAATGTCACGAGTTCCCACTTAGATTCAAAACTGCCATAAATCGGATTGGCCGTCTGAGTTTCTGCCTCTGCTGCGGAGACATTAGGAAACTGAGGGCCTTTTGGTTAATGAGACAATATATTTTCCCTTCTCCCATCTCCTCGGCCTCATATATCCTTGAGTTGAAGTCTTTCCAACAAGTGGGTTGTGTGGAATTTAATTAATGGCTTTGGCCATTCCTTCTGAGAGCCCAGTTCTTTTGAGCTGGGTGGGAGTCCTCACGGTGACTCAGAAACTCCAAAGCTCTGTTTCCACCTGTTGCTTTGTGTTCGCCCAAGACCCACCTATTTTGGGTGAGTTTTTGAGACTTGAATGCAGAATCACATAAGGGGTCTGAGCTATGCCCATTTGCCGTGTGGCAGCACCAGGAAGGATTTTTTAAATTGAAGTCTGGACGATTTACAACGTTGTGTTGATTTCAGGTGTACAGCAAAGTGATTCAGTTATACGTATGTATCTATATTATTTCGACTCGTTTCCCTGATAGGTTATTACAAGATAATGAATATGGTTCCCTGTGCTATACAAGTAGGGCCTCATGTTTATTTTATATACAGTAGTTTGTATCTGTTAATCTGAACCAGGGACTTTTAATGATGCTCCTCTTGGCTTTGTCTCACTCGTGTTTAGGGTTTCCTCTTTTCCTGTGTGTTTTTTTTCTTTTTCTTGTTTTGAAGAAGAATTGTTTTGCTTTATTTTGAAACAAAAGGATGCATGTGAAATGTCCTTGATGCGTATCTTAGAACAGCGAACAGTTATTGAGTTAGAGTTGTGAAGCTTGAGAGAATTGGAGGTGACCCTCAGCCCCGCCGTCCCATGAGACCCGTCGAAAACATAACCCTGTTGTTTTTGTCTGTGTCCACAGTGTCTGACCAAGCGTTTGTCACGCTGGCTACCAATGACGTCTACTGCCAGGGGGCCCTGGTGCTGGGGCAATCATTGCGGGACCACAGGGCCACCAGGAGGCTGGTGGTGCTGGTCACCCCTCAGGTGTCCAACCTGCTCAGGTAAGACTCAGACACACACCTGGTCCTTCCTCCTGAAGACGCAGGTCCCAGCCATGGTTCGTGGGCCCGGACCACCGGCTGTCCTGGGGGGCCTCAGACACTTGCACATTGCCCTCCGGTCGTTGTTAAAGGAGGAAGCTCTGCCAGGGGTGTGGCCAACTTCAGAATCCTTGTAGACAACACGCTGTGTGGGGACCGTGTCTTGTCTCAACTACGGAAACTCAGATGCCAGTTATCTTGCGGGGGGAGAGGGCAACTTTGAGAAGCAACTGTCCTAAGCTAAGTTAAAGATTTTTTTTTTTACGTTTTTATTGAAATATAGTTGAATTACAATGTTGTATTATTTTCAGGTGTACAGGAAAGTGATTCAGTTATATGTACATACGTATATATTCTTTTTCAGATTGTTTTCCCTTATAGGTTATTACAGGATATTGAGTAGAGTTCCCTGTGCTCTACAGTAGGTCCTTGTTGGTTATCTAGTCTATATATAGTAGTGTGTATCTCTTAATCCCCAATTCCCAATTTATCCCTCCCCCCTTCCTTCTTTGGTAACCATAAGTTTGTTCTCCATGTCTGCGCGTCTGTTTCTGTTTTGTACATAAGTTCATTTGTATCATATTTTACATTCCACGTACAAATGCTATCGTATGTTATATGTCTTTCTCTGACGTACTTCACTTAGTGTGACCATCTCTAGGTCCATCCATGTTGCTGCAAATGGCATCCTTTCATCCTTTGTTATGGCTGAGTAATATTCCATTGTATACATGTACCACATCTTCTTTATCCATTCATCTGTCCACGGACATTTAGGTAACTTCCACGTCTTGACTGCTGTGAGCAGTGCTGCTGTGAACATTGGGGGGGGGGGTGCATGTTTCTTTTTGAATTAGAGTTTTTTCCGGATATATGCCCAGGAGTGGGATTGCTGGATCATAAGGTAGCTCTGTTTTTAGTTTTGTAAGGAACCTCCACACTGTTTTCCACAGTGGCTGGATGCGACTTAAATTTTAAACTTAAATACTACGTGGAACACTTTGCTGATAAAATTGAAAGCAGGAAGTACTTGATCCTTCTAGGGAAATTCAGATGGTCCACATGACACCAGAGGAAGTGAAGCCCTTCTGCTGACCAGTAACGGTGGGAGAAATGGAGGATGTTATCAAAGGCTCATCTGGGGGAAGGACCTGGGCCTGGGCAATTGTAAGGGATGTTCTGTAAAACTGGGCACAATAAATTAATTTCCATGCAAGAAGAACTATGTGAGAGCCTAGGGGGAAAAAATCAATGTGTTCCTTTATTTTAAGACACTGTGGTAACCTTGATACGGAAACTTGATTTACAGATTTGATTGTGTTTCCATATAGATGAGAAAAGCCCCCCAGTACAGATTATCAACAAGGCAACTCTAGGCCTGGAGTAGAGAAATAAATGATGCTGGATAAACAACAGGGTCCTACTGTATAGAACAGGGAACTATATTCAGTATCCTGTGATGAACCGTCACGGGAAAGAATATGAAAAAGAATGTATACGTATGTATAACTGTGTCACTGCTATACAGCAGAAAGTAACACAACATTGTAAATCAACTGTACTTCGATAAAATAAAGAAGACAAAAAAAGAAAGAAATGATGCTTGCTGTAAGAAAGCAAGGATAGTTCATTGTATAAAAATCTATCATTGGGCTTCCCTGGTGGTGCAGTGGTTGAGAGTCCGCCTGCCGATGCAGGGGACACGGGTTCGTGCGCTGGTCCGGGAGGATCCCACATGCCGCGGAGCGGCTGGGCCCGTGAGCCATGGCTGCTGAGCCTGCGCGTCCGGAACCTGTGCTCCGCAACGGGAGAGGCCACAGCAGTGAGAGGCCTGTGTACCGCAAAAAAAAAAAAAGAAAAAAAATCTATCATTGTAATTCATCACATCGCTGTATCAGAGAAAGGCAATGATGTGATCCTTTTATATAAAAGTTGAACACATACCCACATGATTTCCAGGTAGATTTTGAAGATAAAGGTAAAATTTAAAGTGTAGGAAAATCTTAGAAGTCGAGATCTTGGCATGACTGACATCTGGGGCTGGATGACCCTTGGATGCGGGGCGTCCTGTGCCCTGTGGGGTGTGTAGCAGCCTCCCTGGTCTCCACCCACCAGGTGCCAGGAGCACCGCCCCCCCCGCGCCAACCCTCCTTGCCTTTGTGATAACGAAAAACGTCTCCAGATACTGACATAGTTGACTGCTTCACGTGTCTGCCATTTTTAATTACACAAAACAAAGGGTACCAGAACTGCTGTTTGTCAAATGTATTTGTGTAAACGTAAAAGGTAAAACAAGCCAATTAGGGAGCCCATTTACAAAATTTATAACGAGGAGAGGATGTTGTCCATAGAATAATGAAGGAACTCTTCCAATTGATAAGCAGAGATGGATGGATGGATACAACCAGGGTAGACGGCATGACCAAGGGATACGTACTCTGTCTTCACAGACATTGAAGTCCTGTCACATCAAACAGCTCAGTGATACGTATGACGCGTCAGGCTGGCAAATGTGTTTTTAAACGTCGGTGTTTTGGGAGGGGGGGCGTGCACAGACCTCAGTCATTGACATTAAGTGTTGTCATTAGTCTTTAACCAAATTGGCCGTCACCCATTCTCCCAATAGTGTTTCAGATGAATGGATGCTCGAGGTGTATTTCTTCTTGTCTAAGATGATTCCTGCAGGCCCCAAAGAGAAAGAAAAGAGAAGAAAATACATTTGTGTGCAGCGGACGTTTCCCTGTGCCCGGGCCGCTGGGTCTTCAGAGTCAGACCAAGGGCTGCAGTGGAACCAGCGTTGGGAACGGTGACCCTGGGGGTAGCCACGCATCCTTGGGGGGACCTCTTTGTGGTCCCATCATCATCTCCTGAATCATGGTGTGCGTGGAACAGTTACATAGAACTGATAAAGCAAAAAAAAACCAGACATGTCTGTTCTCTGCTAGATTCCTATCTCCTCAGCTGTCCAAAGCTGTCAGCACGTTTTTTCAGTCTTTCAGTCTACTCATGATGAACTGTAAAATATTCAGGGACAGTGTCACAGAAAGACTGGGAAAGGCTCACTGAGGCAGACCTAGTTGCACTGTTGTAGGACCAGTTATGTATTTTGTGGTCGTTGGTAGGGTTGAGGAACGGTGCTCTGTGATGCAGTCAGGGCAGTAGGACATAAACAGTGACCTGTGACTCCAAATGACCAGGGGGCGGTGTTCAAGAGACTGCCATTCCTCCAGGCTGTGTGGTACATCCATGGCTGGGGGAGTCTTTCTGCAGGGAAGGGGACCCAGTAGCATGTGCTTGTAGGTTCACACAAATTGCATTCTTGAAACTTAATTCTCCCTCCAGGAATTTAAGTTAAGGAGGCAAGGAGAGCTGAACAAAAGCCTATAAGGACATAGGTGCTACTTGTAGTAACGTAGAATGACATTTCTTGGCCCTCTACCTCCCTCTTTATACAATCTTGAGGATGCCATAAATGCCATAAATAACTGGGTAAAAAGCAGGAGGAAATTGGTGATGGCGTGGTATCTTCTTAGAAAGTTACTTTGAATACTGTGCAACGTGAAAGCACAAATGTAGAGTAGAAGTGGAAAAGCTACTAAGGAATAGAAAAGATAGACTCAGAAGCTCCAGCATCTGTCAAGAGTGGGAGTTTCAGAAAGGACAGGAGTGGAGAGAAGGGATTCAAGGAACTACTTCAGCTCTGAGGAAGGATTTTAGATTGTGGGTGTTCCCTGAGCACTGAGCAGAATGAATGAAGGAAACCCAAGTGTTGATGATACAGAAGGTACCATTTCAGAGCACGAAGAAAGAAGAAAAAGTACTAAAGGCATTTCAGGTCTCAGCCTGGTTGAGACAGCTGATGCCTCAAAGCTCTTAGACTACCTAATTTTGAAATGAAATGTCTGTATTCAGCTAAATGCAGTTTGAAAGCAAAATCAAGATGTTTCAGATATGCAGAAGCTGAGCCGTTTTACCCCTCAACGACCTTTGAGAAAAAATTACTTGAGGATATACTCAAGCACAATGAAATGTGAATCCAAGAAAGAAGAAATAGAATGTAAGAAGCTGTGCAAAACAAATAAACCAGTAATATTGAGAGTTAATTGGGAATGTATTGGTGAATAATTACGAAAACCTGGAATTAACAGTCCCCATGGGAGGTGGTTGGGGGTTAAAAGAGGAGGGAGACAGGTGAACGTACGCTAATATTCCTGTCTTGTCTGGGGCGAAGTTATAGATGATAACTGTTGTTACATTTGATAGGAAATAGTAAGGTTAAATAGATGCGTTGAGGGTTTAAGGGTGGCAACCACCAGAGGACTAGAAAGGGTATAAACAAAAAACACAAGGGAGAGAAAAAAATCGAAACCAAGCAATGAAAAGTAGGAAAGAATTACAAAGAAGAAAGTACCTTTTTCAGTGCATGATATTACGGAGTGTGTGATGTCTTGGTACTGGTGACATTAACCTTGGTCTCCTTTGGGGTATCTCTACTGTAAAATCATTATTTTTGTCTTTGTAATTGATAAATATCTTGGGAGAGGTACTTTTAGACTATGAAAACATGCTGTTTCTCCTCAAAACCTTTACTCATTGCTTTTAGGGTTCATCCATGAATTTTGTCTGCAACACTTAACCACTGTGATGTTCATCTAATGGTGATTTTTCTCTTTCCATCATTCCTTCTACATTTATTACTTGGAATTCTTCTGGGAGGAAGAGCTACCCCTTTTACCCCATTTACTTATGTATTCACTTGTGATATCAGTGTGGATCCGTGAATATTCATGTTATACTTTAGGTTTTGTTGTTGTTGTTTTTGCGGTACACGGGCCTGTCACTGTTGCAGCCTCTCCCGTTGCGGAGCGGAGGCTTCGGACGCGCAGGCTCAGCGGCCATGGCTCACGGGCCCAGCCGCTCCGTGGCATGTGGGATCTTCCCGGGCCGGGGCACGAACCCGTGTCCCCTTCATCGGCAGGCGGACTCTCAACCACTGCGCCACCAGGGAAGCCCTAGGTTTGTTTTTGTTTTCTTGCCCAAATTGCGTCAGCTTTGGCTCCTGGGACCTCCTCCTGACTGACTTACTGTATCCTTTTGACATGCCCCTATCCTTTTTCTAGCACCTTCTTAATTTTCTGTCATCGCAAAGATATTCCAGGCAATGATGAAGTAGAATTCAAGCAAAAAAATTTTTAATGGAACAGAGGCACATTTCATTTTGATGAAATGTACATTCTTTCAAAATTTGAGTCTCAAAACTTGTATGCAACGAGCGATGTAGGTTTTGAATATGTAAAGTAAAAACTGATGGAGAGCTTCTGTTGGTTTCTACCTCCTCAGCCTTCCCTTCTCACTGCCCCTGCACTTTGGAAAGAGAAAGTACCTTCCTAAGAGATGACCCGAATCAGTCTGTGTTAGGACAGTTTAATATGTCTTGCTTTTCACGTTTGCCTAAGTTTTAAGCATGAATGGAACGTGGGCAAAGCCACGAGACCCACATGGAGACAATAAAGCCTGGTATGCAGACTGCAGCAGCAAAGGGACAGCACGTCTCGTGTTAGAAGGTGGGCTGTTCTCCTGGGATTTGGCATGTCTTTTCCAGGGTGATCCTCTCGAGGGTGTTTGATGAGGTCATCGAGGTGAACCTGATAGACAGTGTAGACTACATCCACCTGGCCTTTCTGAAGAGACCTGAGCTCGGAGTCACCCTCACCAAGCTTCACTGTTGGACACTCACCCATTATAGCAAGTGCGTCTTCCTGGATGCAGATACCCTGGTGAGTACAAGGGAGGGCAAGGACCAGACCCTCCACCTGTTGAGGAACCCCCGACAAAGACCATGCTGCTCCCTCCTTAAGCAAGCTGCTAGCTTGTGCCGGTGGGTCCCCACCAGGTAACGTCCATCACTATCACCAACATCGTTTAGTCGATCAACATCAGATAGAACACACCTACTGCAGTGGACCCTGCTGAGTATACTGGGATGCTTGAAGGCATGTTCCTTCCCGAGGAGGGGTTTGTAATCACATTATTTTATCTACACAGGGTAAAATATTAGAGAAGTATTCTTTCTTGATTGTAAATTAGAGAGTCCTGTAGGGACTGGTACACCTGGCTTCTGAAGCTGTGGTATCCCCCATTGTCATTTGGGGTAGTTGCCGTTGGTGTAGGAGCCCAGGATGGGCACGTTCATGAACAGCCATTGGAGAGTCGAAATGTAAAATGAGGTTGGAGTGTCAGAGATACATGCGAGCTTGTCTTGGTTGTGCAAAAGCAGCTCTGTAGGAAAACGGGGGTGGAGAGGAAAATAATAAGTGCGTAATCAGAGTAATTTCTTTCCCAAACAGCACAGTTCAGAAAGCCGGTAGGTGTTGGAGAGAACTGCTGTTGGTGGTCAAGCTCTCGAAGACAGTGGATTATATGATATTGACTTGCAGACCTCTCTGTTTATGGATTTCCAGTCTTGTAGGTCACATTTGCTAGAGGAAAGAGAATATATACAATTAAGAGCATTTCATGGAGGATCTTAAGAACCTTGAAGTGATAAGTGCATTTCAGTGACGGTGTTACTTCAAACCCTTGAAGTAAACCAGGGAGCAATCTTACACACACACTCTTCTCTTTTGAATATAAGTCTAAAAGAAGAGAGTCAGGGGCTCCCCTGGTGGCTCAGTGGATGGGAGTCCGCCTGCCGATGCAGGGGATGCGGCTTTGTGCCCTGGTCTGGGAAGATCCCACGTGCCGCAGAGCGGCTGGGCCCGTGAGCCATGGCCGCTGGGCCTGCGCGTCCGGAGCCTGTGCTTCACAACGGGAGAGGCCGCAACAGTGAGAGGCCCGCCTACTGCAAAAAAATAAAAAAAAATAAGAGAGTCAGTCAAAAAATTGGGTATAAGTTTCCCATCACTGAACGTTGTCTGGCCCATTGTGAAGTTCCTGTTGCATTTCTCACTTGTGCCCCAGAGGTTAAGAGAAGCGTCGCTGTTCCTGAGTCCAAGCTTGTACTGCTCACCACACGAGACAGGCCAGTAAATTGAGAGACGAGGTGTTGGAGCAAGGAATAATGACTTTATTCGGAAAGCCAGCAGACCGGGAAGATGGTGGACTCGTGTCCCAAAGACCCATCTTCCCTGAGTTAGAATTCAAGCTGCTTTTATGCTAAAAGGGGAGGGGCTGAAGTCCTGCTACTGGTCAGAATATCTTCCTTCTTGCAGCCTTTCACAGGTTGGCCTGATGAGGGTTTCCTGTGAGCGCAAGAGAGGTATTTTAGCTTAACACTCATTGCACCGGAGGCAGGGTTCCCGGAGATGGGCCATTATGTATTGTTTAAGCTTATGGGCAACATCCCTTTGGTGATTAACTTGCAGCAAAAGCAGTAGAATACAAAGGTTAAACTAAGAGAAACAGGTCTAATATGGAGTCAGATTGGTTCTTCCCTGTGAGATCGTACGGGTCCCCCACGCTCTGTTGCTCCAGGTGCTGTCCAATATCGATGAGCTGTTCAGTAGGAGAGAGCTCTCTGCGGCCCCGGATCCCGGATGGCCGGATTGCTTCAATAGCGGGGTGTTTGTCTTCCAACCTTCCCTGGAGACGCATGGCCACTTGCTGCGGCATGCCACGGACCACGGCAGCTTTGACGGTAGGTGAAGGGCAGCTGGACATTTGTGGGAGAGAGTGGGGCCTGAACACATCCCTCTGCCCCACCGACAGCTATAGTCCCCACCACCCCGTATCTGTGAGCGGCAAGTTAAAGTTGGGGATTGAAGAACAAGTGCAGGAAGAGATGAAGATATAAGTAAGTAAGTACACAGTAGAGAGGACCGTTGACAATATCTTCGATGGGTAGAAGGGAGAACTCCTCAGTCCTGATCACATAGGATGTGTGGACAACCTTTCTCTAAAGGGCCCTATAGGCGACTTCCCTGGCGGTCCAGTGGTTAGAACTCCGCACTTCCACTTCAGGGGGCACGGGTTCCATCCCTGGTTGGGGAACTACGATCCCGCAGACCTCACGGCGCAGCCAAAATAAAAAAGGACCAGGTGATTAATGTTTTCAGCATCGTGGGGCGTATCGTCTCTGTGACAGATATTCATCCCTGTCGTTGTAGGGTGAAATCAGCCATTGACAGGACTTAAATGAGCGTGGATGTGTTCCAGTAAAACTTATTTACAAAAATGGGTGCAAGCCTTCGTTGGCCAACCCCGATATAGAATAAAGGGGAGAATGAACTGGAACCAGACAGTTGCCTGAACAGGCGTTAGTACATGGGAAAAATACTAGAATTTTTGTAATGGGAAGGAAAATGGTAGACTATTGAAAAATTGGAATGTAGGTTGGTGCAGCCACTGTGGAAAACGGGATGGAGTTTCCTCAAAAAACTAAAACGAGAACTGCCATATGATCTAGCAATTCCACTTCTGGGCATATATCCAAAAAAACCCCAGAAACGCTAATTTGTAAAGACACGTGCACCCCAGTGTTCATAGCAACACTATTTACAGTAGTCAAGCTTTTGAAGCAACATCAGATGAGTAGATAAAAGAGATGTGGCATATACACAATGGAATATTACTCAGCCATCAAAAAGAATGAAATATTGCCATTTGCAGCAGCATGGATGGACTTGGAGGGCATGATGCTAAATGAAACAAGTCAGACAGAGAAAAACAAATGCTGTATGCTGTATGGTATCACTTATATGTGGATCTAAAAAATACAACAAACTAGTGAATATAACAGAAAAGAAGCAGACTCATAAATACAGAGAACAAATGAGTGTTTATCAGTGGTGATGGGGGGCAGAATAGGGATAGGGGATTAAGAGGTACAAACTATTAGGTATAAAATAAGCTACAGGGACATATTGTACAACACTGGGAACAGAGCCAAGATTTTATAATGTTTATAAATGGAGTATAATGTCTAAAAGATTGTGATCACTGTATTATACACCTGTAACTTACATACTATTGTACAGCAGCTATACCTCAATAAAGACATAATAATAAACATTGATAGAAAAAAGAAAAGAAAAATTCCTTCTAGGTAAGGACGAGGTAACAAAGTTGGCAAAATTGATGGGAACAGCGATTGTCAATACCAGATAGAATTCCCTGGGGAGGGGTGGAGAATTTTGGAGACCGTGTGCGATTTTATTATTAATTGTTTGCACCATCGGTGGAGAATTCTGGAGAGACTATGCACTTTTTATTTTTATTTCATTTTATTTTCTTTGTTTGGCTGCTTTGGGTCTTAGTTGTGGCACGCAGGATCTTTGGTTGAGCTGTGGATTCTTCTTTGTGGCATGCGGGCTTCTCTCTAGTTGTGGCGTTTGTGTTTTTTTTTTCCTGTCTCTAATTGTGGTGTGCGGGGTCCAGAGCACATGAACTCTGTAGTTTGCAGCACATGGGCTCTCTCGTTGAGGTGTGCGAGCTCAGTAGTTGTAGCACGTGGGCTTAGTTGCCCCATGGCATGTGGGATCTTGGTTCCCGGACAGGGATCATACCTGCATCCCCTGCATTGGAAGGCAGATTCTTTACTGCTGGACCACCCAGGAAGTCCCGAGACTATGCACTTTTTAAGTGAATGGAGTGGGTTATCCGTCACTTTTGAGACAACGACCATGTTTTAGTGGGTTGAGAGAGGAAATGTAATTTGTGCTCTGGGATACCCGTGTCTTTCCATGATGTCTTCAAACATGTCTTGCATTCTCTCGGTGCACTGTACCATTCTTTATTAACTTCTTTGGCTGTTTGTTTACTCTCTAGGGGCAGACCAAGGCTTGTTGAACAGTTTCTTCAGCAACTGGTCCACAGCAGACATCCAGAAACACTTGCCATTCATTTATAACTTGAGTAGCAACACGGCCTACACCTACAGCCCTGCTTTCAAACAGTGAGTTTCATGCCAAGCCCAATTCTTCTAGACCTGGTCAACCATCCTCTCTCAGAATCTAATATCACCTTTTGGCATTTTGAAGGAAAAAAAAAAAAACCAGATCATCCTGCTCACTTATTTATTGCTTTACATGATAGGTCATCAAGGCAGCTAGGCTTAATGAGAGTGGTTCCCAAAGTGTTGCCCAGGGAACCCCCAGGGGTTCCCTGCCCCTCTCTCCAGGGTCTTTGAAGTCAAAGCGACTTTTAAAAACTTAATTTTAACATGTCATTTTCATCTTTTCACTCTTGTTTTCTCATAATTGGACAGTGGGATTTTACAGAAACGCCATGACATGATGTGATAAAAAAGCATTGTACTGAATGCAGGTGCAGATATGAGAAACCAACCGTCTCCTCGTAAAATAGGCAGTGTCACTCGTTTTACAAATTTTTAAAAATATAGTTATATAGAGTTATATTTTATGAAAAGATACGAAAGATGTGGCATTTTACGCATTTTAAAAATATATATATAGTTATAGTTTATGAAGAGATATGAAAGATGTCACTTTTTACACATTTAAAAGGTATATAGTAATATATAGTTATAGTTACACTTTATGAAAAAATATAAAAGTTATGTTAACATATAATGGGCCCACGGTTTTTTAATGAGTTGGTACACGGGTTTTCTAATTTCTCAGTTTTAACTTCTGTTGCGGTGAATATGGACAGATGGAATCCACGTGAACAAACATTTTTTGTTCCTCTGTGATTTGTAAGAATGTCAAGAGGTCCTAGAACCAAATGTGTGAGATCCTCTGCTCTAGGGGACATTGTTATAAGTGAAAATGGGAAATCTGAGAAGATTTTGAGCGTGCTTTTTTAATAGGGGCTGCACTGTCCCCAAGGAGGCAGACACTGGTTTGTGGGGTGTAAAGCCATCATATCCTTTTTAATGTAAAAAGCACGGCTGTACCTACAGAATGTAGATATACAAGGCAAATATGATATTAAAATGTCATAGGAAAGCAATTAAGAAAAAATTGTTTAAAAAGTTTCGAGGTTGGTGAGAGTGGTGATAATGAAAAAAAAAAAGGTCGAGAGGGTAAACTTCACCATCTTATACAAGAAGCCAGTTTCCTGGTCTGCAGCTTGCGTTATCTACTATAAAATCAACTTTTTAAAGTTGTTATCGTTTTCAGGATAAGATGATTTGGGCTACGGTACTGCCCATCTTTCTAAAAGACTCCTGATTTCTTCTTCCCGTTTTGGGGAACATCCCAAGTGAGTTATGATCATGTTTCTTGGTCTGTGGAAAATGAAAGGCTGCAAACGTGGATTGATGAAGCAGTTATTTTTACCGCAAGTCTAGGCGGTCGTTAATGACAGGATCGTCCATAACTCGTTGAGATGCATCTTTACGTCCCGCTGTCTGTGATGAGTCCTGTGGTTGTCACAGCCTCTCTGTGTGTGGTCACTTCCAAGAGGAAGGCCGGATGCTTTGTGTTTCCTCCTCAGATTCGGCTCGAGCGCGAAGGTGGTCCACTTTTTGGGGTCCACGAAGCCTTGGAACTACAAGTACAATCCCCAGACGGGCTCCGTCTTGGAGGAGGGCTCTGGGTCTGTCAGCCAGCATCAGACGTCCTTCCTTAACCTCTGGTGGGGGATTTACCACCGCAGCATTCTGCCTCTTTATGAAAATATCCTGCACGAGGACGAACAGACATCTCCAGGACACACAGTAAGCACACAATACCCTTGGCATCCAAGAGTTCAGACCGGGGATAAACTCTCCGTGATCCACACCTGTGGGTTTTCTTCAAATACACGTTCCTCCCTCTTTTTTTGGAGTCTCTTCTCATTTTTTTTTATAAGTGGTTTTATTCTTTTTTAAAAATTAATTAAGTTATTTATTTTTGGCTGCGTTGGGTCTTCGTTGCTACACGCGGGCTTTCTCTAGTTGCGGCGAGTGGGGGCTACTCTTCGCTGTGGTGCACGAGCTTCTCATTGCGGTGGCTTCTCTTGTTGCGGTGCACAGGCTCTAGGTGTGCGGGTTAAGCAGTTGTGGCTCGCGGGCTCTAGAGCACAGGCTCAGTAGTTGTGGCGCACGGGCTTAGTTGCTCCGTGGCATGTGGGCTCTTCCCAGACCACGGGTCGAACCCGTGTCCCCTGCGTTAGCAGGTGGATTCTTAACCTCTGTGCCCGCAGGGAAGTCCCTCTTCTCATTTTTTATGTTTCAGGAAAGACAGATTTAGGATATCTTAAGCAATTATCAAGTTATATTTTTATTTATTTATTTTTAAAATGTCACTTTTTATTCCAAATTCTTTTTTTCTGGCTTACAAGATCTTAGTTCCCTGACCAGGGATTGAACCCACCCCCTCAGCAGTGAAAGTGCAGAGTCCTAACCGCTGGACCGCCAGGGAATTCCTCACCAAGTTACATATTTTAAAAAAATCTGTCAAGGCCTACATTAATGAAAGAAATAAGGTTTTTTAAAAGTTCAGTGTTTATAGACATGTTCATTAAAAAAGGATGGAATTAGAAGGTAGTAAATAATGTTGATACACCCCAGGAAGGGCTCAGGCAAGGAAAGATACGTCATTTCGTCGCAAGAAAGAAAGACCATAGTTGGAAGTTAATGGCCAGCCCAACTTTAGGTCTTGTGCTAGTTTTCCTTCTGCGTCTACAGCCTATATCTAATGCAGGAGGATGCTGAAAGAGGCAGGCAACATTTTTTTTTTTTTTTGGTGTAAAACCGTAAATGTTTCATGAGCAGAATTGCTGCTGTGATTTAACAGGGCTGATGCATAAAAATCATTATTTAAATTAGCCGCCTTCATCAGAGAAAGAGCCCCTCACAGATTAAGTGGCTAAAGATGATTGATTACAAATGTCATTGGAGGGGGCGTTTTCCACTTTCCCTCCTCGATGGAAGTAGCATTCGGAGGTGGTTTCTTTTTTTGTAAATTTATTTTATTTTTATTTTCGGCTGCGTTGGGTCTTCATTGCTGTGTGCAAGCTTTCTCTTGTGGCGAGCAGGGGCTACTCTTTGTTGCGGTGCGCGGGCTTCTCATTGCGGTGGCTTCTCTGGCTGCGGAGCACGGGCTCTAGGTGCACGGGCTTCAGTAGTTGTGGCTCGCGGGCTGTAGAGCGCAGGCTCAGTAGTTGTGGCGCACGGGCTTGGTTGCTCCGCGGCATGTGGGATCTTCCCGGACCAGGGCTCGAACCCATGTTCACTGCATTGGCAGGCGGATTCTTAACCACTGCGCCACCAGGGGAGCCCCATTTGATTTTTTATAACTGTAACCCTACATGCTGTCCATAGTAGAGTTTCTGCAGTGAATTTTTTTTTTTTTTTTTGGCTGCAACTGGTCTTAGTTGTGGCCTGTGGGATCTTTAGTTGTGGCACTTGGACTTCTTAGTTGTGGCATGCATGCAGGATCTAGTTCCGCGACCAGGGATCGAAGCTGGGCCCCCTTCGTTGTGAGCACGGAATCTTACCCACTGGACCACCAGGGAAGTCCCCCTGCAGTGGACTTAACAGGGAGGCACCTGCCTTGCCAAAGACCTTTTATTTTTTATTTTATTTATTTATTTATTTTTTTTTTTTGCGGTACGCGGGCCTCTCACTGTTGTGGCCTCTCCCGTTGCGGGGCACAGGCTCCGGACGCGCAGGCTCAGCGGCCATGGCTCACGGGCCCAGCCGCTCCGCGGCATGTGGGATCTTCCCGGACCGGGGCACGAACCCGTGTCCCCTGCATCGGCAGGCGGACTCTCAACCACTGCGCCACCAGGGAAGCCCCAAAGACCTTTTAAAATAAGGTCCCAGGAAATTTTATTTCCTGGTCAGTTTTTGACTAGTGCATGTATCGGTACAACGGAGTGCAGTGTCCGCAGATGCTTGCGTTGGGATCTTGAAACGAGTTCACATTTTAGCGTTTTTACTATGGTTTCTGTTTGGTGCACCTGGGTGCTGCTTTTCAAGAGAACTAAAGCTTTCTCTGACCATGCGACACGAATGAGTAGGAGTTTATTCAGATTCTTGATAGGAAGTTGCTGTTCTTTTCTGCAAAGCAGTATGCGAGGTACTGGGTTGGCTAGGAAGGAAAATAAGACCAAGTCAGGTGGTTCTAAGAGTAAAACGTGGAGACCCTGTGCCTGGGGGTCCTTCCTACCTGGAGCAGTAATGTGAACGCGGATGTCGGCACTGGGGACCACTGGCCGCACAGGGGAGGGGATGGGCAGCGGGAGATTGGCAAAGATGTCAGGAGGACCTTGCTAACTGTGAATACCTTTTCTTGCAGGCTCACCTCGGGGGCGCTGGGGTGCCTTGTTCAAGTTCAGCGCCCACTGCTGAGGGGTCGTGTGCAAATGCTGTGCCCCGCTCCGGGGAGCCCTGTACCAATTGGGCGGAGGGGCCCCGCCAGCCTTGGCCTGAGAGCACCATGGTGGTGGTGGAGGAGACCCCCGCTTCGCCTGACGCATGCCCTGTGGAAGATGTAAGTATGTGCTCTTCGCACCGGTGCGATGGGGACACAGACGCTGGTTCCCCCGCGAGATGAAGCAGAGAGGATACTCCCCGGGGTCCCGGGGAGGGGCTGGGGGGACGGGAGGAACCTGTCTTCATTTTGCTCTGTGGTATTAGGGCCTCCTGAGTTTCTTTAGAGAAAATGGCAAAATTGCACGTCACAGTAAAGCCAATGACAGCTGCATCTAATCCCTGGAAGCTGGAAATGCTGCCTTATATGGAAACGGGGTCTTTGCAGGCGGCATTGAGTTAAGGACCTTGACGTGGGGACGTGGTCCTGGCTTATCTGGGGAGGACACAGTGTCGTCACGAGGGTTCTCCTAAGAGGGAGGCGAAAGGAAGCTTGATGAGATGGGAGAGAAGCAGGAGTGAGACGGGGAGCGATGGGAAGATGTGAGCTTCTGGCTTTGAAGGTGTACGGGAGCCACAGGTGCCTCTATGAGCTGGAAGAGGCGAAGAAATGGGCCATTGGCTAGAACCTCCGGAAGGAACTCAGCCTTGCCAAGGACAGCTGCCCAGTGAGACCCAGCGTGGACGTCTGACCTCCAGAACTGTTAACGTCATCAGTCTGCATTGTTTTTTTTTTGTTTTGCTTTTCACACTTCCTGAAGGTTGATTCTTTTGCCAGGTGCAGCCCTAAGCACTGTACGGTATACTGTTCCTGTTCAACGGCACCAGAGCACAATTCTTGTGTCCGTTTTTTAAAACTAATTTCTTTTAGTGTGTCGTTGCTTTACAATGTTGCGTGAGTTTCTGCTGTACAGCTAAGTGAATCAACTCTACGTATCCATATATCCCCTCTTTTTTGGACTCCCTTCCCGTTTAGGTCACCACAGAGCACTGAGTAGAGTTCCCTGTGCTCTACAGTAGATTCTCATTAGTTAGCTATTTTATATATAGTAGTGTATGTATGTCCATCCCAATCTCCCAATTCATCCCACCCCGCCTTCCCTCCCCCCCGGTAACCATAAGTTGGTTCTCTACATCTGTGTCTCTGTTTCTGCTTTGCAAATAAGTTCATCTGTATCATCTTTCTAGATTCCACATAGAAGCGATATTACACGATATTTGATTCTCTTTTTCTTACTGACTTCACTCTGTATGACAGTCTCTAGGTCCATCCATGTCTCTGCAAATGGCACTATTTCGTTCTTTTTTATGCCTGAGTAATATTCCATTGTATGTATGTGCCACATCTTCTTTATCCATTCCTCTGTTGATGGACACTTAGGTTGCTTCCATGTCCTGGCTACTGTAAACAGTGCTGCAGTGAACATACGGGTGCATGTGTCTTTTCTAATTATGGTTTGCTCTGGGTTTATGCCCAGGAGTGGGCTTGCTGGGTCATATGGTAGCTCTACTGTTAGTATTTTGAGGAACGTCCATCCTGTTCTCCACACTGGCTGCACCAGTTGACATTCCTACCCACAGTGCAGGAGGGTTCCCTTTTCTCCACACCCTCTCCAGCGTTTATTGTTTGTAGATTTTTTGATGATGGCATTGTTTTAAGCCACCTAGTTTGTGTCTCTAAAAATGAGAAGGTCATTGCCCTTCTATAAGGAAGGGGGGCTTTTTTGCGGTGTGTGTGTGTGTATATTTCATTATTTTGCACTCCCAGGCCATCTTTGCCATTAATTATGCAGCATTGCTGCCACCTACCGGCCATCCATTGAATGATTCACTCTGGGTTCTTCATTTTGGGGATTTGGAACCAGTCCAAAAAACCAAAAAAACGATTTTCATAAATTCCTGTAACTGCGGAAGAGCTGGGTGTCTGGATCTGGGATCCTTATTCCAAGTAGCAGCCTTTGTATGTATAGTCATGGCAGTGTCGAGGAGTAGGTCTCCGTTTTCAAAAGTTGAATATCTTGGGCTTCCCTGGTGGCGCAGTGGTTGAGAGTCCGCCTGCCGATGCAGGGTACACAGGTTCGTGTCCCGGTCCGGGAGGATCCCACATGCCGCGGAGCGGCTGGGCCCGTGCGCCACGGCCGCTGAACCTGCGCGTCCGGAGCCTGTGCTCCGCAACGGGAGAGGCCGCAGCAGTGAGAGGCCCGCGTGCCGCAAAAAAAAAAAAAAAAAAAAAAAGTTGAATATCTCATTTATTTCCCATATAAAGGCATGTGTGTTAGATAAATATTTTTGCAGTTTGTTATCTTCTCAGCCAAGTGTCCTGTCCTATAGCCTCTTGGGTTGGGAAATGCAGTTAGTGGAAAGATTAGGGATGCCTTTCCTTGTTTTTTTGAAGTTGTTGGCTGTTTTTGCTATGGTTAATTTCTAAATGGTATCCTTGGATGAAAAGAAGTACCTAGTTTAGACCAATTTGTTAATGTTTCCTATATGAGGAGTGGGTTTTGTTTACCTTTTAGGAAATCTGTCTCTAAATCAGGGTCATAAAGCTCATCACCTCTGACGTCTTATGGATTTTTTATTCTTTTTACATTAAAGTATATAATTGATCTGGAATTGATGTTACGTGATGAATGAGTTTGGGGTCCACATACATCACTGTTATGTGTGGATCTGTAATGAACTCAGCATGGTTTGCAGTCAAAACTGTTACATCTCCACTGCTTTGTCATGTCTCCTTGGCCATCAGTCAGATACTCACACGTTACTAGGTGGCTCTGTTTTTGGAGTCGCTAATCCTATGGGTTCCTCCCCCCCTTGGGAAATGGTATATACGTATATTTTTAAAATTGAAGTATAGTTGATTTACAGTGTTGTGTTGGTTTCAGGTGTACAACAAAGTGATTCAGTCATATATATATATATATATATATACTTTTTCAGATTCATTTCCGTTATAGGTTATTATAAGATAATGAATATAGCTTCCTGTGCTAAACAGTAGGTCCTTGTTTATCTATTTTATATATAGTAATGTGTGTCTGCTAATCCCAAACTCTTAATTTATCCCCCCCTTCCCCTTTGGTAACTGTACGTTTGTTTTCTATGTCTGTGAGTCTGTTTCTGTTTTGTAAATAGGTCCATTTGTACCGTTTTTTTAGATTCTGCATATAAGTGATATCGTATGGTATTTGTCTTTCTCTGTCTGACTTACTTCACTCAGTATGACAATCTCTACTTGCATCCATGTTGCTGCAGATGGTGTTATTTCATTCCTTTTTTATGGCTGAGTAATATTCCATTGTATACATGTACCACGTCTTATATATGTACACGTCTTCTTTATCCATTCATCTGTCGGTGGACAGTTAGGCTGCTTCCACGTCTTGTGAATAGTGCTGCTGTGAACATGGGGGTGCATGTGTCTTTTCAAATTAGAGTTTTCATCTTTTCTGGATACATGCCCAGGAGTGGAATTGCTGGATCATATGGTAACTCTGTTTTTAGTTTCTTAAGGAATCTCCATCCTCTTCTCCGTAGTGGCTACACCCACTTATATTCCCACCGAGGGGATGGAATTCTTACTTGGCAATTCCCTTACAGTGACACTCGGAAGACGTTTCAAAATCATCTGACTTCCATTATTTCTCCAAGAATTCATCTCCCAGTCTTACGTTTATACATTTGAAGGTCATATGTCTTTTTGGTCTGCTTTTAACATCTTTCTCTTAGGCTCCGGTTTTTATCATAATGACTTTTTATTATCATTTGAATTTACCCTATTTGGGTTTGTAGCACTTATTGAAACTGTATTCCTTCTGCCCTTTCTTTCTCTGTCTGTGTCTCTCTCCTCTTCCCACTTCCCTATCCTTCTGTGATTCCAATGACATCTACAGTAGGAATTTCATCGCATCCCATGTGTCTGTGACACACTTCTCCCATCTGTCTTCCCGTGCTTCCGTCTACTGGCCTGTTTTCCAGTTAACCAGTCTTCTCTTTGGCTGTGTCTAATCAGCTGTTAAACCCACATCCTGCACACTTTATTTCAACTATCGTGTTTTTAGTCCACATAAACGCCAAATGTTTACGAGGGGGTTTTCAGTACTCCCTTGAAACTCTCCAACTTGTCCCATCATTTAAAGTATTTTCCACGTTCAGTTACAGTCTGTGTGCCATCCACCATACATCTGTGTCTCACATGGATCTGGTTTTGTGCTTTGATTTCGTTTTCTCTTGATTTTCACGCCTTTGGTCTTGTCTCGCTGCGTGCTGGTTGATTTCTGATTGACTGCAAGACGTTGTGTATGGAAAAATGGCAGGGATCCTCTGAGGCTCTGAATCACAGGATCACCCAGAGAGCATTTCTTTCTTTTTTTTTTTTTTTTTTGCTGTACACGGGCCTCTCACTGCTGTGGCCTCTCCCGTTGCGGAGCACAGGCTCCGGACGGGCAGGCTCAGCGGCCATGGCTCACAGGCCCAGTCGCTCCGCGGCATGTGGGATCCTCCCGGACCGGGGCACGCACCCGCGTCCCCTGCATCGGCAGGCAGACTCAGAGAGCATTTCTTATGTGTTGTTTTTCTTTTCCCAGTAGGAAGTTTTCATAGAGATGGTTTGCCCACATGCTATTAGAGGTTGAGTTGGAGTGAAATTGGGTTTTGGTGTTTGTGAAGGTTGCTCTTTTGCTGGTTCTCTTTTCAGTGGAGTCCTAAATGAAAGCTTGTGTTTAGAGTGTCCCTCTTGGATACCTCATTATTTATGGGCTCCTCAGGGCTATAGCCTTTCAGTTGCCTCGAGGGGAAATAAAAGAAGTGTGTGTGTGTGTGTGTGTGTGTGTATATATTTTTTTTTGGTCTAGAATTTTAAGTTGCTTTTGGCAGGAGGTTTACCAGGAAACAAGTAGCTTCACCCATTGATGAAAGTGGAACCATCCCTCTTCGGTTCTTGAATGGATTTGTATGTTTACACTTTTTAGTTTTCACCACCTCTTACAGTCATAACGTTCACAAGACGATAGCCCATGGTGCAGAGGAGTGTGTCTTCATCGTGTGTCCTAAACTTACCTGCTCGGGCTGTGTATGTGAGCACTCTGTGTCTGTCTGTTGGCGGTCCGTTCCCCACACAGTCTGGCTTTACGATGCTCTCTTTCCGCGTTCATCTTTCTGGGCTTAGAGTCACTGGCTTCTCAAGCTACTTTCCATCCTTCAGCGGCTCTGTCTTCTTTGACCTGAGAATCCTCTGAATTGTTTCCAATCTGAGAGTCTCTCTTTTCAAGGTGACCCAAGCTTGCAGCAGCTAGTTAGGGGTGTGGATCAGTGAAATAGTGATCATCTCAGGAGAAAAATAAATGCAGAAGTCACATTTTACGTGTGTTCGTAAGCCTGCCAGCCGTTGGCTGAAAGGCTGGCATTGCACCATCATAGTATCAAATCCTTGTCTTGGAATTCTCTCCTGGCTTTCTGCACATGTGAAGAAAGACGTCCCTGTTTGTGGCTAGGAAGAGTAAGGGGAATATTTACTTTTACTGTTTCAGTTTATATTTTAGTTAACGTTCATTGTTTTTTATTCCTCTTTTTTCTATTGAAGTATAGTTGATTTACAATGTTGTGTTAGTTTCAAGTGTACAGCAATTAAACATATATATGTACATATATTTTTTTCATATTCTTTTCCATTATAGCTTATTACAAGATATCGAATATAGTTCCCTGTGCTCTACAGTAAATCCTTGTTGTTCACCTATTTTATATATAGTAGTTTGCATCTGTGTCTAGGGGTCTTGTTCAGAAGTTTGTATCTACGTCTAGGGGTCTTGTTCAGAAATGTTAGCGTGAGTTGACATAACTTCTTTTCCTGTTTAAATTTGTAAGAGCCTAACGCATCTGCAGAAGACAAGTGGAAAAGTTGTATTATTAGTTCATCCTTTCTTATCAAGTAAATGACCCTGAGTTAAATCTCTTCCAAGGAAGGATAAAGTTTCATGATGGCCCACGTGGAATTTATTTATGTGTTCTTTCTTGAGAGAAATTAAGCTGACAAAATTGACATTTTCCCCAATCCGGTTCAACTAATCTTTCTGAGATTACTCACATCTGTTGGCAATTAACCGTTTGCCAGGCCAACTGCTTCGTTTGTCCGTTACATCGAGTGTCAGTGCTGTGTATGATTCAAGAACTTGAGTGTCAGAGACAGTAAGTAATTTATCCAGTTCCTTTTTTTCAATGGGTGTTAGGATTCAAACTAGAAAATTCCACCACCCAACCCTGATTGGATGAGGAAATTATTTATTTTTATGGTATTTATTATTTGTAGATAGTACAATTATCTCATTCGTCATTTTTTTTTCCCTAAAGGTTGTTTTGGTGTTTTGTACACCAGGGAGACTTAGGATGCATTAATGACGTGGATTGAATAGGGCTCGTAGAGGGCTTGGTAGTCAGAGAGGTGTGAATTCAAATCCCCCCTCTCTCCCTTGCTACGTCTGGCATGTTTAACGAGTATCTCTGTCTGAAAGTTCAACTTTTCCTCAGTAAGAGAAGGGATCAGACTCTACGTCATGGGGTTGTTGTGAGATTAAAAGGAATAATGCGTAACAAGTTTATGAGTTTAATTTAGGGACCAGTGTTGAACACCTAATACAAAGGAGCTGTTATTATCCTGGCCTTTCATGTTTTGGATAAAGTTATCATTTTATTTTCTACTGTAATTATTAGAACTTAATTTTATTTTTGGCTTTCACGTACATAATCAAGATCAGGAAGAATGAGCCCATATTTTTTGTTTTTATTTTTTTTTAATATTTTATTGAATTATAGTTGATTTCCAGTGTTGTGTTAATTTCTACTGTACGGCGAAGTGGTTGTTATACATGTATCTGTTCTTTCTCATATTCTTTTCCATGATGGTTTATCACAAGATATTGAACATAGTTCCCTGTGCTCTACAGTAGGACCTTGTCATTTATCCATCCTATATATAATAGTTTGCATCTGCTAATCCCAAACTCCTGATCAATCCCTCCCCCGCAACCTTGGCAACCACCGGTCTGTTCTCTGTATCTGTGAGCCTGTTTCTGTTTTATAGATAAGTTCATGAGTGTCATATTGTAGATTCCACATGTAAGTGATATCATGCGATATTTGTCTTTCTCTGACTTACTTCACTGAGTATGATCATCTCTAGGTCCATCCATGTTGCTGCAAATGGCATGATTTTGTTCCTTTTTATGAGCCTGTATTTTAATTGGCACTTTCAAGTTGACGAGAGAGAAAAAGCAAAATTTAAAAAGAGCAACTTTATGAACACAGTGTTCTCTTCTACATTAAAAATGTTTTTACTGAATTTCACCAAAAATGTACTTTTGTGCACTTTTTACTGCCAACTTACTTCAGTTTCCTGATGTCCTCCTTTACCTCTGCCTCAGGACATTTGCACGTGCGTGCTGTCCTGCTTTTCTCACCATTGTCTCTTTCTCCCCACGTCTCCTGCTCATCTTTCAAACTTTGTTCCAGATGTTACTGCTTCAGGAGTCCTTACCCCTCCTGACGAGGTCGATCTGACCTTGATAAACCTGCCCTTGGTTCTCTGTCATTTTCCTTTGCAGAATTTTACAGGATTGTCATCTTATAGTTGTTATTGGTGGGACATTCATCTCTCTCCTTAGACAGTAAGCTGCATGAGGGTGGCCCACTCTTTGGTCTTCCTGCTTCACTCTCTGTGAATAGCCTTTGGACGTATACGTAGGTGCCTCCGCTAATACAGGGATGACCTGCCCTTTCTCCAAGACGGGAAAGCTGGTACTGGAGATTTGGGAGCTGGGAGTGTGAGTTGCCAGCCTCCGCGTCAGGTCAACTCACTCAACATCTCTGGGGCAGTGGCTGGGGAATCTGCCTTCCCAGCATGGAGACTGGTTTAGTTCTGTCTGACCGCCACAGTCGGGGTCAGCCCAGCCCACGACACGATTCCTGCCGTGTGTTTGCCGTGAGGATGGGCAGCTGTGTCCGCGTTCTCTTCTCTGTAGTTACATTGCTGGAGCCTTTGGACTTGAATGGGCTGCAGCCTGGGGGCGCGGCCTCGGCCCCCAACCCTGAATTCATCGGGGTGGGCTAGCTACTGTAAGAAATAGCCCCCCCAATACATACAAGTGTATTTCTGGTGCGTGTCACACTCAGCCCAGGCGGTAAAGCTGTGCTGTGGTCCATGCGGTCTTGCGGGGATCCAGGATTCCTCCCCTTGGCCTCTGCTCCATCACCATCCAAGGAAGCCCTTGTCCACGGCGGCTCCTTAAGAAAGGGTTAGGCTCCCACGAGGAAGCCACCCACCGCCTGTAATGCATTAAGTCGTGTCCTGTGCCTCTGGGATGATCTTTGCTACGTACCACCCTTGGGAGAGCCGAGAAACTAGTCACTCAAATGGTTTTCCGTAGGGTTTCGTTTTCCTGTGGAATCCCGGCTGAAATTGGAAGAGGTTGTCTGCCAAGGGACATTGCTCTTCACCTGACCTGTGGGGACAGAGGGTAGGAAACGTGTCCCCCACCTCAGCACCCAGTCTGGGGCGGACTCAGGTCACATCTCCTCAACGCCGTGGGTGAGAATTCATCATGTGGTCCTGCTTAGATGCAAGGAGCCCAAGACGAAGCAGCAGACACAGGCATTGGCGAGCTCCTCTGAGCCATACTTGCCGTATTTGGAGGCAGAAAAGCATTGATTGGGTGTTTGTATTTGCACGAAGGGTTGTCCTAACTTGGCGTTTGCTCTTTCTTTTTAGATGATAGGTTGGCCGGAAATGGAGACTTCCGCTGGAGTGATGTGTGACCCGTTGTCACCACCCTCCACCCAATTCGCAGACTTCACAGGGACCCAAACCAACTCGGTATAACTCACTTCTGTTTCTTTCTAATTCTTTTTTTTTTTTTTCCTGTACCGCACAGCATACGGGATCCTAGTTCCCTGACCAGGGATCGAATCTGCGCCCCCTGCCTTGGAAGTTCAGGGTCTTAACCACTGGACCTCCTGGGAATTCCCTGCTTCTACTTCTTAAGCATGGCCGTGTCTCTGCATGCCTGTCCATCGACCACCAGAGGAGGTGCCCCATGGGCTTCTTCACCATCCCGTGACCTTTCTAAATGGTTTTTCCATGGTGTTGTGACGAGTCTCTTTATTTTCGAGGTGGATAGGAGACCTGGTTGTCTATTCACATTTTTTTTCCCTCCTCCATCACTGAGTTTTGTGTTGGTCCTTTGGTCATTCTCTTATATCTTGCTTTAGGAAGACTCAGAAAAGAAAAAGATACAACATCAAAATGGCCTATATGTCTTCCTTAATTTTTGTTAAGTTTTCGGGACAACTTTGCACCCGTGTTTCACGTCACTATTCAAGGATTATGGCTTTCCCTTTCTTTCCCCCCGCTAAATTTACCCGCATGAATCTGGGCTTTTGTCCCCAGGCATCCTCAGAAGATTAAATCCAGACAGACTCTTAATCTCGTTGACAGACCATCTTAGTCAAGTGCTTCCGTAGACATTTGGTCTAAACTAATTGCCCCTCTCTGAAAAGTATTTTTGTTGTTGTTTTAAAATTTTTACTAGAGTTGATTTACAATGTTGTGTTCGTTTCAGCTGTACAGCAAAGCAAATCTGTTATACATACACATAGATCCACTCTTTTTTAGATTCTTTTCCCATATAGGTCATTACAGAGTATTGAGTAGAGTTCCCTGTGCTCTACGGTAGGTCCTTATTAGTGATCTAGTTTATATATAGCAGTGTGTATGTGTCAATCCCAGTCTCCTGATTTGAAACGTTAACCTTTACATCGCATGATAAATGTCAGCATCTCATCTTGTGCAAGAAAAAGCTGGGGGGAAGTTTAGAGTGGCAGAGCACACTCAATTACTTACTTATTTAGCACAACCCCTTCGTTTGGTCTTATTTTCCCAGGAAAAAGAGTTCTCTGTCATTTTGGTTAAGACTGCGGTCCTGTGAAGCCCCCTGCAGACTAACGATGGAACGGTTATGTTTCTAGCAGCCCGTGGAGAGCGCGGAAGGTGGCCCACCTGAGGAAGCCTTGGAGCCACGCCGGGAGCCCCCTGTGGATGTCACCAGGGACCCCAGTCTCCAGGATGCTTTGGAGGTGGTGTCCTCATTGTCTGCCTTGTCCAGCTCTCGTGATGGACGCTGTGCGCTAACTCAGGGGCCGGCTGCGTACACGCACTGGCGTTACCCCCATTTCGAGCCTCGCTTGTGGAGAGAAGAGTCCGCCTGCTTCTCCTGCTGCCTGAGACCCGTTTGTCTTGCGTTTGCCCGCGGTGGTCGGTCCACCCTCTTTCCTGTCCTCTGCTCTGATAATCACGCCCGTTCTCTCTTCAAAAGCTGTTCTGCAGAAGTTAATTGACGTTATGGGGCTGTGCTGTGTTTTCCCGCAAAGTAGGCTTGGAAGTTCATGCACACTGTCTAAAAAGACGAGCGTAAAAGCTGGGAAATTTGGCAGTGGTGGGGGAACCTTTCAATCCAAATCGAGCATGCGTTGATTTCTTCTTGAAGAAGGAAGTGAAAGATGCTTCCTTCGTGACTCTCCGTCTTACAGATGCTCTGGTCTCAAACTTCAGGCTGTGCGATGATGCTTTTAATGATGATGAAATGCTTTCATTTCTCTCTAACCATGATCTTAATAATACCTTTTGGTCTTTTAGAGCAAATACAGCTGTAGAGCTGAGTGTTGGGTGTAGGATGAAAATTCGTGTTGATTTTTTGGATTGTGTTTTTGTCTGTTGAGGCTGCGGTAACAGAAACACCATAGTCTGGGTGGCTTATGAACAATAAGAAATGGATTTCTTGGTGTCTGGTGAGAGCCCACTTCCTGGCTCACAGAGGGTGTCTTGTTGCTGGTTCCTCCCATGGAGGAAGGGGTGAGGGAGCTCTCTGGGGTCTCTCTTCTTTTGAATTTATTTTTTAATTGAGATATAGTTGAATGTGTCCCATTCTTTCCAGAAAGTTTTCATTCCCGGGAACTCACGGAGCCCCAGTCCAAGCGCTCTTAGCGGGGAAACGTGCTGAGCTATCCTGGAAAATATCTTGTTTTCACTCTTGCAGTTTCTTTGAGCAATACGTTGGCAATGTTTCAATAAACTGTGCGGGGATGAGTGTAGAAAGCAGAACCTTATATGTAAAAACTCTTTGAAAGCATCGTGGCAGATAAACAGTGGAGAAAGTGTTGCATGCCTAGTGGATAGAAACAGTAGCATAACTGTCTGGTGTCCAGTACTGTCCACCCCCCAGCCCCCCTTTTGCTGATCTATTTGCGTGCCAACCAAAAGTCAGGGGTGTGTGTGTGTGTGTGTGTGTGTGTGTGTGTGTACACATTTGCGTATTTATAATTTTCCTCATACGTATCCTTTAAGAAGATGGAAACCCTGCCATGGCAAGAAAAGAAAAGATTTAAATTAGTATTGAAATGGTCTTGCCAGGCTGTCCAAAATGTCATACACTTTATTTACACAATATGAACCTTTTCTTCATTTCACGTAGTTTGGTTACACTCAGGGATACAGAACGTGTTTTGTTTTTTTTTTTTAACTTTTAATTTTATTTTGGAGTAGAGTTGATTAACGATGTTGTGATAGTTTCAGGTATACAGCACACTGATTCCATTATACATAGATCGGTATCTATTCTTTTTTCAAATTCTTTTCCCATTTAGGTTGTGATATAATATTGAGCAGAGTTCCCTGTGCTCTACAGGAGGTCCTTGTTGGTTATCCATTTTAATTATAGCAGATACAGAACCTTTTTTTGGTGGGTGGAAAGATTAAGATGATCATATAAGCGTGTGTGAAAGGGTTTAGTGGCTAGACATTAAAACAAGTCTTAGGAACAAGTGGACACAAGTACAATGATAAAGTATAAAATTTCAAAAAAGTCAGACCAACTAAGCATCTTCTTGTGAGAAGGTTGTATTAAATTCAGCGTGTGGTTTGTTCAGAAGCAAAGTGTCAGCACCGTCTCCCTGAGACGTGGTGAGGTTTGTCCGTGGAACCGATTGCTCAGCCAGGTGGATGCCCGGGCCGGCTTTCACTCTCTGACGACGGTTTTTCTAACACCGTCTCCTGTGGGCTTGTCTTCCCTAGGTGGACCTGGCCATCTCCGTCTCTGAGATTTCCATCGAAGAAAAGGCACTGAGTCCCGATGAGGAGCGGAGGAAGTGGGAGGAGGGACGCATCGACTACCTGGGGAAGGATGCGTTTGTCCGGATTCAGGAGAAGCTGGACCGCTTCCTGCAGTGATGGCACCATGGCGTTGGGTGGCCCTGTTCCATGAACGTCTCGAATCCTTTCCAAGGGAAAGACTCTTCCACGATGTGCCTCTCTTTATGGTTGACCAGCTTGCGTGCCTCATGTCAGTCACGTGGTCCATCCAAAACCCAGCTCAAAGGCCTGTGTGACCCCAGCTACCCATGCCTCCTGGGGGTTCCCCAGGAGGTTGCATCTCCTTTACACCTTGTTGGCAAAAGGGAACAGGAATAACCTTCTGGTCAACCCTGGGTCTCTGGTCTTGCTTGAAGGAGCTCAGGATTCTGTCCTGGGCAGGTCCTGCCGTGTCCGTCCTACGTAGGGTTAGATGTCACTGCAGAGTTTCTGTCCCAGTGCCCGTAACACGAGGAGAGGTATTGAGTGCCCTGGGAACCTTTATTCAGTGCCTTGAGACTTTGCAGAATGAAAAGTCCTTCCTGTGAAGATGCAGCAAACGTTCGGATGCCTTGAGTGTGACTCCAGTGTGGACTTTCCCAAGCATGGCTGAGAAACACCACAGCTGTGGTTCCTCTTCAGCAAAAATACCCAAGAGGACTTGCAAGTGCATTGACAGGTGCCCCATGGAGATGTGTCAGAGATATTTGGAAGGAAGATTCCAGCTGGCTTGGGAGAGGTGACCGCTTCCAAACTGGTTGACCTACTGGTGTAGAAGAACCCAGGGTTTACGCTGAGGGGTGTCTGGTGGCCGTGCGCTCACGGTAGCTGGATTTGGTCGAGGCTGTTTCGAGGCAAACCTGTATGCGGCCCAGGACACCAGGCTGCCCTGTGCTGGGTCACACTACCTCACTTCACAGTATGGAGTCACTGTGCTCTCCAAGCCGTGCCAACTCGGTTCTTTCGGGACAGTTCTCCGTTTGATGACACTAGACGCTTTATCCCATGAGAAAGCCTCCCCTCCAAAAGCATCCGGAAATGAATGCGGTATGTTGGAGTTTCTCCCAGGGTCATTGCTGGTTGCCACCGTAGGATAATTAAAGCCGGATATCAGTCGCTGTACTGAAGAGAAGGAAATGTAGTTTTTAAATGTTGGAATGGTTTATCACGCGTGTGCAATTGAAAGTCATGAGTTCATTAGACACAGGTGTGGAAGAAGCTTGAGAGGGCTGTGTTCAAATCCATCTGAGGTCTGGGTGGACTTCTGGGGCTCATTGTGGCATTCACGTGTGTGAGGTGTGAGCTATGGAGGGGTGGTTTCTTTTTATCTATGGGTGAATGATTGGTCGTCTTGGTTGGTTTCACACAGATGATGCTTCAGGGGCTACTTGGAAATAGCCCTAGGGACATAGTCCTTGGGTGGGTTGCATGGGGTGATCACCAACCGTTAGAGTTATCCCATAACTTTGTGTTGGGGAAGGAACGTCTGTGCTCTGAGCCATAGTGTTGGACTAGAAGAAACGGGAGCCTGAGTCTGGCATCCGTGAGAGGAGGGTTCCAGGAGATGAACATCTGAGTCCGGTCCAGCTTCTCTGGAGAAGAGGATTCTCCAGTGCCTATGGTCGATCGCTCATTGGCTAAAAGTGTACGCTTAAAATGGACTTCTGCTGCGCATCCTAGGGTCAGTCCTCACGTTAGTCAAAGGCTAGCACACTGCAATTAAAATTTTAAGACAGCAGTGGGGTCTCCTTCGGATGTGTGTTGGGGTGTGTTCTGAGCCATTGGGATAACACAGGCATGGGACGCCTTCGTCCTGCCATAAACTTAAATAACCAAATGGGTTTTTTCAGAATGGGTGGTAGCAGTAAAATGAGTAGAACTGTTTACTTCTTACCCTCGGAAATCTCATAAGTTCTCTCCAGGCATGCTGCCTACTCTTCTAGCATTGACTCGTCCATTTCACCCATCCATCCATCCATCCACCTATCCGTCATCCCTCTATCCATCCATCATCTATCCATCCTTTCATCCATCCATCCATCCATCATCCCTCTATCCATCCATCGTCTATCCATCCTTTCATCCATCCATCCATCCATCATCCATCTATCCACCCATCACATGGTTTTTTGAGTTCTCTCCAAATGGCAGGCACTCTGACACGTGCTCAATCAATACATGAGAACGTACAAGAACCTGTAAGAACATTTTAACGACGTCTAAGTAATATCCATCCAAGAGGTGTACTACGAGGTTATTTCCTGAAGAATGCCAGTGCCAGGATTCGGGCCGTGTAATGTCAGGACTGCAGAGTGAACATAAGTTGAATCCTTGAGAGATGTGATTTGACCTATACTATCACTAATATTTTGGTACATAGGAGTTTTTTTTAAAAAAAACACATTTAATTGTTCTAGAAATATTATCCAGTTATTTTGGGGCAGGATGAAATGGCAGGTGAAGAAAAAGCATTTCCAGAGGTATTGACCTGGCCGGCTGGATTAAGGTGTGTAGATTTACAGGAACACAGCAAGTATTTTTGTTATTCAAGGTCACTTGGTCACATCCTGGCGCTGAATGCACAGGAGTCATCCTAATGCTGCTGAGTTTCGGTGTGGAAATGCGAACAACTTGAACTAAAATAGGGTTTCTTTTAGCCACCACACCTGAATTAGGAAAAGTAGACCAATTCTCCTTCCCGATTTCATAGATCTCTGCCCTTTAGAGGACCATGCCATTTTTACCTTAGTGTCTTAAGGTAATGTCTTATATACCACTACTGTCTTAGTATTTTTGGTTGTTCGGGTTTTTTTTTTGAAATTTATTTATTTTATACAGCAGGTTCTTATTCGTTATCTGTTTTATACATATTAGTGTGTACATGTCAATCCCAATCGCCCAATTCATCCCACCACCACCACCCAACCCCCGCTTTCCCCCCTTGGTGTCCGTACGTTTGTTCTCTACGTCTGTGTCTCTCTTTCTGCCCTGCAAACCGGTTCATCTGTACCATTTTTCTAGGTTCCACATATATGTGTGAGCATACGATATTTGTTTTTCTCTGACTTACTTCACTCTGTATGACAGTCCGTAGACAGCACCGATTGTTAACCAAGGTAATGAGCAGAGAATCAGCAAGTTTACTATAATAATCAAATTGTATGATTTAAAAAAGGGGGAAAATGGGAAGGAAATCGCAAAAAGAGGTGGCATATGTATACATATAACTGCTTCACTTTGCTGTACAGCAGAAACTGACACAACATTGTAAAGCAACTATATGCCAATTAAATTTTTTTTAAAGTTAAAAAAAAACACAACCTAGCACTGGACTGTCGCCAGAACAAACCGCTAATGGGGGACAGAAAGATGGGACTTGATGTCACGTAGACACTCACACGGCTTGGGGATGGGGACAGACATTCAGAACACGGAACAGGATGGGCTAGTGCACAGCACGGTGATGAAAGCTGACGATACTGTATTACGAACTCGGAAGTCGCTAGGAGAGTAGATCTTAAAAGTTCTCATCACCAAAAAGAAAGGGCAACTATGTGACCTGGTGGAGGTGTGAGCTCATGCTTGGTGGTGACCGTTTGGCGAGATTTATAAACATGAAATCAGGGCTTCCCTGGTGGCGCAGTGGTTGAGGGTCCGCCTGCCGATGCAGGGGACGCGGGTTCGTGCCCCGGTCCGGGAAGATCCCACATGCCGCGGAGCCTGCGCGTCCGGAGCCTGTGCTCCGCAACGGGAGAGGCCACAACAGCGAGAGGCCCGCGTACCGCAAAAAAAACAACCCATGAAATCAGGACTTCCCTGCTGGTCCAGTGGTGAAGACCCCGAGCTTCCAATGCAGGGGGCGCAGGTTGGATCCCTGGTCAGGGAACTAGGGTCCCACATGCCATGCAGTGTGGCCTAAAAATAAATAAATGGATCACAGAGTTTCAAAAGTAAATAAATACATGAAATCATTATGTTGCAGCCTTCAACTTACACCATGTTTGCACGTCAATGATAATAGAGCTGGGGAAGAAAGAAGAAACAAATCACACGCATTGGTCTCTGGTGGGTCCCCCACCATGTTTGGGCTTGACACCCCCAGTCTGCGTGATACATGCACGGATTTCCTGGTGGGGTTAGTTAACTCTGCCGGCTTGTTGCTGCTTGTTATGCGAAATAACTTTTCTAGAAGGCCACTCCTTGGTATCAACAAAACGCACAAAAATATTTCTCTGGCCAAGTGCTTTGTAGGAAATGTTGAAAGACATGCCCTTTTAGAGCAGTTTCTCAAGGACTTTTTTTTACCCCCTGCCTTTTCCCGTAAGTTCTTGGAATGAGTCCTTTACTAAGTCATCCAAGAACTATTTTTCGATTATTTACTGTTCAAGGAACCAGGAACCTCTACAAGAGATTTGTAAAAATATAACCTTGGCAGTTTGGGAAAAGACAGTAGGAAAACAAGTTGGGAAGAAACCCTTATACTGCTTCCTTTTCAAAGCAATCTGCTCTGGTAGGTGTCCTTCTAAGAGACAGAAGAGGAGAGACACAGACACAGAGGAGAAGCCCCAGGAAGACAGAGGCAGAGACGGGAGGGATGCGGCCACAAGCCCAGGGACGCCTGGAGCCCCCAGAAGCTGGAAGAGGCGGGAAGGACCCTCCCCTGGAGCCTCTGGAGGGAGCGCGGCCCTGGGACACCTTGACCTCAGACGTCTGGTCTCCAGGATGGGGGAGGACGGACTTACAGTGTTTAAAGCCTCTGGTTTGTGGTCATTTATTACAACCACCCCAGGAAACTAATACACACACTCTGTCAGCCTGTCTAGATCTCAGCTCTTCATCAAGACTGTGTCCTCCTCCAGAAAAGCTTTTCTAGACCTTCCAGGTTTCAGTAGTGGGCCAAGACCAGTATAGAGAGCGCCCAGTATTGGGGACCAGATGTGTGCCAAGCGTTTGATGTCCCTGATTATTTCATCTTCCAATACCCCGGGCATGGGCACCTACGATTTCCCGTAAGGGTCTGACCAAGTGCAAAGGCAACGCCTTAGAGAAAGGATGGTCTTGTCAACAAATGATGCTGAGACCACTGGACATGCATAGGCGCAATGATACAGCTTGATAGAGGACTCTTAGAACGCTTGGGTGGGTCTTCTTGAGCTGCCATAACAAAGCACCCCAGACCGGGTCCCTCAAACAACAGACATTTACTTCCCCCTGTCCTGGAGGCTGGAAGTCCGAGATCCAGGCGTGGGTAGGGTTGGTTCCTCCTGAGGTGTCTCTGTTGGGCGTGTAGATGGCCGTCTTCTCCCTGTGTCCTCACAAGCAGAATTGAGGACATCTGAGCAAGAAGGATGGATGGCACCCATGCCCGTATTCTGGTTACCATGGTTACTCTATTACTAGCGCTGTATGGTTGAGGGGAAACAGGTAAAGGGCACATCGAAGCTCTGGTGTTATTTTTATTTCCTACAACTGCACGTGAATCTATAATTATCTCAATGTAAGAAAGTTTATAAAAAGAAAATAGCTGTATACATCTCATGCTATAGTGGCATCAACTGAACTTGAGTTTCAGCGATGAACCCAAAGACATCATGATGAAGAAACAGAACAAGAAATTTGCACCCAAGACTGCTTGCTTCCAAACTCATATTTTTAACCACCCTGGAAAAAAAATAATAAAACCCAGTGGATGAGGGTTCTGATTTCTCCATATTCTCACCAACACTTGTCATTTTTTTTTTTTATTCTAACCATCCAACTGGGCGTGAAGTGGTATCTCACTCTGGTTCTGATTTGTAGTTCTCTAATAAGTAACGACGTTGAGCGTCTTTTCATGTGCGTATTGGCCATTCCTGTCATCTTTAGTAAAATATCTGTTGACATCTTTTGCCCATTTATTAGATCATTTGTCTTATTTTTAAAAAATTTTTATTGGACTAGAGTTGATTTACAATGTTGTGTTAGTTTCAGGTGTACAGCAAAGTGAATCAGTTGTACCTATACATATATCCACTCTTTTTTTCTTTTTTTCATTTGTCTTATTATTGAGTTGCATTCGTTTGCGAATATTTTCTCCCAGTCTGCGGTATATCTTTTCATTTTCTTAATGAGTGCTTTGAAATTTGATAAACTCTAATCCACCCCGACAGATCAGGCTTTTGCTACCTTATCTAGAAAATTCCTTCCTAACCTAAGAGGACAAAGATTCTCTCCTAAGTTTTCTTTGGCAAGTTTTGTCGATGTGTCTCTTCTGTGTGGGTCTCTGGTGCATTTTGAGCTCATTTCCGTGCACGGTGTGATAAGGAGCTAACTTTGTCCTTTCACATATTTTGAAAATCCAATTATGTCAACACCGTCTGCTGAATCCTCCACTGCGTGTTTTAACAGGCTGCCAAAGCTCTGTGAAATTTCCCTAGTTTGGACATTTGAGTGGGTTCCCCAGACCCTGCAGAGCATACTCACACTCCTGCAAAGCTTTCCTTTAGAGGTATTAATGGGGGAAAAAAAGCACAACCTAAAAGGTGAGAATTATGCTTTATTCCGTGGACTTTGTGAGGACGGAATCCCTGGACACAGGTTCTCAGATCGCTCTGAAGGACTGTTCCCAAGAGGTCCGGGAGGAGCCTGGATAGATAGGAGATTAAAAATAATAATAATAATAATAATAATAATAATCCCAGATAGCTGACCATGAAAAGATGACTGCTAATTAAAGAAAAACAGACATCTCAAGTGCGTGAATGTAGCGCTTTTCTGTGTGTGGGGAGATGCAAGAGTCTGGGCTCACGGAAACCATCCTTCTGATGTGCTCCTTAAGTCTCTAAGGCCAGGGTCCTGTTGTTCTCCACCCTGAATCCCCACCGTCGGGGGCGCTACAGAGGCTGAGGGCTGCAACATCCTTTGTTTCCTGAGAAGGCAGGTGACATTCTTTGCCCCCAGAGGCGGAGGAGACGGGGCAGGAAGACAAACGTGCAAGCCGGCCAGTAACGGGGGGGGGGGGGTAGGGGGTGGTGGGTGGTGGTGGTCAGGAACAGCCCGTGCACAAGCGCCCCACTGCCCTGCCCGTGGACAGGGCTCTGAGAGCGAGTGAGCTTTCCAAGGGGCTCAGGCAGACCCTTGCTCGGGCTTCCCTGGTGGCGCAGTGGTTGAGAGTCTGCCTGCCGATGCAGGGGACGCGGGTTCGTGCCCCGGTCCGGGAAGATCCCACATGCCGCGGAGCGGCTGGGCCCGTGAGCCATGGCCGCTGAGCCTGTGCGTCCGGAGCCTGTTGCTCCGCAATGGGAGAGGCCACGGCAGTGAGAGGCCCGCGTACCGCAAAAAAAAAAAAAAAAAAAAAGGTAAGGCCCAGAGACGGGCGGGATGCATGAGTGATCACACAGCTACCCCGAAGCACGGCGGGGGTGGCCAGAGAGCTGGGGGTCTCGGGGCTCCGTCTCCTGTCTGGACCCCTGTCCCCCTGACCATTTGCAGGCTATATGGTCACGTCCAGCATCACCTCACTTCTAGGCAAGGAGGGAGAGCCTGTGTCGCTATCACAAACCCAAATTGAGTCACCAGGCTCTCAAACCCTACCCTCGCCTGCAGACGAAAGCGCGAAGTGTTTAACCACAGCCAGAGGATACCTGTGGACCCACGTCGCCACGGAATCCTCCAGCTGTGCTCCCTCCGTGAGGGGTGCCTCACTGTCTGATGATTTAGGACAAAGGTCAGCAATTGATGGACAAATCTGACCCTGGGTCTATTTTTGTAAGTCCCTCTGGAGCGAAGAATGGTTTTCACGTTTTTTTCAAGAGTTGGACAAGATAAACAGAACAAAAAGACGGATATGTAAGGCGGACCTTATGTGGTCCACGCAGCCGACCAGAGTCCCGTGTGGCCCCTCACGGAAAAGCACTGCTGACCTCGACCCCTGGATTTGGAACAAAAAGGTCTTCCAGCGTGTTTGGTACGTATTTCTGACACATACCTGGCTGCCAGAAAGAATTAGATGGGACTGACTTACAAGAGGAGAATGGCTTACACCGGAAGGGTGAAGGATTTCATAGCAAATCACTGAGAGGTGAAGTTAAGGATGGTGTCCTGGGCGTGGCGTCCTCCTGCCTTGAAACCAAAGGTAGTTTCTCTAATCCAGGTGAGTTGTACACCTGTCACCTTACGAGCTTGTGTTGGCAGAATGCCTAGACAGGGTGTGCCCTGCTTGCAGACGGGCTGGTGGGGCTGGTGGTGGATGGAGGACCAAGCGAGTCAGTAGGTTGTGGAAGAATGCCAACACACCTAGTGGACGATGCTCTTGGGGTCTAGCCCCACAGCTGGACGAGGCATGCAGCAACGCCCGTGGCCAGTGGCCTCAGGGTTTTCCTCAACGAATCAATGACTTAAATGAAGACAATCCCAGGACTTCCCTGGCGGTCCAGTGGCTAGGACTCTGCGCTTTCACTGCAGGGGACACAGGTTCGATCCCTGGTCGGGGAACTAAGACCCCACAAGCTGCACTGTGCGGCCAAAAAAATACCAAAACAAATTAAGAGAACCTCCTTGCTGGCTATAGGGCGCCCCCCGGACCCTGCTCCCAATGTGCCTGCATTTGGGGTAGAAAGAGACAAACTACAGACATAAAATCACAGAGACTGTTTCTACAGGTGGTGCTGGGCAGTCAGACCCAACATCTTGGCGGTTTTCAAGGTCAATCCAAACCCACTGGCCACAGAGGGGTCGACTTGGATCTAAATTGTTGCTTGCTTTGGTCAAAAGCTAGGAGATGATGTTCCAACGGAAGGGTTTCCTTGATGTAAAACAAGATAGTGGGACCCTAGGACCAGCCATTGTACTCCTGGTTTCTACCCGAGACATGAAACAAGCTGTGTCCACACAAAGATTTGTACAGGAAGGTTCGTAGCAGCATTATTGCTCAGAGTGAAAAAGTGGAAAGAACCCAAATGATCCATCAGCGCAGGAATAGATTCCAAAGTGTGTCGTTCCCATAGCAACCAAGATCCCCAATGCCAAGATCATCTACCATTGTCAGTAGAATATTCGGTTTAAACGCATTCGCTGCTTTGAATTCTCAAGTCCTCAGAAGCAAACACACAGTGAGTAGAACCGCCAAAGAATCCCTGGACAGAAAAGAAAAAACAAAAAACGCAGAAATAAACGTCTCTCCCTTGTAATGAAAAGTCGGCCTTTCAAACCAGGTTGCTGGGAAGGTGTGTGTATTTTTCCACTATATTAGGATTTAACAAAGGACGGCCTCCAGCTTTTGAATTCTTTGGTCCCAAAGACTGCCTAATCCCACGCGCCGCAGGAAAGTTGAACGCGCTAGCTTTTGGTTTTGAAGGTCCTGGTCGGCCCAGATTCGGTTTATTTCACTGAATGCATGCAGGCCTCCACCTTCCCATCGCTGTGTAAGTAAATTCTCACTGCAGGACGGGCGCGCCTTTCCCGCGTCTCCGCTGCGCTCCGGGGACGGGTCGCGGCCGGACAGCTGGAGAGGGGAGGGGGCGCCCAGGGGCGGACGGCGCGTATCCTGGAGGGTTTGGGGAACACCGCCACCCTTCCGGGGGAGGCGGGGGGGGCTGTCCCAGTGCAGGAGGGGGAGGGGACACGCCGGCGCTCGGGATGGATGTGGGGGGGGCGTGGCAAGAGAATATAGAAAGGAGGATGTGGTCGCGCTGGGGGGCCGCCTGGAGGAGGGAGCCTAATGGGTGGCGCCCTAGTGAGTGTGGGAGGGGACGAGGCCGCGCCGGGGGGGCGGGGACCTGGGGGTTGGACCGGAAGTGTATGGAGAGCGGGGGGAGGGGAAGGGGAGGGGAGAGGACCTGGGGGTTGGACCGGAAGTGTATGGAGAGCAGGGGAGGGGAGGGGCGGGGACCTGGGTTTGGACCGGAAGTGTATGGAGAGTGGGGGAGGGGAGGGGCGGGGACCTGGGGGTTGGACCGGAAGTGTATGGAGAGCGGGGGGAGGGGGAGGGGGGAGGGGGAGGGGAGGGGAGGGGAGGGGCCCGCTCTCTGCCGGGGCGTGGCTCGCCAGGTCCCCTTCCTCTTCGCGGCCCGCCCTCTTTTGTTCCTTTCCCTTCCGGGCTCCTCGCCACCCCCAGCACCCCGTTTCGTGGGGCGAGCACTGCCCGCCTGTCCCCAAGCGCTTTCGTCCCGCGGGTGTACAGGCCAGAGAGCCGGCCTCCAGCTGCCTTTTGGTGACTCCCGTGCCCCCAGCCCCAGGATCCAGTAGGCACCGGGGCGCAGGGTCCCGCGCACCTGGCGGTGGGCGCGGCGCGTCCCGTGTGCTCCGTGGGTGCCCTGGCCGAGCGCAGCCTGGAGTGCAGGACTTGGCCGCGAGTGCTCCGTGTCCTGGGCCCGCCCACGAGATCCGGGGTGTGGCGTCCTCTCCCTCCCTAATCCGCTTAAAGTCCTGGGGCCTCCGGGGAATTGCTCTGGTAAACAAGTTTTCCTGGGTGGCTTTCTCGGGGCGGGCACTCCCAGGAGACTGGGGCCAGGAAGGAGCCGATTAATTCTGGCCGGGGCTGGGCTCGGTGAGCACACCCCACCCCCCCCGGTCTTCCGCCTGCAGGCTGGCCATCAGGATGTGAATCCAGACTCACGAGGGTCCAGGATGCCAGCCTTCTACTCTATGGGAGAGGCGTTTAAATGTGGTAGCCTCGTTGGCCCCTCAGCCGACTTTCTGTGTGTGCGTCTGCGGGCCCGTGGCAGTTTGCCTGGTGGTCAGTGTTTACCAGATGGGCATTGGAAATCCGTGTTAACCAAAAGCCTGGGGCGTAACGGGGTGTTGGAATTTACAGAAATGGGGCTGGAGATTCTGTTTGGAGCAGAGACCTTTGCCTTTTCATGGGTAGATTTAGTTGGCTTGTTTTTGACGGGGTGATGGCTTTAGCTGGATTCATTCTTGGCCGTTGTTTATTGCAGGCGCTTTTATCAGTGGAGGACTTCTGGGGAAATACCACACAGATTGAGGCCTGGAGGGAGGGGCAGGAAGCCAGGAGCCCAGGAGTAGCTTTGCATAGAATTTGGCAAGGGTGGAGACCAGATTTGATCCGTTGAAGAAATTCTGCATTGGAGGCAGTCAAGATTCCCCAAAACTGTGCAGAACAGGAGCCCTGGGGACACTTGGGCCAAGTACCCAAACAAAATACAGGCTGTCCTGAGGGTTTTGGAATGGCAAAGAGGGATGGGGGTCAGGGAGCTGCTGCCCCGAGAAGTACTATTTGGGGGAGGTTGCATAAGCAGGTAAGAAGGAACCAGGCATGGCTTTGTTGACATAAGAGAAGCCATTTTTGGCCTGAGCCATTTTGGGATCTAAGCCTGGCCACTATGCTTGCCCTTGAACAGGTCTTAGTAATGAATGATTTTTTTAAAAAATTAATTTTTATTGGAGTATAGCTGATTTACAGTGTTGTGTTAGTTTCTGCTGTACAGCAAAGTGAATCAGTTATACGTATACATATACCCACTCTTTTGGATTTCCTTCCCATTTAGGTCACCAGAGAGCACTGAGTGGAGTTCCCTGTGATATACAACAGGTTCTCATTAGTTATCTGTTTTATACATAGTATCAATAGTGTATATATGTCCATCCCAATCTCCCAATTCATCCCACACCCCCCTTTCCCCCTTGGTATGCATACGTTTGTTCTCTATGTCTGTGTCTCTATTTCTGCTTTGTAAATAAGTTAATCTGTATCTTTTTTCTAGATTCCACGTTTGTTTTTCTCTTTGGGACTTACTTCACTTTGTATTACAGTCTCTAGGTCCATCCATGTCTCTGCAAATAGCAGAATTTCATTCTTTTTTTATGGCTGAGTAATATTACATTGCATATATGAACCACATCTTCTTTATCCATTCTTCTGTTGATAGACATTTAGGTTGCTTCCATGTCTTGGCTATTGTAAATGGTGCTGCTATGAACATTGTGGGGGGGGGGGTACATGTCTCTTTTGAATTGTGGTTTTCTCTGGCTATATGCCCAGGAGTGGGATTGCTGGATCATATGGTAGCTCTATTTTTAGTTTCTTGAGGACCGTCCCTACTATTCTCCATAGTGGCTGTATTAATTTACATTCCCACCAACAGTGTAGGAGTCCCTTTTGTCCACACCCTCTCCAGCATTTATTGTTTGTAGATTTTTTGATGATGCCCATTCTGACCGTGAGGTTATAACCTCATTGTAGTTTTGATTTGCACTTCTCTAATGATCATTAATGATCTTAAGGGAACCAAAGAGCCAGCTGTTCTCAGGCAAGAGAAGGAACAGTAGCAAAGATCACAAACCAGTGGTGACGCCTCCCAGTTCTGCTTCAGTGGGGATTAGCCTGAAGCCTCAACCACCAGATCCACTGGGACCTAAAGGAGGAGGAGGATACTGACCTTTTCTGACCCTGTGACTTCAGTCAACTAAAGCTTAGACTCTGTGGACCTTGGCCCCAGTGCAATGCTGAATTCTCCCCTGCTCCAGCCCCTTCATGAATATGCATGTACCACCCAAGCGTTTCCCCCGCCCCCGCCATGAATATACATGTACCCTGAGATTAAAGCTTCCCCAGTTTTGCTGTTCGGGAAACACTGCTTTGGGAAAGGGCCCCTGTGTTCTCCCTACTTGCCGCAGATGATAAATCCTTCTCCTGATTGTGGCTTGGTTGTGTCTTTGGCTGCACACCCACCAAGAGGCGACCCCAGTTTTCGGGTCACGGTCCTGGGGTCTGGCCTTGATCTTATGGGTCTGAATTCACTTTAAGGAATGCAAAGACTCTAGTGGCTTCAAAGTATCAGGGACAAGGGTGTGGATGGGTCTGGGAGGGAGGTGACAGAGCACAGCTCCTATTCAGTGGCATGTGGGATCCTCCCAGACCGGGGCGCACCGTGTCCCCCGCATTGGCGGGCGGAATCTCAACCACTGCGCCACCAGGGAAGCCCTGATTCTTTTTTTTAAATAACTTTATTTTTTAAATTGGAGTATAGTTAATTTACAATGTGTTAGTTTCAGGTGTACAGCAAAGTGAGTCAGTTATACATATACATATATCCACCCTTTTCCAGATTCTTTTCCCATAGAGGTTATTACAGTGTATTGAGTAGAGTTCCCTGTGCTCTACAGCAGGTCTTTATTAGTTATCTATTTTATATATAGTCATGTGTATATGTTGATCCCAATCTCCCCATTTATCCCTCCACCCCCTTTGCCCGCTCGTAACAATAAGATTGTTTTCTATGTCTGTGACTCTCTTTCTGTTTTGTACATAAGTTCGTTTGTACCAATTTAGTATTGTATTCCTGAGCGGTGAGACGCTGAACCTGAATTCGGTCACACTTCGTCTTTAGAGTTGGTGAAAGGATTCAGCCCCACACAAGCAGACAGCTTGTCTTCAGGCCATTTTATTTTGACCCCAACGGAGATCCCTAGGGAGCGGGGACCTAGTTTTCCCGGGCGGTCGGCTCTTGTGGGTCAGCTTCCCGATCGCACCAGCAGAGGGGGAACCGACCACAGCAGGGCTGGAGCCACGGCTTCCAGAGGTTGTCCGGCATGTCCAGCTGCAGTGGAACCGGGCTGAGCGTCCGGCGATGGTCCTCCACGGCCTTTGTGATTCTCTCCATCACCTGATGGAATGAGGACTCCGTGTCTGGCGTGAGGGCGTGGGCCTCGGAAGGGTCTCTCGAGAGGTCAAACAGCAACGGTGGGTCATGATGGGCTACTTTGTCCCCAGAGCATGGGCAGACCCCTCTCCCGTAGCAGGCACCGGCTCCGTCTGGGTGGAACACTGGGGTCACGTAGTGGACTTTCCACACTGCCCCTCCTGGAGGAAGGGCAAGAATTGGGGAGGGTTGGCATGGAGACACAGGACACATTGCTGGAGAGCTGGGCGATTCACAAGTGCCAGGGGCTGGAAGCAGCCCAGGTGTCCATCAAGTGATGGATGGATACACAGTATGGGGGCCATCCACACAGTGGAATATCACACAGCCATGAAAAGGAGTGAAGCTCTGACACAGGCTGCCACGTGGATGGACCTTAAACACACGTTGCTCAGAGAAAGAAGCCAGACACAGAAGGACACACAGTGTGTGATCCATTTATCGGAATCGTCCAGAACAGGGAAATCCACAGACACAGAAAGTGGGTTCATGGTTACCAGGGGCTGGGGGAGGGGGATTGGGGAGTGAGTATTTAATGGGTTTGGAGTTTCATTTTGGAGGTGATGAAAATGTTATAGAGCTAGATGACGGTGAGGTTTGCACCCACTGTGAAGTGCTAAATGTCACTCAATTTTTACATTCGAAAAGGGTGAATTTTATGGTGACGTGAATATCATGGACTGAATGTTTGTGTGTCCTCCACCCCTGCAACCCCAGATTCATTGTGGAAGCCTTGAGCTCCAACGTGATGGGATTAAGAGATAGAGCCTTGGGAGGTGATTAGGGGTAGACGATGTTGTGAGGGTGGGGCCCCCGGGATGGGATTTGTGTCCTTATAAGAAGAGAAAGAGGCCAGAGCTCTCTCTCCCCAACATGAGGACACAAGGAGAAGGTGGCCGAATCTGACCCAGAAGAGAGTCCTCCCTAGAACCAGACCATGCTGGCACCTTGATCTCATACTTCCAGCCTCTAGAACTGTGAGAAATAAGTGTGCATTACTTTAAGCTCCCTGCTCTGTGGTCTTTTGTTATGGCAGCCGGAGCTAAGATGGTGAGGGAGAGCGCCACAGAGCTGTTTACAAAAAGGAATGAATTACTTGTCTTGACGGTGGTTTCCTAAGTGAATTCTCAGTGATGTTTTTCCTGAGCTTCTCTCTAGCTGTGAAGGTTCCACCAAGAAAAAGAGGGAAGGAAGGAAGGAAGGAAGGAAGGAGGGAGGGAAGGAAGGAAGGAAGGAAGGAAGGAGGGAGGGAAGGAAGGAAGGGAGGAGGGAAGGAAGGAAGGAGGGAAGGAAGGAAGGAGGGGAGGAAGGAGGGAAGGAAGGAAGGAGGGAAGGAAGGAGGGAAGGAAGGAAGGAGGGAAGGAGGGAAGGAAGGAAGGAGGGAAGGAGGGGAGGAAGGAGGGAAGGAAGGGAGGAAGGAGGGAAGGAAGGAAGGAGGGAAGGAGGGGAGGAAGGAGGGAAGGAAGGGAGGAAGGAGGGAAGGAAGGAAGGAGGGAAGGAGGGGAGGAAGGAGGGAAGGAAGGGAGGAAGGAGGGAAGGAAGGAAGGAGGGAAGGAGGGGAGGAAGGAGGGAAGGAAGGGAGGAAGGAGGGAAGGAAGGAAGGAGGGAAGGAAGGAAGGAGGGAAGGGAGGAGGGAAGGAAGGAAGGAGGGAAGGAGGGGAGGAAGGAGGGAAGGAAGGAAGGAAGGAGGGAGGGGAGGAAGGAGGGAAGGAAGGAAGGAGGGAAGGAAGGAAGGAGGGAAGGAAGGAGGGGAGGAAGGAAGGAGGGAAGGAGGGGAGGAAGGAGGGAAGGAAGGAAGGAGGGAAGGAGGGGAGGAAGGAGGGAAGGGAGGAAGGAGGGAAGGAGGGGAGGAAGGAGGGAAGGAAGGAAGGAGGGGAGGAAGGAGGGAAGGAAGGAAGGAGGGAAGGAAGGAAGGAGGAAGGAAAGAAGGGAGGGAGAGAGTAGCATGAATCTGTAAGACATCCTCCAGCGTCTGAGAAGACTTACTACTTAGAGGTCAGCTGGCACCAGACCTAGCTCAGCCTCAGGAAGCGATTTTGACCAAATGGAAGGAGAGACTGAGGCTGTCCTCACACCAGCACTGCCCCCCGCCGTGGGTCAGACCCAGGACTGCACAGCCTGAGCCCTGCGGCTTCCTGCTGCGTGGGGAAGGAGGCCCCCACTCTCCCTCTGGCATCCCCCCGGCATCCTCGCAGGGCAGCAAGTCTGGGGAAGCCACACGTGTAACCAGAGGGCAGTGAGCGGGACTCTGGTGGCCGTGCCTCTTCCAGGACCAGGCGGGAGGGCTCCCTTGGATCCTGGTGTAGGAGGACCAGGGAGGGAGACGGGGCAGGGCTGGGGCTGCTCCTGGGACCTGGACAGGAGAGTGAGAATGAGGCCAGGGGTCCCCATGCAGCCAGCAAGTGTGGGCAACCAAGACCTGTGGTCAGACGGGCATCCCGTTCCCTTCGTCCCCACAGCCACCAGATTTCCCTGCGCGAGCCCTGGTTCCCAGGCTGGCACCGCTGTGGTTTGGTGTTTTTATGGGAACACTGGCTTCTGTTCCCTTCAAAGCATTTATGGTGACCTGCTGTCTTTTTTGGGTTTTTTTTTTATATATATTTATTTACTTATTTGGCTGCGCTGGGTCTTAGCTGTGGCACGTGGGGTCTAGTTCCCTGACCAGGGATGGAACTCCGGGCCCCCTGCGTTGGGAGCGCGGAGCCTTAACCAAAGGACCCCCAGGGAAGCCCTGCGACCTGTTCTTAACAAGTGTCAGTTTTCTCACCTGTGAACTGGGGACAGGAATTGTCACCTGCTGGGATTTTCAGAGTAAAATGAGTTCATGGGCATCGGACGGACACTCATTCAATGTCTGTGATTGTTTTCATCGTTCAGCAGATGAGTACAGAGAGAAGACAGACAGAGTCGTAGGGAGGGGACTCAGGCCAGAGAGCGGTAAATAGACACCAGAAATGAGAAGATTGCCAAGAGTGCCGGATGCCTGGAAGAAAATACAAGCGGTCCAGGTGATGGAAGGCGGACGTGGAGGTGTGTGTGTGTGCAAGGTGCGGGCTGGGGTCATAGTGGATGCGGGATGTGAAGGTCAAGAACGGAGGACGGTCCGCCTCCTGAGCATGTTCTCGATGGCAGGGACGGGTCGTGCAAAGGCCCTGAGGCAGTAACTGCTGGTTCTAGAATCACAGGGCATGGTTCTGCTGCAGCTTGGTGACTGGGGGCTCCTAGGGTCCGAGCTCTTGCCCCAGAGAAGGGGAGGAGCTGGCTCATGTCACAGGGAGGAATCGGTATGGTGGGTGGTCCTGGAAAGGTTTTCATGGAGGGCTAAGTGGACAATGGGAGTGGGATGAAGAGTGGACCTGGGGAGGCCGGTGAGGGGGCCGTCGAAGAGACATGGCAAGTAGGAACAGGGGACTTCCCTGGCGGTCCAGTGGTTAGGGCTCCACGGTCCCAATTCAGGGGGCGTGGGTTCGATCCCTGGTTGGAGAACTAAGATCCCACATGGCGCGTGACACGGCCGAAAAACGAAAAGTTAAAAAAAAAAAAAGTAAGAACACACTCCCTATCTACCTTGAAAAAAAAATTGAGATATTTGCCCAATAACTGAGAGAGGAGAGGTTCGGTAATGGGGCAGCCACGGGGTAAAGGAAAAGAGGATGAACGTTGACCCCAGGTATCGGTGCCACTCACAGCAGTGCTTGAAGGTTGGGCTATGGAACTGAAGGAAAGTTTAAAAAAACCCTTAAAAAGGGAAATCTATAATATGTGACTTTAAAAAATCAAAAGCGTAGCAATAGAAATCATCCCTAAGCATAAATGCTGGTAGACTGAACTGTGCAATTGAATGAAAGTTTTCTAAAAAATCGTAAAAGGGGAAATCTATAGTATGTAAGTTTAAAAAAGCAAAAATGTAGCAATAAAAATTATCCGTAAGCATAAATAGTTGTAGATTGTGCTAGGTAATTGAATGAAAGTTTTTGTTGTTTTTTTTGCCACGCCCCATGGTATGCAGGATCTGAGTTCCCCAACCAGGGATTGAACCCGTCCCCCTCTGCAGTGGAAGCACGGAGTCTTAACCACTGGACTTCCAGGGAAGTCCCTGAATGAAAGCTTTTTTTTTTTTTAATCTTAAAAGAGGAAATCTATGTTATGAAATTCTTAAAAACCCAAAAATGTAGCAATAAAAATCATCCCAGATGATGATACTACTGGAAAGGATGGACAGGAAAAGGAGGGAGATTTTTAAAAAATCTATTGGTAACTTCCTCAAATAAGGGGGATTCCAAAAGGTATTCTTTTATTCTTGTTTCAGACAACTGGACATGTCCAGAGAATGGTTTTGAGGCATAAAGAAAAAGGAGTGAGTTGAATTGCAAGAGGGCTATAGGCCTTCCCAAACCCTGGAAGAAAACCAAGTCCTTAAGGCAAATCCACAAAAAAGGGAGAAAATGTCAGGGCAAAATGCAGAATAATAGAGAGGGAAACAGAAATGAAGAAAAGAGAAGAAACTCAAATAGCTGAAAGTCTGTTACCACAGACCAAGGCAGAGGCAGAACTCAAGCAGTTAGAAAATTTAAAAATATAGTTGTTTAGTAAATCCAAGAGCTGGATTTAAAAAGATTCATAGAAACAGAAAACCTCAAGCAACTCCAGTCAGACGATGATGGAGAATCCAGCTATAAATATGGAAGCAATTAAAATACAATGAAATGACTTGGTAAGGGAGCAAAGTGCTTGGTAAAACGAATAGCTTTTCAATAAGAAGTGCGGAGACATAACATGCCTCAGTTTGGGAACACTTGATATTGTAAAGATACCACTTTCCCCCCCAAAATCATTTATACGTTGAAGACAATGGATATTGATATTCCTGTGGGATTAAAAAAAAATAGTTGCAAATGATTTTACAATTCTTTTGAAAGGACTGTTGGGCCACAACAGCCCAGAAAAGTTTGAGGTGCAAAAATTATTCACTAAACATGTTACTGCTTGTTTTACAAAGTTATCGTTAATCTAACAGGTATGAGATGGTGTCATGAAGTTAAGACACGTGGAAAGCAAATATAGATTAAGAGGACAGACTGGAAAGGTTAGAATCAGGTTGGAACACCTGTGTGTGTACAAGTGTGTGTGTGTGATGATAAAAGTTGCACCTCACCTCATGGGGCTGGGGGACGGGAAAGCCATAGACCAGAGAATTCCCTTCCGATCACCACGGGATGATCGACAGTGAAAGGACGTTGCCGGCATCAGAAGAAAAATACCGCCAAGAAGGAAATAAAGGAGCTCGCGTGGACATGCAAAGGCCACAAAGAAGCAGAAAATGCGAACGGAGGCCAAGACATGACTCCTTCAGGCAGGCTACTCACTGTTCCGTTGGTGCCACCGGGCTGCGTGCAGGAAGCTCTCGCAGTAATGCATCAGGAACTCGTGCTCCGAGTGCTGGGCTGTCCCCAGGAGCAAGGGCAGCAGGTCCCGGCCGTCAATCACCCTACAGGCAGGAGCACAGGGACTCAGGGCGGGGCTGCTGGAAGGTGGGCGTGGCCTTAACAAGCCCAGGGCCGCCCCGGGGCAGTCAGCACCCCAGCCGCCTGCACACAGCGCCTTCGGCTAAAAGATGTTGGAGGGTCCAGCTTGCTTGGCTGAAGTAATGGTCCCCCCAGCCTTATTCTGAAGCACAAATAGCTAAACAAAATGGAAACACCTGCTTGGTTCTGTATGGATTTGAGCTTTAAGTCGTTATAGAACATGCGGCATTCTTCAACAAGACCTGGAATCATTTCATAAGTATATATAATAAAAGAAATCTACATGCATATGTAGTGTATATATGCAATATACATCATTATATAAAAAATATATACATTATATGCACAATATATATCATTATATACAAATAGACATATATACACTATATATGCAATATATAATACATACACAATATATGTATTATATATTCAATATATACACTATATATTATATATACTGTATATACAATATCTATGCATATACACATACCACATACATATACCATAGATATGTGATATATATACCCACCATATATACATAAAATATATGCATACCGCATGGATACACCACACATATAGCACATATATTATACACCATGAATATACACAATATATATCATTTCATTTCCAAACGTGTATTCATATACACATACACACATACGTTTACATATGTGTGTGTATATATATATATGTATATGTAAATAAAACCAAGCAACAATATATGGCTGAACTTCATCTTCTAGCAAAATACATTTGTGATATACATGATGGACAAATTTTTATTTTTAAAACAAATGAGATATTATAAATTAATGTTAAAAATTAGCAGCCAGTTAGGAGGAAAAAAAATCAACCAGAGACATGATATTCAATGTAAGAGAAGAGAAAAGAGGAGAATGTAATATTCAACATCTCTGCTGATAAAGCAGTGGAAATGATAACACACATATATGTATATGTGCATACACACATACTGTATGTGTCGTTTATATAATAAATAAATTACAGGTATAAATTAAACTGATTTTAGTTCTATTATTTTAAAAACAGATGCTCTCACATACAGCCAGTAGCAATTCCTAGGGAACAATTTGACAAAATGTATCAAGAGTTTAGTAACTGGCCACACACTTTGACCCAGGAATTCAACTTCCAGGGGTTTTTACTAAGAAGGTAATTATGACAGGCAGTAAAATGACAAAGCCAGATTTTTTTTCAAAATGAACACGGCTGAAGTCCACCTGTAAGAGGTTAGTTGAAAGAATACTGTAAAGCCATTAAAATTTCTGTCCATGCATAAAGTGTCTAAATATATATAGATATGTACATATATCTCTCTATATATACAGAATATTTTATACAAATATATAAAATATCTAAATATATATAGTACATAGGTATCATATAACTTAATTATGTATTCATCTCTACGTTGTCAAGTTTATGAAATAATTTTATTTTCTTTCTATTCCTCCCAAATTTTCTATAATTTTTAAAGGAAGAAAAACTGGAATCGGGCTTCCCTGGTGGTGCAGTGGTTAAGAATCCCCCTGCCAGTGCAGGGGCCACGGGTTCGAGCCCTGGTCCAGGAAGATCCCACATGCCGTGGAGCAACTAAGCCCACGAGCCACAACTACTGAGCCCGCGAGCCACAACTGCTGAGCCCACGTGCCTAGAGCCCGTGCTCCGCGACAAGAGAAGCCACCGCAATGAGAAGCCCGCGCACCGCAATGAAGAGTAGCCCCCGCCGGCCACAACTAGAGAAAGACCGCGTGCAGCAACGAAGACCCAACACAGCCAAAAATAAATAAATAAAATAATAAATAAATTAAAAAAATAAGAAAAACTGGGATCATGAAAAGTCCCTACCACACTACATCAAAAGGAATCTCTTGTGATGAATCGTTAGTAAATTCATTGATGCGTTTCAGTGACAATCGTCCTTATTATCAAATGGCTTCACTTAAGACTGAGAAGAGAAGGACATTTTGTGCATAAAATGAAGCAGACGTTGGATCCCAGCAGAGAATGATGAGCGTTCTTCCAGATACTGATCTCACGGATGTTTTATGCCAAACAAAAGTGACAGTGATGTTTGACATACATGTTGGCTCTACACAAAACGCAACTACCTTCTTTGGGCTGCTCTGTACCTGTCATGGGGCACCTGGCCACCCCCCAGCTGGACCACGGTGGGGAAGACATCCATCAGGCTGGTGGGCTCGTGGATCAGGCGGCCAGCGGGCAGCACCCCGGGCCACCGGAGTATCCCTGGGACCCGGATCCCACCTTCCCAGCCGCCCATGCCTTTGCCACCTGTGTTTAAACATGAACAGGAAAGAATGTGATTGAAAATCCAAAGTGGTCGCTTACCTGGGTGATTTAACCTTTCCATCTGTTTTAAATCTCTCTCTCTCTCCCTCCCTCTTTAATTACATGATGACATTTAGTTCCTCCCTGGCAGAGCATAGATTTTGCTTTATTTATTATTCTGGGTGTTGGTTTTCCACCACACAGGGGTCAGGACATGGATACCTTTGGGGACATTATTCTGTTGACCACAACGATCATTTGGGTTCCTTTGGTTTTTGTGACTTTGCTTTGTAAACTCCCATTCCAGAGAAAGCGTTGGGAATTATTGGGAAGAGATGAAGCCAGTACACATGGATCTGGGAATGTCTCACCCTTACCTTTATATATCCCATTCCAGCCACCATATTGATTGTTTCCAAACTGAGCCTCTAAGGATCCCCCATGATCCGACGTAAAATAAACGAGGGTACTGTTGGTCAAACCTTCCGTGTCCAAGGTATCAAGGATCTTCCCTGCAAAGAATAGATGCGTGTGTGCCAGTCAAAATAGAAGAAACTCTTACACCGGATTTTTGGAACGCTTCCTTTAAATGAGTCTTCAGTGTTAAAGCTTAATGGGAGTCAGCAGTAATATAATTGTGCTATTCTCAGCATCCTTGATCTAAGATTGACATATGTCTTTGTATGTGCCCCATCCTGTTTCCAGAAAGTTTCAGGAAAGCTACAAGTGTACCTGCTGCATAGGACAACGTCGTGAACCCTTACAAATGAGGCAAAAGAAGATTACAGAGAAAAATAGGGAACAGGATGGGAAGGACGGTGACAAAGGCATTTGTACGTGGATGAAGAATAGTTTTCAGTGGCAGTTCTAAGTTTCTTAGAGTCACATAAAAACTATCTGTACCCCCATGTTCATAGCAGCAGTATTTACAATAGCCGATAAGCAACCCGAGTGTCCATCGATGGATGAATGAATAAAGACAATGTGTTGTATACATTCAACGGACTATTATGCAGCCTTGAGAAAGGAGGAAATCCTGCCACTTGCAGCGACATGCATGGACCCTGAGGGCATTATGCTCGGTGCAGTATGTCAGACAGAGAAAGACAAATACCGTGTGATCTCACTTACATGTGGGATCCAAAAAGCCACACCTACAGAAAGAGAAAACAGATTGGTGGCTACTGCAGGTGAGGGTGAGGGGTGGGAAAAAATGGGGGAAGGTGGTTGGTTAAAAGTTACAGATTTAAAAAAACGAGTGTATTTCTTTGGTGTTTGGGTGTTGCTTTTTTATACAGTCTGACCAGGTCTGCATTTTTTTTTTTTTTGCGGTACGCGGGCCTCTCGCTGTTGTGGCCTCTCCCGTTGCGGAGCACAGGCTCCGGACGCGCAGGCTCAGCGGCCATGGCTCACGGGCCCAGCCGCTCCGCGGCACGTGGGATCCTCCGAGACCGGGGCACGAACCCGCGTCCCCTGCATCGGCAGGCGGACGCTCAACCACTGCGCCACCAGGGAAGCCCTGGTCTTCTCATTCTTTACATCCTTCCCTCCTGCAGTTTCTGGACGAGGAACCATCACTTTCTCATCTGGAAAAGGTACCTACCCACCATCCAATCCATCTCTTCTGTGTTGTCCCCGTACAGCCCATGGGGACTCCTCCCTCGGAAGTTCTCGGTAGTGATGAGAGGGGTGTGGACATGTAGAAAGGACACGAAGAGGAGGAAAGGTCCTTGCTTGTTTCTGAAAGTAGATACGATGTGATGGGAGTTATTTTTTGGTCAACCTGAGACTGAGCTCCCACAGATGCTAAATACAAATTTCCATTGTCACGTCCTTACTCAGACACATGACTGTGCTGCTCTACCCACCAGCAGCAACTGCGTAGATCTGTTCCACGGCGCGATGTTCCTGTGTCTGAGAATCTTCAGTGTGATGACTTTCTTCCTTCTAAAGTCTTTGGAAAAGTCCACACGAATTTTTTTATTTTTTGGCCGTGCCACGGCATGTGGGATCTCAGCTTCCCGACCAGGTATCGAACCCGTGCCCCCTGCAGTGGAAGCGCAGAGTCCTAACCACTGGACCGCCAGGGAAGTCCCTCCACACTGATTTTATACGTCTTTTTCTTCCTGATTATCGTTTTCTAACTCTATGGACTTCGGATGACTGAAAGTAAAATAGAATACCAGGATGCCATCTGGTCTGACTTTCATTTTATTGTTATTTCGGTATATTTTTCGATTTCCAACTTAGCTGAAAGAATAAGTGATTTGCACATTCAGTTTTCTTTACAACTGCTCTTATGCAATGAAGTTTAGGGTGTGGAATAGTCATGAAAAAACCCACTTTCAAAATGATGTATATGGGGTTATTAATCTCAAGTTGATTCTCCCCAATCTAGACAATTCCTCACCTTCCCCTGTCTTCACCTGATCTTTATGGTCTAATCTACACCCTTAAAGGACAGAAGCAAAGGTGAAGCTCTTAGACTTAATAAGGACACATCAGGTTAGTTTGTTCTAATTTGAAAGCCAAGTATTCGCTTCACACCTGACCCAGATTTGGCAATTCCATCAAAAGCTCTCTAAGAATATTCCGGAACATGATCACCACCCAGGTAAGTTGGGGTTCCATGGAGTCACCCACACTACTGGAACCCCTTTGGGGAGCACAAAGTGGCCTCCGTTTGGTGTAGCTTTTCATTGTGTCCCTCCTGGTCTGGCCTGGTAAGTCTCTTTGTCACTGTCACTCACATTTACATCCAGGCTGAAGTTAGCCACAGGACTGCTTGGTCCTGATGGTAGAGCTTTAAAAATACTTAGAATTTATTGCAAAACCTACAGGTGATTCAGTTTCATATGTTCATTAAATACCACCCCTGTGGTAACCAGGGGTGCTCAAAGAATTGGACTGGCTCTTTTTTTTTTTTTTTTAGCCATGCCAGGTGGCTTGCAGACCAGGGATAGAACCCGTGCCCCCTGCGGTGCGAGCTCAGAGTCCTAACCACTGGACCCCCAGGGAATTCCCTGGTCTGGCTCTAAAATAAGAAGGAACAGCAGCAAATTTCAACTGACTGGTCAGTTGTTTCAACGGATCCAGTTGAGTTTCAGGGAACATCATTTATGCCCCATTTTACCAAAAAAATGTCTTTCTGAGCTGGGACCGTTTCACCACGCCAGTACCCATTCCAGAAGAAGCAGATTCCAAATTCATTTTCATCCTGAAGCCACCTTTGATACTCACCTTTTGACAAAGGATGAGACCTCCTTGAGCATAAGAGCCGTCGTCCTTTGAAGGGACATGGGCTGCTCGGTGATGGCGTGATTTCGCATCAGAAAGCAGTCGGCGTGAACAATCAGGGCACCCATGAAATAGGAGGTCGTGAGGCACAGCAGGGCCACAATGGCTGAGCAGATGACCAGAGTCCAGGAGCCCGCTACCAGGCGAGTGAGTTTCCCAGCGGTGAGTGTAAAGGCGGCCAACGCCATGACATGCGAGCAGACGTTGAGTTTATGCTCCAAGCCTGCGCGCTTTTCAGACACTTCCCCGGGCTCACAGTCTCCCATCATGGAAAACGGCATTCCGTAGAAATGGTCAAAGCCATGGCTGAGCGGGTGGTGGCAGTAATCATCGGAGGATTCACAGTTGAGACCCAGATGCCATTTTCCTGAAAAGCAAGAAGTACGCACACGTGACAACGGTCCGACCATCCCTGGGGGCGTGGGTATGGTGTGCTTGCCAAGTTCTAGGCTCTCTGCTGGGTGGTGGGATGAGGTGGGGATGTAGAGGAGGTGGGGGTAGCGTTTGCTGTTGTTTGTACCACAGCCTGGCCAGGTCACTTCAAGGGAATGAGGACCTTGTGTAGCAGCATTTCCTGTGCTGCTGGAACAAAGTCCCATAACTTGGTGGCTTGAAACAACAGGAATTTATGCTCTCACAGTTCTGGAGGGCAAGTCCAAAATCAAGGCACGTGGGCAGGGCCACGCTCCCTCCAGAGGCTCCAGGGGAGGGTCCTTCCCGCCTCTTCCAGCTTCTGGGGGCTCCAGGCATCCCCAGGCTCGTGGCCACATCCCTCCCATCTCTGCCTCAATGGTCTCACTATCTCCTCTTTGTAGTCAGATATGTGTCTGTCTCCCTCTTGAAAGGACCCTTGTCCTTGTACATAAGGAAACCTGGATAATCCAGGATCATCTCCTCATGTCAAGATCCTTCACTGAATCACATCTGCAAAGACATTTTTTCCCTAGGTAAGGTTATATTTGCAGGTTCCAGCAGTTAGGACCTGCTATCTTTGGTGACCCTTATTCAGTCGACTCCACCTGACTTTGCGACTGTCTACAGGAGAGCAATAATCAAGGCACACAGTGGTCACACGGCTCTAGAAAACTCCATCTGATGTGACCAGCATGAGCAAACGATTTCCTGACTTTAGAATTCTCCGTCCCTTTTGCTAATTCATTATAATCACAGTCAGGGTGGTGGTGGGTGACAGGTTTTGCAGACCCCACCTGTCGTGTTCAGTCAGTGGAAGGTGATTAGCTCCCCTGCTGTCACTGCTGGAGTGTTGATACGCTCTATGTACCTTCTCAGCAGCCCAATGGTGTCCGTCACCCAGAAGACCTCATGTGATTTCCCGAGCGATATATCCACGAATCTATTGGATTCTATATTCAAAGAGCTAAAGAGTTAGCTTTGCTCTTTCTGATCGACAAAGGAGACTGTTAGCAAAACTTATTACTATAACATGATAATGATCATGACTTCTTGGGCCCCTTTCAAGAAACTGCCATCCCTAATTTTCATTCATTCTACACATGACGTACGTGGTTTGTTGACGTATAGAAAGATAAGCCTGCTCTTTATGGAAGCAGACAGGAAGGTTCTAAGCTGTGTGGTCACATTTCTAGACAGGAAATGGGGAAAAACAGCATGATGAAAATTTTTGGTAATTTGGTAAAATTAGAAAAGAAATGAGAAATCCCACTGTGTCCCAACTATTTCATTTCCAAACTTCTTACTTGACTATAACCTCCCTATAAAAGTAATGTGCTCCAGGGAGATCAGCTCAGTGCTTTGTGGTCACCTAGAGGGGTGGGATAGGGAGGGTGGGAGGGAGACACAAGAGGGAGAGGATATGGGGATATATGTATATGTATAGCTGATTCACTTTGTTATAGAGCAGAAACTAACACACCATTGTAAGGCAATTATACTCCAATAAAGATGTTAAAAAAAAAGTAATGTGCTTAATACTTAGAAAATGTCCATACCTATGAGTCCAGTGGCATAGCCTTTATCTTTCAATATTTTTGCAAAAGTTGTTTCATTCGGTGGAAGTCCTCCAGATACGCCCGTCCACTGAAGAACACGGTAACCATTACTGGACACCATACCTTTGATCAATCGTTTTCAAAGAAATGTTACAATCAGACATCGATTTGTATCATCATTATTATCACTTTAACTTAGAACATTCGGTGGAAGTCTCCATTATTCAAAATTCAGTTGAAAATTTACTTCCAACGTGGGTTGGCCTCATGGGTTTTATTTTTGTCAGCAAAGGAAATGATTCATTAATCGAAAATGTTAGCGGGAAGACTTACGGTCCCGCTATGTCAAGGTTGTAAGCCGAAAGAGAATTAAATGAAAAGGAAAACAGAATTAAAAATGATTTTATGATTTCACCAAACTCTTGATAGAATCCAGTACTTCTCAAACTGGTCTGCACATTGGAATCATGGGAGGGGTTTCCAGAATATCCTGACACTTGGTTATCATATCACCCCAGAGACTGTGATATTAGTTGGTCTGGGGTGGAATTTGGAATGGTTAAAAGGTCCCCCCAAATGATTCTCATGTGCTGAAAAGGTAGGGAACCACGGACATAATTCATCCTGACCCTGATAGATCCAGGACCTCTACCCAATCATTTAAAAATGTAGGTTCAAGATTTTTATAAAGCTCTGCAGTGTGCAGTTGAGAACCAACGGTTTAGAAGATGCTCTTTGCCTCCTAGACCTTTTTGATGACTGCAGCTTAGTCTGATCAGAGAGGATCCACTTGGTTCAGAGAGCGAATGAAGTTCTCAGTGATCATGCTTTGGACATTGGAGAATTCTGAGATTTTCCAAAACCTCAAGAACGCGTCTGGTTCAATGAAGGCTAGTGAAAACCAAATAGTTCTAGGTCAGGACAAAGAAAGTTGGGGTGTTTCAGCTTATGTTGTCGAGGATTTATTCTTCCCTGAGCAGGTTGCAGAGAACTATATATAGGAGGGTCTCTGTGGGTCACTTTGATGGGTCAACTTGACCAGGCTACGGTCCCCAGCCATGCAAACACTAGTCCATGGGTCTAGGTGTTGCTGTGAAAGTCTTGTGTAGATTGGGTTAACATCTGCAATCAATCGACTTCAACTAAAGGAGGTGACCCCCGTGCAGGTGGGTGGCCTCATCCAGTCCGTTGGAGGTCTCCAGGACAAAAGCTGAGGTTTCCAGACACAGAAGGGATTCTGCTTCAAGACTGCAACACCAGATCCCACCTGCGTCTCCAGCCTGCTGTCCTGCCCTGAGGATTCTGGACTTGCCAACCACACAGTCACACTAGCCAGTTCCTTAAAATAAATCTCTTTACAGAGTAGGAGACAGAGATGGTAGATCCTAAATAAGTAGCTGATAGATTGATAGATGGTAGATGGATAGACAGATGATAGATGGATAGATAGATGATAGATGGATATATAGATAGATAGATGATAGATGGATGGATAGATGATAGATGAATAGATAAATGAGAGATAGATGATAGATAAATGATAGACAATAGATAGATGATAGATAGATGGATAGATAGATGATAGATAGAAGATAGATAGATAGATAGATAGATGATAGATGATGATAGATAGATAGAAGATAGATAGATCTTGTTGGTTCTATTTCTCTGGAGAACTCCGGCTGATATAGGGTCTGAAGTCTGTCCCTACTCCCAGGAGTCAGCTTCAGGGTCAAAGGGCAGAAGGACATTATACAGACTTTCAAACTTTTAGTCTAGTTTCTACCCAAATCCCCAGGGAGATAGAAGATTGGGAGAAAAAAACCCTCCAAACCCCTCTGAAAAACAAACAAAAAAACCCCCCAAACCAAAAAACCAAAAAGCCCCAAACCCCCCAAAAACAAAAAACAAAAGAAAACAAAAAAGCCAAAAAACAAAGAAACAAAAGAAAACACACCAAAAACCTCTCAAAAAACAAAACTAAAACCAAAACCAAAACCCAAAACCAACCAAACAAAAACCCCAGAACTTTATAACAAAAGATCTGCATGACTTTTAATGCAAAAGAGTATGATTTTGGAGCCCCTGAGGTGGAAGCGGAGGAATATTTTGTCGACGTATTTCCCTCTTTAAAATCATTCCGAGGTCTCAGATCTTTTTCTTGGGGCCACAGAGAGCAAAAGAAATTCCTTTTCTACGCGGCGGGCAGAGATTTGAAAACAATCTTCGGAGACCCCTATCTCTTCTTCTTCAGATTAAACATATTTGGTTACTTAAACTTTTGCACAACCAGAGTCATGATAATGCCTGTTAGGTCCCTTAATATCCCTCGGGGTAGGTTATTATGTATGTTACACTAAGGGTTGAAAAGCTATGCCCCCTGGGGCAAACGTTGCCTACCACCTGATTGCATAACCCCTGCAGGTGGAGAATGGTTTTGTACATTTTATTTAATGGTTGGGGAAAAAATCAGAAGTAGTATGTTTCATAACATAGGAAACTATATGAGATTTAAATTTCAGTGTTCATAAATAAAGTTTTATCAGAACACAGCCATGCTCATTTATGTATGTAAGGTCGGTAGCTGCTCTCAAGCTACAACAGTAGAGTTGTGTAGCTGTATCACAGGCTACATGGCCCACAAAGATGAAAGTATTTAATATCTCGCCCTTTCGAGAAAGCGTTTGCCAACGCCTGCCTTATATGGTTATCCACATCACAGGAGACCATCAAATGCACCGGGCTCTACCAGTGTCACCTCATTATCTATAGCTCTTACGGACTCCAATCTGATGGGGGACTTAGAGCGTTCTCTTCCCACTGTACTGGAGAATCCGCACGTGATTAGTCAAAAAGAGCATGTTCCTGCCCACTGCGTGGTTAGACGGAAGGAAGGACAAACCTGATCGGAGAGGGTATCTGCCTGTTAGGAAAGCGGCTCTGCTTGGCGTGCACACGGAAGCCGCGGCGATGTGCTGGGTGAGCATTACGCCATCCGCGGCAAGGCGGTCAACGTTCGGAGTCCTGCAGACGGAGACGTTAACTGCTTTACTCCTTAGCGCACAAACAAGAGGCTTTTCCCGTAAGCATAGTGACATCTTACTTAATAGAAAACTTTCCAGTCACCAATTAACACATGCATGCGTTCTTAGGAACGAACAAAAGACAACGGCTTTGCAGAGCTGGGGATGGACCCAGAGACTGTAATACAGAGTGAAGCAAGCCAGACGAGAAAAACGAATACCGTATCATATCTTTTCCATGTGGCGTCTAGAAAAATGGTACAGATGATCTTCTTTGCAAAGCGGAAATAGAGACACAGATGTTGAGAACGAACATATGGATACTGGGCGGGTGGGATGAATTAGGAGAATGGGATGGACATAGACACGCTACTATATATAAAATAGGTAACTAATGAGAACCTACTGTATAGCACAGGGAACTCTACTCAGTGCTCTGCGGTGACCTACATGGGAAGGGAATCTAAAAAAGAGTGGCTGTTTGTATACGTCTAACTGATTCACTTTGTTATACTGCAGAAACTAACACAGCATTGTAAAGCAACTATAGTCCAATAACAATTAGTAATTTTAAAAAAGGCAGTGGAAAAACTTCAAATGTCTTCTGAAACATCGAAGAAGTATCCACTGCGTTATTATTGACCAAGTTTCCACAATATACGACTGGTGCCGAGGCAGAGACGATAAGAGATCCAGAACTGAGAGTCCAGAGCGACTTCTCACTTAGGACACACAGTCTTCTTTTTCTCTTTACTTTTTATTTTATATTAGCGTGGAGTTGATGAGCCGTGTTGCGTTAGTTTCAGGGGTGCGGCACAGTGACTCAGCTATCCACAGACGTGTATCTATGCTGTTTCAGATTCTTTTCCCATTTAGGTCGTTACAGAGGATTGAGCAGAGCCCCCTGTGCTCTACAGAGGTCCTTGCTGGTCACGCATTGTAAGCACAGCTGTGCGGGCACGCTACTCCTAACTGGAAGATTTGACTCCACGCTACCAGCGCACTGTCGGTGGGACGTGAGGGTGGGACTCAGATGCAGCGTCAGGGTAGTGCCTGTGCTACCAGAGACTGTGCTGATGGAGATCATACTTAACAGTGAAGCGATTATTCACACACAGGATGCGTGTGAGCTGGCGTTCGTGCAGGTGTGGGAAGAAGGCGGGATTAAGGGCGTTCAGAGAAATGATGTGTGTGCAATTCTGTTATAGTTTGAATTGCACAGACCGAGGGTCAGATGCGATATCAGTGGCCTCTGCACCGGGGTGTCAGATGAGCAATTCTCTGGTCCTTGCCTTATGGTGTCGTTGCCATAGCAGCCGACATCTCCGATGCCGAGATCGTCTGCCATCAGGAGAAGGATATTCGGACGGGAACCAGATAGACTGCGGCAAGCTGAGGGCTTCAAATCCAGAAGCACACTGACTGTCAGAGCCAGCCAGCTCCTGAAAAACAAGCTACCCAACAAGGCTTCATGCTGCTTTCCACCTTATCGACACTACTTCTGTAAGTGGGAAGTTGGGTTCCCTCTTTTAGGGGACTTTGATATTATCATCCCATTTCAGAAGAGTTTGAATACACCTCTTAGGCATTTGAATTTTTTCTCTCTCTTTCTTGCTTTTTTTTTTAAAAGTTAAAAACAACTCATCCTTTCACGGATGCCACCCTGGGCACGCAAATAAACAGCAGGACAATGGTGTTCCAATCCCCAGCAGCGTCATGAAATAAAGATGGAAATCTGAATCTGATGGAATTTGTGTCGTGGGCTTCCCGGAAAACCAGACACCGGCGCCATGGCAAGACTGGATGCACAGCTGCATCGGAAAGAGTGAGGTGGAATTCTTTCTGTAGCTGCCGGGGAGCGCCTCCCAGGAAAGGGCGCGTGGAACGTGTATATTAATCGTGAATCCTCAGGAGGGAGTGACCAATTACTAATTTAGAAAGATCAGTTTACTATCAATGCATTCTGAGAAAGCGACATGAAGTCACACAGAGGCAGACCTAGAAGATGAACGAGTGCCCATCATCCTATCTTACCAAGAGTGTTCCAGACGTAACATGTCCTCTCTGTCCTTGTATTTCCTGGAAGAGATAAAGAGGTTGATATTAACACAGGCAGCAGAAAATGAACTAATGCAGGAAGTCAAACAGTAAGTCTGTAACGAGAAGGGAAACGTGGATTCTCTCTGGTGTTATCAATAACATCTTAACTCCTAAAAACTCATCAAGGAATGAATGTTCTTCCCTACTCGAAAAGCTTTACGAATGCTGAACACTGTCTTTAGAACGGAGAACATGGCCTTTGTTAGCTCTAGCTTAGGTCAGAGTGTGATCAGTTTTGAGGCACTCTGTCAGAACAGAAACGTATCTCCCTGTAGGTGAAAGTTCCCGAGGTGTTCTAGATCCAGGAGTGGCTGCCAGGAACCATGTTTGGTCCAGATGGATCTTAAATCCCATACATGGAGCAAGGAAGCAAAGCCGCGTTTCCGCTGAAGGTTCTGGAATTCTGGGGCCTCACCAAGGTCGTGGTTCACGGCTCTCACTTGCACAAGCTCTGGACAAAGTGGGTGTTCCGCTCCAGTGGAACGTGTTTCAGCTTGAGGAAGCTGTGAACGCCCTTGAGATAGGCCCTTGGGTGAAACGGAGCCAATGTGCAAATAACGTACCTGGGAGCAGAATGTAGGAGGTAGGCTGTGGGCAGAGCTGGAGTGGCTCCGTCCTGCTTGGAATTCTGCTCCAGCCTGACGAGCTGGAAAAACCAGCTGGTTTGGGGTGTCTGCCTTTGCGTTTGAGTCCTGATGTGACTTAAAAAAAAAAAAAAGAATGTGGGGAATTCCCTGGTGGTCCACTGGTTTGGACTCCACACTTTCACTGCCGGGGCCGGGGTTCAATCCCTGGTCGGGGAAGTAAGGTCCTGCAAGCCTCAAGGCGCGGCCAAAATAAAGAAGAATGTAGAACATGTGTTTATCAAGAGCCGATGGTACATATTTTGGGCTTTTCTGCCCAGATGGTCTTGTCGCTACTACTTCTCTCTGCTGTCATAGCATGGAAATGGCCACGGCCAACCCAGATGACTGGCCCTTGTTGTCCTCCAATTAAACTTGATTTCCAAAAACAGGCAGAGTTTGCCAAACAGACCAGAGATTCCTGATTCCCGATATAGAAGGCAGGAGTATAAAGGAAAATGCAAAATTAAGTGATAAAATATTGATATGAAATGATCTCCAATTCATATTTAAAAATTTTTTTGATTGTGGTAAACACACATAACAAAATTTCCCATCTTAACCATTTTTTTGGTGTGTGTGTGTGGTACGCGGGCCTCTCACTGCTGTGGCCTCTCCCGTTGCGGAGCACAGGCTCCGGAGGCGCAGGCTCAGCGGCCATGGCTCACGGGCCCAGCCTCTCTGTGGCATGTGGGATCCTCCCGGACCGGGGCACGAATCCGTGTCCCCTGCATCGGCAGGCGGACTCTCAACCACTGCGTCACCAGGGAAGCCCTATCCAATATATTTTAAATGAAAAAAAAAAAAAAAAAGAGTCAAGAGAGTATGCTGCTGTCCCTACAAAACGATCATAGGAAAGGGGAAGAACACGTGTATTTACGTGTCTACAAAGCCGTCTGGTGACAACAGCTGCTTTCTGCAGATAACTGGCAATCCTGTCCCTTGATGCGTGAGAATCAGACCTTGGGCTAACTTTCTAGCTCTGTTTCCCTGGAAACCCAATAAAGGTAGAATGTCAATGGGTGACTGGGCAACATTACGTGCAATAAAAATGCTGGTCCCTGGCAGCCTGTTTGTGGCCATGAGGAACCATGAAGACATGAGGGAAGCCCACTTGGGGCTTCTGGGGGTCAGTGGCCCTTGACCTGGCATGGCTTTTGCAGTGACCCAGAAGCTCTGCTCATGAGTTGTCTGAAGAGAAGTTGGCTCGCGTGGTGGGCGAGCTTCCGAGCTGGGGATGTCCAGCCTTTCAGAGTGACACCCTCTCCATCTAAACTGTCCCCTGGGAAGGTGCAGACTAGCTGCTGGCTGGCTGTGTGTGCAGAGGCGTGGATCGCTGTACGCAGGGCCTTCTCCAAGGAGAAATGCCCCGGTGTGCTTCCACCCTTCTCCTTCTGAGCTAGCCTGACATTTCCTGGTGCTTCATGTTCTCTGGACATTAGCCCTTGCCTGCAAGACAGAGGTGGCTCCTTCCAAGCTCACTTGCAGTTCAGGTGCTTTCTCACACCTCCCCAAGTTGCGTCCTCCTCAGCACAAGGACAGGGCAGTGCACCTGTGGTCAGCCGGATGACCACTGCATGCAACTGGGACAGGGCTTGGGCAGCGAGAAACCCCGCAGACAGGTTTCTCTGGATGGCTCTCTGTGGTCACTGCCTCTGTAGCGGGGAAGCTTTCAGTTGGGATCAAGGCTGAGGGCTCCTATCACTCCTGGTGAGACGTACCGTGACCCAGGCTGTTTATTTACCTCATTCCTTTCGAAGAAGGATCTTAGTGAGGTGTGAGCTACCTGGCTTGCTGCCTCTTTTTCGCTTCTGGTAGCTGGTGTACAGGTGGGTGACCTGTTGCAAGGTGATTGTGTCTGTTTGCACAGACACAGAGTTAGCTTTAGGGTTCTTTCTTGGTGTTATACATCCCATGGGTGGACAAGGTACAATGCCATGTACACCCCGCCCAGCCCATTAGAGTATCATACAGAGTAGTTTCACTGCCCTAAAAATCTTCTGTGCTTTGCCTGTTCATCCCTCTTCCCATCGTAACCCCTGGCAACCACTGATCCTTTTACTGCCTCCATAATTTTACCTTTTCCAGAATGTCATGGAGTTGGACTCATACAATACGTATGTTGTGGATGAAACTACTCCACTCTCTGATGGAAGGACAGAACACCAGGGACTTTGCCTACTAGACCTGTTTTAACATGTAGACAGTTTGGATGGCGTATCTCAAATTGAGCAGAGGGGGGAAGCTGGAAATGCTTTCGTTTCATACCATCGGCATTCGCCGTACCCTTTCGTTTGTTCCATTTTGCAATTTTTGGCTACAAATCTTTACCTCTCAGGAGGTCTGTATGAACATTTTAATTTATATGTATTTATGTATGAAATAAATACATTTATGTATATGTATGTATAGATACATGTATATATAAAACACAATAATCATATATAAAAATATGAAAATATAGAATATAGTATAAAGTAGATATGATTGTTTTCTTTACATCTATTTTAATCTTTTTTTTTTTCCCCCCAGAAAAAGCATATTATGGGCTTCCTCTGACTTTTCTAGGGAACGTGACTGGTTCTACTTGTTCTACTGGTGGGTTAGAGTTGAGTGTATATACGCCGCTTGAGCACATGGTGGAAATGTCATACGAGGTTTAGTTTTATCAAATCTTTGGTTCACCTCTTCAGTGATAGGCTCTCTATACTTAGCTACACAGAAGGAGCGTATTCTTCTGTTCCAAGGAACACAGCATCTTATCCCTTAGAACACTGCATGCTTTTCTCCATGTTGGCTACCAGAGAAAACTTTCCATAAGAAAGAGACAAAGAAAGAGCAGAGGGTAGGGTGGTGGTTGCGGGGGGGGGGGGGGGTGGGGGTGGGGGGTGGGGGGGGGAGAAATGGGAGGATGTTGAAGGATGCAAACTTGCAACATGTAGGTAAATACTTTCTGGAGAGCTGACCCACCCACAGTGATTACACTCAACGCTGCTGTAATGTTAAGTGTCAAAGTTGCTAAGAGACTAGATCTCAATTGTTTTCAACACAAAAAAGCAATGGCAACTACGGAGGTGATAGCAGTGTTAGCTAACGCTATTGTCGCAATCATATTGCAACATAGAAATGTTATCAAACTGACCCTTTGTATACAGCAAACTCTCACAATGTTATCTGCTAATTATATCTCAATAAGCACAAGGAGATCAACTGCATGCTTTGTGACGACCTAGAGGGGTGGGGTAGGGAAGGTGGGAGGGAGACGCAAGAGGGAGGGGATATGGGGATATATGCATACGTATAGCTGATGCACTTTGTTATACAGCAGCAACTAACACAACAATGTAAAGCAATTATACGCCGATAAAGATTTGAGAAAAAAAAAAGAATACTTACCAAAAAAAAAAAAAGTCAAATACTTTGACCATTTAAAAGAAAAAAGATACAGAAAAAGAGAAGGAAAGCCCGGCAATGAAGTATTACCCATAATGTAGCCTTTGATGCTCTTCCAGGGGAGAAAGAATTACAACCCCTGGTTCCCCGCTGTCCTCCAGACCCCAGGCAGCAAGTCTCATTTCTCCACTACACTTGAGCCCTGTTCCCAAACCCGGTTCCGTTTTGAATCTTAGCATCTCTTCAACGTCCAATCCACATGCTCCCAAATCTCTTAGCATCTCGCGTAGTTACATTCGCTCTCTCTCTGAACTAAATTCTGCATTCCTTGTAGACATCACCCAAGGCAAAAATCTGACATGCATATCTTTGCTTTCCATGTTTAAGAAAGTTGCCTCTAACATACGGCCAGATGCTGCAGTGTGCCCTGCAGCCACGCGTACTTAGGGGGGCTGCCACGGGTCGCTGGCCGGGCTGGAGCGGCCTTGCTAGCGTCTCAAGAAAAGCTGGTTACCTGAAGGGCTGTCTCTGGGCCAGGCCAGCTGTAGGTAAGCGAACGGCTGCTTCTCCGGGGGGGACCAGCCCTCTGGGTCCTCTTGCCGGGAGACACGATCTCAGCTCTGAGTCAAGGACCTCTCTCCGGTGCACGCATGTGCCGGCTGATTCACTCTTCAGAGCAACAAGGATCGTACGGAAACCAAGTTAGGTTGTCCAGAGAAGGGGCCGGGAAGTCCCTGGCGTCTGCTGTCTGCGCTTTTCGGGTTTCTACAGAAGCCCTTCTGTTCTCATTTACAAACTGTAACACTTGCAGAGGGATCTCTGACAACTCTTGCTGGAAACAGGGAGTCTTTCATTCACAAGTAGGTTGAACCCCGCCTGGCCTTTGGTCAATTCAGACGGGGCATTTGCTGGCTGTGTCTCAAAGCAGGGAAGCAGTTGCCTTGAACATCCCTCTGGAACAGTCCTGAAACGTCCTGTTTCTGCCGCCTCTGGCATCCGCCTTCAAAATAAACAGAAGACAGAAAATAGCTCTGACTAAGCTGCAACTACCTCTAGATACAAATGATGTTTAATTACCTGATAACGTGACTCTCGGTGGAAACTCGTTTTTGGCTGCACGCCAATTTCTTTTTCTTTTCTATTCGCTAATGTAAACATTTGTTCTGTACATCTGTGTCTCTATTTCTGCTTTGCAGATAAGTTCATCTGTATCATTTTCCGAGATTCCACATCTATGTGTTAATATACGGTATTTGTTTTTCTCTGTCTGACTTCCTTCACTCTGTAAGACAGTCTCTAGGTCCACCCGCGTCTCTGCAAATGGTGCAGTTTCGTTCCTTTTTATGGTTGAGTAAGGTTCCATTTATAGATGTACCCGATGTATCTACAAGCAAATCAGTTACCCCCCAAAAGACCCCTCCGGGGAAGAAGGGGGTATTTGGAGGCAGGAGAAGACCTGACTCTAGCTCGCCTTGTCAATGTGACTATATCGCACCCCAAAGCTGGTGAAAACTGGGAAGAACAGGGATTGAAATTACTTATACCTGGTTGGTGGATTTTGGATGCAGCTTTCTGGGACAAAAAAAGACAACTTGGAAAACCTGCAGTCATGAGAACAGTGAACTTACTGTGAGTCACTCATGCACGTCCGATGCTAGGTCACCAGCACTTTCCTGAACTTTCCAGAAGGTGCAGGCAGAAAGTTTCTGCCCAGGTAGGTTGTGACTGCCACCTGGCTGCACAGTAAAATGCATCTCGAATTCAGAAATACTATCATGAGGGTGTTGCCAATAAAATTTCCTATGCTGCGGGCTGTCTCTTCACTCTCTTGGCCGTATGCTTTGACACACACCGGTTTTTAATTCTGAGGCAGTAAAATGTATCTATTTTTCCCTCTTTGATCGCTTGTACTTTTGGTGTCATAGCGAAGGAATCATTGCCAAGTCCGAAGTCATGAAGCTTTAACCCTGTATTTTCTGGTAAGAGCTTTGTACTTTTAAGCCCCCTTTTTTAGGTCTTTGCTCCATTTGGAGTTCATTTAGGGGTCTATCCACGCAGTGGCATATTACGGTCATCAAAAGGATTGAAGCACGGACACAGGCTTCAACGTGATGAACCTCAAAAACGTGATGCTCAGTGAGAGAAGCCAGACACAGAAGGACACACAGTGTACGATTTCATTGATATAAATTGTCCAGGATAGGTAAAGCCATAGAGATTTGGGGCTGGACACGTTGAGTGGTCACCAGGGACTGGAGAGAGGTGATGATGAAGGGGGACTCTTACTGGGTAAGGGGTCTCCTTTCGGGATGATAAACATGCTTTGGAACTGGATAGAGGAGGTGCTTATACAACATTGTGGGTGTGTTAAACCCTCTGAATGGTAGAGTTCACAATGGTAAGTTTTGTGTTATGTGTATTTTAGGACAATCAAAGAAACGAAAAAAGAACCTGGGGATAAAAATGTCTGCTGTAGAACAGAATAATAGAGTTTGTAACTTGCCCCAAATTCCATTTCTAGTAAGTTGTTTGATCCACGGCAGTGGTTGACCTGAACGTGTCCACTTAATTATCCTGCCACTTCCCCTGAGAGAAAAGATGTTGAATTTGACCGCTTCCTTTAATAAGGACACGCTGGGTCCTGGGACCCTTTGTTGGGACCTGGGACCCTTTGAGGCAGTACTGCAGTGCTTGCCCCTGGACACGCCTCTCCTTAAGCGACGAAATACAAAGAAACTCTATGGGACTAAAAATAACTGCATGCATGCGCAGTTGGGACAAATTCTGCACCCAAAAGATACAAAGAGACCAAAAAAACACAACTGCCACTATTGAAGAGCGGGGAGCAAACACAGGTGTCGGGAGCAAAACCAGGGTACTACGCATGCCCCCTGCACACAGCACCACCTAAGGGGTGGGCAGACCACCCAAGCCTCCCCTCCAGCCCGACCCCTGGACACACCCCTACCCTCACCTCATATAAGGAACAAGTTTGCCCCCCCTTGTTCCCAGCAAGCAAGGGAACCTGTTACTTTTGTGAAGTTCAGAATTAGTCTTTTATTATTTTTTTTTGAGAGGGTATCTATTGTAATTCTCGAAGGGAGATGTGCAGCTCATATCATTGCAATGAATAAATTAACTCTAAGTATTAAAAATCTTTGGTTGACACAGAGCCTAACAATTTGCCAGAGACAAGGATTTTCTTAGGTCACATTTACCTCGTAATGGCTCTAATTTAAGTTTTTATTAGTAGAATTTTTCTTAGTGAAGAGCAAATGTAGAGGGATTGGGTCTGTCTCAGCCGATGCAAAAACTGAATTTATCTTAATTGTTAGGGAAAAAAAGAATGTTTTTAGTAACAGATGTATTTAAAATTTTCCATTTTGTTGAGTATTCTCTTTAATACTTTATAATACTAATGATTCAAGGGTCATCGAATAGCAGGTGGTTTGGAGGACCTTCGGAATTTATGTGAATCTCTTTAGAAATCCCTTGTATAATTGGGGAACCGTATGGTAAAGACATCATCCAATCTGTTAAATTCCTTCCGGTGGGGAATTAGTAAAATAAAGCAACGAGGAAACTGCCTCCTCACTTTTCATTATTAATGTATTTAAATTAGAAAAAAAGAATAGAATCACAGAGCTTCTATTCTGAATCAATAACCCTTTGAATGCGAAAGTCAGAATCTTGCGTCATTCATATTACCCAAAAAGATAATAGTAAATGGGGACATTTATGGCTGTGTCACTATTGGGGGTGGAAGGGGGCTGCTGGCACGTGGTGGATGGAGACCAGAGAAGCTGCTCCACAGCCCCAGTGCCCAGCACGCCCCGCATCAGAGGGTCATCCAGCTCCAGATGTCAGTCGTGCTGAGGCTGAGACACCCTGACCAAGCACGGAGACCCCGTCTGTCTATGTGTCTTTCTATCTATGTATCAATCATCTATTTATTATCTATCAACCATCTAATATCTATTTTTATTTTATTTCTTTTTTTCTTCTTTCCTTCTTTCCTTCCTTCCTCCCTCCCTCCCTTTCTTTCTATTATCTATCATCTACTGAGTATGTATCTATCATCTATAATCATCTATTTATTTATCAGCTATTACTTATCTATCAACTATCTATCATCTGTCTATCTATCTATCTATCCAGCCATCCATCACCTCTATCTACCTATCTGTCTCTCTCTCTATCCATCCATCCATCACATCTATGTCTCTATCTCTCTATCTAACTATCTATCTATCTCTCATCTAACTATTTATGTCTCTCTATCTATGGCAGTGATTTGCAACCAGAGACAATTCTACTTCCCTACAGACACTTGGTGATGCCTAGGGACATTTTTTATTGTCACAATTTTGGAGCTGCTCCTGGCACCTGGTGGGTGGAGACCAGGGAAGCTGCTCTGCACCCCACAGGGCCCAGCACGCCCCGCATCAGAGACTCATCCAGCCCCACATGCCAGTAGTGTTGAGATGGAGAAACAATGGTCTAGGACATTACCTGACTCTCCAGGTGTGCCTGTTCCCTTCATGTCACATCCACACATGAACTTTTAGCTCTTTATACATCACCGGGGAGTTTGGTTTATCCAAATTGACTCTCGCCCACCTCCAAGCTTTGGTTCTGAGCACAGAGCAGAAACAGAGGATGCAGAGGCTAAAATGGAGAGTAGCGTCAATTGTTCTTCTCCGCTTTGGTAGAAACTTCTGAGTTTGGCTGAATCATGCCCGGAATCATGTAATTCTGGCTTAGCCTCACCGACTGTTCCCATCAGGATATCGTGGGGATCCCACTGGGCATCAAGCCATTTTTAGGGGTCCACTTTGCAGGTCGACTGTGGGTTTGGTAGATAATTACACATTTTCCAGGTGTGTTAGGGAAGGAGGGAAGGTGCTTCTCTTTCATTGGAAGAATACAGGCACTTCCGAGATGGGTGTCAGCTGGAATATTTTAGTTCGTGAGTATTAATAGAGGGAATTTCTAAAAATTAAAGTATATTTGATTTACAGTATCGTGTTAGTTTCAGGTGTACAGCACAGCGATTCAGATGTATACATACTCTTTATATATATATTCTTTTCCAGATTCTTTTCCTTTATAGATTATTACAAATTATTGAGTAGAGTTCCCTGTGCGATAGGACCTTGTTGCTTATCTATTTTATACATAGTAATGTGTATATGTTAATCCCTAACTCCTAATTTAGGGATAAATTAGGAGGCAACATTTTAATTCGTGGAGGGCTGTGTTTAAATTTATTAGTTTGACCTTGAGTTGCACCCTGCTCCTGTAGCCCATTTCATCAGTGGAAAATGGGATCAAGGATGTGATTACTGTCCCGCCTCATGGAGAAGTGGAAAAGCTTAGGGAGAGACCATGCCGGTGGCATTGCTATATCCTTGGATGAAACGTCCCGTAAAAGTAATTACTCTTTTCAGTTCAGCTACGATTGGGAAATGCTTATAGAATTACACAGCTTTACCATCAAAGAGACCCAGGAGATCAGGAGTACACCCTTCTTATTTTGAAGGAAGTTACATGGAATTCTCTAAGAATGAATGCATTCCAATTTATGTAGCCTTTCGTCTTCACAATGCACATTTCAGGTGATTTCAGTTTGACTCAATACAAAAATAGTGTTGCAATTAACCTCCTTATGCCTGCTTGTTAACTGTCTGTTTCTCCAAGGTTAAAGGTACAAATTCTCAGTTTCAGCTCACCATCATTAAAAAAATTTTTAAAAATATTTAGTGGCAACTTACGCTCATAAAAACTTTCATCAGTGCCGGGGGGGAAGGTAACGTTCTTTGAATCCTTGTGAAAACCGCATACTTATCAAACTTGAAAAAATATTGGTGATTTGATAGTGAGGCATACTACCTTATGATTCTTAAAATTGACTTGTTTTCTCGTTGCTGAGGAAGCTAAGCATATATTTATGTACTTATTGATCTTTTGTGTGTCTTCTATGAATTGCCTGTTGACACCCTATGTCTTACTTTTCTGTTGTACTTTGTTCCTTTTCTAATTTTTTTCATAGATATTATTGTAGATGTCTCCTTCTTTGAACATGCCATTTTTGCTTTGCTGTGTTTATCTCTTGTCACATGGACTTTTTTCTTAATTACTTGTATTTGTTTCCTGGGGTGGCTGTAACAAATAACACCAAATTTGGAGGCTGGCAACAATAGGAATCCATCCTCCCCCATTCTGGAGACCAGACGTCTGAGGTCAAGGTGTCCCAGGGCCGTACTCCCTCCAGAGGCTCCAGGGAAGGGTCCTTCCTGCCTCTTCCAGCTTCCGGGGGCTCCAGGCATCCCTGGGCTTGTGGCCGCCTCCCTCCCGTCTCTGCCTCCATCTTCACGTGGCTTCTCCTCTGTGTCTGGGTCTCTCCTCTTCTGTGTCTTAGAAGGATCCTGTCTTTGGATTTAGGGCCACCTTCATCCAGGAGGACGTCAATCTCACATCCATCACTTCATCACGTCTGCAGAGACCCTATTTCCAAATAAGGTCCCATTCACAGGAACCTCCATATAAGTACCCACTGAGATATCCACGACTGATCCATGTTGCAATTTCTGAGTCATTGGGAGTTAACCACTAAAGACGAAAGCATTAAAATCTGGAATATTTTTAAAACGTTTTTCCCAGCTTCATTGAGACAGAATGGACGTATAACACTGTGTAAGTTGAAGCTGTGCGGGGTGATAATTTGTTATCTGTAAACATGGCAACGTGGTGACCATATCGAGGTTTGTTGACACATCCAACACCTCGCATAGTTACAAGCTTTTTCCCCTTGTTTGGAAGGTCCACTCCACCATCCAAAACACTGGGGGCTTGTGACTCTCTCTGATGGAATATAGGACAAGCACATTTGCACAAGTATTTTGTACACCAGCCTTTCACCCATTCGCGGATGTAATCCTTGTGTTGGCCAATGTGTTTCCTCGTCTTTCTTAGGTGCAAACCATGAATAACACAGTCTTATCTAATAGTTTTTTGGGGGGTGCTTCGAATGAAGTAGGTGACTTTGGCCGCCTCTTTAAAGAGAGCTAAAAAATAACGCTAGTTTGTAAAATCGTATTTGTGTATGATGTGTCAGCCTCATGCATTACTTACCTATCTTTAATAAAATTCTATGTTAAAATTTGAAAAAAATATAGGAGGCTATGGGGGATGGGGTGGGAGGACAGGCAGAAGTGAAGCAGCTTTTGGTAGAAAGGGACTTCTTGATATTTCTTAAAATCTGGAATTGTTAAGTACAAAATTTTGAGGCAATAGGAGCTCCCTTATATCATGAAGATAACTTTGATTTCTTTCTATTTCACAAATAACTTTTATTCCTTGCCGGTTAGAAAGAACTTTCCACTGGCGGCTAAGACTGCCGGTTGTGACTCTTACCTGTGTGGACTGGAGAGGCACTTATCAAATTTGGGTGGGAACAGCAATGACTGGTGAATCTTAAAAGAAGCGGTTCTTGCCTCTCTCCCCGAGCTCTTGGGAATCTCTTGATTCCTTGGGTGTGCACTTACTGAAATGCCATGTCCTATGTTAAGCGGTGGGGTTGGGAAGATGAAAAAATATGGCTTTTCAATTTGCAGCCACATGGATGGACCTAGAGATGATCATACTGAACGAAGTAAGTCAGACAGAGAAAGACAAATACCATATGATGTCACTTATATATAGAATCTAAAATATGACGCAAATAAACTTACCTACAAAACAGAAACAGACTCACAGACACAGAGAACAGACTTGTGGTTGCCTAGGGGGAGGGGGTGGGGGAGGGATGGAGTGGGAGCGTGGGGTTAGCAGATGCAAACTAGGATATATAGAATGGGGACCAAATCTAAAGCAGAAGTCTTGACCGGGGGTCGTGGGGCGGAGAGAATGGACCACGGGTCAAAGGCTGGGGTGTGGGCTTCACCAGTCACTCCCGGGCTGTCAGCCTCTAGAGATGCTACATGGTAGCGCCTCACTGGAGGTCAAAGACTAGAAGATGGCCCTGGGAATCGCGCACACACACACACACACACACACACACACGATTGAGTCAGAGACCTCATACGGCATCCCGGGTCTTCAATTTACCAGCCTTGTGAAAGTCATTTAAACTGTGTGATTCCCCAAGTCCCTGTCCCGTAAAACAGGACCACTAACATTAACCCTCGGAGGCAAGCCAGGTAAAGTATTCTGAGGACCCACAGGGATCCTGTGTTGTAGAAATGCCTTGGGGATGAGGAAGCCCTGTGAACCGTTTGTTTGGGAGGCTTCACGGAATGTTCGTGACGAGGAAATCCAGACCCAACATTGTCCTCCTGATGGCGGACGACCTCGGGGTGGGAGACTTATGCTGCTACGGTAATAACTCAGGGATGTAAAGAAACCGCCAAGAAAGAAAGATAGAAAGAAAGAAAGAGAGAGAGGAAGGAAGGAAGGGGGGAGGAAAGAAGGAGGAAAGAAAGAAAGGAAGAAAGAAAGAAAGATGGAAAGAAAGAAAGAGAGAGAGGAAGGAAGGAAGGGGGGAAGAAAGAAAGAAGGAGGAAAGAAAGAAAGAAAGAAAGGAAGGAAGAAGGAAAGAAAGAAAAAAGAAAGAGAGGAGGAAAGAAAGAAACGGCCCCGCCTGTAGCTTATAGCTGTGGTGCTCTGCCAGCCACATCTCTGCCTTTGAGGAGGGCGGCTCGTGGGGAGCAGTTTCCACTGAGAACAGCAGAGGGGGCCCTATGAAAGGTGCAAAACATCAAGAGAGCATTTGGGATCCCGGTCACCTGAGTCTATACTTGTTGCTGTTTTTATTTCTGTGCTAAAATACACAGGACGCAAAATTCATCTTTTTAACCAATTTAAAGCTAGCAATGCAGAAGCTTAGAGTAAATTCACAATGTTTTACACCCAACACCTCTGTCTAGTTCCAAAACATTTTCATCATCCCCAAAAGGCAACCCTGGACCCATTAAGAGTCACTCCCTCTTTTTTCCTCCTCCCAGCCACTCATCTCCTTTCTGTTTCTATGAATTTGCCCATTCTGGAAATTTTATGTGAATGGGATCATACAATGTATTAGATTGCTAAGGCTACCGTAACCAAGGACCACCGACAGGGGGAGAAGGGGTTAAATAACAAAACTTAATTTTTTCACAGTTTTGGAGACTAGAGGTCCAAGATCAAGGTGTTGGCAAAATTGGTTCCTTCTTTTATTTTGTACTGAATCTTGTTTTTCCCCTTCCCCACCGCCCCAGAATTGAGGTCTGATTCAGAGTGAAATGCCCATTGACATTTGAATTTTGAATAATCAATGAATACATTTTTGGTACAAGTAATGACTCATGCGATATTGGGGATGTACCTATACTAAACAATTATTTGTTCTTCATGTGAAATACCAATATGACTGGCCATCCTGGTGATCCTAGACCCCAAAGGACATCTGCATGTGACATATAGGAAGTACAGAAAGAAAAGGGAAGTACAGAAAGAAAAGGGACTACCTGGGAAAGACTGGAATCATGGAGAGCCAGAGGAGAAATTTCCAGGATGTTGGGATGAATCCTGGGGTTGTCAGAGTCTCCTAGAGTCCACGGTTCAAGGTGTGGCAAGTTTTACTGCATAAATCCCTTACTTCAACGAACTCCAGTGGGAGACCCAAGAGTTTCCATCCAGCCAGATACCCATCCACACGCACGTTCATTCATACTCATTGCATCCCCCATCATTAAAATCTACATTTGTGTATCTATCTATCTATTATCTATCTATCAATCATCTATCTATCTATCCATCTATCATCTATGTCTATCTATCTATATGTCTATCTATATGTCTGTCTGTCTATCTATCATGTGTCTATCTACCATCCATCTATCTATCCTGTATCCTGTATCCATCTATCTATCATCTATGTCTATCTTTCTATATGTCTATCTATCTATTATCTATCTACATGTCTGTCTATCATCATCTATGTCTATCTAGCTATATGTCTATCTATCTATCATATCTTTCTATCATCTCTATTATCTATCATCTACGTCTATCTATAGCTATCTATGTGTCTATCCTAACAGATCCTGGGCGACCATCTTGGAAACGATCCATTGACAAAAAGATACGTTCACAAAAGGTGGAAGCATTTCTCTGCTGCTTCTTGTCCTAGGGGTTCCAGCACATCCTTATTTTATCACCTTGGGAGAAGATGCCTTTTGGATTTAGGATGTGGTGGAACAGAATCTTAGAAGTTTAGCCTAAGGAAGCTCTTCTGAGACCGGCTCACCTCTTGTTTGATGGGTGAAGGACACAGGTTATATAAGCTTCTATTAAGACCACATCGTAGAGTGAATGGGGCTCTGATTGTTTCTCTCTTCCTTTCTAGTTCCTCTGGTCACATGTTGAATAAAAAGCTGCAGAAAAAGCAAGCCTTCCATTCGGCCTCATTCTCAAGTCCCCTCTGAGTACATACCTGTGAACGCACCTGACTACACACCAGCCCCTTCACCTCCTTGTTTATACTTTATTTTTTACATGAAATGAACAGAGGGCTAAATATTCTAGCAACGTTCCCAGGCAGTCCTTGGGAGTCTTTTTTGTTTTTATTTTTTTTAATTTATTTATTTTTTGCAGTACGCAGGCCTCTCACTGCTGTGGCCTCTCCCGCTGCGGAGCACAGGCTCCGGACGCGCAGGCTCAGCGGCCACGGCTCACGGGCCCAGCCGCTCCGCGGCACGTGGGATCCTCCCGGACCGGGGCACGAACCCGCGTCCCCTTTATCGGCAGGCGGACTCTCAACCACTGCACCACCAGGGAAGCCCAATAGGTGTTTTTAATCATTAGATTATTTAACCACTAGGGGGCACACTCATATAGCTGCGAACTTGTCTGACTCAAAATCCTGAAACAACTTTTTTAAATGTATACATTTCTTTCATTTCTATAAAGGTAGCATAAGGTGTTTTTTTTTTGTTTTTTTTTTAAGGATCTTGACATGGATTCTGGGACTACCAGGGGCTTGCTGGGGTCACGCAGCTGACCATGACAAGTCAGTTTAAACTTCATTCCTAAAAAAGGAATTTGCAAGGGAGAGACGCTTTTCAACTTTTCACCTTCAATTGGATCAAGAAGTTCACCCCCACCTGCCTTGTGTATCTTAAAGAATATAATTTATAGATGCCTCTCAAACCGGTAATAACTTTGGTGGGATAGGATGTATGATGTAAGTGTTCCGATAGGAAGAGCAGAAAGCAAAAGTTACAGAAGAACAGACAGAGGGAATAATCGAAGTGCGTGACTTAATATCTGGATTTTTCTGAGTAATATATTGATGACAATGTATTTGACTCATTCATCCCGTCGCTGGAGAGCGTTAATTGAGCACTTAGTAGTAGTCCAGCCACCTCTGGATGGAGCAATGGACATTTTCCATTTCCCTGCTGGCGGGTGTCAGCCCGCTGAACCTCTCCTGGAATGTGAAACGTGGCCTCTTGGACAAGCTTCGGTCCTTATCAAAAGCATCTCTGAAATTTTAGGTGGGGCTGGACAAGCACAGACCTGCTCCTAGACTTTTCATGGTTAAGGTAAGAGCTTTATTTTAGCTGAGCACTGAGAGACGGAACAGAACCAGCATTGCAAGGAGCCGGGAGTGGAGGAAAAGACGAGGAACTGGGGTTTATGGCCAAAGCGGTGGGGCGTCCAGCAACCCTGTGCTGGTCTTTGTAAAATGGGAGAATGATGGTGGAGGTCCCGAAGATGATGGTAAGCAGCTTATAGGATGTTCTAAATGGGAAGGGAAGACCTTGGTGGGTTATAAGGAAAGCATGGCTTTCCTGACACTCATTCTAGCTGCCATGTGGGGAGATGCAGAGAATGGGTGGTGGGAAGTAATACCCAGTAAATCGGGGACTGTAGGGGACATGCTGGCAACAGTAGGCTACGTGGGCGAGGATGGTAGACCTGCCCGGAGTAACGGCACAAGAAAGACCAAAGAACGCCATGACTGAGGAAGCCAACTGGTGTGGGTGGAGGCAGTCTCCCATATATTTGAGACCCATATTGGCAATGGGAGTAACCAGACTTGCTGGTCATTGATTGTGGGCTGGGGTGCAGAAGAACAGACAGGATACTTATCACTGATGACTTCTTGTTTTCTTGTTTGAGCCACTGGAGGGATGCTGGTGCCATTTGCAAAGATGGTGCTTGAGGGAAAAACCTACACACGGCAGGCTCTGAGTTCGAGATGCTCTCACCAAGAGACCCAAGTGGAAATGCCAAGGGAAGGCTGGATGTGAGGACCTCCTTGGTCTGGAGATGAGAAAGAAGCTGTTGGGGAGACTGGTTCCAGCCACCCCTGTTGGTTTCCTTGATCATGTCCTGCGCTAGTTCAAACTGGCTCTTGCCTTCTGAGGACATGAATTCAACAAGTTCACTCTTTATTTCTCCTCTGAGGCTCCAAGAACGCCAACCGATGCTCCTTTTAAGAACAGAGTAAATTCAACGTCACTTGCCGTCTGTGCCGATAAAGTTATTACCTAACTTTAGGTAGGTAAAGGGACTGATGCGTGACCAGGTGAAATCAGGGATTGACCATCTCTCTTTTTTTCCCCCAGAAAATCATTGCCAATTTAATTAAGAATATTTAATATTTGGGGTAAACTAATATAGTCACGGTACCCAAATATGTTGCCCAAAGGACTCCTTCCTTAGTGTTACTGCGCTATGGACAAAATCTCATAAAAGCATTTCTGTAGAGCAGTTTTTGTTACCTTAGCAGAGCTGTGTCTGTAGCTAGATCGTGAGATGGCATTGTGACATGGAACTGAGCATTACGGCGATCTTAGATAAAATACTCTTCTAGGAGGGTAGTGAAGTGGTGGTTCCTGGTGGCATTTTAGGAGAAAAAATCAGAAGCTGTTTCTACATTTCAACTCTTAGAATATGACCACACCTCTTTTTTTTTTTTTTTTTCCTATTGGCAATATGACATTTTTTTTCTTTTTTCCTTTTTCAGGTACTTCAAAGAACTTGCCATGATATTCATGATAAAGAGGTCCTGTTAGTGCTACCAGAAAAAAACCCTTGTGAAAGAGGCAAGTAAATACAATTCAAAATAGACAACGACCTCCAAACCCAACTTCATTGCATGGAATTGAGATTCCAGAGGAGTAGAAAGTAACCAGAGGCAGAGAACCATTTCTTATGCGTGATTCCAACGCTCAAGAGGATGAAAGAATTCTTATTTACACGACTTATGACCACATCTGTTTTGATGTCATTATTTTAGCTCATGAATTCAAGGCAGCTTGGAAGCCGATCTTTCACCTGTTTTATATATTCATTCAACAAACACTTAGGAGAGTGTGCTAAGGACTTGAACAGTTCCTACCTAATGAATGCTGGGAGAAGTGAGTTTCCATAGGATGCAAGATGGATGGACATAGAGTTACACCCTCCTGGCTGTCAAGTGGGTTTTGGACTAAACAAGAGTGGGTCTTGAGGAGATGCCAATGAGAAAGGCATTGTAATCAGGAAAGTAAGAGATGATAAAACCTTCAATCTGGCCCCTGGCATCAGAGCTGGAAGGGTTTAGGGAAAGTGCCGATGAAGCCCAGACATACACAGTATCACTTCAAAACGGCCACACAGCCTCTTCCTCTTTTCCAGGAGAGGTTTCTGCATCAAGGGACCAAGGAGACGGGTGTAGCTAAAAACTTAAAAGGCAGGAGTTCCAAGAAAGTGTTTGTATGAATTTCCTGGGGCGGCTGTAACAAAAATGGCCACAAACCGTGAGCTTAAAACCACAGGCATCCATCCTCCCCCATCCTGGGGACCAGACGTCTGAGGTCAAGGTGTCCCAGGGCCGCGCTCCCTCCAGAGGCTCCAGGGGAGGGTCCTTCCCGCCTCTTCCAGCTTCTGGGGGCTCCAGGCGTCCCTGGGCTTGTGGCTGCCTCCCTCCCATCTCTGCCTCCGTCTTCCCGGGGCTTCTCCTCTGTATCTGTGTCTCTCCTCTTCTGTCTCTTAGAAGGACCCTGTCATTGGAGGTAGGGCCACCCTCCTCTAGATGACCTCATTTCAAAATCCTTCACTTTATTCCATCTGCAAAAATCTTTTTTCCAAATAAAGTCACTTTCAAAAGTTCTGGGCTTAGAACCTGGACGTATTTTTTTAGGAGTCACCATTCAAACCACTACAGTTTCCATATTAGGTATTTGCCTGGCGGCCAGTGGATTAAGGTGGGTTTCTGTGTGTTTTTAAAGGTTGAAAAGGCAGCAATAATAATAATGTTATTCCTGACATACCTCTTGGTATGTTAGCACAATAAAATTTCCCTAGATTTGCTTAATGAATCTTTACAATAAACAGCAAGGAATCGACTGTTCCCTGTTTGATTTGAGTCTTGGATGCAGTGAAGGGAAATCTTAAAAGTCATTAAAAATCTCACTACCTCCTGATGGCTCACCAGACACCTTTCATCCTTCAGAAACAGCAACAGAAATATAATTTCCAAGAGAGAAAGCGAACAGAATTCCACGTCGACATCCACGTCAATGGAAAACGTAGCTCGGTAGACATGGCTAGGAAAACGAACAGAGAGTAATTTTCAAGATTTCCTTTCATTAAAAACAAAGCTTGCTGGTTCAGAGATAAAGGAAAGTAAAGTGCATTTTTTTTTTTTTTTTGGTAAAGGAAAGAATCCTAAGATTTGGAGTAAACTGCTTGATACTGGCAGGAAAAACGTGGCTGGAAATATAAAAGTGCTATCTTAGTTCAAGGTGACTCTGCAATGGTTCTTTGAAACTCCTCTTATAGCCTATGTTAATCTGATTGATCTATGCAATATAAGAGCACAGGAAAGCCATAGGGACCCATGCTTTACACGTCCATGTGGGATTCTGTGTATAAAAAATGTGTCTATCAATACAGGTTATTGGTAAAATTAAATAAACACTCTTGGTCATCATGCCTTTCTGGGTTTGCCAACGCTTGGTATACACCCAACTCCAATTCTAGAGGATGTATATTATCTCTCACATCATGGATCAGAGCAGATTTTCAAAAACCAAGCGGAAATTCCACTCCAATGAAAAAAAATTCTTCCATTTCAAATAGTATAAGCCCAACTGGTGCTTTTGAAACAACGGGATCAACTCAGAGTCTAAACTCTGCAGTTCTGTAATCATCAGCTGTAGAGCTGAAATATTAACGGAAATTGCTAAAATGTTGGAAAAACTCTGAACAGATGGATATACCATGAACCATAAGATGTCCATGACCTTTACCAAAAGCAGGGGAGAGTCATTTTAAAATTTGATGATGAAACGACAGCTAGATGTTTTTAAAAGGTCTATGGCAAATTTTATTTATATCAGACAAATGTTAAGTTAATCATTGCCTCTGGTTAATGCATATCCCAGATCTTGTGACGTTGTGCATGAAATCTAGACTCACTCGCTGTTTTTGCAGAGTTACGTGGAATTGTTTATTGAGTCTAAACGGAATCACAGCTTAGCTGCCTTCCGTGCTGAAGGGCTCTGATCACTTCCTGAAGGGAAAAGAATGTGAACTCTTTGCAAAAGCATCCTACACAGCACATTCTCTCGGAAATGCAGTGGCTATTAGATTTTTCATGTTTGTGTCCATGTGGTCACTTGGAAATGTGATGAATTTCTACAGATAAATAGTTAGATGAGACATAGATAGAGGGCGATAGATAGATAGATAGATAGAGATAGGGATAGACATAGATAGATAGAGATAGATGACAGATAGACAGATACATATGATAGATAAATGGCTGGACAAGTGGGATGGAAGAATGGATGTCTGAATAGGTAAATAGATGGGAGATACAGAGATGACAGATAGGTAGATAGATAGATAGATGGACGATAGGTAGCTAGAAGATGGACAATAGGTAGATGACAAATCACTTAATGATATTAGAAGATGGATAGATAGATAGATAGATATAAATAGATAACACAAAACGTCTGACCAACAAGATAAAGGACAGAATAAGTCTACTGAACCTAAGCTTTCCACATACCCCTGCGTCTGCTGGCCATCCGCTTTCTCAGGCGCAAGGGGTAGGCTCAGACTTTTCACACCCAGAGCCCTCACACCTGGCCGTTCTCTGCAGCGAGGTGCCTATTTACACCAGGAATAGCGGCACTTACGATGGGACCATAAAAGTAAATGCAGAAGCTGCCTTACGGTGGAGGGAGGGCAATGGGACTGGGTTTCAGCTACCGTAGCAACTGTCCTGTCTGTTTCTCTGCCCTGCGTGACCTCAGCCCTCGGCCAGGCAGTCCCCCTGACTCAGCTCTAGATGGGCCCCTGTTCTTTATGCCTCACAGGGACCCACAGGGAAATTCATAGAATATCCCATGAGTAACCGACATGGTATTTAGTAGCATCATTCATTCACAAGTCAATCAGATTGAAGTGAACACATTTGAATATGCTAAGCCCGTCGAACACAGAAATCCCTTCCGGTGAAGCAGAATTGCGTCATCGAACCAGTTACGGTGAGGAAAAAAAGTCATACAGTCAAAAAGTTAAGCCGCTTTTAAAAATATATGTGATTTTGTTTAGAGTTTGTTTTACACATAGATGTAGGAAAGCATGGAGGACTTTCTTTTTCTAACTTTTTGTTTTATATTGGAGTACAGTTGATTTACAAAGCTGTGTTAGTTTCAGGGGTACAGCAAAGTGATTCAGTTATACATAGACATGCATCTGTGCTGTTTCAGATTCCTTTCCGATTTAGGTTGTTGCATAGCACTGAGCAGAGTTCCCTGTGTTATAGGATAGGTCCTTAGGGCTTTCTGTCTTGTATGCCTTGCACGCAGAGTTCGTATCCTAATAAACACCTAGGTCGAGTTTGTCAAATGAATCAACGAATACGCAAAATGACTGGCGTTGAGCCCCGGGCCTCGCTTGGCATCGGGTACGACACAACGTTTTCCAATATACGTCAACGTTTTCACAGATAGTAAACTCTATTATTATTACTGTTAGTAGACTTTACTTTTTAGAGCAGTTTTATGTCCACAGAAAAATTGAGCAGAAAAGGGACTTCCCTGGAGGTCCAGTGGTTAAGACTCCATCTTCCAATGCAGGGGCGTGCGGGTTTGAGCCCTGGTCGGGGAGCTAGGATCCCACATGCCGCGTGCAGTGTGACCAAAAATTTTTTAAAAATTGAGCAGAAGATACAGAGATTTTCCATACGCCCCTTACACCCCAGCACCCATGCACAGTCTCCCCCACTATCAACATCCCCACCAGATGGTACATTCTTTATGAGTGATGAACCTACATGGACACGTCATCATCACCCAGAGGCCATGGTTTACCTTAAGTTTCACTCTTGGTGTTGTACATTCTGTGGGTTTGGACAGATGTGTAATGACATTACAGTGTCAGAGTATTCTCACTGCCCTAAAATTCCCCTGTGGTCCACCTATTCATCTCTCTTCCCTTCGTAACCCCTGGCAACCACGGATAATTTTACTGTCTCCCTAGTTTTGCTTCTCCCAGAATGTCATAGAGTTGGAATCCTACAGTACATGGCTGATAATCAATTTTTGAAGCAATATACCAAATTCTTTTCTTGGAAAGGAAACGTTTCTTTCTTTGATCAAAGCAATGCTTGAACCGCCGCCATGTGTCCGACATTTTATTGACATTACCTCATTTAATTATTCCAACATCCTCGTGAATTAGGTCTTAACATCAGCGTAGCTCAGAGATTCCAAGTTCAGGCAGGATAGGAGGGAGGGAGGGCTCTGAATCGCAACCCCTGTGTCATTCACTCCATCGTTGCTTAAGGACACCCTAGAGTCTGCTGTTGACTTTTAGGGTCAGTGACCTTACACTCACTCTATCCCTAGCCAATCATGTGTTCTGAGACCCCTTAACATCTCCTCGGAGCTGAGATTTCATAGAAGTTAAATGTCCTAAGGTGAGGGGTCTTATTTAGGAAACAAGAACAAGGCTACCTGAGTATACAATTCATGTTTTATCATTCTGCTTGACTGTATTTCCTACGTACAAGTGGGGAAGACCCAAATAATTTTGGACAAATGCCTTGTGCAGACACAGCTATTAGAAAAATCAAAGGAGGCAGGGCCTCATTTAATAGGCAAAACGTTCTGCCTGGTTCTATGCACACACGGGAGAAGTCTTGAACTTTCATTTGGTAGCATAATTGGAAAGAATTCTTTCCTCTCTCTTGGGCATCGTATGTGGATTCTACCCTACCTTACAGTTTTGGGCAATCAAATAAAACACAAAAAGGTTATGGATCTTGTCATATCCTGCCTAAATTAAACAAGAGAGCGATTCAGAAATTTCTGAGGGGCTCCGGGGGACTCATTGGGTCTGTCCCGAGTGTGTGAATTTGTATGGGAATCCCAGAGTTTCCTCTTTCTTCAGATCCCCTTCCCTTCAGTCCTCTGGGGCCCCTTCTCATAATTAGTAGCTTGCAAGTCCCTTCCTGCCCTTCCACTGAAGTTCCTATAACCTCACCGCATGCAAATAAAAAAGGGAATATGCGATGTCTACGTACAATAAAGGAGAATTAAAGGTGAACGAGCTCTGTTATCATTGGTATGCCCGTGTAAATGCTTGGGCGCGGGATTTCACCAAGCTTGTGTGAAAGTAACCACATGCTTGGGTTAGCTCCTACTGAACAGATCTGAGTTTAAGAGACATAGGAAGGGAAAACGCCATTTGTATAAGATGGTGCACACATGAGGCAAACAACTGGAGGGATGGACACACAAATATCATCAAGGGGTAGGAAAATAAACACAGATGACAAATATTTGTGTAGGACAGTCCAACGGAACATCAGATGGACATAGCCACAGGCGGCCAAGAAAAAGCACAGATGGTGAAGAGATGTCAAAGAAAGCAGAGACTGTTTTCACCCTGGAAGCGGGCATGGTTCTACGTGTAGAATCCAGGTAGGTTCCCGTGTCTTGATCGCGGAAGCAGGGATGCCGAGGTCAGCAGGAAGCAACCGCTTCCCCTGCCTTTGCGGCCCCACACTCTCGCGCTCAGGTGTTTGCGGACAATAAACGTGTCAACGTGCGTCTGTGATGTCTGCCCTGGGTTTTTCCCCAAAACAAAAGCAGGTCTGCTCTTGAGCGCTCAGATTCCATCAGTGGCGCACTGCCAAATGCTGAGCTATGCAAACAGGGCAGGTCCTCCCTCCAAAGAGGGGAAAGAGGTCTCAACTTGTCTCAGAACCTTTCTGATTACATTGATTCCGTGGTGCTTTGGCTTCCAAGTTATTTTTCAAGCTGTTAGCTCATCCTAAAGTAAATACAGCTAATGTTCTGTATTCACTGCAAATGGATTCAGTACCCAGTACGGCGGTAGGATCCAATTGATCTTTGAATCCAATCAACATGATGTTGTCAAACCATCCATAAAGATTGACGTCCAAAATGTTTTTAAACATCCAAAAGAGAGAAGTTTACTTCTGTCAAATTTTTTCTTTTTTCTTTTTTTTTTTTTGAGCCTCTCTGCATCTAACTCTTGTAAAGACAGAAGTAACCAGCAAGATTATTTATAAATAATGTAAGTATGACGATAAATCCTATGATAATCCCCGTAACTTGAACAAAAATGATTTCTTGTCTTCACAGCTTAGGAAGGATCTCATTGGACACTGTAGATAGATAGATAGATAGATAGATAGATAGATAGATAGATAGATAGATAGATAGATAGATGATAGAAAATGAATAGATGATTGATGCCTAGATGGACAGATAGATGACTGATGGATAGATAGGTAAATAGATATATGGATGATAGATAAACAGATGCTAGACAGTTAGATGCATACGAAGTTACCTGAATTTTACTGTTTAATTGAATCAAGATTTATACAAACATGCCACATAGCGAACAAAATATCTGAAAACAATTTTATTTCGAGAGCTGTCTTGTTCCGTGGTGTATACGGATCTCTCCTTGGGCTTCCCTGGTGGCGCAGTGGTTGAGAGTCCGCCTGCCGATGCAGGGGACGCGGGTTCGTGCCCCGGTCCGGGAAGATTCCACATGCCGCGGAGCGGCTGGGTCCGTGAGCCATGGCCGCTGAGCCTGCGCGTCCGGAGCCTGTGCTCCGCGGCGGGAGGGGCCACAACAGTGACAGGCCCGCGTACTGCCCAAAAAAAAAAAAAAAAAAAGAATGTCTCCTTCATCAGAACGCTCTTAACTTCATCACTAACTGTGATAAGAACACTCTTTGATTTGTAGTTTCTTCCTAAGATTTTTTGGCCATCACGTCCTGTCCATTTGAATCAGGCCGTCGGTTGCTCACATGCCCAGCAGAACTTTTCGAAAGCTGGCTAACGGTCCATCTGTTTCCCGGAGGATTACGTGGGGGAAAAATATTTTATTGCCTTTAAGTAACCTCAAGAGTTTTAAATATTGGCAACCCTTTGTCTCTCTTGTCAACAATTTTTAATGTGACCTTTCCTCTTTGACTCTTTTATTCCTTATGAACCTCACATGTGTTCTCAGTCCATCGTCTTCTATTTGTATGAGAATTTGCTTCACGTGTAGAACCCGAGTGGGGTCCTAGCCTCCGATCACTCTGAAAGGTTTTTCTACACAAGCACGTGACGCGCCACCTATTAGCCGACGTGCGGTAAGCGGTGGGTGGTTCCACATCACGTGATAAGCCTGCTGTACCTCGTCTAGAGGACACTCCCCACAGATGACAGGTACTAAATCATTCTGCACACAGCAAACGGCTCCCCCAGATTTCCAGGTCTTCCTCAGGGAGACCTCATGCCACCCCTCTTGAGAACCAGCGCTCTGAAGACTTTTAAGAGAGGGAAGAGGGTGGAAGGCATTCAGAAAGGACTCCTTGTAGACTCAGAATGTATACAAGTATCAAAATTAAAACTAAAGAGTGGATGGAACGTAAATTTCCGCAGCCACTGTGGAAAACAGTATAGAGCTTTCTCCAAAAACGAAAAATAGAGCTACCATATGATCCAGCAATCCCACTCGTGGGCATATATCTGGAAAAGACAAAAAGTCTAATTCGAAAAAATACATGCACCCCAGTGTTCATAGCAGCACCGTTTACAATATCCAAGACATGGAAGCAACCTAAGTGTCCACCGACAGATGAATGTATAAACAAGGTGTGGTACATGCATACAATGGAATATTACTCAGCCATGAAAAAGATGATGGACCTAGAGATGATCATACTAAGTGAAGTAAGTCAGACAGAGAAAGATAAATATCATATGATTTCACTAATATTTAGACTCTAAACAAATGATACAAATGATTATTTGTAAAATAATAAAAATAAAAATAATAAAAAAATAAAATAACATTATTTACAAAACAGAAGCAGACTCCCAGACATAAGAACAAACTTATGGTTACCAAAGGGAAAAGAAGGTGGGAGGGATAAATTTGGGAGTCTGGGATTAGCAGATACACATTACTATAAATAAAATAGATAAACATATATATTCTTCTTCAGATTCTTTTCCATTATAAAATACTGAGTAGAGTTCCCTGTGCTATACCTCCTGCATATATAGCACAGGGAAGCCTACTCAGTATTTTATGATAACCTATAAGGGAAAAGAATTTGAAACAGAATATGTATATACGTATACATATAACTGAATCATTTTGCTGTACACCTGAAAGTAACACAACATTGCAAATCAAGTATACTTCCCATTTGGGGCCGTGCACACGGTGGAGCTGACCCAAATCTCCCTCCCCCCCATGGAAGCCCAGGGGAGGGTGTGGACGCATTTCTACAAGGAGCCCAAGGTTTCCCAAGACGGATGGCATCCAGACATTCAAGCCTTCCCAAGCATCTCTGTTAGACTGAGGCCAGCTGTCAAGGATGGAAGACAAAAACCCCTGACCCAAACGCCAAGCATCGTGAGCAACCCCCGGGGCAAAGACCACAGCAGTGATCCCGCAGAGGCAGCAGGGTGCGGTGCCGTGAAGCGAGATCTTGATTCCCTGCCCCGGAGTTGAACCTGGGGAGCCTGGATGAAAACCAGGAATGCTAGACACCACACCCCCTGGCTCTTGCCCCCAGTTAAAAATGCATTTCTCACAGAGGTAAAACTGTAAAGACAGGTGCAAAGTTTATTGTTAGGGACACAGCACAACAACAAGTGGGAGAGTGCACAGAGAAACAGTTTGCTTAGTTAAGATAGAAGCAGGGCAGAGACGCACACCCGGAGAGAAAGGGTGTGGGCGTCCCCCCTAACCAGGAGAAGCCCTTTAGTAAAGAGGCAGTTAAGTCACGTATACAGGGCAGTTCTTCCGGGTCTCGGTTTACCTTTGGCCAATCATCTGGTTTATTTTTACACACCTGCCCTGCCTAGGACCCTCCTCAACACACATGCACAACTTTTTTCCAAGATGGATTTCAGCCCAGAGGCCTATGGGACGGCCTTAGCATCACCTATTATGGGGTGGTGCCCCTTCCTTTTTGACCCCCAAGGAGCCTCAGTAGTTGTGACGCACGGGCTTAGCTGTTCTGCGGCATGTGGGATCTTCCCGGGCCAGGGCTCGAACCCACGTCCCCTGCCTCGGCAGGCGGATTCTTAACCACTGCGCCACCAGGGAAGTCCTCATCTTTTTCAATAACCTAACTTCTTTTCTCTCATGCATGGTGACGGCTCTGGAGAGTGTTGACAGGGAAAGGCCACCTCTGTGAGAAGAATATGATTTTTACAAGCTGCTAATGACAGAACAGCAAAGTAGAAAGAGGGTCAGTGAAGCACAGGGATACGGCCACACTCCTTGAACCAGAGGCAACACAGAACACATCTCGTAAGCCCAGGAATTCCAGCAACAGGTGCTGCCTGTGATTTGAAGTCTCCCCAGCTGCCTCATGACAGTACAGACTGAGAGGAGGACATTTCCCTCTACCCTTCCAGGCTCCTCTGGCTGGTCTAAGAATGAAATGGACATGAGACAGATGAACAGGAGAAAATCACACAACGTTTAGTCACACGTACACATGGGAGAGACCCGGGAAAACTGAGTCACTCACCAAGATGACTGAACCCCTTCCCTTAAATACCATCTTCAGTTAAGACAGAAGAACCTGTTGGGATAGTGATTTGGGACCTCAAAGGGGAGGAAGGCAGTTCCCATGGAGACGGAGAAGCTAAGCGAGTGTTTGCTGGGTCTGCAGAGAGAGACAGGGGGACACAGAGAGGACTCTGATCTCTGGGCCCGGCTGAGTTTCCATCCCCCTACATGCCTGGTCCGTATGCTTTGCAGACACGTCTGGCGATGCTCTGTTCTGGGAACCGACGTTTATCTAAATTTTCTAGGGAGTTAAGTTGGGGGTGGAGGTGAAAGAAAGACCTCGTGAGTCTTCTGTTTCTTCAGAGTCGTCAACCACCATTTATCCTCATTATCAAGCCAAAGAGATACATTTTGGGGCCGCAAATCTCACTCCCCTACACGATACATCGCTATTAAATTCCTCTTTCGGATGAAAGAAAAAAAATCCTCTCCAGGAAAACAAATCGCGCGGCTCCGCTTCCAGCTAAGTGAACTTGCTCCTAGGCGGGAGAGAAAAAAAAAATAATCCTGGTGCCTCGCCGTGTGGACTTACTCCTTTTACTCATTCCCGAAGATTGCACTGTCATTTTGGGGGAACCTCCCCAAAGGCCGGAATTTTCTTAGCAAGTATCATTCTTAATGCAAACCATCTGTTCAATTAAAAAAGAAAACAGAATGACCTCAGTTTGCTTCAAAATAGACGATTCTTTGGTTTTTCACCAAGAGGCAGTGCACTAATTAATTTTCTAAATGCTGACCTCGTTCGAATTATTTCAGTGCTTTTGATGAAAACCATGTGTCAGGATGGGGTGTGTTTTTACTCTTCTATAGGCTCCAAACTGCTGGGTGTTTTGGTGCACAGCAGTGTCAGGTTACTCTCAGAACAAAGACCTGCAGTGTGAACTTGGGGGAGGCTGGGGTGGATTTTAAGGAATGAAGTGAGGGGAACGAGTAGCAGAGGTGAGAGAATTAAAGAGAAATGCGCCCAGTTTGTCAATGTGTTTACAGCTGGCCAACCTATGCCAATTATACAGCCGATTCGGCCGAGATCAGACCCAGAAAATGGGGGAAAAGAAAACGTGAATGACCTCATGGGAGAATAAAATGGAACACCGACAGTGATGAATGAGGGGCTGCAGTGGAATTCAGCAGGGTGTGTGTGTGTGTGTGTGTGTGTGTGTGTGTGTGTGTGTGTGTGTGTGTGTGTGTGTGTGTAATTGATGATCAAAACTTTACAGGTCATTGAAGAGAATGGCACTTCAAATTACAATTAGGTTTGAATAAAGAGATTTATAACTTACTGGCTTATCTTAGGCTTGTCAGTCAAATGCTTTTCTGAGACCCAAAAATAGTAGTGATATTTCAGAATAAGGAGGAAGAATAAAACTAGAGCCCCAGGGGTGGGCCACGCCCTCCCGGGATCCTCAGTGTCAATCACGTTTCCATAGTAACTATACTTTCCTCGTAAGGAATTAAATGAGAAGAAAGCTATGGACTAATGCGCATGTATAAGTCACTTTAAATATTTTAATATTTTCTTTCTGCACCTTTGGTGGATTTTCTTAACACCATATATAGGATTTGTGAGCAAGAAACATCAAGGCCCTTGGAAAGGTATAAGCAGGGAGAAGTGGTCTTGGTTAGATGGCATAAATTACGATTTCATGTTTTCTATACCATAACGAAGGCTTAAGGGCTGCAACCAATGTAATCAGTCCTGATGAATTTGAAATCCATCTACTTGTTGTTAGCAACCGATAAAGCCCAGACATCGTGAGGTCAGGCAAACCGTGACTATGTAACATTTTTGAGTAAGGAACTCCGACACATAATGTTGTAATGTTTGGTTTTCTCAGAAGTATGTTTTGCATAAATGGGGAAAAATATGGACAAAGGAATTTATCGAAGACACTGCAGTGCCAACTTCAAAGCTGAAAACACTTGGCGCTCTAAACATTCACTTACGTTGTATCGCGGTAGGTGGGGAGGGAAATATTGGTATTCCAAAAATGAGTTAAGAAGGGGGCTTCCCTGGTGGCGCAGTGCTTGAGAATCCGCCTGCCGATGCAGGGGACACGAGTTCGAGCCCTGGTCTGGGAGGATCCCACATGCCACGGAGCGACTAGGCCCGTGAGCCACAACTACTGAGCCTGCGCGTCTGGAGCCTGTGCTCCACAACAAGAGAGGCCGCGACAGTGAGAGGCCCGCGCACTGCGATGAAGAGCGGCCCCCGCTCGCCACTAGAGAAAGCCCGCGCACAGAAACGAAGACCCAACACAGCCAAAATAAATAAAGAAATTAATTAATTAAAAAAACAAATGAATTAAGATAAATGACTTAAGAAAATAAAATTAAGATTTGGGGAAAATGCCATATTCAACAAAGGTTGGAAAATGTTCTTATTCTATTAGAAAGAAATGCTCTCATAATTTAACCGGTAAAAATCTCAAGGGTGATATCAAATATAGAAACAGTAAGAAGGAACACTCCGTGGGCTGAATCTGCACTTCGGTGATGTTAACCCGTCAACCTGACTAGATAATTACCAAAGGCCACCTTATTTTACATGTAGAGATGAAGACTATGCCCCTTTTAATAAGATTGCTGAAACATAGAGAAAACAATGAAGGGATATACAATTATGTATATGGTAGACGCCACGTCACTTGGAGGACAGGAGCTGGACATATACTATTGCATATACGGTAGAGTCCACTCCACCTGGAGGACAGGAGCTTGGGCATATACTATTATATATATGGTAGACTCCAGTTCACCTGGAGGACAAGAGCCAGGGCATATACTATCACATATGTGGTAGATGCTACTCCACCTGGAGGACAGAAATCTGGGCATATACTATTACATATACGGTAGACTCCACTTCACCTGGAGGACAGGAGTCTGGGCACATACTCTCATATATACGGTAGACTCCACTTCACCTGGAAGACTGGACCCTGAACATAACCTACCATATATATCATAGTAGGAGAGCCCTGACCATCATGACACCATTAAAGTCATCCAAGGACCTCTCCATTCCAGATACGGGTGCACGTGGATTTGGTCAACAAAACCCTACACAGACCCCCAATCCAGTAGACGCAGTCACAGGCTCAACCCCACTTACCTGGTGTGAGACTATCAAATAGTGAAAAAAACTCATAGGAAACTCCAGCACCCAGTTTGGGATTCCGAGTTATGATGTGGACTCTTTTCCGGGCACTTCCTTGGAAGTCACCTTGAGTTGCTTTTCTGCAGAGCGGACGTCTTCCTTGGAGGGGACACATGCACTGGTGGTGAGGTGATGGCTCAGTTGCTTCTGTGTACCTTTGCGCTCGCCAGGGCTCTCCAGAGAAACAGAACCAACAGATACACCTGCACACGCAGCTGTGTTTTAAGGGACTGGCTCATGTGATGGTGTCAAATCTGTAGGACAGGCGGCAGGCTGGAGACCCAGGTACACGTTGAGGTTGCAGCCTTGAGTCAGAATTCTGCAGGGCAGCAAGCTGGAAACTCAGGTAGAAATCGCCTTTTTGGGACCTCCCCGGTGGCTCAGTGGTTAAGAACCCGCCTGCCAATGCAGGGGACGCTGGTTCGAGCCCTGGTCCGGGAAGATCCCACGTGCCGCGGAGCCACTGAGCCCGTGCGCCACAACTACTGAGCCTGCGTGCCGCAACTACTGAAGCTTAGAGCCTGTGCTCTGCAACAAAGGGAAGCCACTGCAATGAGAAGCCCGTGCACCGCAACCAAGAGTAGCCCCTGCTCTCCACAGCTAGAGAAAACCCGCATGCAGCAACGAAGACCCAACACAGCCAAAAATAAATAAATAAATAAATTTATTTTGAAAATAGCCTTTTCTTTGGGAAAGACCAGTAGTTGAAGGTCTTCACCTGATTAGACGAGGCTCACCCACATTACCCAGAATCATCCGCTTTATTAAAAGTCTACTGGTTGTAGATGTTAATCCCATTGACTAGACACTTTCACCTGGTATTTGGTATTTAACAAACACCTGGACTAGGTATTGACTGGACAACTGGGCTTTATACTCTGGTCATGTTGTCATATAAAATTAACCAGCACAGCCTGCATTGAGATTGTAGACTGGAGGAGAAGAGGACAGGTAAGGTCGGTAGTGGCGCACAATTACCACTTGGCTAACAAGAGAGCATCAAGGACGTACTATGGTTTTCTTGTACGTGTGACCATGGCAGGGCCACCAGGTGTCCGGAGGTCTGGTCAGTATTATTCTGGGTGTGTCTCTGATGGGGTTTCAGGGTGAGATTAGCATTTGGATTGGTGGCATGAGTTAAGCACGAGGCCGTCCCCAGGGTGGGTGGGCCTCGTCTAATCAGTTGAAGGTCCAAATTGAACAAAGAGCTGCCTCTCCCCCAAGTAAAAGAGAATTCCTCCTGCCTGACTGCCTTTGAACGGGGACATCAGCTTTGTCTTGCCTTTGGAGTCAGCTGAAACATCAGCTCTTCCTGGGTCTCCAGTTTGACAACTCACACTGCCTGCACATCTTGGGACCTGTCAGTCTCCATAATTGTGTGGCCTGATTCCTTGTAATAAATCACTCTCTCTCTCTCTTTCCATATATATATACATACACTCACAAATATATAACCAGTAGAATGTGTGTACGTATAGATATATGAACTATAGAATGTGTATATATAGAGATATAAATGTATAATCAATAGGATGTGATATATAAATAAAACCAAGATATATATAAAAGCAATAGGAGGGTGTATCCACCTATCTATAGAAATAGATATCAATATAGAGATATACAGAACCAGTAGGAAGTTTGAACCTATCTATCTATCCAAGACCAATAGGATGATTGTATATTTATAAATATCTAATCGATAGGATGGGTGACATATATATCATATATATGAGATGTATTATATATATATTCAATAGGAGGAGGTATATATTTGTGTGTGTGTGTATATATATATATATATATACACACACACATATATATATGGTTTTATATATATATAAAACCAATAGAAGGATGTGCATCTCTCTCTCTATATATATAATATATAACCAATAGGATGCGTATATATGTATAACTATATAAGCAATAGAACATATGACAACTTACTATATATATTTGTGCGTGTATACATATATATATCCCAAAGGATTTTATATATATATCTCCAGTAGGAGGGGGTATGTATACATATAACCAATGGGAAGATGGGTATATATTTATATATATAACGAATAGGATGTGTGTGTGTGTGTGTGTGTGTGTGTGTGTGTCTCTCTCTCTCTCTCTCTCTCTCTCTCTCTCTCTCTATATATATATATATATATATATATATATATATATATATATAACATGTAACTCCATGGATGACCCCTTACAGCTGTCCTCTCTTGCAGCCCCAGGAAGAAGCACTGTGTAGGGACAAACAGGGCTGCGGTGCCCTTCCAGGTCAGGCCTCCTGAGGGGGAAAGTTGGATGATGCATGCACACAGGTGCAGTTAAAGCTTGCCCGCTCCACATTTTTTGACAAAATAATGAATGCCTCGTAATAACGTGAGGTTACCGTGTGTCCATCATCGTGCTAACCCCTCTACAAGCAATCCTGTTAGTATCAGCACACCTAGTTAAGTCCCTAACGCATGCTGTGTGCGGAGTCTCCTAAAACCTTGTTAAGTTTCAGCTCACGTGGGTCACTCAGCCCCGGGAGCGTGTCATTATTATGAATCCCACTTTGCAAATGAAAAAACTGAGGTTTTATAGAGGGGATAACGGAGCTGGAGGCTGTCCCCATGCTGGGAATCAATCAGATTCTCAGGTTACTGTCTGTTGTCAGCACCGCTGTTTACTGTCTGAACCCCTCTGTTCCTCTTTTCAAGGAATAGTTGCCTTCTTGTTATGCATATGAAGAAAGAAAGATGCCTGGACCTGCCTTGAAAATTCGCAGGGCGTTTGCTTTCATGAGTAGAGAACAAGAAACCAAGTCAGGGGCACCATGCTTCTTACAGAGTAAAAACTTGTTTGGGAGGATTTCTCTACATAAAAAACTTCAGTCAACTGGCCCTAAAGCAATATTCCTAACTTAGTGCCAAATGGTCCAAATGAAGCTGTAGAAAAGCGTTCAGCCCTCGGGCGGACTGGGCTTCTTCCTGCAGCCGGACCCCCCAGGGACTCCACTGGCAGCCCCCGCGGTGAACAGGAAGGGAAACAGCGGGCTTAGTCCCCCCCGTGAAACCCTCCAGCCCGCGGGACCGGAAAGGAGGCCTGTTACTGGCACGTGGGGAGAAATGAGATGCGTGAGCCTGTTTCTTAGTAGAGAATATACTTTTACTAGAGATGGGGAATGAAAGAAAGTCGGCAATAACACACACACACACATACGCACACATACATACATACACTATGTACATACACACACATTGTATATGTAAACACACACATATATAGACACACGTATACAAACATGCATTCTATATACATGCACGCACATATATAAACACACAGTATATACACACACTCATATAAATATACACACCCACTGTATATATACACACACATATATATACACATACACTATATATATTTACTTATATATAAACACACATACTATATATATATATACCCACAGTATATATACACTTATGTATAAACGCACAGACACACTATATATGAACACACAAATATACACACGCACATATATACACATTATATATTACACACATATAAATATATACACACTATTTACACACACATATAAACACACAAACTATATAGATACTTACACACGTTTACACACACATATACACTCATATATGCACACATATAGTGTGCGTATACACATGTATATATGTACATGCAAATATATAAATACATACAAGTATACCTACAAGAAATGAGTAAATATCTTCACCAAAGAGCATGAACTAGACCTTCCAAAGCAGCACTGTTTACAACTTCCCCGACATGGGCAGGAACCCAACAGTCCAACAACCATCTAACGGACAAAGAAACCACCGTGTGGCCTGCATATTCTACAGTGATGAGGAACAACAAAGGAGTACTCCATGCCATGGCACAGACGGCTTTTCCAGGCGTAACGCTGAGTGAAAGAAGCCAGACACAGAAACACGTACCTCTCGGCCCCGTGGAGGGAGGCCCTTTGGATGGAGGCCCCGTTACCAGGCCAAGCTCTCTTGCCCTGGGCACCACGATCGCGGTCTCCTTGGTGAGGGCTGCTGGAATCCGGGCCGATCTTTGTTTCCCTTTCTGGGTGCAGGTAATATTTAAATTTGTTCACATCATGGAGGAAAGTCCAGTTCTCTGAAATAAACTGCCAAGAAGCAGCTTAACAGGAGAAAAGGTACACCCATGTATTCATTTTTAATAGGAATTTATTCAAGTTTAATAAAAATAATTAAAAAAATTTTTTCCCTGAGATGCAATGGGGGCATCTCCAAAAGAAAAAATACAGAATACCAGAAAATCTAAACTGTAGTGAGATTTGAGAGGTTATATACTGTCTTTATAGGGGGAGTGGGGGAGGGTAGGGGCCTTTCAGGGGACAGTGGATGGTTTTCAGGAAAGATGCTGGGTCCTTAGAAAACACGTGGCAGGTGTGACCATTTGTGACGATGTCTGGGTGTGGGGCTGCTCTTGAGACGAGAGTCAACCTTCCTGGTTGATGGAGCCCCTTCCCCCCCCCATCCTGGGAGGACTGATGACAGTTGAGCTCCTTCTGGGGAAGTAGGCGCGTGCATTCCAAAAAGCGTCTTTCTGCATAAGCTGATTTTTCTAGTGCCTCCCGTTCAAAATAATCAATACACCAATGCAACACATATTGGGGTGGCCTGTCCCAAATTCCTTCATTCACTTTTCCCCAAGGGAGCTTTCTTGCTATGCAGTGGTTTTACCTGAAAAGAGCACGTGCCAACGTATTTCTGGTGTCATGTGTGTGGACCCAGAGTCCCTGTGTGTTCGAATGTGAGTGTATTTGTGTATTTGGTTGGGTGTTACTTTTAAATGTGATTTTATTTTCGTGGTCCTGTTTGCCTGCTATATAACAGTGTGGGGGGTGTGTGTGTGTGTGTGGTGTGTGTGTGTGTGTGTGTGTGTGTGTGTGTGTTTGGTATTGCTGGGCCATGTGGAATGCATAATTCATAAAAACTGTATTCTTTTCTTATGCTAATTTAAATGGATTATACTGTAGAGCTAATAATGTCTTCTATTAAAATGATTGACATGTGAGTTATTGAAGCCAGGGGCTGCGAGTTTCAGTTTTCCTTTGGACAACTCTTAATATTTATTTTATTATGCTTGAAGCTCTACTCACTGGATGAGTTTCTTTCCTTCCTTCCCCCCCACCCCACCCCCCGCCTGCCTTCCTTCCTTCCTTTTCCCTGAATAGCTTCACTGTTGCATGATTAGTTTTTAGTCCTTTGCAACTTTCTTTTGGATAAGGAGTCAAACACGCTTCTAACTTCAGCCTGCGATTTCTTTTCCAGACATTTCACCAGCCGCCCCGCACGGTTACTCAACACTGCTTGTCCCCTCCCTCTGTTTGAGAAGAGCTCTGTTTCATACATTAATTGCGAATAAACTCAGACGTGCTGGGCTGATTGAGAATAAACTCAGACGTGCTGGGCTGATGTTCTCTGTGGTCCTGCAGCTCCTGTCTTCATCCATTCGGAATGTCTCACGCCGCAGGAGGCAGATGCCTGTGGATGCATGGAGAGAATTCAGGTTCATGCCTCCAAACGGAAGCAAGGGGAGAAAATGCGTGAGGCAAATGAGGCAGAAGTGAGGGGGTCCGATTCCCTCACTTGCCTCCCTGCTGGTGAATGCATTATTCTGCTCCAAGGAAATTGGAGAAGGAGGATGGGGAGGGAGGGATAAATAAAGCCAATAAATTCACACGGGGGGCGGGGACTTTGAAAGTTATCCATGAAGGAATTAAAGAATAAGATGTAACTGATGAAGCCCTACGCAGTCTCTGTCTTCTTATGTATTGATGGTGTCAGACTCCAGCTACAGAGAAACAGGGTGGGGGGTAGACTGAGCTTTAACCTAATTATCTACATTCTGGTGCACATCCTTTGTTGTGCGATGCCGGATGGGTCCCTTGATTCTCTGGAGTTCAGCTTCCTTAGCTCCATAACAAAAAGGTGTACCTGTGTCATCTTGACTGTTCCTTATGAAATTCTCTGAGTCCTACAAGACAAAAAGCAAGATAATTTCCCCAAATCACTCTTTTTTTTTTGTAATGTAGAATGAGTTCCCTCCTTTCTATGTTTTGTCTCCAATAAAATTTGGGGAATGAGATAGTGGACTTCTATGGGTTACTCAAGGTGACGTCCCCCTCAAAGATCAGAACGGATGCTTCACTGCAGAGAAATGTTGAATGACTCATTTGCCACCAGGTTTTAGGACGGAGTAAGAAGTATAGTGTGTCTTCACCCAGCCTTTGATTACACACTACATACGACTCTTTAGTAAGAAAGGACAGAGCATGTTAAAAAATGTAAACATCATGTAATAAGCATATCCAGGTAGATAAATGTACGTCGACAGATGAATGGATAAAGAAGATGTGGTCCATATATACAATGGAATATTTCTCAGCCATAAGAGAGAATGAAATAATGCCATTGGCAGCAACATGGATGGACCTAGAGATTGTCATCCTGAGTGAAGTAAGTCAGACAGAGAAAAACAAATACCATATGATATCACTTATATGTGGAATCTAAAATATGACACAAATGAACTTACAAAACAGAAACAGACTCACAGACATAGAGAACAAACTCGTCGTTGCCAAGGGGTGGGGCAGGGCAGGAATGGATGGGGAGATTGGGGTTAGCAGATATACACTATTATATATAAAATGGATAAACAATAAGGTCCTACTGTATAGCACAGGGAACTATATTCAGTATCTGTAATAAACCAGAATGGAAAAGAATATGAAAAAGAATGCATATATATGTATAACTGAATCACCTTGTTGTACAGCAGAATGTAACACAACGTAGTAACTTAACTATACTTCAATAAAATGCATTAAAAAAAAAGAACATCCAGATATTGATAGAAACAGGCTTAAATTTAAAAAGAGAGGAAAAAGAAGCGACCTTGAATGCTAATTGTGTATCCAACAAAGTGGATCCCACTAAGAGAAGGATAACATCCAGTTTGGGAAATCAAGGGACTCTTCCGAACCACAGACAGAAGGGTAAAACACTACCTTGTAAATGATCGGTAATGATTGATGTGTTAAGTGCTAGGAATTTTAAACGTTTGTTGCTTACGAGTTCTCAGCCCCCCAATCGAGCCTTCTGGCAATAAATAAATAAATAAGGCAGAATCATGGCTAGGTCGCGGGTTTGACCTGTGCGTGTACTGATCTCTATGACTAAAGAATAAAAGGAATGAGAAACATGGTAATACGTTCCGTATTTTAGGAATTGGTTTTTGTTTTGTTTTGTTTCGTTTTGCTCTTCTGACTTTATCTTGGCCTCAGTTACCCTGTAGCCTGACTTACTGATTTCCTTGAAATGTGACAGTATGCATTGCTCCATTCCAAAGTAATTCCAGAGAGAAGATTTGAAACTATAAGTATGATTATTTCCTATGCCTGCCAAGAATTCTGTTGTTCTGATTTTCCTTTCTTTTCTAATCTATCCATCCTCATCTTAGGGAATAATTTTTCATGGAGTTAAAATTGGGATCTCTTCCTAACCACAGTGCGTTTTATACAGAATGCTGATCAAAGGGGACTTCCCTGGTGGTCCAGTGGGTAAGACTCCACGCTTCCAATGCGGAGGGCCTGGGTCGCACCCCTGGTCGGGGAACTAGATCCCACATGTCGCAACTAAGACCCGGCACACAGCCACAAAAACTAAAAAAAAAAAAAAAAAAAAAGTCAACCAAAGGATTATCACAAGACTCTTGGAGCAGGTATACTTTTTCTTCTTTTTTTTTTTGCGGTACGTGGGCCTCTCACTATTGTGGCCTCTCCCGTTGCGGAGCACAGGCTCCGGACGCGCAGCCTCCGTGGCCATGGCTCACGGACCCAGCCGCTCCGCGGCATGTGGGATCTTCCCGGACCGGGGCACGAACCCGTGTCCTTTACATCGGCAGGCGGACTCTCAACCACTGCGCCACCAGGGAAGCCCGAGCAGGTATCCTTTTAAGTGGTCCATACCTTCTCAATGGCTTGAGCTGAGTTGCACCACACGCAAATGCTGCTGAACCGGGCAGGCTCTACTAGGTCACCGATCCACACTGGCTCGATCGGTGGATGCAGGAGTTTGAGACAAGGCTTCTGGCCAGTGCTGGACAGAGCCGGGGAGCCGTGGTGTGATGGGTTAGTTATGGGCGGGTGAGCCTCGTCCAGAAACGTCATGTGGTTCGAGCGTGTGCTGGAGTCCATGCCATTGTCTCCAGCTGAACCCATTGAATTGCAGGCAAAAAACAGAATGCCAGCCAGAGGGCTACTGTATACAGTATTTCAATTAATTTGTAAAATCAATTCAGTACACATGTTCACGGTCACTGTCAGGTATCAGCCCGATCTGCCCATTTTCTCCAACTGGGAGGTGGACATGGGAAGCTGAAGGGTAGTCAGGCAGATCATTTTGTGCTCACAAAGGCACGTGATGGAAGTGATGTGAATGTTTTCTGGCTTGAGATGCAACAGGATTAGAGAGTTCGTCTCTATTTTTATTATTATTATTTATTTATTTTTGGCTGCGTTGGTTCTTCGTTGCTGCGCGCGGGCTTTCTCTAGTTGCGGCGAGTGGGGGCTACTCTTCCTTGCGGTGCGTGGACTTCTCATCGCCGTGGCTTCTCCTGTTGCGGAGCACGGGCTCTAGGTGCATGGGCTTCAGTAGTTGTGGCACGTAGGCTCAGTAGTCGTGGCTCGCGGGCTCTAGAGCACAGGCTCAGTAGTTGTGGCGCACGGGCTCAGCTGCTCCACGGCCTGTGGGATCCTCCCGGACCAGGGCTTGAACCCGTGTCCCCTGAATTGGCAGGAGGATTCCCAGCCACTCTGCCACCGGGGAAGCCCCATCTCTATTTTTGAAAGGGGTGCACCTCCTTGGAAGTGTGGACTTGACCTCAGACGGGCAGTGTTCTCTCCTGCAGGCAGGGTAACGCGTGGTCTGTCAACCTGGTCTCTACGGATCTATTTTTCCTTTGTTTTATTTCACCATACTCCTTGGATGACACACTGTCTCTTTCTGGATATGCTAATACCTACGTTCAAGTTTGGTTCTGTTCTATGAGTCCCTCTGTCTCCTTAAGGTGAAGATCTCTATCTCTTTCTGTTCTGATATCTTCCTTCTTGCAATTCTTTATTTCCAAGTATCCATGTATCCTGCCCACAGAGCCATTTTCAAAAAGAACTCCCGAATGCTCAGTCTGATTCTAAATGATGGCAACCAAGTACGTGAAAATTTGTGGAAGATTTTCCTACACAAAAATGATGTTGTGTACTGACTGGGTCATTTTCTTACAACTGTACCTCTAAAATCAGGGATGAACTCAACATTACGAATTGGAAGGAAAGCTGTGACCTGGATATTGAGGGGTGAGCCTACGATCCCAGGGAAAATAATCTATCGCAGAGATTATGGGTGGTGATCACCTCTGTCCAGGAAAAACAGTCTGTGACCAAGATGATGATCTGTGATCACTGCGCTCACCTCAGTCCAGGAGAAATAATCCATGACTGAGACGGTGGCTGGCGATAATCTTATTCCGAGTTTGATTACAACAGGGGTTTGAAATGTGGGACTTTCCGTTTCACCCTGTCATCCAAGAATGCTTGACTAGCTAACAGGCTCAGCACTTCCTGGCAAGTGCACGCTTGGCCAAACTGCTGAGTAGAGAGAAGACTGAGCTTGTCTGGGGGACTCCTGCAGTTCCTTCCCCTGCAATCACTCTGCCCTCCCCCAAAAGAGAAGCTTCTGGCATCCCCCTGCCCACCTGAGATGCTCAGTCTGCCTGGGCTGCCTACACAGTCTTGCATGTTCTACAAATGTTTCCCTTTCTTCCTCAGGTCAATCTATACCTGTCCCATTGATCTGTTTCTTCAGGTGCCTGATCAAGGATCAAAGCAACGTTGCAAACATGTTCTTACTAATGACCCTGGTGGCTCCTGGATCAATGTCTCGTGCTTACAGCTGTGCTTGCCTCTAATCTCGGAAATTTGATTGCCTCGGATGGTTGTGAAGGTGGAAGAGCAAAGGGCCAGGGGCCCATCTGAGCCTCTCCTGAAATCCCGCCACGCAGATGCTTCTTACCCCTCTGACAATCCCATCCCCGCTGCTTGTGATTCAGTCTGATTAGCCAGATTGAGGTGGGACGTTCTCCTCTAAATCGCTGAGTAGGACTGAACTTGGTTGAAGACATTAGATTCCTTTTCTTTCTCTCTTTGAATAGAATGTTTTCTTTAAGCAAAGAGCCGTGTCTATAGAAAGTTTAGCTTAGAATTATCGTTTTGTTTGAAATTATTATTTCTTTCCAAAAAATTCAATTTCTAGAAAGTCCCAATCTTTGTTTCTGAAGGAGGAGTCTCGTCATTCTGCCCTCTGTCTCTGATCTTTTTTTCACGAATGCCCTTTGCACGAAAAGGATGGAGTATGCAGAGCCTTATGGCTGCCCCAGGAGAAACGTTGCCGGAACTGCCGGCTCTGATACGTTCATATGTGTTGAAAACTGTCCTATGAGATCACAGAGCCGGCCTGGAGTTCCTTCCCCAGCCAGAGATGGAAATACCAGATTCCTCATGTTCCCTGGAGCACAACTCACACAGAAAGAACTCACTGCCTAGCTAGAAATGGAATATTGTGAGATCATATAAATATATATAAATAATTCCATCATTTGGCATAATTCCCAATATGCTTTACAGATAACCTCTTTTTATGGGTGGAATTTTGTCTCCCCAAAATTCATTCGTTGGAGTCTTAAGGACTAGTACTTCAGAATGGGACTGCATTTGGAAGTATGGTCTTTGCAGACTTAATCAGGGTAAAATGAGGTTATTATGGTGGACGCTAATCCACTATGACTCGTGTCCTTATGTAAAGGAGACATTTGGACACAGAGACATGTGTACAGGAGACAGCCATATGAAGACGGAGGCAGAGGTTGGGGGGATGCGTCCACAAGCCGAGGACTGTCAGAGATCCCCAGGAAACCACCAGAAGCTGGGAGAGAGGCGTGGAACGGATTCTCCCGCAGGGCCTCCAGAAAGAACCAACCCTGCAGATGGCTTGATTTAGGACTCCTGGACTCCAGACCTTCGAGAGAATACATTTCTGTGTCGAAGTCACCCAGGTTATAGCACTTTGCTACAGCAGTCCTGGAAAACTAATACGCACATCATCTTGCCCAAGGTTTGAATTTTTAATATTTCTTGAATTTCAGTTAACGTGTGAGAAATTGAGGAAATGTTCTTGGTCTTCTTGTGTTTCACTCCATTCCTGTGTTCCACCTTCTCCGGAGCAGAGGTCCTCAACTAGGGGGAGAGAAACTGGGATGTTTCCCCCCTCCCCCTTTTGAGGTCTTGTGGTTGGGCTAAGAGTAAAATTGACACAAAACAGATGAACAGGAGAAAAAGAAACATTTTAATTCCTGTTCTTGGAGCTCTCATAGAAATGAGACTTAAGAAGTGGTCACAGCAGGTGGCTTTTACACTATTTAGACAAAGAAACAAGAAACTGGTGAGGAATTGACAGGACAAGCTTAGATTGGATGCCTCATTAAGGAAGAATCTAAGCACAGTTTGGGCTTGGCGTGTTCAATTAATAACGTCACAAGGTTTGTTGATACAGGCTTCTCAGCCCCAATTCCCTATCTCTGGGAATAAGGATGTCCTTCTATCTCCAGATGGAAGGTGGTCACCTTTCACAGGGGAGATGTATTTCCCACTTCATAGAGACAAAGTGGAAGTTCAGAGTGTCCCTCGTACATTGGCCATTTCTTAAGCAACTTTAATTCAAAATAATCAATACGCCATTGAGTCCTATTTTCGGGTGGCCTGACCTGATCCCCAACACTACCCACCTCAGGGGACACTGGGCAGTGCCTGCGAACATTTTTGGTTTCACAGCTGGAGGGGGAGGGGGTACTCCTGGCATCTGGTGGGTGGAGGTCAGGGATGCTGTCCAACACCTCATTATTGAACAGGACGCACAGCAGAGTTACCTCGTCCCACAGGTTAGGAGTTCAGAGGTTGACAAACCCTACCTTAGAGAACCCCAAGCTTTGAAAAATGGATATTAAATTTGGAAAAGTCTGACGGTATTGCAGAGGCTACTTAGGGTAACTACAGCCCAGCTTCATCCTATCTCAGCCAGCAAATTACATTTTCATGGGAGACACTAATTCCTAGGAAAAACCTTTACCGAGGTGCCAAGGACAGGGCTCGGGGATCCCACCACCCACAGGCTGCAGCCTGTGGAGCAGTAAGAATCCTGCTCGTCAGTCACCCTTTTGCTTCCATTGGGTTCAACATCCTGGGACCTCATGTCCCATGCTTCTGCCGTATCCCACAATGTGAGAGAATCTTATACGACAAGAAGCACGCCGTATGCAGTAACTTTCCTTTGAAGCTGTAATTTGCCTGTCTTTTTCATATCTTCAGGCCATTGAAGATATACATATTATCTGTTGTTTAAAATGTTTCCATTAAAAGACAAATAGCATATGATATCGCTTATATGTGGAATCTAAAAACAAAAAGGGTACAAATGAACTTATTTACAGAACAGAAGTAGGGTCACAGATGTAGAAAACAAACTTATGGCTACCAGGGGATGGTGGGGGGAGGGATAAACTGGGAGATTGGGATTGACATATACACACTACTGTATATAAAATAGGTAGCTAATAAGGACCTCCTGTAGAGCACAGGGAACTCTACTTAATACTCTGCAATGACCTGTGTGGAAAAGAATCTAAAAAACAGTGGATATATGTATAACTGATGCACTTTGCTGTACACCTGAAACTAACACAACATTGTAAATCGGCTAGACTCCAATCAAATTTTTTTAGAAGTTTCCATGAACACTTGGACAAAACAACCACGCTCGTTTCCTCGTATTGCTGTAAAAAATGATCACACGCTGAGTGGCTTAAAGCAAGAGAGATTTGTTCTCTCATACATCAGAAGTCCGAAATCGAGGAACTTCAGGTCCACGCTCTCTCCGGAGGCTGTAGGGGAGAACCTTCTCTTGACTCTTCCAGGTTCTGACGGCTCCTGGCAATCTTTGGAGCACCTTGGTTTGGAGACGCATCACCTAATCTCTGCCTCGATTGTCGCATGTCTGCTCCCTGTCTCGTCTCTTCCTAGGAGGACTCTGGTCACGTGGATTAAGGGTCCATCCTACTCCAAGATGACCTCATTTTAACTCATTACACTTGTACGTTTCAAATCAGATCACATTTAGACGTTGGGCAGATGTGAATTTGGGGGGAACACTGTTAAACCTAGGGTAACCATCTTCGGGGGGAATACTGTTCAACCTAGTAGAACCACCAAGCAGAAACAGCAGATATTATTAAAACCAGATGGCAAATATCTAAAAATATCCGCTGAACTTGACAATGTCCAAGTACAATGCCCACCCGTTGTAACTATGAGTGGATGACATGCCTCTATCTGTTCGACTTGCACTTGGCTGTTTTAGAGAGACCGTGTTCGATTTTGTTCAGACCATTTGTTACCAAGACCAAGCCCATACCGTCGCCCCACAACAGACCAATAAATTGAGAGGAGAGTTGTTAGGGCAAGGAATAGTGAGCTTATTTATTTATTTATTCATTTTGGCCACACCGCACGGCTTGTGGGATCTTGGTTCCCCAACCAGGGATCGAACCCGGGCCCCCAGCAGCGGAAGTGTGGAGTCCTAACCACTGGACCACCAGGGAAGTCCCAGCAGACCTAGGAGATGGTGGACTAGTGTCCCAAAGAACCATCTTGCCCTGGTTTGCTTGCTGGTTTCTTTTTATAGAACAAAGAGCAGGAGGTGAAGAGGTAAATTTCAAAAAAAAAAGCCATAACTTATTGCAAATATTTCCTTATTCTGGCCAGACTCCTGGGGGGATGTTAATTTCTTCTTTCCTGCAGTCATTCAGGGGTGGGTCTGGTTGGTATGTTTCCTGTGAGCTGAACAAAGGTATTTTAGCTTAACCCTCAGGCAGGGGAGACAGGGTTCCCAGAGACTGGCTATTATGTATATGTTAAGCTGTAGGCAACATCCCTTTAGTGATTAACTTATAGCAAAAACAGTAGAATGCAAAGGTTAAAGTAAAAAGAAAAAAGATCCAACATGTAGTCAGATTGGTTCTTCCCTGTTACACTTTCTCCCAACCTTCGTGACGTTGATGATGGAAAGTTTTCTGTCCTCTCCATTCTTAAATCCATACGTTGGTCTGGACATGCATCTTGGCATCCTTTCTCCTGCCATGAATGTCCCCCAGAGTTGATCTAGGTGAGACATGAAAAGACAGGGGAGACATCGAGAGTGAGATCTGTCATCTGGAATCACAATCGTGGGCAAAAGAACTCATGCCAGAGAGCATATTTTCATCACTTTAGTTAGAAAAAGATACACAGAGTATAAGGGAAGCACCCGCTGCTTTCGGGATGAATGCAGAACAGGAAACAGCAGGCCTGGTTTTGGAGACACTTCAGAAAGGATGTGCGTGGTCTGACCCCTGGCTTCGCCAAGGGAACAGGCCACGTCCTCTCCCTCAGGGAGGAGAGGAGAGAGACAGGAAGGAGTTTCTCTCACTCTTTTCCTTGTGGAGAATTAAGTAGCCATCCCTGCTCCCTATGGAAACAAACGTTTTCCTCCTGCAGTCTCTGCGTGCTCTGTTCTGAACGTCCTCTCGGTGAACTTGCGTGATTGCAACATCACCCGCTCTGAAGACCTTGGATATGTTTGCCCTGGAATTCACTAATATTCGGTTTGTTTACAACGCGGCTTTCCTGTCCAGCGTCCCTCAAATTCCACACGTTGGGACCGGCCACCTACAGGGTGGAGCGAGCCGATCCCATCCACAGCACAACGACAACTGCTTTGAAGACTTGAAGAGAAGCAAAACCACAGAGGCGAATCCACGGAGAGAGGCAACGCCCGTGAGCTCACATACAGTGGGAGGCGAGGGGGGATTTCAAAAGTGCCAGAGGCTTCTCTCGGCAGAGGTGGGGGACTTTGAGGTGCCTTGCCAGATGCACTTAAGGAAGGAATGAGGAAGAAACCAAGAATCCCCAGGGTTTCCATGGCATCAGGTCTGCTGCAATCCTTCCGCTGCAAGCTGTTTCCTCCTGTCCCAAGCCAGAAGGCGGAAGGATGGTGCTGGGGTCAAAAAGCGGCAAGATTAAATGCGGTTCCTGACGTGCAGAGAGAGGATTGCAGAGAATCAAGTCCTCCTTGAGGGCATGGCCCCCAACCTGCTGGAGAGGTGACGGCTATGTACTGTTAACAACAAACACTAGGGCCGGAGTTTGGGGAATGGGCATAAAAAAGGTGGTACGTAAATACCATGGAAGTTTACGTAGCAAGAGTAAGAAATGGCTTGGAAGCAACCGAGATGTTCTGCAGGAGGTGATGGATACATAACTGGAACTGGAACTGGATGGATACATACATGGGACTGTGGTCCATCCAGGCCATGGAATATGAATCAGGGCTAAAAGGAAATGAGCTATCAAGCCATGAAAACACATAGAGGAACTGAAATGCATATGACTTAGTGCAAGAGGCCAAACTGCAAAGACTACAGACTGTGTGATTCCAGCTCTAGGACATTCTGGAAAAGGCAAAACTAGGGAGACAGTCAGAGGATCAGTGGGGGTACCAGGGGTTTAGGAGGGGCAGGTGTGAAGGATGGATGGGGGACCACAGAGGATTTTTAGGGCAGTGAACCTACTCTGTATGATGCTCTAATGTTGGATATATGTCATCATAAGTTTGTCCAAACCCAGAGAATGTACAAGACCAAGAGTGAACCCTAAAGAAACCTATGGGCTTTGGGGGAAGATGACGTGTCAGTGTAGGTTCATCTGTTGTAACAAGTGCCCCTTCTGGAGGGGGATGTTGGTAATGGGAGAGGCTGTGTGTGTGGGCACAGAGGAGGTCTATGGGAAATCTCTGTACCTTCCTTTCAATTTTGCTGTGAACCTGAAATAACTCTTCAAAAAGTCTCTTTACAAAAAGAGAGAGAGAAAAAAAAGGGATGGAGTACTGATGCATGCTACGTCATAGACAATCACGAAAACACAATGCTAAGTGAAAGAAGCCGGTCACAAAAGACCACACGTTGTAGATTTCATTTGTATGAAACGTCCAGAAAAAGCAGCTCTATAGAGACAGGGAGCAGATTGCCAGAAACTGGGTGTGGGGTGCTTAGGAACAGGGTTAACTATAAACAAATACATGGGAATGTGGGGGGCAGTGATGGCAATGTTCTAAAATTGTTTTATGGTGATGGCTGTACAACTTGGTAAATTTGCTAAAATTCAGTAACTCTTTTGCTTCACACAAGTGAGTTGGATGGAATGTAAATTACACTTCCATTGTTTAAAAGAAAGTGGGTGGGATCACGTCCTCTGGCAGGTGTCACGCTGGGATCGATCAAATAGTAAAGTAATATCCGCGGAATTCTGAATCTTTTTTTACAGAGCCTGGGCTCTTAATTTTTAGGACTGAATTCTAGAGCTGGCTTTTCATGTTCAGCTTTATATAAGCACATCTCCAATTTAGCCTGACCCTTAGAATAAATGCAGCCCAGCGTTTAGAATTGTAAGATGGGATTGGATTTACAGCTTTGCACTTACAGCCATTTAACTGTTGGAAGATTTGGTCAAGTGTCAAACTGTATAATAATACGTATATCTCAGGACCCTGGAAAGGACTGCATATGTGAAAAGTATTTGCAAACTGTAGGAGACTTGTAAAAAAATTACACTTCTTACTCTAGTTAATGTTGTTTTTTATTATTGAACACTTACACATATTCTGCCCTAGTCCTCGGTTCTCTGACTGCAGACCTTGGGGCTGGAAATGAGCTTTTAATATAAATGGCTATGTTATCTTTTAAAGTGCCAACTCTTGTGTTTCAACTACGAATCTTTTGGACAGAAGTTTCAAAATGGCAGATGTAGACATTAGTTTCATTTTCAGTTATTTTTAGCCAATTGCTAAGTGAAAGAAATGATCTAGTGGTAGAACGTCCCCATAATATTTTATAAAATCACTCATATATGATGAGTTAAAAAAATAAGATTATACTTCTTTCTAAATTAATCTTATCTGTACTTTTATACCAGTGGTGGACTTGTGAAAAGAAAGTTGTGTGCAATTAGAGTTTAAAATATTTTAGGGAGACAAGTTGTCCAAAGTATGAGATCAGGTAGCCTGTCAAAACTGGTTATAAAGAGAAAGGTTTGGGAAATAGATGATTAAAACGGTTGAAGAAGGATGATCTATTTTTTTCTCCCACTTTGGGCTTAAAATCTCTATATGGGAAACGTCGGAAATATATTTTGGGTTCATTTGTACACGAAATACGTATAAACAATATCAGCAGTATCTTTTTTATATAAATTTATTTATTTTATTTATTTTTGGCTGCGTTGGGTCTTTGTTGCTGCGCGCGGGCTTTCTCTAGTTGCGCGAGCGGGGGCTACTCTTCATTGCAGTGCGTGGGCTTCTCATTGCGGTGGCTTCTCTTGTTGTGGAGCACGGGCTCTAGGGCGCGTGGGCTTCAGCACTTGTGGCACACGGGCTCAGTAGTTGTGGTGCATGGGCTTAGTTGCTCCACGGCATGTGGGATCTTCCCGGACCACGACTCGAACCCGCGTCCCCTGCGTTGGCAGGCAGGATTCTTGACAACTGTGCCACCAGAGAAGTCCTCTACAGTATCTTTAAATCACTCTGCAATGATGGCCAACTCAGCTTTCAAAATCACTTTCGTCTTTTCGACAAGGTACACGAGGCAAGTTGTTGCAGATTTGTTTTTTGATGTTGATGGGAATCGTCAGGGTGGAGAAATCCATTTTCTCTGGAAGTGGTGTGGTGATGAGAAGATAAAGAATGAAAGGGGTACAGAGCCAGGGCAAGTCAGCTGAGGGACTCTCTGAAGTGTACGTGGATCTCTGGAAGGGCAAAGGTTAACTCAGGGGATTCCCTCTGTCTCTAGTTGACTTACGGTGCAGGGGTACAGCTTCCGGGTTGTTTTAGCACCTTTAGATGCACCTGGGCACATTTAAATAAACATACACTTTTTAGAACAGTTGCAGATTTACAGAAAAATTGTACAGAGAGTAGTTATATACCCCATACCCAGTTTTCTGTATTAACGTGTTGCATGAAGATGGTACCTTTATCACAGTTGATGAGCCTATATTGTTATTAGCTAGACTCCATACTTTATTTAGATCTCCTCTGTTTTTCCCTAATGAGCTTTTTTTGTCGTAGGAGCTCATGCAGGTTTGCACATGACATTGAGTGTTTCTATCTCTTCAGGCTTCTCTGGGCTGTGACATTTTCTCAGACTTCCTTTTTTTTGTTTTCTGTTTTTTTTTTGCGATACGCGGGCCTCTCACCGTTGTGGCCTCTCCCGTTGCGGAGCACAGGCTCCGGACGCGCAGGCGCAGCGGCCATGGTTCACGGGCCCAGCCGCTCCGTGGCATGTGGGATCTTCCCGGGCCGGGGCACGAACCCGCGTCCCCTGCATCGGCAGGCAGACTCTCAACCACTGCGCCACCAGGGAAGCCCAAGACTTCCTTTGTTTTTGATGACCTTGACAGTTTTGAGGAGGACTCTGGGCAGGTATTTTATAGAATATTCTTCAACTGAGATTTGTCTTGATGTTTTGGTCATGATTCCACTAGGGCTGTGGGTTCTTGGGAGGAAGACCACAGAGGTGAAGCGCACTTCTCATCACGCTGTGTCCAGGGTGCCTGCTCTCAACCTGACTTATCCCTATGGATGTTGACCTTTGTCACCTGGTGCAGGTGTGTTTGTCAGATTTCTCCATGGTGAAGGTAGTTTTTCCCCTTTTCTATGTGCCAACTAACCTGTCATAATGCTGTGAATAGACCTCTATTCCACGTATAAGGACAGAGACCAAAGAGAAAGATAGATGGATAGATGATAGGTAGCTAGGTAGCTAGGTAGATGGAGATCAATATATTTATATGCAACTATCTAGCTATCTATCATCTATCAAATCTCTTCACCTATGTATGTATGTATCTATTTACCTATCAACATCTATCACTATATCTATCAATATCTATCATCTATCTATCTATCATCTATCTATCATCTTTCTGTCTATATACCTACCCACCTACCTACCTAGCATCTATTACTAATAGCGTTCTCTATTTGGATGTAGGAACATGGTTTTCATCCCCCTAGCCATTGTTGAGATAGCTCTTCCATTTTCATGCATCCGCTCCATCAAGGAAGATTCTTTGCTCTGTAGGATTACCAGCCTGGAGACACAGGAGAGGACTCCCCAGCGCAGTCCTTGCTCACCCTCAAGTGCCTTCTGCCTGGAACTGCAGTCTGGAATGAATAGTCTACACATCTGACACAATCCTTTCTCCCAAAGGCGAGTAGAACATGGCTTTGTCAGACGCAGGGCCAAATCGCTTCCACCCAGAGCATCTATATTTTCCTACAAAACATTGCTCGAGATTAAATTCTACCAGCACCGATAGGATCTTTTAGCTCTATGTTATTTCTCTCCTTCCCCTATCCTCACTCTGTCCTACTACTAGCCTTATTGCCATGGTGCCTTTGCCTCCATCCAAATTGTATGGGTCCCTCCTCACCTCCCTGGTAGGTAGGTAGGTGGGTAGGTAGATAGATGGATGATATGATGGGTAGATGGATGGAAGGATGGATGGATGGGGGGATGGTTGAGATGCTGCTTTCAAGAGGGATTGGATGACCACCATCTTGTCCGTTGGAAGTTAAGCCAGTGTGTTTCTACTGCCAGGAGTACTTGCATTTTGGTTCAATGTCTGTTTAAGAATTTGTTTGTCTCCATGGGAAGGGGAGATCAAGAAGGGCAAGTGTGTTGAAGTGTATAAGGAAGATCCTTCTCAGTGACTAAAGGCTTCCCTAATCACAGCTCCTTGTAACAGAAGACATCATGTAATTATGTAAAGGTTCCGTCAGAAAGTGAGAGTTCCGCTTGTGTCTCTACCACCATGGTTTCCTGACCTAGGATAAGTCATTCCGGGTCTTTAAGTTCTGGCATCTTGAAGGGTCAAGACCAGAACACCGATGCCATGAGCAGCTGTGTGAACACAGAGGGGTTCGGTGGTCACATCCCCTAAACGTCTATATTGAAGCCACAGCAAAGATTCATTTCCTTCAGGTCGCCGTGTACCCATGAAGCATCAGCAGGGATTCTGCTCTCTGGAGTTACTTCTGCTCAAAGGGGATGGTCCAGAACTAGGGTCACTGCCACCCTCATCTACAAGAGGTGCTGTGGACCTAGAAGCACAGAGCAGGAAATATTTGATGCTCGGCACACACATGACAGCCACAGAACCCTTAGAAATGCCTTTGTGGTCATCACTTTCATACTTGTGTCCCAGTGGAAGAAGGGAGAAAAAGGGACTCAGAAAGTGACCACAAAAAATGCCAATCACAGGCAACTCTTGGTCAATGTTACTGTCTTTTTTTTTTCTAGTCTACGTTCAGATCATCACGAATGGACATTTGTGTCCATTCCTTCCTCCATGAATGATACACAGACGCACACTTCAGATCCCAAGCTTATCTTTGAGATTTGTATCAATTCTAAAAAAAATTTTTAATACATGTGTGGGGGAATGAGCCACCACCATCTTCCCAATGAGTAAATATACAGAGACACCGGTCTTGCCAAGGACAAAACCCAACAAACAAAAAAAGGGTCCACACAAAAAATGACATTAGGGCCGATTGAAACCAGATGCCCGCGCGGGTTTCCCTTGGAGAAGTTCTAAATTTTGTTTGGAAATAATAAGAGTGCATAATTCAAAATCCCTCCCTTTTGTGTATCGAGAAAGGGAGTGTGGGTTCAAAGGTTGCTATTGGGTGGTTACGTTTTCTGTTACGAATTTCTGCGATTCCGTAGATACCGGGAGAGTTCCATGTTCGTGGAGCCGCGCGCGCCTCGCATCTGTTTTTCTCTGGAGCTCAGAGCACGATCATCGTTCTCATTTGGTTAATTATTTGTGGGGATTCTGTTGGTGGTGGATGACTCAGGACATCATTTCAGACCAAAAGTAATGAAATTGGCAAGAAAAGTGTGTTTGTTTGTTTTTTCACAAACTTAAGAGTTTTTTGTTTTTTTTTAAACAAGAGTCTGTTCACTTCCTGTAAAGTAACCACTGCTGTGGTTTCAAAGATGCAAGACAGTGAAGGGATGTGTCTGATCTCCTAACCTGGCTACTTCCTTGTTCTCCCGGGGAGTCTGAGGCACTTGTCCCGACGACTAGCTATTTGCAGGACACAACGGCATCTACCAGTACCCCTCAGCATTATGGGAGTAACTCGTGTTTTTCCTATTCAGGACAATAATGCCGTCAGTGAGTCAACTTTGCCGGCAAAATCGCATAAGACCCAAAGACAAATCGTGATACATTAAAAAAAAAAATTACCTTAAAAATCATTCTGGGTGTCCTTAGGAGCTAAAACTATTGAAAAAGTTGAAAGTGATGCCTAGAATTTCTGTAAATATTGGCCTTAAAGTTGGTCGGTTTAAAAAAAAGGGGGTGGGGCTTCCCTGGTGGCGCAGTGGTTGAGAGTCCGCCTGCCGATGCAGGGGACGCGGGTTCGTGCCCCGGTCTGGGAAGATCCCACATGCCGCGGAGCGGCTGAGCCCGTGAGCCATGGCCACTGAGCCTGCGCGTCCGGAGCCTGTGCTCCGCAACGGGAGAGGCCACAGCGGTGAGAGGCCCGCGTACCGAAAAAAAATAAAAAAATAAAAAAAGGGGTGGGGGAGAGGAGTTTATGGGATGCTTTAGAAAATGGTGTATATAATTAACTATGATTGTTTAGAGGGTATTAGGTTGTGGTTATGGGAAAAGGATCGGCTTTCAAAGTTTAGTAAATAGAAATCCCACAGTTAAGTAGATACACATTCTCAAGGGAAGTTTTCTTTGGCAGGAACATGTCCGTGGCAGTTGCTCTTTGCCAAGAGAAGAGCCCTGTAAGCTGGAAGGATTTCCTGTCAAGGGTATTACAGGACAGATACAGTGCTGTGTTCCTTTTAGGATTGTTTGCAGGAATTAATTCTTCACACTCAGGGTAATTGCTGGGTACTTCCCAGTAACCAAGAAATTGTTGGTTCTACCAGGGAATCAGAGCTCGCTTTGGATGGTATTGGGTACGTTTGCTACGGCTGAGCACAGGTGCCCTTGCATTATTACATGAGGGAGGGCGGTCCCCATGTGGCCATGGGAGAGATGGGGTGGTCCTCCAGTGTAGGTCCCCTGCCAACAAGACCCTCCATCTTCCGCCTGGGGTGGCTTCCTCGACTACATTTCCTCCTTTCCTGGTTCCCCTGAACGTGGTCAGGGATGGGGGTGGGATGCCGACTCTGAGTGCGGGGTCTTATGTGGTGTCCTTTCTGGGGACCCTGCAGGCATCTCACTATGGTGGTCTTTCTTCCTTCTCATGCCCGCGTGGCATGTCTGTGACAGCTTGTGCTGAAGGGCATCCCATGCTCCCAAGTAAATCTCAGCTGACACACAGCACGGTTATAAGCAAACGACAGACGCATGCCTGGCGTTGGTGTGTCTGACGTTTCAGGGTTCAGAACTCTGACGGCAACGTTCCAACATCATGCTTGGGAGACCGGCCAGTCTTCTCCGTGCTCTTAAATTTCGAGGACTCAGAGATGCAATCTTCTTGGTTCCACGTTTTCCATGTTTTTTACCTCCAGTGGTGCTCCTGGACGCTTCCCAGGGAACAGAACAGTTGTTTGCTGTTTCTCTGGATTTGTTCAAGAAGGTACTGGAGAAAGGTCTTATTTCCAAGTTTCCTGATGAACCTGTGTTCCGGTATATAATAGTTTGCATCTGCTAATCCCAAACTCCTGGAAAAGAATAGGAAAAAGAATGTATATATATGTATAACTGAAGCACTTGGCTGTACACCGGAAACTAACACATTGTAAATCAACTATACTTCAACAAAATAAATTAAAAAAAAAAAAAGATCCATTCCGAGCTAAAGGGTCCTAGAACTCTGTCACTTCTTTCCAACCAACCCTCTCTCTCCAAATTTTGCTCAGAAATCAGCCTTCCTTCCTGGGTTGGTGGGACCCAGCCAGAGCTCATGGATTACACACTGGGAAACGGCTTTCCACAAAAAGTCAACCCCAGGCGACCTTGTCCGTGTAGGTCCAGCCCGTGAACGGCCGTCGAAAAGGGCAATTAATGTGGTCACTTCAATGCCAGGGGCCCTGGTTTCCATGCAGTTGGGCCAAATTGAAGCCCAATTAAGCACTCAGCATGCTATTCCAATTATGTTTTTTTTGCGCCAGATCGTGTTGTTTTCCCCCCAGTAATGATCCTGAGGCAGTACAGGGGAAGGCATGTCATTCTCCAGGCATCTGGGGGTATTTAGTGGGCCTTCAGGGTGAACATAAAAATAGTCTCTTTTAGAGAAGGAAACCGTCTTTGCTTAAAATGCTGATGGTTTGTTCATCATGGATTGTTTTTGCGTTCATCTGATTTATTATAATATTGCATTAAAATATTACGTGTCTTGACTACTGAATTTTTTGCTGCCCCCTGAAAATTTTGCCAAGGTAACTGCTTCTCTCACCTCACCCTAGCCCTGCCCTGGGCACCAAGCTGGTTAAAAAATTATATCTATCTATCTATCTATCTATCTATCTATACACACAGACACACACACACACACACACACACAGAGTTATCTATAGCTGGTTACAATGCATTTATGTATGAATACATATATTTTTAGAGATATGGGAACATATGTATAACTGATTCAATTTGTTATAAAGCAGAAACTAACACACCATTGTAAAGCAATTATACCCCAATAAAGATGTTAAAAAAAAAAAAAAGATTGAAAAAGGCTTGGACTATTGAATTCTGTCACCGATGTGTTTCTGGTTCTCATTTTAGAATAAATGATATCCATATCAGATTATCTAGGTGATTAGCACAATGGATCTGACCTGAAAGTAGGAAGCCTTCAGCTCAGCTGTTCCCTGAATCTGACTGATTTAGTCCACATGCTCCACCCAACCCAGGAAGGGAGCCAGCCACTGCCTCACTCCACCAAACAGTGTTCAGTGTTTGGGTGGAAAGGAAGATGCATTCCAGCTGTCTCCAAAAATGAAGAAAATCGGAAGATTTTCCCCCGTCTTCAGTGAAATAAACCTGACCTTCTGGTAGGAGAGTCTTAAATCGGAAATGGTTTAACCGAATCACAACAGGAAACAGCTCTGGTTACAGCCCAGCTTGCTTAGGTCCTAATGGGTGAAGAGAGCATCCCATCCCTACTTCCCAAAACTCTGGGTATAGCAGGTAGTTGTCCTAAGGGGCCTTGGCAAAGGGTGTTGGACTTTGCCTTTGGGATTTCTGCTGTCAGAAGTGCCTAAAGAAGAATGAATATTTGCCACAGGAAGAAGCAATAATTCAATCATTGGGAACCCTGTCTCTCAGTGTAGTTAATTTCTATTTAATTAGCCAGTAACTACACTTAAAATAAAGAACAGTTGGTAATCAAAAACAGGTGGATAAAGGATGAGCAATTGTGCGACAGGATAGAATTACTGGGCCAGAACAAAGTTGGGGGAGAGTGAGAGACACGACGCTTCAGAGAAAACATGGCTGGGAGCGGAGTGATCGTCGACAGGCAGCTCTGGGTCTCCTCAAGCTTTATATCAGCTTTTCCTTGTGTTTGTTAGCCATCAATACACTGATTTTAATCACCAAAAAAATTATGTATATATATTATATTTTATACATACATTTATATCAATATATAAATTTTAAATGTATACGTATGTATTACATTAACCACAACTGGTTAATTGTATCCAAGTATACTGTGTGTGCCCCTGGGTGTACGTGTGTACAATTTTTAACCAGCCATATAGTATACACTTATGAACATATTATATATACATATATTTTATATGTATTAACTATAATATATGTATATACAGATATAATTTTAACCAGTCATATATACATACATATGCGTATTATACATACAAACATATGTCTATAGTTTTTACTATGTATAAAATATATTGTATATTTTAACCAGCCATACATAAGTAAATACATAATTCTATATGTATAAAATACAATATGTATGTACAAAAATAGATGTAATTGTACCCAACTATATAAACACACATGTATATATGTATAAACATATGTGTGTATATATTATGTATATACGTGTGTGTGTGTGTGTGTATATATATATATACACACACACACACACACATATCTATATGAACTTTTAACCATCAGTGGCGCCCAGGACAGGGTTAAGATGAGGTAAGAAAAGCTATTACCTGGGCACAGAATTTCGGGGGGACATAAAAAACGAAATTCAGTAGTCAAGTACATAATATTTTAATTACACACACACACACACACACACACACCCTCTGCTCCGAGACCATACGTCTTCCCACAAAGCAGACAAGGTAACATTTGCAGCCAGCCCTGGTACGTAAGTAAAGAAACTGACCTTGTTTAAACAGAGGCCTGACTTCTGACCTCAGCTCCGGAGATGACCTCGAAGTCCTTGGAGTGTCCTGCCTGATAAGAGTGTCTTTTTCTTTGCCTGGGGACCTTGGATCACTGGATTTAGGGTCTAAAATGTGACATGGGGTGGGCGGGGGTCAGGTGCTGCCAGGGAGTTTGAGGGTGAGGGCTGGTCAAACTGGCAGGGATGCTGTGATGTAGGGTGGGAGCTTTGGGTCCTGCCCAAAGTTTCAGCTCCGAGCTCCATAGCGGCTGAAGGCTGAGGTCCATCATGCAGGCCATTGACCATGGAGCCCTCGATAAAGTCTGAACACTGAGGGTGGGGTGAGCTTTCCTGGTTGGCGATGCTTCCTGCAGAGGTATGATCACCAGGGGTTACCAGGAGGAGTGTGTGCTCCACGGGGAGAGGACCACAGGGGCTCTGCGCTGGGTGCTTTCCTGGACCCTGAACGGGGCATCCCTTCCCCCGGACCCTGAGCTGTGCACCTCTTCCTGTGGCTGACTCCACTGCGTGTCCCTTGCATGGAATACACGAGAGCCCTAAGTGTATAACAGCTTGCCGTGAGTTCTGGGGTCCCTCTAGTGAATGATCAAACTCAAGCGTGGTCTTGGGGACCCCCAAAGGTTGCAACTGGTGGTCTGTGGGAACCGTTCCTTCTAAATCCGACCTTGGCTAAGTCTTGCACTGACCCTGTCTTGGCCGGATCTAATGAAATGCAGTGCCTGGAGGTTTCTTTGGAGCCTGGGTTTTTTGTTTTTTTTTTAATTTTTATTGGAGTAGAGTTGATTTACAATGTTGTGTTAGTTTCAGGTGTACAGCAAAGTGAATCCACTCTATTATTATTATTTTTTGGTTCTTTTCCCATGTAGGTCATTACGGAGTACTGAGTAGAGTTCCCTGTGCTACACAGCAGGTTCTTATAAATTATCTATTTTACATTTAGTACTGTGTATCTTCCAGTTTATCCCTCCCCAGCTCCCCCTTTCCCCTTTGGTAACCATAATTTTATCTTCTATGTCTGTGAGTCTGTTTCTGTTTTGTAAGTGAGTTCATTTGTGTCATATTTTAGATTCCACATACAAGTGATACCATATGGTATTCGTCTTTCTCTGTCTGACTTACTTCACTTAGTATGATCATCTCTAGGTCCATCCATGTTGCTGTGAATGGCATTATTGCATTCTTTTTTATGGTTCAGTAATATTCTATTGTGTATATGCACTCCATCTTCTTTATCCATTCATCTGTCCATGGACATCTAGGTGGCTTCCATGTCTTGGTTATTGTAAATAGTGCTGCAATGAACATTGGGGTGCATGTATCTTTTCAAATTATAGTTTTCTCTGGGTATATGCCCAGGAGTGGGCTGGCTGGGTCCTATGGTAGTTCTATTTTTAATTTTTTAAGGAACCTCCATACTGTTCTCCATAGTGGCTGCACCAATTTACATCCCCAACAGTGTAGGAAGGTTCCCTTTTTGGAGCCTGGGTTTTTGATCATACTTTTCTCTTTTTCTTCACAAATACGTGTGTGTCTGTGTGTGTGTGAAAGAGAGAAAGAGAGAGATTAGCAAGACAGACCCCTTCTTATTTTTGTGTGGTTTGCAGCCATCTACTGAGATTCTAGTAATAACGTTGTCCCAGGATTGGAATTTAAAATGTCCACCAGAAGCCTTGACGTGGACGGGACCTTTGGCGGCTTTCCTATCTTCCTGGCGATTTATCCTCTTTGCGGACTTGTAGCCACACATCTGTTTGTATTTATATCCAGATGAAGCAAGTCTGGGAGGCTCTCATTTACAAGCTGACCTCGGAGATATTGTAGGTTCACTGCAATCAAGTAACTGGCAATAAAGCAAGTCCCACGAATGGTGTTGGTTCTCGGCCCGCTAGATTGTAGTCCAATTAAGTGTGCGGTATCGTGACATCGAATAAAGCAACGTACCCTCATTACAACGTATTTTATGGTGAAAAAACGCTAACCGTCCTCCAAGCCTTCAGTAAGTTGTAGTACTAACTTCAAAGCTCACTGATCACAGATGATTATAACTAACGCAATCAGAGTGGAAAAGTTTGAAATACTGGAAGAATTACCAGAAGGTGACCCAGAGACAAACGGTTTTGGAAAAATGGCACTGATCGACTTGCCCCATGCAGCGTAGGCACAAAACCTCAAATTGTAAAAAAATAAATAAATAAAAGTGCAATATCTGTGAACGCAATAAAATGAGACATGCCTGTAATTTTTCATGGGGGGATTTAGGAAGGGCACAAACACCCCATCACACTGACCTCGGTTAATCGTAAGGCACATCTGAATTGCTCACGCTTGTAGTACCCCATAGGCAGTTGTGTATTTCTTTTTCTTATCTATTATTTATTTATTTATGGCTGTGTATGCCTCTTCGTTTCTGTGCGAGGGCTTTCTCTAGTTGCGGCAAGCGGGGGCCACTCTTCATCGCGGTGCGCGGGCCTCTCACTATCGCGGCCTCTCTTGTTGCGGAGCACAGGCTCCAGACGCGCAGGCTCAGTAATTGTGGCTCACGGGCCCAGACACTCCGCGGCATGTGGGATCTTCCCAGACCAGGGCTCGAACCTGTGTCCCCTGCACTGGCAGGCAGATTCTCAACCACTGCGCCACCAGGGAAGCCCCAGTTGTGTTTTTTTTTTTTTTGTCATTGATCCAATTTACTTCCAAAGAAACTTGAATCCCAACCTGGCTGTGACTTTTCACAAGACAGGTGATACACTGCTATGACCCATCCCGTCTTCTGGTGCAAGTGATTCTGAACGGTTGGGAAGTTTAGGAACAAAGAAGCACTTGTACCGAAACCAATCCATTTTGGAGACTGTCTTTAGACCTGTCTTCTCTCTGTATGACTTCGTTTTGCATTTGGTGAAATTGGAAATGAGTTATAAGGTATGGCTGGGGTTCTGGTTTTCCAAGAAAAATAACGGACAAAAATCTAGAGGACTTTTGCAGACGCAGGGTTTTGGTGGGTGAGGCCGTGAGCAGGGCGGCAGCATGTGGTCACATGGGTTGAAAGCACAGTCTGGGATGTCAAGACATGGGTTCTCCCAGGAATACCTAAACCCACATGTCATGTGGCCGGTCAAGCCGACGCTTGGCAACGTAAAACATTCTCTAATTCGCAGAGCAGAGAAAGACGCATGCATCCACTCCAGTACGACCGTTTTTATGGACCTAGGCAAATATTTCACAAGTGTGTGGTGGCGTGACATGCTCTGGTTATAGCTGACTTAAAATCTTTGAAAAGAACAAGTGTCGACTTCCAGGACTTTTATGCTCTATAAACATAATCTGTTTTACCTAAAACGTGGATTCCCTGAGGCTGCAGGCAATTTTGCCCTAAAGGAATCCATTGGTTGGGTGAAGCCATGCAGATCCCGAGCCCCTGAATTGAAACAATCTTGAAGATTTGAAAACGGTTAGGATTTGACCATGTCTATGAACTCAAAAAACATTGGACGAGATCAAAAAAAAATCATGGGCGACTTTTTGCTTTCACGGTGGTGATGGACACATTTCCAAGAGAGCGTGTATCTTTTATATTTGTACTGGCTTCTGCGTTTCCCCTGCAACAAAGCCCTCTTGTGAGATTTTAAACTTATAAAAGTATATTATGCCTGAAAGCGTGCCCTTGGGACTGTTCACAGCTGTACGACTAAATGATGAATTTATTACAGTTCCTGTAATTCCTCCAGTCTCACCAAACACAGTGGTTCCTCAGGAATATGCAAGTTCATAGACGCTGAGCTAGCATTTCTATAAAACTGTTTATTTTTTAACCTGAGGAGAAAAGGAGTTACATGTTGGCATCCGTACGTGCCGTTTTAAATCATTGACGCAGTGTTTTGACATTTTGACGCAAAATGGATCGAGGAATTTTCCATGAATAGATTTGAAGGGGAATTTTAATTTTTTTACAGCGCACCTGAAAAGCTAACATTACTTTGGAATCAATTCACCCACAAATATGATTGCCTTTTATTACTACCTGAGGAAATGAGAATAACAAAATACCTCTTCCAAAATGATAGCGTGATTTGAGAGAAAACCGTAGCTCAGCGGATTTCCTTAGTCGCCTGAAGTTTTGCGTGATTCCCTAAATGGTTAAATCTTTATGGGTGTATTGCCGCCATCGACAACGTGCCGGATCAGACTCGCCCATGAGCTAACGGTTTCTAAATGTTAAAATACTTTTAAAAATTCAAAGGAAGGGTGATATTTGTTGACATAGCGTTTTATTGGCAAACAGCTGTGCTCATTCATTTATGAATCACCTGTGGCTGCTTTCGTGCTATGATGAAATAGATAAAACCACATGACCCACAGAACTGAAAATATTGACTATCAGGCCTGAAAACGTTTGCTGATTTCTGGTTTTACGTAGTGAGTTAAGCAACCACTAATTTTGGAATTCTGTAGGTTAGGGAGCCAATAGATGTAGGTAGATGTCAACCACCCATTCAGCGTTCTTGCAAATGACTTGAACAGGACATGAAAACATTCAGACATTAGAAATGAGAGATCCAGAAAGGAGAACAGTCACATATGTTGGCACGAAGAAAACCCCAAGGAAGAGATGCAAGTTGAGCGAGATCTTTGGGGATAAGGCAAATCTTGGAAGAGAAAGCACCTCGTTAATTTAGGGCATCTTTTTCCAAAGCAGGTAAGGTGGGGACACCATCCTTACAGGTGGGTGTTTCTGCCTGGGGTGGCAAGAGCAGTGGCCTTTGGGGTCATCACCATCCCAACTCTACCTTTCCTTCCTCCTTGTCACCTCCTATCCCGTCCCGAGCCAGAGGGTCTACACAAACGAGTATTGTGCCTGTGAAGAGTTGGACTCTGTTCATCAGTTTTAGCGGAAACTAACAGAAAATAATCATCCTCACAGGGTCACACAATGAGGAAATGCATGCTCGCACACAATGAGGAGTGCTAGGCACGGAATCATTGGGTTTGGCCATCTTCCTCGTCTTGGCTTTGTCTACAGGCTAGCTTCACTCGTGGTGTTGAGATGTAGACTGGACATCCCTGGGGATGTCCACAGGTGGCAGAAAGGGACCCCTCTTATCCTGTGTCCCTGTCCCGGGGAGAGGGAACTTTATCTAATAGCTCCCTGGAAGACCTGATCTCCTGTTTTTACGTAAAGTTGTGTTATATGCCTACACTTAACTCATACATCATGTGGAAAATGGAACCACCCATGGTTACCTTGATACAATCAGCATTTCACCAAAATCCTCCCTTGGACTATATGACCTCAGGAAGGAGAAATGGATACCCCCCCAAAACTGGTGTCTACTAGCAATAAATAAGGGGAGATTGGACGAAAGTTGGCATCAAATACTCAATAAGAGTTTCCTAAATTGATATAGGACCTGTACCCTGAAAAAACAATCATTTTTACTCCAGAGCTGTGAGTACCAGGATACCCCAGCTTTTTCTGGGACGTGCAGCTGATTGCGAAGACTCAAGTACCAACGATTTCTTTTTTGCTTCTTTCTTCAGAAATCCTTTGGCCTATTTCAATTTCCTTTCTTGCGTAATTTGTTAAAATTAGCCAGGACAGCTGTGCGAACACTTGCCTCGGCTAATTTCAAACTGGCGTGCGTCCAGTATCGTGGAAATTCCACTTCCTATGGGTCTGAATAACTGTGGTCCACAGGTACAGGCAACAAGGCTGTGGTCATTCCCCCAGTCAGATTCCACAGTTGGTAGATCTTGTGATCTGTTTAGTTTCACTGGTAGCCCCTATCTTTTGTCAGAACCGAAGTGTGGGAAGCCAGCCCAGCTCTGAGGTCAGCTTTGGGTGCAGAGAGGAAGACACTCCTTCCAAATTCCCTTTTTGTGAAGCACTGCTTTCCTCATAATGCCCTTGGACCTTACAGAGTGACTTCTCTTTGGTCTCATCGTGTAGAGGCAAGGAGAAGCCCTACAATTTATCATCTTTGGATGAAAACGGGGGAGAACTTGTCTTTTCAAAAATTGAAAGAAAAGAATTTTCTACTTATGAAAATCGCTGTTGAGGTGTAGGAATAGGCTGGTCAGACATAGTAATACAGCAACAGTGTTTCACAGGGTCAGAAACCGTCCATGTAATTCCATTTTCATTTGTGTCTTGAGAAATGGAATATTGCCGGTCATATCAGTAAACAAAGAATGTCAGTCATCAGCAATTTCAGCCACAGCATATGGTGAACCGCTGAGCCCTGAGGGAACCCAGGAAGGAAAAGAAAGAATTCCTGCCATCTAGCAGCCATCGGGCTGCAGCCGCTCTCCACGGTGAGCCCTGAGGAAACTCAGGATGTGAAAACAAAGGACCCTGGCCCCAGAGAGCTGAGGTGCCTATCAAAGGAATGCTTTCAGTGAGCCCAGACTCTCTTGCATCTTCTCATACATAGAAAAGCCCTAAATTTCTTAACATGAGATATCTGGTTTTCTTCCATTAATAGTGATCTTTTTTTTTTGCGGTACGCGGGCCTCTCACCGCTGGGGCCCCTCCCGTCGCGGAGCACAGGCTCCGGACGCGCAAGCTCAGCGGCCATGGCTCACGGGCCCAGCCGCTCCGCGGCACGTGGGATCCTCCCGGACCAGGGCACGAACCCGTGTCCCCTGCATCGGCAGGCGGACTCCCAACCACTGCGCCACCAGGGAAGCCCAATAGTGATCTTTTGTTCCCACTACCTGCCCTTTGTTGCAAAACTTCGATATAACATAGCTACGCCTTCACCTCCTCGGACCAGTTCTCTCAGGGTTACTTGAGATGATGCCTCCCGGGCTTGAAGTCCTAAAAATTTTCGCCAAATAAAACATGACTCTCAACTTTTAGGTTGTGAATATATATATATATATATATATATATAATTTTTATTCGACAGTCTCAATGTTAGAGATTAAATGATGCAATTATTTGGATAGTTGCAGGTATAAAAGTTAATGGAAGAAAACTTAAATTCTGCTGTTGTCAGTAAAATGTCAACCTACTCTACGTAATTTTAGTAGACATATATTGAAATCTCCGTTTCACATTTCATCTGTGACCATACTGGTATCTGTTAGAAATAGACCACAAAGATGCAATCAGTGTTTTTAACAAATATCTTGTTAGATTTTAATTCTTTGGGGCTCTGAATTGTGTCTTCTAACTCCCCCAAATTTGAGTCTAGGTACTTTTGGGTTAATTGATTGCCTGACATCAGCCTGTGAAACTAAGCATAAGAAAAACATTAGATGCTATTACGAAGCGCTCAAGAAAGTGTAATAACTCACACCTGTGTCCTTCAACCTTGCATAATGTCCTATTGTTAGGGTTCATTATTACCTGTCAACTTAGTCCTTTTTCCATGTAAAGTGAGGTACTTTATAAAGTTTTCGTCCATCAATTTGTTTTTTAAGATTTTTTTTTGATGTGGACCATTTTTAAAGTCTTTATTGAATTTGTTACAATACTGCTTCTGTTTTAGGTTTTCCTTTCGCTGATTTGTGGGTTTTTTTGGCCGTGAGGCACGTGGGATCTTAGCTCCCTGACCAGAGATCAGACCCACACCCCCTGCCTTGGAAGATAAAGTTTTAACCACTGGACCGCCAGGGAAGTACCTGTCCATCAATTCTTAATGTTTGAATTTCCTATTATCACATTTGGATAAACGTATGTCTATACTGTCTACTCTAGTGAGCTGCAAATTACATTCTGATACCTGAAGGGAGTGTATATAAACCTTTATCCCAAGTTTGCAATTTATTCCTAGCTTATTTACAGTAGAAACAATTAAATATACGAAAATGCGAGAATGTGAAACACGGGCATTCCTATCGGCACCACCGTGGGTTGCTGTCGATTTTTTTTCTTGGTGTACATCTTTCTTTTTCAGCAATCAATATTGCGGTGATTGTGTTGGAAGCAATGGCTTGACTTTTCCGCCATCTACTCAGGCTGTCCCGTGAGTTACCTGCGCTGTCTGGGAGACACATGTGGCATGACCAAGACACAGCTCCATCACGGAGATGGTGTTGCTTGGTTGTTTGTCACTTTGTTTCTCTCTGCTCTCCTCCTAAAAGAAATAAAGGGTAACTGAGGCTTTCTATTTCTCTTCTAAATGTGCACTCAATGATGCTTCTCTTTGAATGACGGAAATGTTGGGTTTACAGAGCCATAACAGCTACCCTTGGGGTGTCTCCTTTCTCTGAAAAAAAAAAAGTTTGTTTTTTCATCTGAAATGAAAGCGTTGAGCCTTTCAACTCAAGGGAAAAAATAAACATGGAGTAAGTCTTCTCTGGTGTTGATACAATTCATCCTGAGTCCTTTCCCAGCAATATGGTGGCTATGTTTTCCTAATCATACTTGGCCCACATGCACCAGGAGGAAGTGGGGGGCACCGGGATAAAGAAGGATGTTGAGGCCAGGAAAACTGTCCTGGAACTGACCATTTCTGTGTCCTTGACTCTCCGGTTACCTCATTAACTCCTGTCACCTCATCTATAAAGTGGGCACCATTCTATCTGCTTTCTCCTTTTTCTTGTAAGGTTGGCATGAGTTCGGGTTCAATAAACATGCATCTCCATTCTTCTTTTTCTTCTCTCATCCCATCTCCCTTTCTCTTCTATGGGCAGCTCCCTTCCTTTTCTTTCTCCCGGTGGGTAAAATGACAGAGAGCAATTGTTTAATCAGTATTTTTTATTGAAGTAGAGATGATGTACAAAGTTGTGTTAATTCCTGCTGTACAGAAAAGTGATTCGGGTATACATATACATGCATTCGTTTTTTCATATTCTCTTCCATGATGGTTTATCCCAGGATATTGAATATAGTTCCCTGTGCTCTACAGTAGGACCTTGTTCTTTATCCATCCTATGTATAGTAAGTTGCGTCTGCTAACCCCAAACTCCTATTCCTTCCCTTCCCCGCCCCCTCCACCTTGGCACCCACGAATCAGTAAGAGAGAGTATTTTAAGTAGGAGCTGCCCTTAGGAGTCCTGGCTACATGGCCCCCAAATTAGCAGCTGCTCGCCTTCTTCAGGGGAGTGAGTCTGGGCGAAGCCTGGTGGCTCATTCACCGCCACCGTACACCCCTTGCCCCGCGGCTAGGAGCAGTTATCATAAACTGGCTCCCGCTAAGCTCCGGACAGGTTGTATCTTAATCTTGTCTAAGATCAATGAGACACTCGTTTCCTCCAGTCCAAGGGAGCGTTGCTGTTTAATGTTCACCAGCACACTGAGGAAAACGGGGGGCATGGAAGGTATTTTCAATAAATACTTGGATGTGATTGGATGAAACTGAGTGGAGCACCGTGGTGAGGTTCCCAGGGCTGCTGGAACAAAGTACCGCAGACGGAGTGGCTTGGCTCTACAGAAATGTGCCATCTGGGGGCTGGAAGTGCAAAATGAAGGTGCTGGCAGGGCCGCACTCCCTCTGAAACCCATAGGGGAGGATCCCTCCTCGTCCCTCCCAGCTTCTGGGGGCGGCCGGCCATGCTTGGCGCTCCTGGCCTTGTAGCTGCATGTCTCCAATCTTCTCCCCGTGTGCCTGAGTCATCACATGGCATTTCCTTCCTCTTAGAAGGTCAAGTCCCACCCTGATGACCTCATCTTGGCTTATTTGTATCTGTAAAGGCCCTATTTCCACATAAGGTCACATTCATACATATGGGGCTTCAGACTTCAACCTAGCTTTTTCAGGGACACAATCCACCCAATAAAAGGTATGAGAGACAAAGCAACAACAAAACAACAATATAAATTCATAGAAGAAGGGAAAACCTGGTATCGGAGTCCATCGGGTTGACTGTAATGCCAAGAACGTGTAACCTAAACTCAGTTCCTAAGTGTTCAAAATATCATGGAGTACCAGATACAATGAATGAGTCTGCAGGGCTTAAACCTCTTCGGGTCAGCACACTCCTGACACTGAAGCATGAGCCTCGTCCTACAGCAAGACCACGCCACGTACGCACACGAGACACGTTCTCAGAGCTCTCACCAACTTCAGAATATCTCCGGTGTCCTCAGATCTCCATTCCAAGAAGGGCCGGCTCGTAGACGTTCAGCTGACAAGTGGGTCAGAGCCAACTGAGACCTGGAGAGGTTGGGGGGATTCCAGGGAGAAACGGAAAATGATGAAAGTCTTGGCAAAAGGCTACTAGAATATGTCTAAAGAGAGAAACACCCTTCGGAGGAAATGGGACTGGTTAAAGGAGCAGTCTTCAGTCCACGTCTGAGCGACTGAGCAGGGTCCAGGGCCACGTAACTGCAAAATTTTAAAAATTCTCAGTAGCTCCCTCAACCTCTCTTGGTAGCCATTGCCCAGAAAACTCGGAGGAGTGTTTACTGACTGTTGACTAGCTGTCCTGGAGGAGAGGACGATGAGAACGGAGAGGACAGCTTGAGCACCAGAGGCTTATAGACTCGCACATGACACGGCTCAGGCTGCCGCATCAGGGGAGCCCAGACGGGCTGGCTTATTCAAGAGACATTTATTGTCTCCCAGTTTGGAGGCTGGACGTCTGAGATCAAGGTGTCAGCAGGGTTGGTTTCTAGGGAAAGGTCTCTTCCTGGCTTGCAGATGGTGGCTTCTCCCTGTATCTTCACGTGGTCGTGCCTCTCGGTACATGCAGAGAGATAGACAGAGAGAGAGAGACAGAGAGAGAGAGGGAGAGAACACGCTCTCTTCCTCCTACAAGGACACGAGTCCTATCAGATTAAGACTTCACTCTGAGGACCGCCTTGATACTTAGTTACTTCGCAAAAGACCTGTCCTGCCCTTGTTCACTCTACCAAGTACAGTCACACTGAGCATTCCTGTTTGTAGCAAGTTTCTTCTTGCATATCAAATACCGAAGCCAAGATAAGCAGATATACATGGTGTATGTCATCTCTACACCCAAAACATGAGTTCATTTTCACAAATATAATTTAGCAGGGAGGAGAACTTTGCTCTGAACCAGACTGTCAAACTCTCTTGTACTTAGGAGTCACCTAAATGTTGGTTTTACCTTTTGTTTTAGTGTGGATTTATCGTCCACTTGTCATGTTCAATGTTGGCGACCCTTATTCTATGTACCAAGCAGGGGGGCCAGGATGGTTCACTTCCCAAAAGCCCTGCTCCTCCAGGATGCTCTGAAAATGGAATTTATATCCCGTCTCACGGAGTTCCTGCTGTGTTTGTGGATAACATCACCATGTCATCATTAAAGTGAGATGCTGCTTTGCAGGGGTGGATTGTAAAATCTTCTCCTAGCAGAGAGACCTGCGTTTGGAATTTCCCTTGGAGCACGAGGGACTGTTGCTGGGATGGAGGCTTAAACCACATGAGACTGGTCTTTAAAGAAATCTGGGAGGGCTTTTCCTTCATTTGAAACAGGAAACGGAGAGCCCCGAGGGGGAGTCGGAACAGTTGTCGGGGGTGACTCTCTCTTGAAGTTGGGGAGAACGGAGGGAGAGCTTGGGGATCTGAGGTCTCCTGTGAATCAGGTTTGGGAAAAACAAGCCACTGAACTTGTACCAGGAAACTTGGTGTAACCAGGATTTTATTGCCCATCTGGAAGATGTTTTTAGGTGTCCAGAGCCTTTAAAATGAATATCTGCATTTTTGCAAGCAGAAACACGCTCACTACACACCAAAGACATCAGGGCTTTGCATCATCGTGTGTAGGGTGAAGGATGCCTACAGCATGGATTTTTAACCCTCCTTTTCAAATTCTTGTGCTAAATAAGTATAGGATTCTCTAACTGGGTTGAACCATAGCAGAGGTGAAGAATAAAAGGAAATGATTTGGAAATGTCCTAATACTTAACAATTTAGGTCACTTCACCACTTTCTGGGACAGAATCTTTGGATGGAGTTCATTATTCTCACTTCATATCCCATTAAGACATCATCTCTAGATTATGCTAAACCGCTCGTTCATCACAAAACCAAGAATACGTTTCTGCAATAATTCTTTTCCATCTTGCTGTACTGTATTTGATTTCCACCGTGCTACCCCAGGCTTAAGGACGTGACCCAGGATGTGCAGCGGTTGACAGAACATACCCTCACAATGCTCTTTTAAAATGATTATACTTATAGGGACTTCCCTGGTGGCGCAGTGGTTAAGAATCCGCCTGCCAGTGCAGGGGACACGGGTTCGAGCCCTGGTCCGGGAAGATCCCACATGCCGCGGAGCAACTGAGCCCGTGCGCCACAACTGCTGAGCCCACGAGGCACAACTACTGAGCCCGTGCGCCTAGCGCCTGTGCTCCACAACAAGAGAAGCCACCGCAGTGAGAACCCACGCACCGCAACAAAGAGTAGCCCCCGCTCGTCGCAACTAGAGAAAGCCCACGTGCGGCAACGAAGACCCAACGCAGCCAAAAATAAATAAATAAATTTAAAAAAATAAAATGATTATACTTATAATAAACATCTTTTCATATTAAGCATGTGTGTTCAGTGAAATATCAGAAATGAAGAGCTATGAGCCGGTGTTTGTCTTCAAAGCAACTCAGCAGAGGGAGTCTTGGGAGCTCAGAGGTCTTTGTTGGGGCCAAATGTGTAATGTGGGCAGATAAAGATAAGGTGAATGTTTCCGACGTCTGCGTCAGACTTGGGCACCAGATAAGTTAAAAAACCCACAGCAGAGGCTTATGCACTTCAGAGTGCCGCTTGCGAGAGACCAATTCTGAAATCCTTCGCTCTTGGCTTTCCAAGAGTTCACTCGAAAAGCAAGGTCTTTTTCGGGAAGAAACAGGGTGAGCTGACGTGGAAAGAATGGGAACAACAGTCCCCTAGTAGAGGGGATTATTTTTTAATGAGTTTAGTGTTTTTACTGTCAACTTTCCAAAGTACCACCAGAAGCCAGCATCTTCCTTCAACCTCGTTATCGGGTTAGGGGCCCAGGAATTCGTCTGAATCCCTTAGACTTTCTCTTTAAACAGTGACAAGGATGCCGGGCGAGATAAGGTCCCAGATGGGAAAGCCAAACCCGGTCCCCGAAGCTGTGTGTTGGAGCGCCCTTCCGAAGCTCTTTACTCTGACGTTATTCAATGTGTGTTGACGAGGGGCTATTTGCATTTTCCTTGACAACAGATTATGGAAAGCAGGTGTTACATGTGTCGATTTATTTTTTTTTTCATTTTTTAGGATTCTAATTTTTATTTTTATTGTTTTTACATCTTTATTGGAGTATAATTGCTTTACAATGGTGTGTTAGTTTCTGCTTTACAACAAAGCGAATCAGTTATACATATGTTCCCATATCTCTTCCCTCTTGCGTCTCCCTCCCTCCCACCCTCCCTATCCCACCCCTCCAGGTGGTCACAAAGCACCAATCTGGCCAGGAAGCCTGTGCTTTACGATAGAATGGTGACCGGTTTCCCCAAAGGTGCATCAGGAGGAAGCATCGTGCTTTCTTAGAGATAGAGCCATCCACGCTGAGTTCTTTTATTGTCTTTAAATATGGGCGCCAGGGCTTCCCTGGTGGCGCAGTGGTTGAGAGTCCGCCTGCTGATGCAGGGGACGCGGGTTCGTCCCCCGGTCCGGGAGGATCCCACATGCCGCGGAGCGGCTGGGCCCGTGAGCCGTGGCCGCTGAGCCTGCGCGTCCGGAGCCTGTGCTCTGCAACGGGAGAGGCCACAACGGTGAGAGCCCCGCGTACCGCAAAAAAAACAAACAAACAAAAAACAAAATAAAGATGGGCGCCAGTTCTCTTTCTGGCTCTTTTGAGCGCTCATGGGGCTGGGGAACCTGGGCAGGATGCTTGGCTCTCACTCACTTTGGGTCTAGTCATCAGCCTGCCGGTGTCTCCTCTGCCCCAAGGCTGTCTGGACCTTTAGCCAGAGGCGCTGTGGACGCCGGTCCCATCATCCCAACCGCCATGACCACAGAGAAGGCCAAGTGAGAGACCACAGCTGGACCCGGAGAGGGTCCCCGCCGGGCACACCCGTGGCTAAGTATCGCTGGGGCAGCAGAATGTGTGGGGACCTGGACACGGAGACCCAGACACGGAGACCTGGCGTGGATTCACCTCTGACTGGCCAGCTTGGTTATGATAGCGTTTTTCTTCACGAAGAATCTCATATGCATTTGAGACACCCTGGCTTCCCTTAATCTTCAGATGCAGCTTGGCTTTTAAAAACTGTATCTAAGACCTAAATAGATATGTCTCCAAAGAAGATACACAGATGACCAAGAGGCACATGAAAAGACGCTCAACATCACTAATTATTAGATAAATCCAAGTCGAAACTGTAATGAGGTATCACCTCACACCAGTTAGAATGGCCATCATTAAAAAGTCTACGAATAACAAACGCTGGAGAGGGTGTGGAGAAAAGGAAACCCTCCTACACCGTTGGTGGGAATGTAAGTTGGTGCAGCCACTGTGGAGAACAGTATGGAGGTTCCTTAGAAAACTAGAAAGAGAATTACCACATGACCCAGCAATCCCACTCCTGGGCATATGTCCAGAGGAAACTCTAATTCAAAAAGACGCATGCACCCCAATGTTCACTGCAGCACTATTTACAATAGCCAGGACATGGAAGCAACTTAAATGCCCGTTGATAGAGGAATGGATAAAGAAGATGTGGTACATGTATACAATGGAATATTACTCAGCCATAAAAAAAGAAGGAAATAATGCCATTTGCAGCAACATGGATGAACCTAGAGATTGTCATACTGAGTGAAGTAAGTCAGACAGAGAAAGACAAATATATGATATTGCTTATATGTGGAATCTAAAACAATGGTATAAATGAACTTATTTACAGAACAGAAATAGAGTTACAGATGTAGAAAATAAACTTATGGCTACCAAGGGGAAAAGGGGGGGAGGGATCAATTGGGAGATGGGGATTGACATAGGCACACTACTATATATAAAATAGATAACTAATAAGGACCTACCGTATAGCGCAGGGAGCTCTATTCAATGCTCTGTAATGACCTCTATGGGAAAAGAATCTAAGAAAGAGTGGATCTGTGTGTATGTATAACTGACTCACTTTGCTGTACACCTGAAACTCACAGAACGTTGTAAGCCCACTCTACTCCAATAAAAATTAGTTTAAAAAACTGTATCTTTAAAATCTTTTTTTTTGCCCCGATGTTTTCTTTTGCAAAGTTTAACAGACCAGCTGATACAAAATACACCAACCCTGCTTCAAACACATCCTGATGATAGCCAGAGCCTCAGCAGGCAAAGCAACGTTCCTCCGGCCCCAAATCCTTAAGGGGTTTAGGAGACTGCAGCTTAGCACAAATAAACATCTGCTGTCTTCTCTTCCTTTGCCCGGTCCTTTCAAGTCCAAAGGTTTATTATTACTGTTATTGTTATCATTATCATCCTTATTTCATCCTGCAGTAATCTACAATAATAGCTCTAAGAACTCAGTGCTTAGCAAACCTCTGAGCCCCCTTGATCCTCCCGATAGCAGTGATGAAAACAGATGCTCTTTGCTGAGCAGAGTGTGTTTCTGCCTCAAATCCTAAAGCCATGATGTCCAGACCCTACAGGACTGACTCACGGGTTGGATTTATTTTTTCCACAGTAGCCTTGAGAGCATCAGTGTAGGCAACGCTGGCTTTCTGGAAAAGCATGCATGATTCCATAAGAACAGTATTTATGTGCCGAGGAGCGCTGGAGATGTTGTTTTGTTGTTTGTTTTTTGTTGTGTTTTTTCTTTCGCCATTTCTAGCATCAAGCAGACTGCATTCCTTGTAAAGGCACCAGTTCGGCTCACCCTGGTGCACACGGTGTCTGGTTTGGTACCGATGATGGACAGCTGTTGTTGTTGGCGAGGCATGGCCGTTGATGACGGTGGTCCCGCTGATGTGCAAAGTCTGAAGAAGCTATAGGGTGGGTGTGATAAAGGAAGGAAGTGAGAAAACCCACAATGGCTGGGATGCTGGGATGCCGAGAGTCCCAGCTGGGTTTGCCTCCAGGTTGGAATATTTTGCTGTCCATCTAGTTAAAACGGAGGGGCCCTCTCCTGTACAGCACAGGGAACTATATTCAGTATCTTCTAACAACCTATAATAGGAAAGAATATAAAACATGGATGGACCTAGAGATTGTCATACTGACTGAAGTAAGTCTGACAGAGAAAGAGAAGTATCATAGGATATCGCTTATATGTGGAATCTAAACAAAAATGATACAAACGAACTTATTTACAAGACAGAAATAGTCACAGATGTAGAAAACAAACCTACAGTTACCAAGGGGGAAGGGGGTGGGGAAGGATCGTTAGGGAGTTTGGGATTGACATGTACACACTACCATATTTAAAATGGATAAATAACAAGGACCTACTTACTGTAGCACAGGGAACTCTGCTCAACCTAAAATGGAAAAATAATTTGAAAAAGAATAGATACATGTATATGTATAACTGAATCACTTTGCTGTACATCTGAAACTACCACAACCTTGTTAATCAACTATATACTTCAATCAAAAAATAAATAAAGGGGGAAAAAAACCTGAGGGGCCCTGCCTGTATGCATGCATTTCCATTATTACTGAGAAGGCCCTCCTTCATTCCATTCTCAGGGAATAATCTGGGGGCATCTACGGAAAATACTCAGAGAGAAAATGTGCCGTTACGGGGATCTTAATCCTTCACCAAGGCAAGACCAGATGTGTAACTGATAAACACTACATTTTCCCCCGTTGAACTGTGTTCCACATGCCTGACCATATCTGAAGACTTACATCCCCATGGGTTCTCATAAAATACCCAGGGGTTCCCTGAAAACTAGATGATTAAGGGGGGAATCTAACCAATTAACCTTAAGGAAAGAACGCAATGCGTCCTCCACAACGCTTCTTTTTTTCTTCCTGGTAAAGTCCTGATTTTTTGTGTGTTTCCCTCCGCACACACACACATACACACATGCATGCGAGCACACACACACACACACACACACACACACACACACACTCACTCCGCTCATTCCAGATGGCAGGCGATACACAGTTTGTTTTTTTTTCTTAATGGCTAGCATTACTTTATATTTTAAATTGCAGACCAGGGTTGTGAAATGCTGCCTCTCAGCAGGGCTTTTTTTTTTTTTTTTTTTTTTTTTGGCTTTAGAAAAAGGTCCTTTGGAGTTTATTTATTCTGAAGAAGACATCAAGCATTTGGATGGAACCTACGTACCCCAAAGGAGCTTTGGCTTCTTTGCCGAAAAGCCTGTTTCTGGCCTCTCTCTTTAGCTGAACTTGAAAGCGGCTCTATCAACATGTGCGATAAAGAAACCTTTGCATCATCCTTCAGGCCGGGCTCTGCAGCGCCTGTGGATCTGTCGCCAGGAGGCCTGGGTCTCTCGTCTCTCCTTTATTCTGGTGAAAGCTCAAGCTAGGTTTCCAGCTCCACACACCAGAAAACCAGCCACATCGTTCAAAGACGGCTGGGTGACTAAGTTCAAGATTCCTGAAGCCTGAGTCGTGTTCTGTTTCTTTATTCTTCTCTCAGTGGGGTTATGTACGTGCAGCATCTGACATCTATTTTCCTAGACTTTTGCTACCTATCCTTTAAGTAACTTAAGAAAGAGGACTTTGATAATCTCTAGAGACGGTCATACTAAGTGAAGTAAGTCAGCAAGAGAATGACAAATAGATGATATCACTTATAGGTGGAATCTAAAATAGGACACAAATGAACATGTTTACGAAACAGAAGTGGACTCACAGACATGGAAAGCAAACTTACGGTTACGAAAGGAGAAGCAGGGGAATACATTAGGAATTTGGGATTAACAGATACACACTAGTCTATATAAAATTGATAACCCATTAGGACCTACTGGATAGCACAGGGAACTAGACTCAATATTTTGTAATAACCTATAAGGGAAAAGAATCTGAAAAAAATTATTTCTCTATATAGATATTTCTATATACAGATACAGATATATATAACTGAATCACTTTGCTGTACACCTGAAACTAACACAATACTGTAAATCAACTATATTTAATTAAAAAGAAATTAATTGTTTTTAAAAGAAATTAATTTTTTAAAAAAGAAAGATAATCCTGCTATCCTCTTGTTTTCTTTTGGGCTTTTTTTTCACCGTTAGAACCCATGCTGCCAGAAAACACATGCGTTGCTACCCAAAAACAGCCGTGTTCTGCTTCAAGCCCATGGCTTTTAGAGGAGACCCCCCCCTTCCCCTTTAGATGCTGGGATGGGGGAGGGGCTCACACTTGGCTCTCAGCAGCCTCCCCGCTGCCCTGGGGAGTGAGATAAGGCCAGAGATAAGATCAGCTCTTCAAAGCTCTTTTAATTGGAAAGAACTTGAGTTGGGGTTTCTCCCCACACCTAATGTTCCAAAGGCAAGAAATTCTTAAATATAGACTCACTTTCTGTTTCTCTCCAACTTTTTGAGCAGCCCATAGATTTTTGTTTTTGTCTGTATAAAATCACTTTTAATTGAAAGCACCAAAGACTTGTGGAAGGAATTCTTGTTACTCCTTTCTCTGCAGCTCAGACTTAGTTAAGTTTCCGTAGTAAATTGAGATGAAAAATCTTACAGTTCTAATGCAGGCTAATGATGGAGTTGTGGTTGAACCCTAGGAAGGAAAGCCTGTAGAGTCCCACCAGCCCCAGGACATCTTCGGAACAGTGGGTGGCGACTAATGACTGAGGTCAGAAGCCTAGAGTAGGGCAAGGAGGAGATACTGCAGATGGCAAAGCACTGGTCCTTGTTCATCGCCACCATATAAATCCCAGGGACAGCCCGGGAGAAGCTACCTCATCATGCTCCCTGGTTTGGCATCCATCCATCGTTTGACTTGGTCTCCACCATGACTTGGAGGTCCTGGAAACACCCTCCCCCCCAAGTTCAAGTCATTTAAATCCAATTATCCTTGGCTGCTCTCAGGGTGGCCTCAGTCTTTCAGAGAGATGTCACCCGTCCCCACTAAGCCTTCGTACAGTAGGTGTGAGAGGTGGAAATTTAAGACCACCGTGATCTCTGTTCCCATGATGATACTACATGGCACAAGTCTTTGTGCAGATGGAATGAAGGTTGTAATAACTTTGCTTAGAGGTAATCTAAAGGGAAATGATACAGATTGGCCAAGTCTTGTCACATGAGTCCTCTGAAAGTGGAGTGTTTTTCTCTGCTGATTGTAGACGGGAGAGATTCCAAGGGTGAGAAGGATTCTGTCCACCCTTGTGGACTTGAAGATGGCGGGGCTGCATGGCGAGACATGAGGGTGGCCTCTAGAAGCTGAGAGCAGACCCCGGCTGACAGCCAGGAGATCAACGGAAACCTCAGCCCTACAACAGCAAGGAAATGAATTCTGCCAACAAGTAGGGAACAGGAATGAGTAGGAAGCAGGTTCTTGCCAAGAACCTTCAGATAAAGACCCTACCTACCTGGCCAACACCTTGATTCTGACCTTGTGAGGTACCAAGACACAACTTAGCCAAACCCAGTCTTTGGGGCTTTTGACCCACAGAGAATGATAAATGGGAGTTTGGGATGAGCAGATGCAAACTAGTATATACAGGATGGATAAACAACGAGGTCCTCCTGTAGAGCACAGGGAACTCTATTCACTATCCTGTGACAAACCATCATGGAAAAGAATATGAAAGAAACAATGTCTCTGTGTATAACTGAGTCACTTTGCCGTACAGCAGAGACTGACACAGCATTGTAAATCAACTCTACTTCCATAAAAATTTTTTTAAAAAACATTAAAAAAGATAAATAAGTAAGAATAGTAAGCAGGCATTGTTCTAAGCCATTGAGTTTGTCATAATTTGTTAGACAGCAGTAGAAAACTCATTAGACCATGACTTTGCCTTCTATCGCCAAAATTAGGGCAAATATGTCTCCTTGTACATCTGCAATTAACACAGTTATCTCCCATATACACAAAGGGTTACCTGTGATGAGCGGTACTGAGATCTACCACTTCCATAAAAGAAAATGGAATTTGCTTAGACATTCTTTTTATTGAAGTATAGTTGATTTACGATATTATATTACTTTCAGTATCTACAACATAGTGATTCAATATCTTTATAGATTACACTCAAAGTTATTACAAAATAATGGGTATATTCCCCTGTGCTGTACAGTATATCCTTGTTGCTGGATCTATTCTATACATAGTAGTTTGTACCTCTTAATCCCCGACCCCATCTTGCCCCTCCCCGCTTCCCTCTCCCCACTGGTCCCCACTGGTTTGTTTTCTGTATCTCTACAGTCTCTTTAAAGCTCATTTTAAGGGTCTCCTCCACCGAAGTTAGGAAGTGTTTGAAGTGTGGCACTGAAATGCCTCACAGCAGTTTTGGGAAAGCATGGTAAATCCAGGCAGGAATTCCTGCTCTGTGTCTCTATGAAACTTAACTTCTAGTGACACCCTTTTATTTATTTATTTTGCTGCAATGGGAACATAGGCACTAAATAACTTTTAAGGTGTATCGCCACTCTGAAATCATTTATAATGTTTGTAACGTGGAAGGCTCACCTTCCAGCATCCCCTTGAATTCTGTTCCTTGCATAGGCTGGCCTTACCTGTTGGGGAAGAGTTTTGCGGGGCTGGGGTAGAGAATGAGATTGCATTTCTGGGTAGGGTTTAAAGAGCGATGCACATTTTTTAGTTTATAAATATACAGGTCAGCTTTAAGGAGAAGAGAGGGCTCCAGCATGGCAAGGAAAAGGTCTGCAGAGCCCCAAGAATATGGGAGGAATACCAAGGCTTTCAGGTGTGTGTGTTTAAGAGGTTTAAAAGATTGAAATGAGAGTTCCTCCAGGTGCCTGGAAAATTGCATCTCTCTCTCTCTCACACCTGCTCTGTGGCGCTGCTGCGTCTTTAGTTTAACAAGCATGCGAAGATGTGATTTCAGTATAAGCCATCTCAAATCCGTTGATCCCACGTGGAAGTAGGTGGCGTAGAAATGACGTCTAAATGAGCATGCATTTGGCTGTCATGGGCAGTATTTTGGTTTGTGGAAGAGAATTGCAGTGTGTGTGTGTCAGTGTGTGAGAGTGCAAGAGGGGACACACAGCCTGGGATGTCCAGGGGCAGGTGGTTCCAATAAGCAGTGTGGATACATGGTAAGGGAGAGTTAATTGTATTTTCTTTTTCTAACAACTTTTCACAACTATAACTCACACAACATACAATCCACCTACTTAAAGTTGCACAATTCAATGGTTTTTCGTATTCTCACAGCCTCGTGCTACTGCTACCAAGTCCAAGTTCATGCAGCTAAGACAGGCCAATAAATCAAAAGACAAGGTGCTGGGGCAGGCGGACTCTCAACCACTGCAGCACCAGGGAAGCCCTCAGGCTTCTTTTATACTAAAATGGGAGAGGGTGCGGCTGGGTGTTGCAAACCTCTTGGTGCGGGAATCCTTTGTTCTTGCAGCTGTCCACGTGGGTCAGGTCAGGATGCTCCTAAAAGCCTCCAACAGGACAGACTTATTCTCTGTCCTGCAACTTTTTATCTCTGTATGAATGAAGAGTGTTAATACCTTTAAATGTCAAGCCTGGGAGGCGGAGCCTTGAAAACGAGCAATTATGTATATTTCAAGCTAAAGGCAACATTCTTTTACCAGAGGTGCAGAGCCAGCATTACTAGGCAGAGGCAACAGAGCACAGAGGTTAGAGCTAAAGGAACAGAGCTGATACGGAGTCACGTGTGCTCTGCACTGTAACATAACCATCCCCTGCAATTCATTTGAGAACATTTTCATCACCCCAACTAGAAACCCCAGTCTCTCGCTATCACCCCTTTATCCCTCTATCCCGCACCCACCCCAGCCCCTGGCAACCATGAATCTGCTTTTTCTGTCTCTATGGACTTGCCTCTGCCGGATATTTCAAATCAATGGGACGAAAACCTTTCTGAACTGGTTTCTTTTACTGAGCGCGTTTTTGAAGTTCATCCGGGCTGTAAAGTACTTCCTTTCTCTTTAAGGTTGTATGATACCCCATTCTGTGTCTAGACCACATTTTAGTTATTTCTACTTACGATTCAAAGAGTCGGTAACAAGTCTACAGACTCTGTCTGGGTCAAATTCTGGGCAGGATTTCTTATAGCAGAGCCTAGTGTTTGGACCCCGCAGGGCACGTGGCTGTGTTTGTTTTTTACCCCTGTTAGGAACAAAGAGTAACATTTATGTTACTGTCTTTCCCAAACCCTGCAGCGTGTTAGCTTCCAGAGTAACCTAGATGGGAAATCTGGGCTTGGCCAGTGGAGACATCTATGGGACAGCGATCATGACGCAAACAGCTATTTCATTAAGGTCAGACTTAGTTTAGGAGAAAAAACTTGGATACGACCCATGATGGACTTTCCTTGTTTCCCCGCAGAACTGAACCTCCGTACCCACTCAAATCCTGGTGAGGCAGAGAGATGCCTGAGGCCAAAGAAACAAGGGAACACGTGGACCCTCAGAGGAGGGGACCTTCCATGTGACCGTCCTCACTTCTGACACCAATTGTGAGTTTGGAGGAATCTCCCCGAACACTCCCAGTCACGGTGTGAGCTGTTGCAAACTGCAAGGTCACAGGCTCACGTGGGCTCAAGTCTATGCAGCCTCTCCCTGACCACGAGAGAAACCCTGATATTTCAACACAGTACAGAGTCTGTTGCTCCCCTGTGGTGACTTTGGGGGTGTCTGTGAGACCCTCACCTGTGTCTTTTGAGAAGCCAACTAATGCACACCCCTCCCCACTGGATTGCAAGCCCACTGCCAAGTGCACACGGGTGTCAGAGAGAAATAAAGGCTTCTGCTGGTCGCCTTTCTAGCTGAACTGGAAAGGGGGCTCGGCGCACGGACCTAGCAGGCTCCCCTTCTCCCCGCAGTGAGCTGATTCTCCCAGGTAGAACTGGGGCAGCTGGACAATTCTGTGAAGTCGTTCCCTTCACAACTGCCTCTGCCTCGGTGATGCCCCCCTGCAGGAGGAAAGGGATGGGAGTGCACACCTGTTGCAGGTGCAGGAAGAGAGAGACAGAGAGAGAGAGAGAGAGAGGGCGGACGGAGAGCCAGCAAAAGAAAGTTCTCAGACCTCCTATGATTTCCTCCAGAGGTGGACAAAGAATCCCTCCCACCTCCTGAATTCGAAAGGGATGGTAGGAGACAAAATTAAATTTGCTTTATGTTTACACCCAATGAGTCATGATTGTTTAACACACCAGTTACATACGCGTCCCCCAGAAGAGTCCTCAAGAAATGCCAGGCATATAGCGTCGTAAGTTGGATCTCAGTGGCTGTAGGGGTGAGGACGCGGGTGCCGCAGTCATTGGGGAATTCCTCCCTGCTCCCCTCCAACCATGCATTGCAATGAAAGGGCAGTGATGAAAGCTCATGTGGAAAAAAAAGGAATCGACCTGGTGGTCGTCAGAGCCCTCTGCATTTTCAGAGTCGTATCCTCTGGTCTGTGGCTGCATTTCTGTGTCTCACATTACAAAACCCCAGGCTCTAACTGGGTGCCGGTGGCCGTGTACTCAAGACGTAAGAAAGATGAAACATCTTGAACGTTCCAGGAAGGAAGGAGAGGGGCATTTATGGTCTTGACTGTACGTATTCTAGGAGTCTGGAGAAGGGTGAGGGTACATGCTACTACAAAGACCACGGTCAAGTTCACGGGGAATTTGGAGCTTCTTGTGAACGCCCAGATCAGTGTAGGTCTGGACAGGTAGAGGGGGCTGATGGGAAAGGATAATGTCCTACAGGAGTCAAGGTCATTGAGGGCTGAGACAAGGCGGATGGCCCCTACTTGTCCAGCCATGAGAGAGGACGGAAGCCATCTTCCTCACCGTGTGTCTTCAATCCTGACATGAGGTGTCCACCTCCCAGCCCAAACGTCTCTCCCTGCCTGGGCTTGTGGGTTGGTGAGCTGTCTTTGGGCGGAATGCATTGTTGTTTCAGTGGTCAGTTTTTGTGTCTCTGATATTGTCTCCTTGTAACAGCCCAGCTTGAGTTTTCCAATGAGGACGTGGGACATTGAATGACAGTCCTGTTCTGCCACGTGGTTGGGCTGACACCTGGGCCCTGGCATTCCTGACGAGGTAGGTCCCTCCCTCCACCAACGCTCCTTGCATTCTCTGGCTTCCCTCTGACCTTCAGTGATGCTCCTTGATTCTTCACGCAATGTTCTCACCACACGCACCTTCCCAGCTGTGGGACCTGTGATATAGAGGCAATAGCATGACGGTCCATTGCAGACCTGCCTTGCAGCTGAAATAACCTTCTAGGAAAACTGTTCTGACATTTTTATAAATAAAAACCTCTTGACTAGGAGCCAGTAAAAATACCCCTGATACTGAATTCTGCTGTGCTGCGGTGAGCTAATCATAGGAGGTCACTTCCATTCACAGAAGCATTAGCAGAAAGGAAAAGTCCTCAGGGAACAAAATGAAACGCATATGGCTCATCCTTGCATAGAAGGAGAGGTTGGGTTTGCTCAGCCTGGCTGTTTTGAGTTTTCAGGACTGGTCTAGGTGGCCACTGGTGGTGGACCCTTGCAGGGTCACTAAACTGAGGATGATTCAAAGAATATGAGTTAGACCCTCCGGTGGACAGTTTGAGGTAATGGTTGTGTTCAGTGGTTGTGTTTCTGTTGGTTGCAGGTGGTGATTAAGGGCTTACGCTTGCATTAAGGTGATCAAAGTTTTCATGAGATTAACCTGGCGACCGCAGGCACGATGGTCTGTGGCTTCTCCCCGTCGCTGGGCGTATATTAGACTCCTGGGGAACTTATTAAGATGGAAAATATGCAGGCGAAATGGTACTTTAATTACATGTTGCAGACTAAATATAACCCAGAGGAAACCAGTCTTGTGACGTGCACCAGGAACCCAAAACGTCTGCACGGCCTCCTTGTTTCACATTATCCCTCAGACCATGAGAGCCATTTCGTTTACGTTTGGCTAAATCAAATACATTTTGTGTCTGTAAATGCACAAGCAATGCTTCCTCAGAGAAAAGTGTTTATTTTCGGGGCCACGTAGAGACATTTCCCCCAAATAGAAGAGTGCGCTGAGTTTTTCGACGGCCCGTGGTTGCGTTCAGCACTGTAGCTCACGCTTGCATGGCTGTCTCACACGGAGCTGAATTTTTAAACTTTCTGAGATGTCCTGTCCATAAAAGCAGATTCAACCTACTGACTTCCAACTCTTCAAGCTGACAGACTTAATTACTAAACGGCATGTAGCTTAGAAGCTGGATTCTTTTTCTAATTGAAAAAACCCACTTTGAAATCCAATGCAGTTTCCAACACAGAGAATAAAGAGAGATGGAATTGTTTGCACTTTGAGACACCCAATCATCTCTCGCTATCCCCACCTATGTATCTGTCTGTCTAGCATCTATCTGTACATCCATCCATCCATTTAACCATCCATCTACATATAGTGTATCATCTATATCTATGTATCTATGAATCTACTGAGTGTATATTTTTTCTTGCATTAAAAAAAGCATAGCAAAAACGTTGGCCACATGATTTTGGGGAGAAAACGATTTTGTTTTACGGAATAACGACCTGCTGGGATCATGGGCTTTTAAAGACATGACAGGCCAGTTTTCTGAGGATCAGTTACTTTTATTGGCCTCACAAGCACCCAACAGTAACCCAATGGAAGAATAGGATTTCTCCCCCTGTTGGGGGGGTTCCTTGATGAATGTCTCTTCATTGAAGCTGAATTTGTACAGAAATAAAATGGGGACGGGGTGTTTCTCTCCCATAGCCCCTGAATTTTCAAAGCATCCATCCTGTAGGTCTTTGTTTGGGAAACATATTCACAACACTATAAAAACTTGGATTCAAATCCTTACAGTGGAGCCCATACACATGGGCATTTGAGAAAGATAAACCCAAGCGGTTACAGTGTAGCGTGAATCTATTTTGGGCTCTGAATTATTCAGTTTGGTGATTCACAGTGGGTTAAATGGATCATTGCCAATTCTCCACTCCCCTTGTTGGTCAGTACCCATGCCCAGGGGTCTCGGAGAGCTATTGCCCCATGGTTAAGTTTAACTGTGGGACTGAGGCAGATTCAGTGGATTTCTTTCATCCTGGCAGAAATTAGTTCAGTTTCAGGGTTGAGTGTAACATCTGGACGCGGGTTGTTTAGCTCTCCTGAAAGCTCGATCTTCCGGTATGCAAAGAGGAGATCTATATAATTAGCTTGAAAATTCTAAGGAGCTTTGATCAGGCTGCACAGCTGTGTCATGCTTGTGGCTTCGTCAAACGTGGAGAGCAAAACATTCTTCATCCCCTCAGCGACACACATTCGAACGCAAGCCTGGTTTAGACGAGTTTGTTGTCACACGAAATCAAAATAAGGAACGTAGGAAACTTTTAGGAAGGGTGAGCGCTCACCCCGTATCGTCTTTAATTTGGCAAATGTACACAAAACTCGTGAGGACATTTACAAGGTCAGTTCAACCCACAGAGTGGGAAACATTCAGGGTGCAGTCTTGAGAAACAGAACAGAGGTGCTGCCTATGGCTGTTAAGGAGTTCTGTGGGGTTTTGAGCACTAGTCCCCAAGCAGGAGCTGTACTTCCACCTCCCTGGGACACGTGACGATGTCTGCGGACACTTATGGCTGTCATGCTGGGGGGAGGGGTGCTCCTGGCACGTGGTGGGTGGAGACCAGGGATGCGCTCCACAGCCCACAGGACACAGGATGCCTCACCCCAGCGTCATCTGGCCCTAAATGTCACCCTTACTGAGGTTGCGAAACCCTGCTTTAGCACGGGAGACTCTTCTGCTATCTGTTTATCTGCCTATTTATCTATGGTGGCGATTCACAGCCCAGGGGCAAATTTTCCTTCCAGGGGACATTTGGGAACATCTGGGGACAGTTTAGAAGCATTGCAACTGTCATCATTGACCAGCTGGCGTTTCATAGGTGTGGGGGGGGCAAGGATGCCTCTCAAAGCCCTCCCATGCACGGGGGACCCCCCGCCCCACCCCGTCCAGAGTAAAGAATTATCCAGGCCAAAGTGTGAGTTGTGTTGAGGTCAAGAAAGCCTGTTTGAGGGATGACACGGCTAAGAAAATATAAGACGTGGACCACGTGGGCAACACCGATGGAGGAATCCCGAGAGATGTCCCTGGAGGTATTCTCTGCTTTTGTTTTGCATCTGCGTGAAAGGAGGGCAGAGGAGAGAGAGAGAGAGAGAGCGAGAGGGAATAGCTAGGCATCGGTTGCCAGGGGACTGTCCTGGGGTGAGGGCACCCAGGACGAATTGCCACTCACAGGGAAGCTGAAGGGATCGGAAAGGACACTTTCATATTCAAGTTTTAACTATACGTGCAGGTTCGCGATTCCTCTCTCCGTCATTCCCCAAACTTTCAGCGAGGTGTGGCATACACAAAGAGGTCTCGTGCGACTCATGCTGTGTACTGATTCCTTTGCTGAATTTTCCGATAGTTTTTGGAGGAAAGGAAAGTCGTGCTTCCTTGACTAATTAGAAAAGGGGCAAAAGGGGCGCGTGTTGGATGTATGATTAACAGGGTGAGTAGCGGAGGGGAGCCTGCACCCCGCACCTTCCTCGGACTGGAATCCCAAGCTGCTTAACGTTCGTCACAGGGCAGGGCATGGAGTGAGGCTTAGTTAGAGCTAGAAGACCGATAGGACCACGAAGGAAACACTCATGAGATGCCTCTTTTCCGATGACCATGTCATGAAGATGACCTTGAGAAGTGATGTCTTTGGTCGCTTGGCTGTCAGATCCCTTTTTCTCATACCTGGAGAGAAACCTGATCCTAGCTCCACGGGGATGCTCTGGGATAACATCTCTTGGCTGTAGGTGGTGGGCTTGCCTGCCGGCTGAAATAACCTTATAAGACATCATCTTGAGGTCTCAGGAAGTGAGCCCTCTTGGAGCAGAGGCGATACAAATACCCCTTCTATTTAATCCTGCTGTGCGAGGGTAAGATAAATCCCAGAGGTCATGTCCACACACCAAAATGTTAGGAACGGAGAAGTCCCCTGAGAACATAATGGCTCGTCCCACATCTAGAAAGAGAGGTCAGCTGGCTTGTTTCCAGATGGAAGGCTAGTCTCTAAATCCAGCCCATGTTTTCTCCACCCCCATGGCTGCTGGAAGGAACATGTGGCAGGTATAGACTAAGAGTCATTTCAGAGATAACCAGAGAAAATCCGCCAGCCGTAAGAAATTGAGATGCAGTTATTAATTACAAGGTTGTGTCAACCTTCATTTCTTAAGGGTAGCTTTTATAAAAACATTATTCCATTTCATTAAAAGCGGTGGATGCCATGACTACATCCCCTAGAGCCTTAAACCTAATTTGACCCCACTTTTTATTATTTGTAGCTGCAAATCTTTCTTGGGCAAAATTTCAGAGGTTTAGTTGGAACGACAAATTCCTGTATAAATTGGAATGAATAGAAACAGTAACAAATTTATATGTACACATACACGTACGTTATCTATAGGTAGAAGTATATATGCAACATATATAAATATATTTATATATATGTACATATATAAAATAAGATGCACCTACTAAATATATTTACGTACATAGATGTAATATAAATAAATAATATATAAATGTGTATACTAATATTTATAGACGCTAATGCGTGACACACACACAATATCGACGGTGAATTTAGGGGTAAGGCAGTAGATCCCAGTTTGCCTTTGGTTTTGAGCATCATTTTATAATACGTAGTAAATTATCTACAGGGTCTTCATCTGGGAAATAGAAGTCTAGGGTGGGACCCTGTTCCCTGCCTGAGTTTCACCGTCTAGTCCATAACGGATACTAAACTATGTGTGAAGTGAAAGAACGTTTAATTCAGGGAGGGATCTGGTGTGTCGCTCATATAAACCCACCCATTTTCTTGGTTTAGGTTTCACCCAAGGCCGATATGGCTCCGTTGGCTTGTGTTAAAGCTGCCTTTACGATATGCGTTCTGACCTTCATATACTTTCAACGATTGGAGGGAAGAAAGAGGACGTGTGTCTGTGACATCTCTGTGAGTGTGGCCACGTGTCAGCTCCCTGCTCGGAGGTACCATGGGGCCAGCATCCCGCCAGGGATAAAATGACCCCTGGAAGCAGGGCGTGAGTGTCTGATTCAATGGGAATGACAGCATTTTTTCCTCTCTGCTTCGTGCTAAATTTAGCGATTGTGTTGTTTCACGTTGCCCCCCAGGGAAGCGAAGTCATGTTTATTTTGGGTTCACACCTCCGAGCAATGACCTTTCCTATCCAGTTGCTAATGTTTCTGATCGAATGTCATTGTCCTACCCCCAGAGAAAAGCCAGTGAACGCCAGAATACGTGTATGTGACAACGGCACAGATTCAAAGCAAGAATACGATGGTGACAGCGGAGGTCCTGAAGAGAAGAAAGGACCCTTATTCTTCAGTGTCTTAGAATCTAGCTGGAAAAGGAGGCATTTCTGCAACCGGCAAGTAATCAAAGAACACAAGTGCAGTAAGAGAGGTTATAAACATTCACCGTGGGAGTTAGGAGGACAGAGAATTTCATCCTGATTTGGGGGGATTACCAGACATTTCAAGGAAGAGCTTGCACCAACTAAGCCTCTACGGTTGGGTTTTAAAATTTCAATAATATGAGAAGGCTGGAGATTCTTCAAACTGGGACTAGAGAGGGGAGATGCAGAGGCCAGCGTGGTGGATTCGAGACCAAGCAGAGACGGAACTGACGTGAGGAACCGGGGCTGGTTTGCAGGACGTGAAATGTCTGCTCAGATCGGGGATGCCTCTCTTTAAGGACAGGGGGTTATTGGGTGAGATGAGGGCTTTGGGTCATTTCTCTGCTGTGGAGGCTGCAGCTGATATAGAGAAGAGACCTGACCTGGTGAGGATGTGGTCCCCTGTCCTGTTTGGTCTACGGGTCCAGGTTGAAAACTGCGCATGCGTTACTCGAAAACATTGCCTTTGATGGTCAGGAAACTTGCCGTTAGTTGACGCTCGGCTGGTTGCTCATGGACGTGGCCAGAAAACTCCTGTCTAGGTTTTGTTTGCACGTAAATCCCTGAAGGCTGCGTGGAGTCAGGCTCTTGCACGTGCCTCGAAAGAATGAAACATGATCGGAAGTGGACCATGGAATCCTTTCACCTCTTCCCGCCGAGTTCCGGAACCCATTAAAAAAGCAACAACTCAAGTTCTTTGCTTTGAAATATTTTGTTCCACGACCCATAACCGACGGTGAAAAGGATTCCGGCACCAAGAGCACTAGAATCTTCTATACCACGTGGCTGCCCTTGGGGGGATCCCCCTTTCACCGTTTTTCCCGTCCGTGGCATTCTACCAGCGCTCTGAGACCCTGGGCTGTGGGATTTTATCGTTTTGCTCAAGCCATGTGAGAGAGCCGGGTGGGAACCGCGGTTTCTCCCTCCCCGGAATCTCAGGGGAGAGCGGATTGCAAACTTCTCCAGAAAGGAAAGAGCAAGGCCCTGGGATACATCACAAAAATCTGGTTCCAAAGACAAACCGATGTTAATGGGGTCCTCACTGGGGAGGTTAATCCTCCACCCTTTGTCCCAGATAAAAATCAGTGAAGTTGGGCAAAAATCGTTCTTGGTCCTGTGCCTTCGTTTTTCCTATGAAATGTAGGGGAGCCAGAAACGTCTTAAATTAGCACAATATGTGTGCCTCTCTGCCTCGGTGGGGTTTCAGCAGCCTGCATTCCTACTGATGCAGTGATAAGGAACTCTCTCTCCAGGGTAAGAGCAAGCAGTGTGTTTGGTGAGGTCCCACAAACGAGGCCATACCAAGTATGCTTCAAGAACTGGAAATAAGTGTCTTTAGACATATGACTGTATTTATGTTTCTTAGTAATTTTAGGCTTTTAGCTTTTTTTTTTTTTTTGTCCCGGGCTCCAGGCACTCCTTGACTTGTGGCCACAGAGGGATTCTAAATCTCTGCCTCTGTCTTCCCGGGGCTTCTCCTCTGTGTCTGTGTCTCTCCTCTTCTGTGTCTTAGAAGGACCCTGTCACTGGATGTAGGGCCGCCTTCCTCCAGGAGGACCTCATCTCAGATCCTTCCCTTCATCACCTCTGCAGAGACTCTGGTTCCTAAAAAGGTCCCGTTCCCAGGTCCGTGGTGTCAGGGTGTTCATATGTCTCTCTGTGGCCACCATTCAACCCACTGTACTCTGGTTGCTCACTAAGGGAGGTGCATACCGGCTGCCCGGTGCTTTGACAGGTTGCGAGCTTTGGGGATACGAGGGCATCTTCCCATTCAAAGCTCCACCCGTTCTAAGGAACTTAGCTCTTACTGAACTCTCTCCTTTGATCTTCTCCCAAGGATGTGTTTAAATGACGTGAAGTCTTATTATTCCTGCTTTCTTTCCTTTTTCTCACGCTGGGGCGTCTATACCATTGCTGATTCCCCGAGGAGTAGGTCACACATTGTCAGAGTCGATTATATCACCACCAGCACTGTTTTTTCACCAATGCCCTTGTACTGAAACCAAACAATAATAACAGCAGCACAAGCAACGATGACAAGTCAGCTTGTCTTAAATCTAGATGACGTTCCCCACTTGCCAAAATCATCCACTTACGGTCACTGCAAGGTTAGAGTAGGAAATGGGTGTCTAAGAGTTTTTATAAAGATTTGCACCTTGGTAGCACTAGATATTTGCCCAGAGTATAAAGTAATTCAACTGAAGGACCATAGATCTAAATTTCAGAGCTGGGAAGGCCCAAATAATTGCCCAGTTCTTATAAGGAGTCCTAGCTCTTCCTAAGGTGGCGGAAGAGGGAGACGTTTTCGCCAATCTGGATGCTGTTCAGGAGAGGAATTTCCCCCAGAAAACACAGGAGCGTTACCACGTGCTCCTCCAGCAACACCTCTGCCTGCGGTGGGGCTGCGTAGGGCCGTGGCACGTTCCGCGAGCCCTTGTGTTTCTCCGTGCGTGGTCTCTGGGTGGTTGTCCAATTCTGTGCTTAGGAATGATTCTACCCTCTATAAGTTGGTGCAGCCAGTATGGAGAACAGTATGAGGTTCCTTAAAAAAACGAAAACTAGAACTACCATACGACCCAGCAATTCCACTCCTGGACATATACCCTGAGAAAACCATAATTCGAAAAGAGTCATGCACCCCTATGTTCATTGCAGCACCATTTACAATAGCCAGGTCATGGAAGCAACCTAAGTGTCCATCGACAGATGAATGGATAAAGAAGATGCGGTGCATATATACAATGGAATATTACTCGGCCATAAAGAAGAATGAAACAATGCCATTTGTAGCAACATGGATGGACCTAGAGATGATCATACTGAGTGAAGTAAGTCAGACAGAGAAAGACAAATACCACATGCTATCACTTGTATGTGGAATCTAAAATATGACACAAATGAACTTATCTACAAAACAGAAATAGAGCTACAGATGTAGAAAACAAACTTATTATTACCGGGGGAAGGGGTGTGGAGGGATAAATTGGGAGATTGGGACTGACACATACACACTACTATATATAAAATAGATAACTAATAAGGACCTACCATATAGCACAGGGAACTCTATTCAATGCTCTGTAATGACCTATATGGGAAAAGAATCTAAGAAAGAGTGGATCTGTGTGTATGTATAACTGACTCACTTTGCTGTACACCTGAAACTAACACAACATTGTAAGCCAATTCTACTCCAATAAAAGCTTTTAAAAAATAGTAAAAAATTAAAATAAAAAAAATGATTCTACCCTCCTCCATCCCCTGGGGGACAGAAGGTCAAGGAGTCCACGTACCTTGGATGGAGCACAGAGTTAAGACTTAGTTGATCTGGGCATGGAACTCTTTCGTGGTGTTTATCCATGTCTGTCTGAGCTGTCCAGCATGATGCTGGTGTATCTGACATACTCCAGGAGCTCCTATAAAATGAGTCAAACCAACAACGAATGAATGCACTTGGCATCACATAACCCAAACCCTTCAAGGCATTGCAGACAGTTCCAAACAGGGCGTTCAGCGTTCACACACGTCAACCCAATGTGTAAACATGTTCCTTGCCAGAAACCAAACATGTGAAAGTGATCACCAGGCACTCTCTCTAAATATATCGATAGTTCCCACCCCTGAGGACAAGTCCAGATTTTACCTTTATCCTTTCCAGACCCTTCTGGCTTGTCGTCTTCACTGTGTGTTAGCTGGGCTTCTACATTTATTGTCTTCGAGAAAAAGGACGGGATTTATGCACGCCGTCTGTCTGCCACGATTCTGAAACGCCGATGATAAGAACTGGTCCGCATGTGTTTCTGGTACAGTTTCCACTGAATGCAGATTTCTACATTCCACCCCGTTCCTTTTCGCTCTAACTCACTGCCGTTGAATGAGTTTTTGTGGAATGAATGCCGTTGTAACTAGATTCTGGGAACACACGAGGGTAGGAATTTGGTACGGTACTGCAATGGGATCCTCCCATGTTGCCTGCTGGAAGGGCTTGGGTTTATTTTCTTTTACTTCTCTGGGCATTTGTGTGGCTGTTCTCTCTACTCTTGGGTTGAATCATAAACGTCAACTGCACATACAAATTTCAAATCATCCCGTTGTACACCAGAAACTCATACAATGTTTTATGTCAATTGTATCTCAGCTTTAAAAAGAGAAATGTCATCTGCATAATGTTTTGTGTCAACGTATCTCAATTAAAAAAAACCAATACACGTTATGTGCTCCTTTCCTATAATTTTGTGTTTCTCTGCATAGGGGGTGTAGTGGGTTGAATGACGGTCCCTAAAAGGATGTTTCTCTCCTAATCCCCGGAACTGGTGAACGGGACTTTAGGACAAAACAGTCTTTGCAGGTGTAATTCAGCTAAAGCTCTTTAGACAAACAAATCATTGTGGATTGTCCAGGTGGCTCTAAATTCAATGACAAACGTCTTTATATGACAGGCACAGAGGACAAGACAGACGGGACAAGGCCATGTGGCCGTGAAGGCAGATGGTGGAGTGACACGGTCACAAGTCAAAAAACATGCCAGCAGGTCTCAGAAGCTGTAGGAGGCAAAGAAGAGATTCTACTTCTGGGGTCCCCAGGGGCTGGTGCATTCCTACCCACAGCTTGATTGAAGACGTCTGGCCCCCCGAGCTGTGAGAGGATAAATTCCTGCTGTCTTACATCACCCTGTTTGTGGTCATTTGTTACCACAGCAGCAGGAAACTAACACCGGAGGTGACTGCATTCTTTAGGTTGTGATGATGTCATGCATTCTTCTGTCTGAAACAGACGTTTGGTGAAAGTCAATAGGAATAACGTGACTGCTTCCCTCAAGCATCGTTTGTCATGATGTCGGTGCACAAAGGACCATTCTTTTCCTGTCATGGCTAGTTCACGTGATATTCAGCCATGATTTAGTACAGAAATTCCATGCATTTTGTTTCTCCGCATCCCGCTTCTTCAACAAATGCGACGCCTTTTGCATGCTAGTAAATGCTTCTCGTAAGACTGCATGTAGACCATTAATTTCACCGTGTCACCCAATATGTAACAAGTGCCTACAACGAGCCCAGCTTGGGCACCGGAATTGCAAGGATGTGCAGACTCCGCACGTCCCACGTTGGAGGTCACCGTTCAGGAGAAAGAAAAACTAGGATTTCAGTCAATTCTTGTTATTTGCAGTAGTTAAGTCCTAAAAAGCTACCACCGGTGTCCGTAAGGGAAATGCAAGATTAGGTTCCTACAGCCTCTGATTACATTTTCATCAATGATCAATACCTAACTTTTTTTTTTTTTTTTTTTTTTTAATTTTGTCTGTGGTGTTGTGGGATCTCAGTTCCCCGACCAGGGATTGAACCCAGGCCACGGCAGTGAAAGTGCTGAGTCCTAACCACTGGACCGCCAGGGAACGCCCCAATAGCTAACCTTGTTTGACGTGTGTTTTTGTTTAAAGACAGCGTATTGAATAGATATTAGTGATTCATCCATGTTGCTTTCATGGCCAACCGTGCTAGATAATCACTCAAGCCCGAACCAAGCTTATGCAACGTGTGGATTTTCTCCACTGGGCACATGGCAGCCTTCTTTTTTTGGGGGGTGGCTGCTCTCTGTGTGTCGGCCAAGGACAGCAAAAGCACCAGGGGTATTGATCTGGGGATTACAAATCCACTTTAACAAGTAGGTGAATTCACGAACATGGGATCTGTGAATAATAAGGATGCGTTGTGTTTAGAAAGCAACTAGAGAACAGCCATAAAGCTCAGGTCCGTCAACTTTTTTTTTTAATACACATCATTAACTGTTTGGGCCGTTAGTCAATTCTATGCCTTCGGAGTTTTGCTGTGTTGAGCTATTCTGTGAAAAGCGTGTTGTGTGAGAGCCATGGTGTTAAGTGTTTTACATGCCATTTTTTGTTTGTTTGCTTGTTTTTATTTACTCCACACAAACTCTGTGAAATAGTCGCTACTGTTTTTTTTTTTGGTTTTTAAAGATGACACCGGAAGGAATTAGGAAACTTGGCTAACCTTGAAAGCGGTTGCTCTGGGACTCGATCCCAGGTCAGACAAACACCCAGAAGTTACTATTAGGGATGAAAGGGTCCCCGACCTCCGTCTGTTTTTCTAGGTTTCCTGTTGGTTTTCCCCCAGTCTCACTTCTGCAAGCCCTCCTGGGGTCCATTTGCTTTGCCCATTCCCTGCCCCTTCTCTCGGACCACACCCTCTTCTCTCGAGGACCGACTCCTACAATTGGAAGTCCCAGCTTCCAAAAATCATTTTGCCCCTGAAACCTTACCAAGTTCCTCCACCCCAGATAAACTTGTCCTCTTTCCTTCTTCCATACGCTTCACTCACACGTTACACGGTCCTCCCCAGTCTCCCTTGTGTCAGTTACCTGTGTGCAGGTGACTCCATTGCAGAGGCAACGATTGTGTTGTGCATGCTTGGATAAGCTCTTCACACTTCACAATATACGTGCAGTCCCGCATACTTGTTGCACCGATTGAAACCTAACATCGTAAAGACAGAAACACGGAACATGGGCTCAAAACACTTAATTCCAGGTTTCACATATGTGAAGTCACCTAATCTACGAGGAAGAAGGGTATGATTATGCATCCTGGGAAAACGCCACCAAAGGACTGTTTTTCCACCTGGAGACGTGAAGGCCAGGATGTTGCTGGAGTTGTTACAGACCCTGGGATGGAACACGAGCTCCTTGCGTTGGAATTCTGACGGCACATTTTCTGACTGGGTGACTCGGGGCTACTTAGAACAGTCTCAGAACCAAAAAAGAGAGGTAGCGAGAACCCCTACCTCACCGTTGACCGTAAGACTTAAAGAGAACAGGTAAGCATCGCACGCCTACACTGCCTTTTGTATTACGAGCACTCTGCCCATGCTGGCTGACGCAGCCGTGAGTATCATATTAACAGTGATCGTTTGCCTGGGGGGCACGTATTTTAAAGCTGTCTTATCTTATCGGAAAGGAGGTTCTGATTTCAACTGCTAGGCTAAAAGAAATGAATGTGGTTTTCAAAATTGGCTTTTCATTGGAGTCTCTCAAATGGAACATCTATGTGCTCAGGTAAGTGAGATCCAGGTGTCTCTGCTGGTTCTGACCCGTGACACACACCTGCGTTGATCACCGTCTCCTTGGCTCTGACAGAAGCACGGGATTGTTTTCTCTGTCTCTCACTGAACGAGAAAAGGGGGATTTAAAGCATTTGGTGGGCAATCTTCCAAGGGGCGTTGACAGCAAAATGCACACAGCAACATATATCTGCTATTATCTTGTGTGTGGGGGGGAGCCAGAGGGAGGACATTTTTAGTTTAGTTTAGTTTTGTTACAATGTGTCATGTTTTTTCAGGGTTGCCCATTTTTTAAATTGTGGTAAAACACACACAACATACAATGTACCCTCTGAACCATTTTTATATGTGCTGTTCAGTATTGTACTGTTAACGCCCAATCCATACATGTGTCCTCTTGCAAACATGAAACTCTATACTCACACATGCCATTTGCTTTCATTTTCACATTTTTTTTTCATTTTAATTTTTTTATTGAAGTATAGTTGATTTACAATGTTGTGTTAGTTTCAGCCTTACAGCAAAGTGAGTCAGATGTATACATCTGTATCTATATGTAGATATATTCTTTTTCAGATTCTTTTCAATTCTACGTTATTACAAGATATTGAATGTAGTTGCCTGTGCTCTACAGTAGGTCCTTGTTGCTTATTTATTTTACATATAGTAGTGTGTATATGTTAATCTCAAACTCCTAATCTATCCCTCCTCCCCCTTTGCAATTTACTTCTAAATGTATGCTTGCTCCTTAAAAAGTGAAAAGAATTATTTTTAATAACTTTTCAGAAAGAAGCGTTTGCTCCTTAGACACGCGGTATATACCGCTCAGAGTATAAATGTGGGCATTGCCGGTAGGGGCTGCGTACTCTAAAATGCCACACACGTCCACCAAATGCTGTGTTAAAATACTGGTCTACCTCACGTGTGACATTCCACAAAGATTCAAAAGCAGAAGATGGCATAGTTACCCCTGTCAAGGAGGAGATGTGTGTGTGTATCTGTAGGCTACAAGGAAGACAAAGTTGCTTATTAAACTCTAATTCAAGAACGGGGTGATGGCTAGGACAAGGCAGGGAAGAGGAAGGGCGAAAAAGGGTTGGACCAAGGGATGAATCATATTCTCTGAGTCAGTCTAATTCTGTACATGCCAACGTGAAAACATTTATGGATATTCTCCTGACCTTCTAGCTGGAAACCTTGTATAACCTTTACCCTTAACCTAGCAGAAGTTACAAAAGCCAGCTTACCCACCAAAATTACCTCAAATAGACACCCCCTAAGCTCTGATGGAGAGAAAAATATTCAAATGCTTGTTCAAGCTCTCATCCCCCTTGGCATATAGCGAGGTCTCAGAGAAGTGGAAGATAGGACCAATATTCTTGATAATCTATAAAAAAATGCTGAGGTTTCCAAAATATCTAAGCATACAATAGATCAAGAGGGTTTTTAAAAAAATAGTACATAATTGTATAAAATAAGACTGCAGAAACACACCATATAAGTAAAGCACATTTCCAGAGTTCCAGAAAAACATTCTCAGATCACTCCAACATTTGATTATTGGGTCTGATTACAAAAAGAGTGTAAAAGTTTGTGTAAATTGTTGAAGATTGTGAAGGGCATGAAAACACACAGATATACATGTGTGCACACGTACATAGCAATGTTCATAACACATTGTTCGTAACACATAACACACGTACATAACGATGTTCATAACACATTGTTCGTAACACATAACACACGTACATAACGATGTTCATAACACGTTGTTCGTAACACATAACACACATTCATAACAATGTTCATCCTTTAGAGGCCTATTAGGGGAAGGAAAAACACTTACCCTACCTTCTTAGGTTCTATTTCTGGGACCCTGTAAATGAAACTGACAAAAGGCAGATTAGCAGGAGAAAAGGCATACCCATTTCATTTGATATTAATATTCTTAGGTGGCATGGAGACCTCTCTAGAAAGAAGTGAGAACCCCAGAGAAGCAGTTAGGCTTGAGAGATAATATACCATTTTGACAAAGAACCATACATTTGTAGAGAAGTCACAAGGCAAAGGGGAAGAAGTTTAGAGCTCTAGGGGCAGCGAGATGTGGGAAGGTAAGTATACGGGGGACATGAATAGGAGATAAGGGTTATCTTAGTAAGGTGTGTTATACAGATTCCTTTCGGTGCTGTCTCTGGGGGTGATGAAAGTCTATAATCTTCTCATTCTGCTCTCACACAAAGGGAAATTAATGCCTTCCTTTTTGGCATACAGGGGGAAGGCAGACAGTTGTTTTATTGTTTTTTTTTTTTGTTTTGGTTTGTTTTTGTTTGTCTGTCTTGCATCTGCTGTTTCTCAATTGTTTTCAGCTCAAAATAATCCTTAAACTAAAGTGGCCTGTTTTGGGGTGGTGTATTCTGGTGGCTTAGAGGTTGGCCTAGGATATAAGATCCAAACACACGAAACGTCTTGTAATGTGAAAAATGGTCAACACGGATTACGAAGACCGTGTGATTCACAAGGGAAGCAAAGTTACTGGAATTTGGGCCTCATCCGAAGATATTTCAAATACAGTTTCCTTAACATACCCACTGTCTTAGGTCCCAGATGGTGTACATTCGACGTGATGTGATACATTTGGTGACACAGTACTTTTTCCTGGTCTTACCTTACACTCCTACGTATAGCATTTTATATTTTCCCCAAAGACCTTGTCTTTGATTTTAGTAAAACAGGTGATGTGGTCCCATAATAGGACCATTGCTGGTACCACATTCTGGGGACTCTCTTGGGTCTTAGACCCTTGAAAGCAACCTTTGCGATGTGTGCTTCATAGCCGGTCCAAGAAGAGACGACAATAAATGTACCTAGAATGAGTGTGGCCATAAAATACCTAGAGGGAACTCTGCTAAGTGCTGGGAACACAACAGTGGGAGAACAGCAGGAACTCTTGACTCGTTCCACAGGTAAGAGGGACATCGTCAAGGGGAAACCGAGCAGGGTGGGTGTGATGCGAGCTTACGGAAGAGGCCCTGCTGCTACCAGGCCTCAGAGGATGAACTGGAGCTTACGAGATGGAGCCATTGGGCGAGAAGGTCCGGGACAGAGGAACGGGTGAGATTTGCAGCTGGGAGTGACCCTGAGTTGTTCAGAACACAGGGAGAGCTGCAGTGTGCTTGGGGCAGTGGGCAGGCACGAGGCAGCTGGGAGGACGAGAAGAGATGAGCTGGGGGCCAGGGCGTGCCAGCCCCAGGGGTGAGCGCTGGGAACTTATCCTTAGTCAGCAGGGGGCCACCCAAGATGTGACGGTTGTGTTATTGTTACAAAATCGGGAGACATGTCAGCGGGGAATGGCTGTGAAGATCACGATCACGGTGGGGCTTCAGAGCCGTTCATCTGTGTATGAAACGGTGTGTGCATATACATACATGTAAGAATATACATGAGCCTATATCATCAGCATATATATATGAGAATATGTATAAGAATATATGAGGAAATATATATGAGAATATATGCAAGAATATATGAGAAAATACATATGAGAATATGTATAAGAATATATGAGGAAATATATACGAGAATATGTATGAGAATATATGACAATATATACAAGAATATATGATAAAATACATATGAGAATATATAACAATATATTAGAAAAGCATATGAGCATATGTATAGGAATATGGATAAAATATATATGAGAGTATATACACGAGCATATATTTGACAAATATATATATAAGAATATGGGAGAAATGTATATGAGAATATGTATATGACAGTATATATAACAATATATATAAAATATATATGAGAATATATAAAATATGTATGAGAATATATACATGAATACATATATGAGAAAGATATAAAAGAATATGTGAGAAAATATATGAGAACATGTATGACAACATATAATTTAAAACACATATATGAGAATATATATTACAACATATACGTGAGCATATATATGAGAATATAAATGAGAGAATACGTATATTTTTTCTCATTATTCACAGTAGTTATGTTCAGTGAGATCACTGCAAACTCTGAATTAGTGCATAGTAAACCATGGCTTCTGGGGAAATACAGAGTTAGGGTCTTGTGAGTCTCCAGTTACAATATTTTCATCAGCCGATCCGTAACACACCCTGGTTTTATGTGTTTTTCTTTTTAAAGACACTGTGTAGAGTACATATTTTCATTCATTCATATTGAACTCACAGCCAACAGCGCTGAAACGTATGCCTGAAGGAAGCTTTTCTAACACAAGCATTTTTTTCCCTAAGACACATCACGACCTTCTCATGCTTCATGACCACTGGGCAGGTATTTAGTGCTATGCTTGGGGCCCACTTTAAACAGCAAAACTCACCAAAAAAAAAGCACCAAAACATGGGAAAAACAATGCACTCCATAGGCTGCAACAGGGACACTTGTTTTCGGTAAGAGAGATGACACAAGAAGACAGTGTCACCATTTAACCTCAGCTTTGGCCACACAAGCTTTTCACTACGCAGCATGTGGCCACAAACAGCTGTGCAATCAATAGTATTGATCTGGGCATTACAAACGGATTTTAGAGAATAAGTGAACGCACAAATATTGATTTCTTTTTTACTGTAGAGCACAGAGAACAATATTCAATAGCTTGTAATAACCTATAATGGAAAATAATCTGAAAAAAAAATATATATCCGAATCACTTTACTATACACTGGAAACTAACACAACCTTGTAAATCAACTATACTTCAATGAAAACAAAAGAAGGATAGCTAGGTCTAAATAGTCAATCAGGGAAATAACTGTATATTCTTTTAAATATAAACTTTTATATTTCTCTTCTTAAAATTTGCAAATGTTCCTGTGAACCTCTGTGGGAATAAATAAGGTAAGTATGTTTATTTCTTAAAAAAAAAAAAAGAGTCTACCCCAGGAATTCCCTGGCAGTCCAGTGGTTAGGATTCTGCACTCTCACTGCGGTAGACCTCGGTTCAATCCCTGGTTGGGGAAGTAAGATCCCACAAGCTGCATGGTGTGACCAAAAAAAAAATAAGTCTCCCCCCTACAAAAAAAACAAACAAACGTGGAATCCATGAATAATGAGGATGGACTGTGTGTGTGTGTGTGTGTGCGTGTATGTGTGTGAGTTTTGGAGAGAACTAATAGTGAGTTTCAACTTGGACTCTCCCTCCCAAGGACTGTCTTGCCTAGTTTGGGAGTTTGCAGAGGACGATGCAGAAGAGACAGGTAAAAGTGAGGGAAGAAGGCTTGAGAACCTACTTGAATTACCTACTGATCTGTCAAGACCAAATTTAAATAGTCCTCCCAGTGTCCTGTGTTTCCCAAGAAGACTCACGTATAGACTGTTCTCTACACAGTGAAAAGAATCTTGACGTTGGCAGGTGTATTCATGGGATTGGTGAAGGGATTTCTGTGTCTGAGTACAGCCCCAGAGTCCTGCAAAGGGCAGGTAGACCAGTTCTACGGGAACAAAGACCTGTCTTCACTCAAAATATCAGATTAAAAGTTAAGCTTCAGACGAGGTTGGGAGGGTTTGGACTCATAGCTCCCCCTTTTCTGTTTGTCCAAGAGGGTGGGGTTCGGGCGTCTTCCGGGGAATAGTGGTCTTTGCAGCAGAGCACTTTTCAGGATGGAAATTCCTCCTTGGAGCTCATAGCCTCCTTCATCCAGGTGACCGAACCCATAGAAGAAGCATTGTCAGGATACCATATAATATAGTTAGGCTTAGGGTTGGGGTATCGTATGGTATCCCCACTCACTAAACTGAGTCTTTTGCCCGAAAGTGAATGGATTGATTGAATAATCAATTAAGGTGCCTTATTTCTAGGATACTAAACATCTGGATAAGGTAAAAACTTAAAATTTTGTTGTTATAATGTTACCGAAAGTCGGGTCTGGCTGGTTGCCACTCCAAAGCCAATAAAAGGCCAGGTTGGGGGAAAGGAAAGCTTGCTTTATTTTGGAGGCCGGCGATCGGGGCGGGGGGACAGCGTGGACGCCAGTCCAGAGGCCGATTCCCCCTCTCCTCCCCGACAATCAGGGGGCAAGGGCTTTTATAGGCGGACGGACGGGGCCCCAGGCAGAAACAGCACAGTCAGCTCTGACCGTCGTCTTGAAATTGGCCCTGCGGTGGTCTGCTCTGCGTCATCTTGACTGTTTTAAGCACAGTTAATCTTCAGTTCCAGGGTTGGTTTGTTTCCACTTCTTCGAGGCCAGTTCTCGAATTGTGGCAGGTTATATCATGGCTACAGCCTGGTCATCATGCAGTTCACTTCTTCCACGTGGTGGGTGTTTCGGTGTCTACAAGACAGCTCACAGGATGTGGCTCAGAACATGATCTATAGCCCTTGAGGAGGAACTAAAGGTCCTTGACTGACTAAACTGTTACTATTTTGTCCTGTTGGACTGTTTTCCTTTGTCCCTGCATTTTCTCGCTTCTCTGATTAAACCTTTTCTTTGGCTAAAATTTTTTCCACAGACAGAAGGCAGGCCAAGGACATGGGGGGCAAGGACCACAGGGTCCTGCTCTGTTTCAATAAGTATGACAGTTGTACCATCTTATTAGTAAGAAAGTACACATAAGTTGTCCCTTTCCAAACCGATCTCGGTCTGTGCAGTGTCAATACCATACAGCTGCAACTACCTCATTCTTTTTTATGTGCTTAACATATTTTATTGGTCTTCGCCTTCTTTTTTAACATCTTTATTGGAGTATAACTGCTTTACAATGGTGTGTTAGTTTCTTTTTTTTTTTAACATCTTTATTGGAGTATAATTGCTTTACAATGGTGTGTTAGTTTCTTTTTTTTTAACATCTTTATTGGAGTATAATTGCTTTACAATGGTGTGTTAGTTTCTTTTTTTTTTAACATCTTTATTGGAGTATAATTGCTTTACAATGGTGTGTTAGTATCAGCTATACATATACATATATCCCCATATCCCCTCCCTCTTGCGTCTCCCTCCCTCCCACCCTCCCTATCCCACCCCCCAGGTGGTCACAGAGCACCAAGCTGATCTCCCTGTGCTATTGGCTTTTGTTTTTGTTTTGATACACGCCCTGTCCGTTGTCTGTCTCCCCAAGTGGGTGTTGTTGTTCCCAGTTGAGTTTGAATGGGGTGACACCCTACCTTCTTGTATCAGGTCTCCTACTGAAAACAAGTGTCCTATTTGCAGCCTTTTTTGTGCCATGTTTTTTCCCAGCGTGCGAACCCAGTGTCATCCTGTTTGTAATTAGAACTTTCCTGTTGAAACTAGACCGTTCGTAAGTTGGACGCTGTCACTTAGAACCTGCTCGAGTAACACAGTCAAACCCCGAGATGAATTATAGGTCCAGTCACAAGCCTGGTGTTCGTGCCCCGCCCTAGTGGGTGAAGATGGGAAGCTGACATTGTCAGCATCTTCCTACAGGCATCCCTGGACAGGTTTGCTTCTTTTTTTAATTAGTTTTTTTTATTGGCGTATCGTTGATTTACAATGTTGTGTTAGTTTCTGCTGTACAACAAAGTGAATCAGTTATATATACACATATATCTATTCTTTTTTTAGTTTCCGTTCCCATATAGGTCATTACAGAGTATTGAGTAGAGCTGCCTGTGCTATTCAGCAGGTCCTTCTTAGTGATCTATTTCATATATAGTAGTGTGTATATGTCAGTCCCCATCTCCCAGTTTATCCCTCCCCCACCCCCTTTCCCCTTTGCTAACGGTAAGTTTGTTTTCTCCATCTGCGACTCTATTTCTATCTTGCAAACAGGTTCATTTGTACCCTTTTTTTAGATTCCACATAGAAGTGATATCTTATATTTGCCTTTGTCTGTCAGGCTTACTTCACTCAGTGTGACCATCTCTAGGTCCATCCGTGTTGCTGCAAATGGCATGATTCCATTCTTTTTTATGGCTGAGTAATATTCCATTGCGTATATGGACCACATCTTTATCCATTCCTCTGTCGATGGACGCTGACGTTGCTTCCCTGTCCTGGTTATTGTGAGTAGTGTTGCTGTGAACACCGGGGTGCATGCATCCTTTTGAATTATGGTTTTCTCCAGATACATGCTTCTTCTTGAGGCTTTCCCCAACATCTCTGGCAATGTCTTTAATTCGCTGTCCCTTTGGTTTGCTAGAGAAGCCCCGAGTTCTGCCCGTTAGCTGGTGTTAGAGCCATGCAAGAAGGATGCTTAACTGAATGGTGACACAGCCCTTCCCAGTGTGCCCTCACCCAGATAATCCCTGAAGGAACGTTCATTCTAAGGTGACCTTCTGTCTTCCCGTGGTGTCTCTTCAGCGGCCCTGAATCACCGCACAATCAAACGTCCCCGCGGTAAAATCAGCCCCTGAACTGACAGCGCCCTGCATGTTGAAGCTTGTCATCCCTGCCATCTGGCTGAAGTAGCCTGGGGTTTATATTTTGAGCAGAAGAAGAGGTTACGTGGGACGCAGCAAATAAAGACCACAGAGCAGCTGTGCCTGTGGGGATTTGTGTAGTCAGGGATTCATGGGAGCTCTCCTGGCTACTTAGTGAAAAGGCAACCCTGGGGAAGGTGAGCTGAAGCTGGACAGTTTATAAGAAATGCCTGTGTGGTTCTCTGGACAGGCGGTACATAGGTCAGTTCTACGTACATTTTCCATAGTGAATGACCATATGTGCAGGCAAGAAGTGGAGCTGCAGTGAGAAGTTGGAATAATATTGTAGGACTGTAAATCCTTCCTAAAAATATACAGAGAAGGAGGGAGAGAGAGGGAAAGAGAGAGAGGGAATTAAGGAAAATTGCAGAATGTGCCCATTCTATTTCATTGGCAAGGGTTAGAAGCCTTCTTTATGCTTTAAGTCTTGGGAAACCCGGTAGGCATTGATGGTAGATGGCACTAAAATGCAGAGGTACGTACAGACCTTAACTCTCCCGTTTCCATTTCAGACCCTCTGCAGGGACATCACGGTACAGTGGACAGAGCAGAGTGTCTGCACTTGGTGTGACCTCATTTCTGATTCAAGATCTGCAGCTCACGGCTGTGCACGTTCCTCGACAATGGACCATGTCACCGACGTGGGGAGTGGCAGAGCTTAGGTGTCCCAGCTCTGACTCCAGAGGTCCAGGTTTGACCGTTATGAGTATCACCTGGCCTCTGAAAGCCCCAGTCTCCACCTGGCAAACAGGGAAATAATATCTCTTGTACCAGGCGTTCCTGAGAATCTAGAGAAAGGGTGAGCCTGGGGTTGAGCCAGCCTTGGCCCCTCCGGACACCTGAGTTACCTTCGACTGTCTTAATCTGACGACCCTGCTTTTCCTGTGAATATTGTAGTCGTTTTTTTAATGACCTCTGACCAAAAGCACTCCATGGTGTGGCACCATCTTTTGTTGTCAATGCCCCTTATAAATTACACAATTTACAAATGAAGAAAAGCTTCACCCCTTTGTTGTCCAAAGAATATATTGATGATTTGATTTGTGGTAAAACGTCACAGCATTCACCTAGGTTTCAAACATTTTGTTAATGTCAGCCATGTCCACGGCCATTCAAGCCTCTCATTAGTCAGCTATGCACACGGCAATCTTAGCTTCATGAAGGTAACGATTTGCAGTATTTACAGGTATGATTCTGATGCAAGTTTTTGTCTGAATAATGCCGGTCTATCCCCTAATCGCAGCGTTCCCTGCTGTCGCTCGGAACGCACGTCTCCTTTCTCCTGAGTTACTGACGTCTCCCCGTGCTCTGTTGCACGACTTCTGTTTACATGTTTCTGTATCCCTGGTGTCTGTGGCTTCTGAAATTATGCATCGTTTTACTCTCGTAGTAAGATAAGAAAATTATAATGGAGGGTTTTCCAAAACTTACGGCAGTATTCGTTGTTCCGCCTGACCCTTCCTTTGTGATCCCATGGGGACAGTCCCCGAAAAATAAAATAAAAATCTGCCAGGCCCGCCACGGCCCACGCATGTAAGTCATCCTGTTTCCTGGTCTGCTGGTGCGTTTACTGCAGGTTTGGCTTCAGCCTGATTCATCCTATAGGCATGTGGACCGAGCTTTAATGAGCTCTTGGTAGAAGCCCAAGCTTTCCTAGGTACCACCCTTAGGACGAAAGCCATTCACCAAACCTGGACGGGCCCAGCCTGCTTTATTTATCCTGGCAAATTGGTTGGCAGTTGGCTATTTAGTTGGCACGGAGACCATATCAGGTCACTTCGGCGTTTAGCCTAATGAGAATTCCATTCATTGACCATGGATGGAATTCATGGTCCTTTGTGATTCTTAAACCTGTACCTACTGGGTCTTCTCGCTTTTGCTCGTGTCTCTGGCTGGGCAAAGGAAACTTGTGAGCCGCCCCCCTCCCCGCGTGTTTTCTCTTGCTGGCTTCTGTGGCTGGGGGCAGTGGCGGCAGCAGTCAGCACATGGCTGCCATGTGCTGAGAGGGAAGTCCGAGCTCCAGAGCTGTCTTTGTGCGTCTGCGATTCCTTCTTGCTGACAGGAAAAGAAAGAATGGGGAGGGGGTCTGCGTCTGGGCCTCCTGGTGGAGAGCCGGTCCTACCTGCCAGCCCCATATGCAACCAATCACCCTGGGTCCTCTACGTCCAGGCACACAGCCCTGCAGGCCAGCTGGGACTGTGCTCTGAGTGGATTTTACTGGGCTTTGCAGCAACTTTGCGTAGGTTTTCTGGGTTGGGTCTTTATTGCCCCCACTTGGGCCAAGTAACAAAGGCTTTATAGGAGGCTAAGAAACCTTTCACCAATCTCCGACCGGCACGCACTTGGGGGTATGACGATGCAGCTTTAAATCAAAATGAAAATCTCCAGTTTACCCCCTTGTATGCCTCGGGCCGACGCTCCGCATTCCTACCGTGCCAGCTAGGGTTGGATTTTTGCCCCAATACCTCTATGTTCCTTCTTTTGGTATATATATATTTTTAATTGAATTATACTTGATTTACAATGCTATGTTAATTACCACTGTACAGCAAAGTGACTCACTTTTGCATATATATATATATATACACACACACACACACACACACACATTCTTTTTTTTATATTATTTTCCATTATGGTTTATCATAGGATACTGAATATAGTTCTCTGTGCTGTGCAGTAGGTCCTGTTGTTCATCCATTCTTCTTTTGGTATCTTTAGCTCAGATCCTATCCATGAGCGTCTAACAGTCAAAAACGTTAAACTTCGAAATAATGGGATACATTTTAAAAAATGTAATTATTTCTGAATCTGGTGATATTGAATAGAGTCTAGTTAATTTCTAATTATTGGCCAGATAACTTCAATTCACCATCTGGAAAAAGGCAGCTTCACCTTTGGACGTAGCCCTTCTTGCTGAAGGAGATACGTTCCTGTTAGGCACTCATCCAACTATTTTTAGGTGGGGATATTTCCTCTTTGACGTGCAAGCAATCACCACCTCTTAGAGAATCTTCCTGTCGTATTTCACAACCACCTTCTCTCCTTTCTCTTTTTGGTCGACCCCCTTCAATCAAGCCTTCATTAATTCTTGTCTGGATGGTGACAATCTCCTCCCAACGAATCTTACCAGGAGCCCCATTAATTTTTCCCAATGGGAATCATGCCAATTTACCATGTCCCCATTAACTTTCTTGAAGTTTCTCAGAAGTCAAAGAATCTATGGTATGTCGTCAAAAAACAAACAAAACCCCTAGAACTGTTCCATATCGACTGTGCCATTCATCTCATCACAGACAATTCATCATAACACAGCACAACGGGCATACTCAGCTTCCTCTTACACCCCACACTCCGTGAACCGCAGCCCTAAGCTAAACCAGCCATTCACTGTTTCTCAGAGACCCAGGAATCCACATCCTTGTGTCTTCCTTAAGATCATTTTCTTCCAAGGATGTTTGTCTGCCATCTGTGCTTGATCAAATCATAACCCTCCTTGACTGACGCTTCTTCAAAGACCCTTTTCTCATCCAATTGTATACCCTCTTTAAAACTCTTTCAACTACCCCTGTTAATGAGTGTTTAGTTGGTGGTCCATTCTGTCCTTGGGGTCATTGGGTTATCTCACTCGTTTTTCTCCACCGAATTGTGAATCGATGATCAATAGTAGGTCTTCCCTAAATATGAGAAGACGTAAAGCAATGTCACGGATACATACGTAAGGACATGGAATTATCATCTCTCTCTCAGAAGTCCATGTGAATCTGACTGCCCGTGGACCTCTACAGCTAAGAATAAAGGTTGGATCTCAAAAGGAAACTCAATTCGTAAACAAGTTGGCACACCGTTTTATCGGCTATTTTAATAGCAAACACAATACGAATGGCACTTCTGTCACATAAAGCTAACGTAAACAACACTCGATAGGGCGAAACCTATTGCCACCTTGTACTGCTTATAAACCCAAGACACAGAGTCGGGGGGAAAGAAACGTTTCCAAGTTCCTAAACACAGACACATGCAGAATTTGGGCAGTAAGTGAGAGAATATGAAGTATTCCAAGTTATGCTTTTATTATTTTGCTTCTTTTCAAACCATGTGGAACTCATTAGATTTCTTTTCCATGCAGCACTCTGCTACACAGAGACAATAATGTAACTGGGAACCAAAAGGACCAAAATTGGTGGTAAGTTGATGTGTGAGAATTAGACCTGGGAAGCTTTGACCTGGAGAATCTTTCAGGAAACATGGTGGGTTCTGAGGAGCTCCTGTAGAGTCCACTATAAATGCTCTGTCCCGTCCTTTGATCTCAGATCTCTCCCATATGAGTGAGTCTTTATTATTCAATTCTGAGGCTTGGATTGCATACTGAGGTGGGTTCTGTTTATTGTGGTAAGCTGTTTTTTAAAAAAGTTGTCTCTCTGCGTTTGATGTAGGGAATTCCAGTCAGAAAAGAACTGTTTATATATTTATAAGGTCCAGAGTCCTGGTGAGTAACTCGGTCAAAGCCGAGGCGTCATGTCCTCGGGGAACACTTGGGAGCTCAGTTTTGGCGAGATACCTGCTTTCCAAACTCTGATCGCGTCCTGTTCTTCTTTATGAGATGTATCACGACTGTGTTTATCCATGGATTACTGTGTAGTTATTCATTAAATTTTCGCCTCCCTTTTTGACGTTTTTATTATGCTCTTTTCACCTTGTTTGGCACATAGGATATGCTCAAAAGTATGTAGTTAATGAATGCATGAAGGAGATAAGCTATATAATAAGTGGTGTGTGACGTGGACTGTCTTTCAAACACATGCACTCAGATTTGTAGAGCTTGACAATTTCCATGGTGTAAATACTCCACTAGAGTTGAGGCCAAGCTATCCATGGTTGACCAGATGGCTCTCAGAATTCCTGGCTGTTTGACTTGGCTTCTTAGAGCCAAGGTGAGCCACTGCATACGCAGTTCATCCACCGTGTGTGAGAAAGGTCTTTGGTGCATGGAAACACCCCTTCTCAACAAAAGAACATGGTTAGTAACTTAGGATCAGAAGGATTCTTCTCGATTTAATTTTTTTATTGAAGTATAGTAGATTTACAATGTTGTGTTAATTTCTGCTGTAGAGCAAGGTGATTCAGGTATACATATATAAGCATTCTTTTTAAAAATATTCTTTTCCATGATGGTTTATCACAGGATATTGAATATAGTTCCCTGTGCTCCACAGTAGGACCTTGCTGTTTATCCATCCTATAGATACTTTGCATCTGCTAACCCCAAACTCCCAATCCATCCCTCCCTTCCCCCTCCCCCTTGGCAACCACAAGTCTGTTCTCTATGTCTTTGAGTCTGTTTCTCTTTTGTAGATCAGTTCCTTTGTGTCATATTTTAGATTCCACGTACAAGTTATATCATAATATTTATCTTTCTCTTTCTGACTTACTTCACTCAATACGATAATCTCTAGTTGCATCATGTTGCTGCAAATGACATGATTTCATTCATTTTTATGACTGAGTAATATTCCATTATATATATATATATATCTCACATGTTCTTTATCCATTTATCTGTGGATGGACATTTAGGTGGCTTCCATGTCTTGGCTATTGTAAATAATGCTGCTATGAAAATAGGGGTGCATTTATCTTTTTGAATTAGTGTTTTGTCTGGATATATGCCCAGGAGTGGGAGTGCTGGATTATATGGTAGTTATATTTTTAGTTTTTTGAGGACCCTTTATACTGTTCTCCACCAGCTTACATTCCCACCAACAGTGCAGGAGGTTCCATTTTATCCACACCCTCTCCGGCATTTGTTATCTGTAGACTTTTTAAGGATGGCCATTCTGACCGGTGTGAGGTGACACCTCATTGTGGTTTTGACTTGCATTCCTCTAACAATTAGTGATGCTGAGCATCTTTTCATGTGCCTATTGGCCATTTGTATCTCTAGAAAGATTCTTCTTAAATAAATATTTGCTTTGTGTTGCCTGATGCAGATTTTCTTAAGTAGAAAAGCCCTTGTTTCTTTTTTAGAGCATCTGTCAGAACCAGAGTTTTGAGCTCTACCTAAGAAATGCTGCTCCAGACACATTGTCCTTCTGTTAACAATCAGAAATGGTGTCAACCGGTGGCTTTAGGACGTAGAGTCAATAGAACAGCACAAGAAACATAAATACGAGATCTAACAATTGGGGAAGAGAATAAGCTATATTTTTCACAGACAATGAGATCAATTAAATAGCTCTGCTGAAAATGATGTATGTAAAAAAAGACCTCCATGAGAAGATTTAGCAAAAGGATTCAAGGCTTCCACGAAAAAAAGATCACAGCGTTTCTGGCAGATATAAAATCAGCTTATTAATAGGAGCAATTCATGTCCTTGTGTGGGAAGACTCAATCTCATAAAATACAAATATTGCAAAACTACTTCATATTTTCTAAAAATTCCAACTGAAATATTGATGACTTTTTGTTATGAAATCTTGGAAAATAAAATTTATCTCAAGGCAAAATTGAGCCAGAATGCAGATGGCAATAAGGGAAATCCTGGGCTTCCCAGGTGGCGCAGTGGTTGGGAGTCCGCCTGCCGATGCAGGAGACGCGGGTTCGTGCCCCGGTCCGGGAAGATCCCACATGCCGCGGAGCGGCTGGGTCCGTGAGCCATGGCCGCTGAGCCTGCGCGTCCGGAACCTGTGCTCCGCAACGGGAGAGGCCACAACGGTGAGAGGCCTGCGTACCGAAAAAAAAAAAAATATGGGCAATTCTAAGAAACTTGCCCTGTCATGTTAAAATATGATATAAAATACCCTCCAATAAGCGAGAGAACCAAAACCCGCAGGGGTATTTAATGTGAGGGAAACTTCTTACTGGGAAAATAACACATCAATGCATGGCGTTAGAAAACCTGGCTTCATGAGTCAAAAAAGTTAGTTTTTTTCATCTCATACCGTAGAGCCAAGTGAGTTACAAATGTTTTGAGTTTTGATATTTAAAAATGAGAAATATTTTTAAAGTATGTAGGAGAATACCTAATCTCAGAATGAAGGAGGACTTTCTAAACATACAAAAGGATTACAAAAAATAGAGGGAAAAAAAGAGAGATACAGCTACAAACAATTTCAAAAGGTCTGTACTTCCAATGATTGCAGTTCTCCAAACAACTGAAAAAAAAATGATGAGTGGAAAAAAAAACATGTGCTATATTTAGAACAAGTATTGATGCCTTGTGTATTTGCTGCACTTAGGGTGCGTTAAGGCCTTGTTCTGTAAATTATTCCATTGCTCAAGCAAGAAGGCATAAACAGCTCAAAAACTAATAACTAATTCCTCCATGAAATGGCCAACTTATGTATTTTGACCATTAATTCAAAAGTATGAAAGAAGGAAAACACAGAGCCACCTTTGCGTATAAAATTAGGAATTGTTAAAGCGAGAGCAGTTCTGAGGCATAAAGGGTGGAAAGGTAGCATCCTTACATGCCATTTCGGTGGCCGTGGGAAGGGGAAAGCCTTTTAAGGTTTTCGACAGCACTTCCAAAACGGTTTGCAAGGGCCTTAAAAATGTTCACACCCTTCACTGTTGCAATGATATGTCTCAGAATTCAGAGATTTATGGGACAGTCTTTGCAGAGACAGCCCAAAATGGAAAACAATGTAGATCTCCACCAAGATAGGATGAGATACTTAACGGCACATCCGCTGAATGGGGTATTAGCCTGACTAATGACATGGGGAGATGCAAATCATATTGTTACGTGGAAAATAAATGGACTTAAAACCATATAGTTAAGCTTATAAATAGAATATATATATGTATATATTTTCACAAAATCTGAACATGTTCAGAGAGTTTATCCTTGGGTAATGGGATTGTGAATTTTTGTGTATGAATCATTTCCATTTGTTCCTATATTTCTGTATTACTTTTAGTTATTTATAAAATGTATACTGTAAAATAAGGGTTTAAATCTCAGTAGAGTACAAGCTTGCTATGTGACAACATTAGAAACTTGGTCTTTTCCTCCCCAAAGGCCCCCAACTCCCAGATCCACCTTCCTTCCGGCCAATTCCTTCTGTCCCTTGAGCAACCTGGCCTCATGGTGGGTGGTCTTGTGTGCACTTTTCTGGTTTCTGCTGGAAAGATGTCAAGAAAGATGATTTTCCTCCATTTTGAAATGTACTCAATGTGGTATTTTCTGCAGGAAAAATCTCAGTGGTTATTTTTTTTTAATTATTAGCTTAAATCCCAGCTTTGACAAAATGTCTCACTTTCCAGAATCAACAATAAGAAAATGAAAAGGCAGTGGATACTAATCCAGTTCTCTGAAAACTGTGTTTTTAGTCTCTTCCTTTAACTATTGATTTAAAATAGACCTCCAGCTCCTGCCATCGTTCAGAAAGAAAATAGAAAGAGAGCTTTTATTCAGAATCTATTTTTATAATTATTCAGAGCCAAGGAAGTCCATAAACTCCAATTCTTCACCCAGACCCAGAAAATGTATCACTGAATTGTTTTGACATATTTCATAGATGCTATACAACACAAAATAGTAAAAAGAGACTGCAGGAACCTCCATGGTACACATGAGTTCTCTTAGATGTGCTTGTTGGTGTTTTTTTTTGTCATTGTTTTTCAGTGCACGTCGTCAGACATTAATGGAAAATAGTCTTGTTTTTTCCTTCCAAAAGCAGCACGTCCACACTTTTTTTTTTAATAACAAAACGCTGAATTGGGTTTTTCACTAACAATGCATCATGACTCCCAATCTTTCTAGGACTTTGTAAGAATTAAAATATACTTTACTCGTTCTGTCTCTTAAATGATAAAGGGGTCCTCAGAGTCCAGATGTCTTCACTGCAACATTGTACAAAATTTTAACGTATGCCACGTTTAATAATACAACTGAAATGTTGAGCTGGACTTCAGACAGTCTTTCTCTGCCGCTCGCAGACGGCAAGAATTGGGGCTGGCCACGGAATCCCATGAACTAGAATAAAGACATAATAGTGGAAGTTCCGTTGCTAAAGTCACAGTGTATATGAAAGATTTCGAAAATTGCCACTCTTGTGCCAATTTGAGTTCCACTGTCAATCCATCAAGATGATAATAACAATAATACTAATGACTTTTTAAAAAACAATTTCCATGGCACGCCCTTGAGAAATGTTATCTTATTTAAACATCACAGCGTTTTTATGGCTTAATGTGTCACGTGGGACAATGCTATAGGTAAGATAAATGGCTTAATGTTTCACGTGGGACGATGGTACGGCTGAGATAAACCCCAGGCTTGCAGACGCGTAACACAATAAGCACGGTTTTCCACTTTCAAGAGCAAGGATGGTCCTCGAGAGCCATGGTGGCCATAAGAGGAAAGGTGATGGAGACCAGAGCCCAACAGAACCCACAGGGCAGCCCATGCCAGGTGTTTGTGCCCATGGTGATTCAGGAACTCAGGTCCTTCCTATCTTGTGGCTCCTCCATTCCCTGGTCCCTTGTAACCCCTTTACTCAGTTGGGGCATGGGAAAAGAGCCAGAAGGGCATCTCTGCATCTTCACCTTCTCAGCCTGGAAGGGACACACGTCATTGGTGAGAATTAGTCACGTGACCCCACCTCCAAGCAAGGGATCCTGGGAAATATAGACTCTGCCTGGGATGCTGTACTCCCACCAACATTCTGCCATCCGGCAGCTGGTGCTTGAGGCTTGGGGGACGGGTAACCAAGCACCTCTGCCTCAGGGAGCTTGCATTGCTCTTAACATTTTAGCAGTGAAGGAATTGAGATAATTAGGAGCCAGATTTAGACCCAGGCTACAATGTGGTAGGATTGCTTCTGAAAAATATGTCTTCTGGGCACTAAAATGTGAGTGGCATACCAAAAAAATTGGACCAAGATTTTTAAAATTCATTTTTTGGGGTTGAAAATGTCCCCTAAGTTATGTGTTCCCTCCTCTGTGTGACTTTTTGGGTTATCCGACTCTACAGCTGGAATCCCATCTGTTTACTTCTCCATGTGTCACTACAGACACTCCAAAGACAAAGAGAAAAGACATTTAAAATAAGAAATAACTTTTAAGGTGATGTTAGGACGTGAGAAAGGACCTGGATACCATGAAGGATTGTGACATTCTCTTCTATGGATGGAAGAGTTTTTGTAAACAGATGAGAAGCTGTAACTGGGACAAATGGATCCTGTATGATATTTTTATGGTGTGTGGACCAGGCCCAGGCGGGCAGTGGTGAGCAGAGTGTGAGATTTATGTAAATATTTTGTGTAGTAAACAATTCGGCCAGTCATTTAAAATTGATTGTATAGCATGCTTACATGTGAGTCCTTGAACTCCAATACATATTCACATATACAATTTTATATTAATTTGTATACATTTATATATTATATACTATACCTGTCTATCTATATCTATCTGTCACCTATCTATCAATGTATCTATCTGTGTCTATGTATGTACGTACGTATCTGTGTAACTATCTCTATCTATGTATCTATCGTCTATTATCTATCTATCAATGTAACTATCATCTATCTATTTATCGTCTATCTATCTCTATCTATTCTGATTTCCCGTTTGTGTCCTCACTACTTTGCCCTCTATCTCAACTTCCTTCTGACAGTTCAGCCATGGGAAACTTTTTACATAATCTAAAAGTGTCCTAGCGAGTTTTCTAAAACAAAAACATATCTTTCCGATGATTTATGCTACCCTACTTGGGGGGGGCACAACTGTTGGATTTTTAAAAATATGACTTTTGACCTTTGTTCCACCATCCATATGCTATCTCAGTGGTTTTCCCAGTAATCCTATAAAGTGAGTGGTATCAATGCCATCGGACACATACAGAAACGGAAGTTGATGTAGATGACACCAAGGTTCCCACGGCTGTTAAGGGGCAGAACCTAAATTCCAGCCCACTTCTCAGCTACTCAAGCCTTCGTTGGTTCTGCCATAAACTTCTAATCAGCCTCATGGTTGAGCGGAGCCGAGCACAGTACGCAGGTTGGTTCTGATTCTGATTCTGGTTCTGCAACATGGCTTTGGATGGACAAGTCACAGCCAATGTCGCATGGTGTAGGATCGAACCATATCATCTCTATGCGCCCTTCCCCAGAAATCACCTCTTCCAAGAGCAGTGGGGAAGCTGCAGTGGAATACAGTGTGTGAACGTGTTCTGGAAACCATAGTTATATATTTTAAACCCTGGAGAAAAGTAGCAAGGATCATGGAAATAGCACCAGGAACTCACCATGCTGCCCATCCTTAGTCTGGTCTTACACGATTAGAAGTGCCGCAAAGTCTCCTGCAGGGCTCGGCATCTTGCAGCGTGAATTCAGTAGCAGGTCACCCCTCACGAGGACTGAAGTCCTGTCCAGATTCTTCAGAATGAGAGCTGCGTCTGCAATTACACACCAAATCGTAAAGAGTGGGTTTGAAAGCCTGGTTTGGGTTTCGTTTTTCCGTGAGGACCTGGGAGCAGTCGAAGAGTGACGGTTGACTGCTAAGCGAGGATGTGTGCTTGGGCACACAGATTCACAAGCACATATACCAGATGTGAGACGTTTGGGAGGAAAAAAAACCTCCTATCTTTTAGTTAGTATATTATTTACAAATCACAACAGAACCGTATGTGATTGCAATGAATGATCTCAAACCACATACACCCCCATTCTGAGCAAACTATTTTAAAAGAATCAGGATGACTAAATCTCAAAGTACTCGAGTACCTGTCATTGTGACTGAATCCACCAGAAAATTTTTAAGATTTGTGTTTGTTTTCCACGGATGCTATAACCAATTATATCAAACGGGTTGTCTTAAAACAAAAGGGATTCATTCTCTCTCAGTCCTGGAGACCAAAAGTCTAAGATCAAGGAGTCATCAGGGTCGGTTCCTTCCGGAGGCTCCAGGGGAGGGTCCTTCCTGCCTCTTCCAGCTTCTGGGGGCTCCGGGCGTCTCTGGGCTTGTGGCCTCATCCCTCCCGTCTCTGCCTCTGTCTTCACAGGGCTTCTCCTCTGTGTATCTCTCCTCTTCTGTGTCTTATAAGGACCCTGTCACTGGATGTAGGGCCACCCTCATCCAGGAGGACCTCAGATCAGATCCTTCACTTCATCACGTCTGCAGAGACCCTATTTCCATGTATGGTCCCTTTCTGACATTTCAGGTGGACATGGATTTTTGGAGAACATTATTCAACCAACTATGATATCATAGCATTTTCAACCAAAAAGTAAACACTTATTTAAACTCTAGCCCAAATATACCTATTACTTTTTATCTGTTGCTTGACCCGAGGTCACCTTGCTGGAGGCTAGAACTTTCTTAGAAATGTTTTTGCTGCAGGGAGAGCAGTGCTTCCCTCCTATGCATGTTATCCTGCCCAGACAGCCCTCTTTCTTAGCCCAGTAAAAATGGCTTCTCCACAAATAACTAGCCCTTAGACTTCCATATGACGTGGCCTTTGAGTCCCCTGGGACAGGAACACCCCCTAGAACCACCATTAATGCTTCTGAGTGTCTCAGCCTTGTAGCAACCTGACTTGTAGTCTTATGTCTTTTGAGAAGATGGAGCGTGTAGACCACCATATACCTCTTCATGTCATGCTACCTCACCTACATCAGGACAAGGCAAGCCCTTAAGAATGTATGTTGAAGGAAACCCCTGGCGGTCCAGTGGTTAGGACTTCGTGCTTCCACCGCAGGGGGCACAGGTTCCATCCCTGGTTGGGGAACTAAGATCTCGCCAGCCACACAGCGTGGCCAAAAAAAAAAAAAAAAAAAAAAAGAATGTATGTTGAGTTCACCCACAGAAGTTTACCACCAGTTCTTAACCTTACATGAACCCAGAATGATGGGACAGTGAGACGCTTTACCATGTTTTTCTAGGTGACGTGTATGTAGCAGCCTATGTCTTGGTTTCTGTACCATCCTGGGTCTCCTTTTCTGAGGCAGTCAGTCCAAATGAGTCTGTTCCTAAAATGCCTTGCTGCATTTATTTCTCTAGCACAGTGGTTTCCAACCAGGAGTGATTCTGCAACTCAGAGGGCATCTGGCAACGTCTGGAGACATTTCTGGTTGTCCAGCTGGGGGAGAGGAGGGTGCAATGTGATATTGGCACGTAGTGGGTGGAAGCCACGTCCCACAGTGAAGGACGGTCCCCACCATGGAGGGTGACTCAGTCCCAGAAAGAGTGACGAGACTGCCTTCGCATGAGAGACTCAGTCTGTTGGTCTCTCTGTCTCTCTCTACGCGCCTGTCCATTCATCCATTTGTCATCTACCTTCCCTATCTATATATCTATCATCTATCTAATCTATCATCACCACCATCATCATCTAGCTATTATCTATCTACTATCTACTGATGTATCTATCAGTCACCTATCATCCATCTATGTATCATGTATGTCATGTATCTGTCTACAATCTATCTTCATCATCTAGCTAGCTATTATTATCTACTATATATTTACATATCAATCATCTCTATCCATCCATCCATCCACATATATATCATCTACTTATCTCTATCATCTATCTCATGTATCTTATCATCTATTGTCTACCTATCAATCATATCATCTATATTTATGTACATAGCTATCAATCATCTATCCATCCATCCACACACCTATTTATCTATCTCATCTATCTATCATTCATCTGTCTTATCTATCATATCATCTACCTATTTTCTTACCTATCTATTTTCTTACCTATCTATCATATCATCTACCTATTTTCTTCCTATCTATCTATCTATCAAATTGTATCTAGATCTATGGTGGTGGTTCTCAACTAAGGGTGATGAGGGGGACATTGAAAATATCCGGAGCCATTCTTTGATTGTCAGCCCTGGAGGGGAGGATGCTAGTGGCATCTCGTGGATACAGCCTACAGATGCCACTAAAAACGCTACAGTGCACAGGACAGCCCTCACCCCAGAAAATGATCCAGCCCCAAATGTCTGTAGTCCTACTGTTGAGAAACCCTGTCCTGGATGAAGGGTTTGTCTATGGAGGATGAACTCTTCCAGCAGGATGTGTTTCCTACACATCAGGGTACCCTGATGCCCATCCCGCTACCTGGCACACCCCAAGGGGCTGTGTAGTCACCCTTAAGCAAATAAACGGATTCATGAGTGAGACAGGGTCCGTGCTTCCCACAGTCTTGAAAACCCAAGCTCTCTTTCCCTTCAGTGACTGCCACTCTTTCCAGATTGGCAGCACGGACAAAAGTCACATGCTTGCCCAATATTTATCTTGTATTTGCTTTCTTCCTTCCTCTCGCGGGAAGCCAAAGAGTGCATATTTGAGGAATACTGCTATAGGCACCCGAGATGTCTCCTCCCTAAAGAAAACTGGCTGCAGGACTGCTGTGGCGCTCTTTCTTCAGCCTCCAGTAATCCTGATTCACACTGGAGCTGGTCCCACCTTACCTTCCTGTCAGAGACTCGGCTGGAGCTGGCACCTTGGACTTAGTTTCCTTGCTGGTGAAATACTCACAGAGAAGAGAATAATTCCAACGTGGTGGATAAAAGCAGTTTTTCAACCAATCTGATCTAAGCGCAGACTCACTTGAAGTGGCTTTTGCCCTTGAAAATATCACTGTCATGACTGCCTGGTTCTTTGGAAAATATTATTTTATTATCCAATGTACATTGGTTTGACTTTAAAAATACAGCAAAGCAGTCGTGGAAGTAACAGATCTATTTTTCGAGGACACAAATTGACAGGAGGAAAGATATTTCTGGGCTCCTCTGGAAGGCTCTGGGTTTATTCCGTGCGGTCACAACTTCGCTCTGTCCTCCCTCTCCTGTCGTCTCCCCGGTCCCGCACGGCTCTCTCCGGATAAATTTTATTATCAACAGGGAAATCCAATATCTCAGCATCCCCTACCGGAGGGTCGCTGGGAAAGGTAATATAACAGTGGTTTATGAATCTGAAGGAAGTCGGGAAGGAACCTGGTTTTAATTGCATTTCCGTGCCTGCTCTAATGTATACAAGCCTTGTAAACACCAATAATTTATTATTTTTAACGAGACAGAAAGGATGTCTTTCTCTTTCTACTCTCATCGTCTGATTAGAAAGAAAAAATATATATATATAAAACACTATATAAAAAGTGAGTTCCAGGGAGAAAGCGTCCTTTCCTATAAAATGGGAGCTGTACTGTAGGACACTTGTACGTGAGACACAAACAAACAAACAAGCCCTCTGGTTCTCAGCCCTTGTCGGGCACACTGGAGTTCTGAAGTGACAGAAGGAGTAACGGAAAGACGGATACTCATTCTAGAACGTTCTATCATGTTACAACGGCAGCGGGTTAACTAGGGAATGCATCTTCCGCGGGGGTAGCAAGGCACTGTGAACCTCTACAGCTTCTTTGCAGTGAAGGCTCCTTAGATATCCTACAGACGCCCGTTCAAGCATCAAGATGGTACCAGCAACGCAGAATTTGTAATTTGCGCCCAAGTCCTGTGAAATGGAAGGCAAGAGCATACAGCATCCTGTAAACATGAAAGGAAGTCCCCCAGAGAGGCCGACACCCGCTTCCCGTGTCTGCATTGCTTCCTTTCGTCAACGAGCACAGGTCAAGGTCGACAGTGGGCCTCGAACCCAAGCCGGAGGGGGCCACCGTGCCCCGGGACAAATCCTTTTAGAGCCCTGACTCTCCGGCCCCCGCTGTGAACCCAGAGGAGGCTTTGTTCTAACTTCGGAAGCAGCGGCCGTGGAGTCCAGGGTGTGCTCCCGGGGTTTCAGTAGACGTGGACGTAGGTTGTTTTTGAGTCCCGGCCCAGGAGGTTTTTGGCGGTGCACTTGTAGAAGCCCGCGTCCCTCTGGGTGGCTTGTTGGATGATTAACGACCCCTGTGGGTGAAGAAACCTGTTCCCGTAGAGACGGGGCTGCGTCCCCGCGGTCAGGTGCGATTTGTCCGGCAGCTCCCAGCTTATCTCGGCTTTGGGAATGCCCACGGCCAAGCAGTTCATCTTCACGGTGCTCCCGGGCCGGGTGTAGATGACAGGTGTGGGTTCACTGGTGATCCGGGGAGGATAGGCAATCACGATCACCGGGACGTTCACGACGGAGGGTCCGTACTCCGTGTCCGCCTTGCACACGTAGGTGCCCCTGTCGAAGACGGACGCGTCGCGCACGGTGAGGGTACCGTTTTCCCAAAGGGTGAAGCGTCCTCGGACCTGGGGACCCTCCAACACCATGCCGTTGGGCAGCGTCCAGGAGGAGTGGGTCTGCCGGGCCCCCGGGAGGATGCAGGGCAGCTGCAGGGTCTCACCGTTGATGATGCTGACCAGGTTGTGGTACTGGTTGCTCGTTTCGGGTTTCAGCCCCACCTTCAGAGACACCAGCCTCTCCGTGTAGCCCGCCGAGTTCCTGGCCACGCAGCGGTACGCCCCGGCGTCCACGGAGGAAAGGCCGCTGATGTGGAGCATCCCGTCGCCCTTGTGGTAGAACCTCTGCAGCTGGTGGCCGCTCTGCAGCTCCGTCCCGTTGGGAAGGACCCACAGCAGGGTGGGCGTCGGGGTCCCGGCTGCGGAGCAGTTGAGACTGATGGTGTGGCCGGCCATGGCGGTGATCTTCTCGCTGACCGGGTCGTGGAAGATGGGCTTCTCCACGGGCTCCAAGACTGTAAGTTGCACGATGAGTCTGGCTTCCCCGCCCTCGTTACGCCCAATGCACGCCAGCTGGACAGAGTCGCTCTTCCTCAGACTCTTGATGTCCAGGGTACCATTGCGATGGATGGTGATGCGGTTGCCATAGTAAGGGGCCGGCAGGACCACGCCCTCGGGAAAGGCCCACAGCACTCTCGGCGTGGGGATGCCTTCCGCCTTGCAGTCGATGAGTTTGCGACTCCCTCCCGGGGCAATCTCCCGCACCGTGGTGATGGCATTGGGGTGCCCGTTGATCTTGGGCGACTGGACGTTGACGTGAATCCAGACCGTCTTCCTGTCCTCCCCGGCGCTGTTCCTGACCACGCAGGTGTAGTTGCCGCTGTCCGAGCGCTGGGCTTTCTGGATAAGGAGAGTGCCGTCCTGATATATCTGGTACTTGTCGGAGGAGGTGGGGATCTGCCTGCTGGTTGGAGAAAGCCAGGTCACCCTGGGCGTGGGTTCCCCTTTGGCCTCACAAGCCACGGTGACCACGTCCCCGTAGGGGACCTGGACCACGGAGTACGTCTTATTCCGGATGACGGCGGGCTCGGTCACCACCTTGACGCGCACCCTCATCTCATCCTTGCCAACCTGATTTTCGGCAAAGCAGGTATAGTCACCTTCCTCTCGCAACCCGACCTCGTTGAAGTAGAGGGTTCCGTTGTTGAAAACGACATAGCGCTTGGTCCGTCCACCGCTGTCGTCGGACTGCATGAAAGAGTTGACCAGGCTGCCGTCCGGGAGGCCCCAGGAGATCTCGGGGTTGGGGAGCCCGGTGGCCATGCAGTCCACTTTGAGGTCGCCCCCATAGAAGACCCTGTGGTCGTTCTCCTCTTTGTGCTGGATCTTGGCCGCTTTCATGACCACGTTGACCTTAAGCATGACGAAGTCATCGCCCACCTTATTCCGGGCGACGCACAGGTAATCCCCCGCATCTTTGTCCGTGACGGATTTCACCACCAGGGTCCCGTTGGCAAACGCCTTGATCCTGGTGTCAAAGCTGACCGAGAGAAAGAAAACAGAATGAGATGTCAGTCTCCCGAACGCTGTCTCTCCCGGCTTGAGGTCACCGGAACGAAACAAAAACGTGTGGATCTCAGAACTCTGGGCGCACAGGGCTGCCGCTCAAAAACGTTGGATGGATTTTGCAGCCCGGAGGGGACGGCCATCCAAACGTAGAAGTGATTTATTTACCAGTTAAGAACTCCCCGGTGGAGCCTGACCTTTGGCTGGCCTGGCCTCTGATTCGAAGATGTGAAACGCAGTCTAAGACATCAGCCCGGTTTGTGTGGGCGTGTGTGGATCAAATATTTGCCTGTTGTCAGCGTGGAGCTTGTTGTAATGATAAAAGCAGATAAAATTCTAGCGTCCTGGACAGAATGAATGTGCATTAACCTTAGGAAGAGGTGACATTTTTCCTAAAAGTTTTAGAGACGATGTTTACTCTTGACAATTTTTATGATGTTGTATCCCATTATGAGGCAAACAGGCAGCAAAGCAGCTACAGTATGGATCGCGTAGCTGTCGTTATACCCAGAGTTTCGAGGCTACGATTGGATTCTTCAGAACTTGGTGCTACTGGTGTACAAGCTTCTTCCCTAGAATCTGTAACGAAAGCGTCATGACCCTCACCAGCTCGTACCCTCCTGCTGACTTTCCGTTTCTCCACGTGGCAGACCTAAACTCACACACTGCTGAGTTAGTATTCGAGAAAGAATTTTCAGTTTAAAAAGGCAACATGGAAAGAAAGACAGAAATATCTTCACTAGGGGTGTGACCTTTTTATAAATATACATCGGTATGTCCTCCAGCAACGCAGAACTAATGTTTTGAATAACGGGGCGAAGAGATTTGGGAGGTTCCTACTTTAAACGTGTCCAGATTGAAAATGTCAATTACTTATAATTCTGGCATCTGCAGGGAGAGCTTGACTATTATCCCTAAATATTTCCTGCACACTGTGTCATTCTAATAGCACGTCTGGAACCGTGTCACTGATTTAAAAAAAGAGAAGTGTCTGCCTATGATGGAATTCAAGCCTGATTATCGTTCATCAAAGCACCTACCAACAAGGACCACGTAACGTGTTTTGTTGGCCACGAGCGAGAGTCCAGTCAACCTGAATCAGCAGGTCGTTCGATAGGCGTGGAGCAGACAGAGGTATTATAATGAGTCTTGGAGTTAGAATCCAAAAATGTATACAGTAGCACATGTCTGTAAACATGTAGAAACTTCTATAGCAGCAAATCCTAACCTTGGTCATTATCTGAATCAGCAGAGCGACTCTGAAAAAGATGCATGGCTACACACTACAGGAGACGTAGCTTCGAGACAGGAAAGTCCAGTAGCCCTGTTTTACAGCAGTCCCGGTGTGTAGGCAGGGCAAACGGCCCGTTCTTTTAAAAAACTCACATGGGCTGTTTCATTACACTTTTCTGAGAATGTCATTAGCCAGAAGCTAGGAATAATGAAGCTACAGAGACTGTGGCTTCTGGTTTATAGCGAGATGCCAGTAGCATGGCCCCAATGCACACCGGAACTACATTCTTTCCCTTCAGTGTTCAGTCAGCACTGCCTCAGCCTCGCCAGTGTCGATGGAAAACGACCCTCTGCGCGGCAGGACACCGGCTCAGCTGGAAGATACTGCGGGGAAAATCAGGCATGTGGTATTCCGGATCGACGGTGCAGGGCTCACTAGGCACCACCCAGCCATCTGAAGTTAAAATACGGCGACTTGGCCCTTCTCCTGCGCTGGAAGGAGACTGGGCAGACCAGACACAGCTGCGCAGAGCCTTGGGCGCTGCTTTGGGTCACGCCCCAGGGAGGAACCCGCGCCGAGGTGGGTTCCTGTCTGAGCTGCCAGGCTGTGTGGGCTGGAGACGCACCACAAGCCAGGGGGTTTCCAACATGACGCCACGGATGTGTCTTTGCTTCCTGTTGCCAATCACTGTCTCTTTCCTCTGCATCTTGAAACACTTATTAAAGAGACAGTGGCTTTTGGGGTCTACCTCAGGGTTTCTCAGCCTCGGCACTACTGATAGCAGGGGCTGGATGACTCTCCGTGGTGAGGCGTCCTGTGCATGGTGGGGTTTCGAGCAGCCTCCTGGGTCTCCACTAATCAAAGAGTATCAACCCTTCCCCACGAGCTGTGACTACTGAAAATGTGTCCAGACATGGATGAGTGCAGGCCTGGTAGACAGAACCGTCTAGTTGAGAACAACTTCCATAGACAGACAGGCGACAGAGGGTTAGAGATAGAGAAAGATCACAGAAGAGATAAATGACAGATGATATACAGAGAATACATGATAGAGACACATGGAAAGATACTATAGAGATAAATAATACATATCACATAGGTGATGACAGATAGATAAAAATAAATGATAGACAGATAGACACAGATGATAGAGAGAGAGGTAAGATGGATGGCTAGGTAGGTAGATAGAGCTAGAGACAGATGAAGATAGATGATAAGATAAATGACAGATGATATATAGAGATACATAGAATAGATGACAGGCAGATGCAAAGATACTAGATAAACGATAGATATCAGATAGGTGATGCTAGATATATAAAAACAGATGATTGGTAAATAGGTAAAGGGTTTGAGCTAGATATGGAAAGGTGAGGGATGCCAGATAGATACATAGAATAGAGGATAGATAGGCAGATGGAAAGGTACTAGATAGATAAACGATAGATATCAGATAGGTGATGACAGATAAAAATAAACGATAGATAGATAAATAGATAGATGATAGTTTTCCTTGCTAAGACAGCATTTCTCAGCGTCAGCACTACTGACATTTGGGGCTAGACGACTCTCTGACGTGGGGCTGTGCTGTGCACTGTGGGGTGTTCAGCAGCATCTCTGGTCTGTACACACCACGTGCCAGTAGCATCCCCTCCTTGCTCCCCAAGTCTCATCAACCAAAAATGTCTCCAAACATGGCTCAATGTCCCTGGGGGACAAAATCCCGCATGGTTGAGACCCACTGCTCTAGAGTCATACATCTGCTAATTGAAGACGGGGCAGGGCAAGGTGCTTTTTTCCCTAGCCAAGATGAACTCTTAGAATTGCAGATGTGCTACCTTTGTGCTGCCATTTGCCTTTAATTTCTTTGTTTTATCTCCTTTCCTTCTATTGCTAACACATTTTGAGATACGATCTGAAGCTCCTATGTGTTTTGTTGAGATTAGAATAAGACCAGAAATTGTTTTATCTGATTATTTAAATACAGTTAAAACTACGAGCATGAAAACAAAAGCTATTGCTTTATCTTTCTTTGGAGGCGGGGAGTAGAAAAGCAGGGCTAAGGGCTAGGTGTTTGCTCTGCATCTCAACTGATAAAGACAAGATTGGGACTTCCCTGGCGGTCCAGTGGTCAACACTCTGCGTTCCCAGTGCCGGGGGCAAGGGTTCGATCCCCGGGCGGGGAAGGAAGATCCCACATGCCGCCCCGGGCGGGGCGGGAAACAAAGAAAAAAGACAAGATTGCATCGTGTGAGAAAGAAATGCTCCCCACCCGGCCCACACAGGAAGCAACATCTGGCGCGTCAGCACTGCCGACAAGGAGTCATTCCTTTTTCCGCCCGACCCCATGAGGAGGTTTCCCCAGCCCCCAGAGGGGAGACAGGCTCAGGAGCCCCGGGACTGCTGGCGAGGCAGGAGCACCACGTACCTGAAGAGCGCGTCTATCATCCTCTTGGACGGCAGCCTCCAGAGGATGCGCGGCCAGGGCTCTCCGGAGGCGCTGCAGTCCAGCCGGAGGGTCCCCCCGTAGCGGACGTCGGTCCTCTGTGGGGAGGTGCCCGTGATGCGCGCGTTGGCGGCGGCGCGCTGCACGGTGAGCTGCACGGTCCTGCGCGCCGAGCCCACCAGGTTGGCGGCCACGCACTCGTAGCGTCCGCTGTCCTTGGGCGCCAGGTTGCGGATGTAGAGGGTCCCGTTGGGGAAGACGAAGAGGTTGTCGTGGATGAACTGCGAAGGGCGGATCTGCGTCCCGTCCCCCAGCGCCCAGCGCACGCTGGGCAGGGGCGCGGCCTTGGCGGTGCAGTGGATGTGAATGCTGAGGCCAGGGGGCAGCGAGATGTTCTCCAGCTCCTCCTGGTGGATGACGGGTGGGAGGGCCGCCACGTGCAGGCGGATGGCGAGGCTGTCCGCGCCGGCGGCGTTGCTGGCCACGCACTTGTACACGCCCCTGTCTGAGAAGGACGCCTCCTTGATGGACAGGGTCCGGTTTTCGTGCAGCGTGATCCTGCCCTCGACGGGGGAGACGGTCTGCCACACCCTCCTGTCGGGGAAGATCCAGGAGATCTGGGGAGCCGGGGTCCCCTTGGCCAGGCACTCCATGGCGATGGTGTCGCCCAGGTAGACGGTGACATCCTTGTAGTGGGCGGCTAGGATCTGAGGCTGTTGCACCGTGACTGACAGCAGGACCAGCATCCTGTCTGCTCCGTGCAGGTTTGTGGCTGTGCACAGGTACTGGCCGCGGTCCTGCACCTGTACGTTTCGGATGACGAACGTGCCGTTCTTCAGGACTTCAAACCGCTGCACTCTGGTGTTGGGGGTCATGAGAGCCCCTGGAAACCAAACACAGGCACCGTCAGGTTCAGTGCAAACACGGTCTTGCCAAAGGGGCGAAACAAGGATTATGAGTTAATCTGATTCTCCTCTTTATGTCCAGACAGTGAAAGCAAAAAAAGACCCACCCCCCAGTGCCTCTGATATTCGTCTTGGATGTTACACTGATCCCCAGATCAGGGCATATGCCACCTTCAGGCCAAGGCAGCAGGCGTGGTTTTCAGAGAGGGTTCTGGAAGCCGCCAGAACCCGTCATGAAGCCCAGGGTCTCCCAGGGTGGCCTCTTCATTTACTTTAGGTACTGGAGAGGCAGCCCCACTTCGCTCAGCCTCTGCCTCGCCGCGTGGAGGCTGTCCTCCTGAGGTCCCAGGTCGGCTGCAGGGATGCCCCAGGTTCTCAGTCACCGCCCGCCTCTGTCCGGCCAGGGTCCTGAGCGCGACATGGGGCTGGTCGTGCTGTGCCCCGGCTGGTTGAGTTGCAGGCTGACGCAGGCTTCCTGCCGGTGCCCGACAGCCCCACCTCTACAGACAGAGGGCACACACCCGTCCTCCTCCCCACTGCCTACACTGCCTGTATTTCATAGCCCATCCCTCAGGACTCTGCCACGGTCGGGGTCTGTAATAATCAAGAGTTTCTGATGTTTTGACGTGTTGGGGCCTTGCTGACCTTCCAGGGACGGCCAATTCCTAGAGATATAGCAGAGGACCCCCCTTCCAAATGCAAACTCACCCATCCAGAGCCTGCCCCCCACTCCCTGCTCTGAGAGGCTCCCATACTCTGGGCCACCATCCACCTGCCCTCATCCCCCCAGGACAGGTAGCAGACAACTAGGGCAGCCCGTGCACCCAGGACCTGCTGGAATTATTCACACCAGGCCGTCCTAAACCCGCTCGCCCTGCCTCACCTGTTCCTTCCTGCGAAAATCACAGTAAAGGCTCTCGTCTGGTTTCCCCCTTTCCCTCTGCCTCCTGACCGACCCTGGTGCTTCCCCGTGTAACCCTGCTTGGTGTGCTGTGCCCCTTCCTCTTGGCAACCGTGAGCGACCAAGTGTCTCTTCAGTGGCAGTCACCTCCTGACCTGTTAGCCTCGCTATACCTGAATAATAACAAATCCTATATTGAAAGACTGGGAAAAGCCCCAGCAAACCCTGAGTTTCAATCCTCCCACCCTATCCCACGCTGCTCGGTTCCCGGGTCCATGCGCCCGTCAGTGGGCTATTCATTTTAGTTTTGACAAACTCCTCTGCTTCTTTTCCTAGTCATTTTCTCTAAGCTGGGAGTCCTGCCTTTGCATGGAACCCTGGAACCCTGGACGCTGTTCCCAGCCCTAGTGCTGCGGATTCATGTCCTCGACCTCCTAAGTTACCTGAAACTTCCCACGACAAGGCTTTCCGCCGTGCACGGGGTATGGCAGGTGAGTCTTCCCAGCCCACCTGCTCATAGGGGAACAGGTGTTGGTTGACGACAGTATAACCTCCCTGCCTTCGAGGAGATGCAGGTCCTTCTGGTCTGGGTCCAAGCCCTCCTGGATGACAGGTGACTGTGGGCGTGGAAGGCCTCCTGCTGCCCCTCAACCACTTCCCCATTGAGGGATTTTATGATGCAGAGACCCCAAAGCGCTTGTCTATTTCACTGGGTTTCAGGTGGGAGAGAAGGCCCACTAAAACCGCCTGCAGATCACGATGGGCAGGTAGAAGGTGGCCTCCTGTTAGCACTCGATGAGATGATTTGGTTTACTGGGTAGAAAAGGTTCAATACAATAAGAGACATCGTGCAGCTCCAGAAAACAACGCTGGCTGGATGGGAGACTGTCTGGTTTGGGCATGAAATGAGGAAGAACTTTCTGAAAACTGGAGCTAGCTAACAAAGGAGAAGCCAGCAGTAGAAACAGATTCCTGGTCAGGTAGAGGAAGGTGCGTGACTGTCTAGGGAGGGGGCGTGGTCCAGGGATGCTCTAAATGGCACAGGGTATGGTAGACCCTAAGGATGAATGCAAGTGGGATCTCCCAGGGGAGGAACACGCCTTCCTTCGAAGGCACAGTCCTTCTAGAATGAAAACCCCGTGGTGTTCCCCATTTGCTATTTCAAGCAGGTTCCTTATTAGATCATTACGAAAGCGTTTGCTGTCAAATGCAGAGCTGATCAAGATGCTGGTAAGTTCCCCGTGCTCAGTGCTCTCTGCTCACCACTGGGGCACAGCCAACATGTGTGAGATAAGCAGGGAATGTACAGTTCTCTCTAGTGATAGCAGCACTTGTCACTTCCTGGATTATCTAAATGGCAACCGAAGAAAACCCAACCCTCTGAACAGGATGCGAGCCTGACGGACTCAGCCATGTTGAGAGAGAAGGGAAGAGAAAGGGGAAAAGGGAGGTCCGTTCGTGGAGGCTGTAGGCCCTCCGCTATTACTTTCTTCCGTCTCCTAGAATCTCTTTCGCCATCGGGAAAGCCGACGGTCATTTTATGAAGCACAGTGGTCTTTGGGCGTCCCAGCCTGCTAAGTAGAGACCACTGTATAGAGCCTTGTTACGGACTGAACTGCGTTCCCACCACAATTCATATGTGAACGCCCTGACCCCCCAGGACCTCAGAATGTGGCTGTATTTGGAGTTGGGGGTCTTTAAAGAGGGGATGGAGGTACAATGAAGTCATTAGGGTGGGTCCTGATCCCACAGGACTGGTGTCCTTGTAAGAAGAGGGGATTAGGACACAGACGCACACAGAGGGGCGACCCTATGAGGACACAGGGAGGAGATGGCTGTCTACACACCAAGGAGAGAGGCCTCGGGAGGGACCAGCCTTAGTGACACCTTGATCTTGGATTTCAACCTCCCCACACTGAAAGGAAATACATGTGCTGTTCCAGCCGCACCATCTGTTCCGGTGCTTCGCGACGGCAGCCCGAGCGGACTCATATGATCCTATCTCTAGGTTCAAGTCAAAGCAATGCCTGATGAGCTCACACCAAGCTTCACTGACCTTTCAGGCCAGCGCGAGGACAAAAGGGGTTGGCACAGTTCCCCTCACGCCCCTCTGCACCCCGACATGGCTCTGTGCTGGACATCACTGGGAGGAGGCAAGAGTGGCACGGCCCTGAGCCTCGGTTAGGAATGCCCTACCCAGAGAAGCTCGCACGTGTTTCCATGACTCCATTAAAACCCGACACCCATTTTAATTCCTCACTTCCCGTGCCCGTAAAGGAATACACCTGTCGGCGGATTCTCAGATGTCCTTTGCCATCCCATCTGCCTGTCCCTCTGCCCGGAATCTCTGGTTCTACCTGCACTCACGGACTCCAGTAAGCCCCTCCCCTACACAAGCCCTGGTTAAAATGCAGGTGTTTAAACGCCCTACCTGTGGACGGCTTTGTCCAAGTCACGAAAGGCTTGGGTTTCCCCATAGCCTCACACGGGAACATGACATCTGTCTCGGCAGTGACGGACACGGTCTGGGGGGATTTGGTGACAATCTGGGGCTTTTCCCCGAGCGTCCAGAATTTGGATGCAGGTGGTCCTCTGGAAGAGAAGAGCTTTGAGCTGCTCGGATGGAAGCTTCTGGAAGGCTGGGCAGAAGATGTTATGAAAGGGATGGAGCTCCGGGTGGAGTAGACCAGAGGGATGTTTCTTAAGTTTGTTGAGGGTGGTGTCACGGTCCGGGGAAGGTGCAGTACAGGAGGTGCTGGGGGACCAAAGTCCACATGGGTGACGCTCTGTGAATGTATCCTGTTGTAGGGACCTGGGTTGACTTTTCTCCCTCTCGTCCCTGGGGCAGGAGAGGTGGGGACCTGAGGCTTCGGAGTAACTGTCAACTGTGGAAAAGAGAGGGTCCTGTTGAAAAAGAAAGGGACTCTTCCATCGGGGTAATAAGGGACTCTCGAATCTGGAAGCTTGCCAGCTGGGTCTCTTGAGTCAGGGATGCTGCTGTCTCCAAACAATGTGGGGCTGCCGTTGAATGGGTCAGTTCCCCGGTCAGTCGACTTACTAGGAATGCTAGGATTGGACCTCGGCAACGGAACCACAGGAGTTGTTGAACTTGGTAATACTGGAGCCGTAAAGTGCCTATTCTCCGGCGGATCCCTGGACGGATATGCAGTGATTTCCGGTCTGCTGGTCAGGTGGGGCTGGCGAGTGACCACGTATCTGAAGGAGCTTTCTGTGGCCGTGTGTGGCCGCCTCACGGTTCCTCTCTGGGGGACCGCTGTGGCAGCGACTCTGGCTGGTTGGTGGAAACCTTGGACCCTCCCAGCCTCGTGGTGAGTATCTGGACGCCCTGGAAGGCCGTTTTTGGTCGTACCGTCCAAGGCTTCCTTTCTCAACTCCTGCTTTGGAGCGAAGGTAAATTTGTCCTGGTGGGAAGAGGGAGTGGATAATTCGTTTGGCTTCGATCCATGCTGAGTTCCTTCGTTATTCATTGAAGGTGTTCCGGTGGCTGGGGTCCCCCCGGCATAATGGAAGAAAATGTTTTGTTTGGAAGCGTCTGACGTTGGCAGTGTTTCTGACGTAAGAGGTGTGGGCTTTGCGGTGGTTTCAGCCAGAGACACACGAGTCGTGGGTGGGAGTGGGGTTGCTGGTTCCCCCACCAGGGCACGTGTGGAGACTTCATTCCGGTGTCTGATTTCAGAGCGGAGAGTGGCTGGAGTGGTTTCACGATGACTCTGACCACTGATGGTGGTTTCCACCTGACTTGAAGATGCCTCTACTTTTAGGATGGCGAGAGTAGTTGAAGGGACCGCTTCTTCCTGTTGCGAGAGCATTGAGACGGCGGCAGAAGGTGAAAACTCAGAAGGAAAACCTAGGTCCTCCGACTCTTTTAAGAAGGGTGAGTCTGTAAGAGCTTCTGAAGAGCTGGTAACAGGTGGGTCTGTCTGTAGCCGCCCAGGCTGGGCTGCCCTTGGAGGAGTCCACCTTGCACTTCCTGGAAAGCCAGAAGGAGGGGATGCCTCCTTAAATACTCCCACACTGGAGACCTCGGCCCCAGAAGGTGAGGCCACATGAGTGACTGACTCGCCAGGGACCAGACCGTCGGTTTTAGAGTCCTTGATGTTTGTGACATCGTAATTCTTAACTTCCTTTCCGTCCGATACCGGCTCGCCTGTGACTGGAATTGTCTCTTGGAACTTATCACGAGATAAATGTGCCTCGGTGACGGCTGTCCCGTAATCTTCCACTCTGGGTATCTCACGTGGGTCTCCAGTTGTGAGAGAGACGGTGGCGGGTGAAAGTACAACTTCCGAACTGGAGGTAACAGTGTTTGTATATTTATTTTCCGGGGAAGGGTTGGGCTTGGACTCAGACGCTATAGAGCTCAGGGTAGAGGTGAGGTATCGCTGTTTCTTTGGCCTCTTCCCATGTTTCCTGCGTGGGGTGCCCCTGGATACCGGTTCTGCATGCTTCTCCACGTCCATCAGTTTTGGGGTACCAACGGTGCTGTCAACCCAAGATGTAGGAACCAGCAAGCTTTCCGCTTGGCTTGAAGTCTTCACTTCAGGTGCCTGAGTCAGTGGTGCCAAGAACGTGGCCGCTGGGGCGAACGTCGTGGGCGGGGTTTGTTTATGCCGGTGCCGGAATCGGTGGGGGCGTAATCGCCTCCTCCCACTGGGTCTCCTTCGGGAAGGATGAGTGGTCAGCGCTGACGGGGACGTGGCCTTTGGGGTTGGCCTCATCATGGCTACCGTGCTGGTGTCCCTGTCGAGCAGAACGCCAAGCATGGTTCCCTTGGGGTGCTTCACGGCAGTGATGCTCGTCACGGCTTCCAGGGCTGAGTCCAGCAGAGTGGTGGATTCGATGCCTTGCCTCTTACTCTCAGGAATTCTGGAGCGTTTGGGGTCTCTCTCTCGCAGACCTCCTTCCTGCAGTGTCTGAGAATTCTCCTCTGTGCCCTTGGGAATCCGTGGGTGGCCCTGAGTGCTTAAACCACTTTCCACAAGCTCGGGGCTCTCTGTTTGCTCTTGCAGAGCTGTGTGTGCTGGGACTTCGGGGTCCCCTAAAATGGGATCTTCAAATGGCTCAGAGGTCCTGGTGTCAGCAACCCATGAGGCAGGCACTGGAGTAACGTGTGCGGAGGTGTGTCCTTTCGTCGGACCTTCACCTGGTTGTGAATTTGTCTCCAGATCTTGGTAAAAGTATGGCAGGGTCTCGGACTCTGCCAGGGAGATGGCATCCAGTGGCGACTCATACTCACTGGACGGAGACCCTGGCATGGACCCAGCGTCTAGTGTAGACCAGCCCTCTGTGGCCATGTTTCTGTCAGTGGGCTCTTCACGGACCACATCCAGGGTCTGTAGAGTAGAAGATTCGTAAGGCACAGGTAGCGGTGTCGTGGCTGTAGCCCAATTCGAGTCAACTGCAGTGGGAGCTGCAGGCTTGGTCTTCTCAGAAAACTCTTCATCAGTCAATTCTTCCAGGTGTGCGCTTGTCACTTCGGGGTCACCAAGAATCACTCCGTCGTGGCCAGACTGGACCAGAGCCATCCTGGTGGAAGAAACAGTGCCGGAAACCTGCTCTTCCTTGCCAGATAAAGAGACATCTCCTGAGGACTCTTCTGCACTGGTCGTGGTCTGCACAGGTGATACTGAGCGGGGAGCAGCTGCAGGCAAAAGGGGTGTCACTTCTAGACTCTCCGATGGAGGAGTGCTGGTTCTAACGACCTGGGGTACTTCTGTTCCCTTAGGGAGATTTCTCCCACGCACTCTGGCGAGAATATCTGCCCACTGCTCTGGACTGATCTGTTTGTTTGCCACGTTTATCCTTCGTCTGGACTCAAACACTCTGCGGCCTTCTGCGATGTTTGTGTCTGGTTCCTTTTCGGAAGTCTTCCAGTGTTTCAGTTTTCTGCGCCCTTTCTTGGTTTTCTGACCTCCAGCGATGGCATCGTCCTTTGCTTTGATGAACATCTCTTGGTCCTTTGGATGGAGAACTCTCCTCATGGTGTTACCTTCATCTCCTAGGCCAGATCCCCCTTCATCCTCCACGACATCTCCTCTTCCTCTGGAAAGGGTCTTCCCACCTGGGCGTCTGCCTCTTTTCGATGACCTGGCAGATCCCTTCTTACTCACCGTGATCCCCACCGTAAAATGATCTGCCCCTTGCTGGTTGACAGCCACGCATCTGTAGTAACCACTGTCGCTTCCTTGGACCTTTGGGATGTAAAGAGTTCCATCGGCCAACATGTATGCGTGTGACGTGTTAGCCATAGCGTTAATTATCCTTCTGTTTGGAAGGATCCAGCTGATCTCGGCTTCAGGTATGGCCAGAGCATTGCAAGGCAGCGTCACCGGCTCCCCTGGGCTCTTCTGAATGGTCACGGTATGTCCGTCAGGGGGCTGAGTGACAGGTGGTTGCACAAGGACCCTATAGACCATTCGATCCATTTCATCCCTCACCTGCGCGATGCACTGGTACAAACCAGCGTCTGACTGCTCCGTGGATTTGATCTTCAGCCAGCCGCTGGTGAGGATGGAGAATCTCCCGTCCTCGTCTTCCATGGGTGCCTTCAGGACAGAGCCATCTGGGAGCACCCAGGAGATGGACGGGCTCTCAGAAGCCTTCACGTTGCAGCTCAGCTGGCATGGACTCCCTTCCAAGACGGTCTGGGCTCTCTGCACCGCTCTGCTAGGCTCAATCATTACCCAGCTTCTGCTCCGAGACGGTCTCGCGTCTTTGGCGGACACGGTGACAGCATGTTGAGAGGAATAGGACAGCAGCACTGTTTGGGCCGTGCTCTGACGCCGGTTGAGCTGGAGGTGTATGGACGGCTGCGTAACCCACTCCGGCTCTGCCAGGATGTGGGCTCTGACGCCCGTGTAGTAGAGGGTCTCGTCGTCGGCGTCTTGCCTGTACTGGTAGCCGAGTCTGGGGTCTCTGCTGAGCGTGAGCTCCCGGTGTAGCGTCACAGGGACCTCGCTGTAATAGGCAATCAGCTTCCAGAGTTTCTCATAGTTTTCTCGCGTCATCGGACACTCAAAATCCAAGGCGACCGTGGCGTTTATCTCTATCTCTTGAGGGTCTGTCTGGTTCAAGTGTAGCTGGTACACGTCCACGGGCTTCTTGATGTCACAGACCAAGTTCACTGTGTTCCCGTGTTCGTCGCTCATATTCAGAGAGACGTTCCACGCAGGATACTGGAAGCCCTGCAGGGAGGACGGGCTGTCGCCGTCCTGCTCTTGACTCTGATTTTCCTCGCTACTCCCGCTCCCGTTCTGTCTCAGAGGGGACTCGATAGAAGGCTTCTCACAGGCGATGTCCTGCAGCCTCTGAAGCTCTTGTTTGTGCAGCTTCCTGGGACTGAAGCACGTGGAGCACAGCTGACCCCCTTCGTAGGTTTTGTCCTTCTTGCACTTCAGAATCCCTGAAACACGCAATCACACACAAACATGCTGTAAGTCAGTGACGCAAAGAACGGCCAGAGGGTTAACGCCTCTGCATCTTTATCACCCGGATGCACTTCCACCACGACTTAGGACCTCACCCACCTCGCTCTGTGACGTCACCTCTGACTTGAAGTCAGCTTAGCACAGTGCATGGTACCTCACCGGGGTTTTGGAACTTCTGGACGGTGAGTGATGAGTACTTTTCTAAAAGGTATTTTTAAGTTAAAAAAGAATGGCTATTCATACGTATTATACAAGTAACCTTTTATGAGGGCCCAGGAGAATCTACGTGAAGTCACTGCAACCCGTGAATATATTTCCAGGTTATAGGATCGACCGTTGGCATGGATCGTATCGTGTCTACCTTTTATAATTATGTTTTCTCTTGCTAGAATTATTCATTTCAGGCAGTGTTTACTTTTTGGATTCACATTCTACTCTTGGCTTCCCAGACATTAAGTCCTCCAGAATTTTCTCCTTCTCTGGTCAACACTGACTCTTTCACTGTTTCCTCCTTCTCTGCCCAACTCGTTACGGATGATGTGTTCCTTGAGTCGGTCTCGGCCCTTTCCCTTCTTGTGCCGAGGTCTCAGATGGCCTCGCCCACGTGCATGGTTTCAGTTACCGTTCACTCGCCAGTGATGAGTTCCAGCTGTGCTTCTCCAGCCCAGACTCATTCTTATGAGTCCCACACCCAACGCCCTACTTGACACGTCTATTAAAGAGCACAAGGGTTCCTCGAACTGACACCTATAGGACCACATTATGTTTTCTCCCTGCTAGACGTCTCGGGGCTTTTCTGTAGTCGTAACTGGGGAGACTAGAAAACTAGGATGCTTTCTGACAGTCTTCGTGGCACGTGTCCACTGCTTTCCGTCCACGCTGGGAATAAAACAGCCAAACTGCCGTCACCCGGAGCATTACAAACCTTCCAACCAATGTCACTATGTCTACTTTTGCTTCTCTGAATGCAGTTTTCTATTTGAGTTTCAAAATAAACATCTCGAGATGCAAAGAGGATGGTTTCACATACCCCCCCCAAACACACATACACACAGATACAAGACATGCCACACAGACACACATATGGACACACTCAAACATATGCAGACATAATGCATACATATGGGCACACAAAGGCACAGGCGTGTATCTCCAGAATGGCTGCGGCTCTCTACCCCCCAGAAGCTTCATGATTCCACCACCAGCGTGTAGTGTTCCTGCTGGGAAATGACGGTTTTCAGCCTGTCCTGGACCCAGTGGGGTCTGGGCACTGAAATACGAACAGAGGTGACGTGTGTCTTTTCTGATTAAGAAAATTAAGAGGTCAGTATACCTGTCCTTCCTCATCCTTTGCCTGATTTAGCAAATCTGGTATCAAACATGAAGTGGAACCATCCATGAAAGAACCTGAATCTCAGCATCTCCAGGTGGAGGAAAGACACCTGGCCACTGCACGCGCCTAAAGGAAACTGCGGCCCATGAAACCAAAACGACAGGGAGGCACCAACTCACACCAGTCAGAACGGCCATCGTTAAAAAGCCTACCAACAATAAACGCTGGAGAGGGTGTGCAGAAAAGGGAACCCTCCTGCCTTGCTGGTGGGAATGTAAATTGATACAGCCACTGTGGAGAACAGGATGGAGGTTCCTTAAAAAACTAAAAAGAGAGCTACTATATGACCCAGCAATCCCGCTTCTGGGCATATATCTGGAGAAAACCATAATTCAAAAAGACACATGCACCCCAGTGTTCACTGCAGCACTATTTACAACAGCCAAGACATGGAAACAACCCAAAGGCCCATCAACAGATGAATGGATAAAGAAGATGTGACACATATATACAATGGAATATTACTCGGCCATGAAAAAGAATGAAATAATGCCATTTGCAGCAACATGGAGGGATCTAGAGATGATCATACCGAGTGAAGCAAGTCAGAAGGAGAAAGACAAATATCACATGATATCGCTTGTATATGGAGCCTAAAAAATGATACAAAAGAACTTGTTTATAAAACAGAAACAGACTCACAGACATAGAGAACAAACTTACGGTTACCAAAGGGGAAAGGGGGGAGAGGGTACATTAGGAGTTTGGGATTAACACATGCACGGGACCATATATAAAATAGATAAACAGCAAGGACCTACTGTATAGCACAGGGAAATCTACTCAGTAAATAACCTACAACGGAAAAGAATCTGAAAAAGAATATATATACATACATGTTATATATATATATATATATATATATAGGTGAAAACAAAATTGTGACATGTATAAATGAAAACAAAATTGTGACCTAAGGTGTGTGGGCTGGAAGTTCCTCGATGGCCACAGGCTGAGAGGCTAAGCTGAAATTAAGGGTAGCAAGACCTCTCAGAGGAGGAGAGCTTTCAGTGAAAATCTGAACGCTGAAAAGAAGCCAGACCCTTGAACATCTAACAGAAGAGTTTTCTTGGTAGATGATGACCAGGTCCAATGACGCTGAGCTACAAATCGGTTCAGACGGTGCCTGGAACAGAAAGCGGCGCAGTGTGGCTAGAGCAGAGTGAGTACAGGGAACAGTGGGACCAGCCCATCGCAGGAGGGCAGGCACTGCGCTAGCCTGCACTCTAGAGCCCACGCGCCACAACTACTGAGCCCGCGAGCCACAACTACTGAGCCTGCGCTCTAGAGCCCACGCGCCACAACTACTGAGCCCGCGAGCCACAACTACTGAGCCTGCACTCTAGAGCCCACGCGCCACAACTACTGAGCCCGCGAGCCACAACTACTGAGCCTGCGCTCTAGAGCCCACGCGCCACAACTACTGAGCCCGCGAGCCACAACTACTGAGCCTGCGCTCTAGAGCCCACGCGCCACAACTACTGAGCCCGCGAGCCACAACTACTGAGCCTGCGCTCTAGAGCCCACGCGCCACAACTACTGAAGCCTGCACGGCTAGGGTCCGTGCTCCGCAACAAGAGAAGCCACCGCAATGAGAAGCCCGCGCATCGCAACAACGAGTAGCCCCCACTCATCACAACTAGAGAAAAGCCCACGCGCAGCAACAAAGACCCAACACAGCCAAACATAAATAAATAAATAAAATAATAAAGTAAGAAATGTTTTTGAAAAAAGAAAAGAAAAAGACCTACTCAGAGCACTCCATTTGCCTCCTTAGAGACAGGAGAAAGGAGTTAGACCCAGGCTGGTGGCTGTGAGGTTGGAGATGAGCCACGAGACTCAGGTAGGATAAGCTCAACGGGCTCTGAGGATGGGTTCCAACGTGGGGCTTGGGGAAGGGGGTGTAAAAGAAAAAGGAAAAAAAATCTTTCTTATTTTGATGCAAAATCTACTTTCTTGCAACTTCTACCTATCAATCCTGGTTTTTTTCCCCCCTCTGGTTCAGTACAGAACGCCTGTATCCCCCATCACAGAAGAATAATCACATAGCCAGCCCAGTGTTCTCTTTTCCGAGCATCCCTGAACACTTCCTGTAGGACGAGGACGCACGGAAAATCCAACCTTTAGCTGTAACCCAAGGTCGAAAAGAATCCTCCAAACGTGCTTGCTATGCCAACCAGAGTCACCTGTCGATCACTCATTAAATGATAATCGCTCTACATTTCGATAAAGGATCCATGCGTTTGAATTATGCCACGGAGCTGTCTTGACATTTCAGTTATATCATCTCCTGCCTCACTGGTTTGAGGACGTGATTTCACCCGACCTAAGATGAAGCAATGGCGCACAACGTAATTTGTCCAGAGAGGTGAAGGTTGGACAGCTAAGGGTCACGCAGCCGCTCTCCTGTCCTTACCTCTCGATTTTGCATCCCATTCCAGAAACCACTTCATGTCACAACCACAGGACCACGGATTCCCGTGCAGGTAAAGGTTCTCCAGAAGCGGCATGCTCTGAAGCACGCCGGGGGGAAGGGTTGTAATCATGTTCTCGGCTAAGTAGAGGTGTCTCACGGTGGAGAGTCTGAAATAATCCAGAAACGTGAACGTGGAGAACGTGGCGGGGTGCAGCTGGTGAAGCATGTTTCCCTCTAAGTGGAGTAGCCTTAGGGACGTTAAGCCGCTGAACGCTTGTGGGTGGATAAACTCGATCTTGTTGTGGTCCATGTGTAGCCTTATTAGGTTCCAGAGCCCCCGCAGGGTCTCTCCTGTGATCACTCGAAGCTTATTGTAGCTGAACTTGAAAACCTACAAAGACAGGGAGGACGGGAAATCCTGTCTAAGATTAAATAAAAAACCTGAAAACCAACCAACCCACAACCAGGAAGAGAAACCAGAACAAAGGGCAGGAAAGTAATGACATTAAGCTCGTCTCTTATGTTAAAAAAAAAAAAAGGCCATTTAAATCATTGTTAGGGAACATGCTACAGCTTCCCCTCTTCACGACGGGTCCTAGAGGCTGCTAGTCGCGCTGTTCATAAATGCCTGGGTTTACCTGGAGAGAAATGAGGTCTCTCAGAGCCCCGTCGGGGATGCTGGGAATGTCATTGCCGTGAATCATAAGCAGCTCCAACTTGGTCAGTCCCGCAAACGAGGTTTCCGACAAAGCCTGGATGCTATTGAACCTGGAAAATAAGTAACTGGAATGAGGAGCAGTGAAGTTAAATCCCAGCTGGGGAGGATTTCCCAGCCCACCCAGGGGCGACTAAGCAAAATGTTGATTCTAAGGTTGTACTGGTGCCACTCGCAAAGCATAATCCTCTCTCTCCGTGTCCTTGTCTATTTCTAAGGTTGCAAAGAAACCCACACATTTTTATTAGCCTTCGTTCAGTGAAGGCATGATCGCTGGGAATTCTGACTGGGAGTACACTTACGTGGTCACAGGCTATTTGGGGAGATACATAAGACTTAGACCTTTAAACACAGCTGGTCGAAAGGGCCCCTCATTGGAAATCATAACAAAGACACGTGGCCAGCACGCATGGAAACCAAAAAACCAAAACACAGCTTTGGAAGTGGCTTTGCATATAGTAAGACAAGGACGTTCTCTGAAATAAAGGACCAAATGAAACAGACACCCTTATTTCGCGAAGACAAGCTCCCATTTCTGATGGGTGATGGAAGTTATCTGTAAACATTCTGGTGCGTTTGGGGTGTTGTTTTTGCAGAGAGATTGGTAAAGACGCTTCCTCGACCGGTCTGGAAATCCCTCACTGCTCCATGGTTAGTGACACCAGGGAATCCCCAAAGTGAATCCCTGGAGAACCAATTATAAGATGAACAGAGAATCCTGTACCTTGCTGTGTCGTAGGGCAGGAACCTGGGGTCAGGGCTTCTGTGGAAATCCAACACATCTATCCTGACATGATTTCTGTACTTCCCCTTATCGCCTCAACAAAAGGAAATGCGTCTGTAGAGGAGGCCGGTAACAGCTCAGAGCTAACTCGGCAGGTGATGGCCAGGTCCAGTTTCCTCCTGAGACACATACGTGCCCCACACCTCGGTGATCACAGCCTCTAGGGAGGTGAGGTCCACCCCAGAGCTCAACATCCTGCAATGCACTGGCCAGCCCCCATGACAAGGAACCGTGGTGTCCCAAACGGTAAGTGGGCCCCAAACGTCATGTGCTGAAGTGGAGAGTCCCTGCCTTAACCCAGGTTGGGACAGGATGGGGGGTTGGTGTGCTGCCTCATTTGTTCATCACTATTTGGACGCTACCAAGAAACCTGCCCGAGAGGGTGAACACCCAAGAGGGGATGAGTATCAGCCCGTAAACCCTTTTCCATTCCTTGTTGCCTGACGCTCGTCTGGAAACAGTTTGTGGGAGAATATTCTCAGGGGAAGTCGGTGAGGCTGGCAGGGACCAGGTAATCTCAGAATTGGGAGGATGTAGAGAGGAAAGAGCTTCCTTTGTTCCAAGTCCACCGGGAAGTCACTAGAGGGTTTTCAGGAAGGCTGTGGCATGAAGAAAGTCACGTGGTAAAACAGCAAAGCTCCAATCTGTGCAGAATGGGTCAGAGACAGACAAGAGGGGAACGAGGAGACCACGTGAATCCCGGGGAGGGACGCCGGTGTCCGCGGGCAGGGTGGCCGCCGTGGAGATCAACGTACGTGGGAAGTTTCCAGACGTGCTTAGAGCAAGAGGCCACAGGCATGGCTGAGGGGTGGGACTGCAGATAAGGAAAGGCTTGCAGGGGACACACTTGCGAGTTCTATTTGCCATGGGATGTTGAGAGGCTTGGCAGACGCCACGGTGAGGGTGGGACCCAGCAGGCACGCCAAGACCTGAGATGTGCACATGCAGGAAGCATTCCCGAGCGGACGCATGCACTAAGGGCTTGGGGGGAGGCGACAGCACCTGCGAAGACCCCAGAGGTAAAGAAGAGCAGAGAGGCCAGAGGGAAGAGGCAGGTCTGGACTCGGAGGCAGCGGGGGTGCAAGTCAAAGGCTCCATCTCTCAGGTGGGTCAGAAAGAGTCTGATGTTCCGCAGCACATTTTCGTTCAAGGCTGTGCTATTCCTCTCCTGGAATTTTTCTGTCTCCCCAGAGCCTCACTTCCAACTTGACGTCCAGCTACAGGGGTGGATGCCGCAGTGGGCGGAAGATAAAGGGGAGGAAGATGTTTGGGTGCAGAAGGTCACCTTGTTTGGATTCCCTCCCCACCTGAGTAAATCCCCTCAAAGTCCTGGATGGGGGGCATGTCAGCTCAGGAATCCTCCTTCCTGCATCACCTTCCTGGTGCTTCCTTTTAAGAGAGTGACAGATGCAGGAGCTGCTGGTGTCAAGGTTACGAATGCGGGGTGGGGGGGAGTGGGGGGGGACATTTCCAGGACAGACAAAAGACAAGGGAATCACGTGAATGGCAAATGCAGGAAGCATTGTATTCTCTCTGCACACCCAAGGGGTGTGGGTGAATTCTCTCCGCATCTGTCTAAAAGCCGGCAGAGAGACGGGGAAACTCACGTGGCAGTCAGGAAAACAATTTGACCGGCAGACTGAAAGGACCTGGTGTACAGTCCCATCCTTTAACTGGTCAGCTACCCATCCTTCTCTCCAAAGCGTCTTCCTCATCTGTTGACAGGCAGTAACTGACTACATAACCAGCTAACTGGAATGATTTTTATATCAGAAACACAGAACCGTTTTGCAATATATACACATATCAAATCATCATGTTCTACACCCGAAACTCATATAAGGGTGTCAATGATGTCGCCAATAAAAAAGAAAAAAACAAATATATGTAAAATTGCTTCACGGATACCCGTTAGGATCCCAAGCAAAATTTTAAATGAAAAAGAGCTAATGGGCATGGGAGAAATTTCAGCAAGATGTCATCAAAACTCATCTTTCAATCAAAGGGGGGAAAATCTTTAAAGGTCTATAAATCAGACATTTAACTGCATGATATGTTCTTACTCAGAAATCTTTGGAAAGTGATTTCTGAAAAAGCTTTGGGGCTGTCCAAACAGGAAACAGCAGATCTTTCTTTCAGTGCTGAGTGAGAACCCTAAAAACATCTGTGTGGGAATGAAAATTTTTCATTACTGCTCTGCCAATAATCCCTCATTCCTTGAGAGTTTTAAACCCTTTCCAGACCGCGAACAGACAACTCAGACCCTGAGTTCTATCTGTATTAGACGTTGCTATTGTTTTTTTGTTTTTTGTTTTGTTTTTTTCCCCCAACAAAAGGCACAATGCCAGCCTCCTTATCTGCTTTGAGACTGGTTTCCAGAAATAGTGCTGTGATATTATAAGAGTGATTTTTAAAATGCGGCACATTGAATAATGTTACAAATTAAGCCAGATGGAAGTAATATATGTGGATGCAGTGAAGCTATTCCTTTTTTTTTTCCTTTATCTTTAATATCACACAAAACCATCTCAAGATCTTATTGGAGATGGTAGGAAAAAGAATAATTTTGATATCTGTCTTTCATTCGAGTGGCAAAGTCTTTAGGACACTGTAATTCACTATCTTCAGCATTAATTGTTTAAAATGAAACCACCAAGAACTATGTTCTCATTGAGACGTGACGTAGGTTCCACGCTTACAAAACACGTCATTTTAAAGACGGGCGGAAGAGAACCCTCCTGGAAACTGTGAATGAGATGCAAACAGCTCCACAAAAAAACAGTTTATAGGTCTTGCAAGTCTCAAGCTATCATACAGCTAACTTTTGGGAGAGGATGCATGCGGTGTCTTCCCCAACCCCCCAGCCAACCTGACAGCCCAGACCCTCAACACACAACAGGTGAGGCATTCGGGGCTCCTACACAGGAAACACAGCAGAAGACAGTCCCCCTGCACCTTCAATCCCACACTGTCTAGGGGGCTCCCCTAAGGCCTAACAGTAGCCCCGATTCTGTGCCCTGACAAGGGGTCAGCCTTGAGGGATTAGGTGGTTAACCCGCAAGAGGGACACTATGCTGAAAATGCCTCATGAAAGGGGCGACCCCTATAGACAGAGCTCTTTTGCACCCCAGGAGGTGTAAGAAAGAAGAGAAATCATAGATAAGCTCTATTTTCCTTTCCACAAACTAGCACAGCCCATCCTGGCCTGACTCAAAGCAGCCCCAGTTCCCCTTCTGAATGAATTGTAAGATTGTGAAAAGGAAACTGGTTTTAAAATTGTAAAATGATTTAAAGATGGCAACAAGGAAACTGTTACTGTTCTCTCTGCTGGCAAAGCCAAATTGTTTTCCCCATGGAACCATCATCACTGTGTTAGATTTTTCAGAGTGTCAAATCGTAAAGTTTGCCAAACTTTTTTGGAGAAGGCTATTTAATGGTCTACTGCTACGGATTCAGTGTTTTTTCTTATTGTCTTAACTTCCCGTTCTTTTATTCTACTACTGGACTTTATAATCGATAAATGCAAGAACGGTTGAAGCTCTGTACTCAGAGATGTCTAGGCAGGTTTACAATTTTTTGTTTCATCTTATGAAAATGTCCCCACAGTGGCTATTCATCAAACCCTAAATAATTTTGTTGTTTTATGGGTGGTAGAAAGTCGCGAATAGGTTTTGTTGAAGCAGTCCAAACGATTGTTTACTATTGAACTTGTACATTGTTTAATATGAAAATTGCACATGAGTACCTGTAATTCATAGCAATGTACACTAATGTACAGAAAGCATATATGGGTACAAAAGGAAACTAAAAATACAAAAATTCTACCCTGAAATGCTGCATTAAAATATCTGTTTAAAAGATACTAATATTGGGCTTCCCTAGTGGCGCAGTGGTTGAGAGTCTGCCTGCCGATGCAGGGGACACGGGTTCATGCCCCGGTCCGGGAAGGTCCCACGTGCCGTGCAGCGGCTGGGCCCGTGAGCCATGGCCGCTGAGCCTGCGCGTCCGGAGCCTGTGCTCCGCAATGGGAGAGGCCACAACAGTAAGAGGCCCGCGTACCGAAAAAAAAAAAAAAAAAAAAAAAGATACTAATATTTTAAATAGGCAAAATCTGAAAGAACTCTTATTTCCTCAATGTCACAACTGCGTCATGCAGATAACCTACAAAGTGTCACAGATGCCTCACTTATTCCTCTTATTATTATGTAATAGTTCCTGAAGTCCATTTAGAATACTATTAGTATATTTATGTGTGTGTCATATGCTTTCATATCTGCATTAAAGAACTGTTATCAACGGAGACTTAGCAAGGAACTGAAGCTGTCCGAGACGGTTCGTTATTCAGCCTTGTGATAGAAGCTTCCGGTGACGGATCAATTCAGGTAACAGCCCCCAAAGGACCACATTTAGTATAGTTACAAATGTCCCCTCGATTCAGCCCATATAGGAGCATATAACGCAAGACACAGTGACACATAAAGGAGCATGTATTCGCAGTTACGTAAACGCACACACACATAACGAAAAACCAAATCAACACGCATGCGAGGAGGCTGCGATGGCTCAGAAAGAACGTGGTACAAACCCCAGATTGATTCTTTCCACATGTTTAGAAATCCCAGCGGGCACGGAAGCCAAGGAGCGGAACGTGCAGTGGACCTCGCTGGGAACATAGCAGGCGCAAGGATACGGACAGGCCAGCGCGGCGCGCGGATGTCCCCACAGCAGAATCAGCACCACGGAGAGTGCTCGCCACTGCGCCCGCGTTGGCATCTTGTCGGGGTGGGTCATCCCAGGACACCTGTCGTGGAACCACAAAACCAGATGTCAGGTAGCGCTTCCGTATTTCCAGCGGATCTTACTTGAATGTGCACCATGGGGGTAAGCTTCGCGAGACATCACACAGTATATGTCAGTGACACAAAACATGTGCATCAAGAAACAGAAAATTTATTTTTTAAAATCTTCCGCCATTCACTTTAATCGTTGCTATAGAATATAACCTTCCCTCCTGACTTTGGGATGACTTGGAGATCTCCCTATGCTGTGTAGGAGGGTACGGAATACACATGCCCACATACACGCCCATAAATGTACTTACATACATATGTGCGTGTATAAAGGTATACATACACAGACATATATATTTGTATAAATGTGTATATATGTGTGTGCTTATAGATACAGAGAGAGGAGAGATACATTCATGTTTCTATAATAAAATGAATAATAAAAGTAAATGTTATGCGTCCGCCTCCAACGTTATTGCCGAGCCGTTGCTTATTGTATATATCGGAATAAAAAGCTTCTCAGGAAGGCCGTTATTATCAGAAGGGTTTCCTTCTTTTAATGCCATTCCTTAAAGTTTTAATTATATCTTCTTCAAGTGCTTACAGAGGCATTCACTAAAGCGAAATACGTTCCATTATATGTGGTTTTGTTTATGACCCTTAATTGTTTTTTCCTTGGAAGAGCCCAAATGTTGAGATGGTGCAGCACCATAGTTACCGGAGAGGAAATTTGGGGCAAACCTCTGAAAAATCTGCCACTAGAGAAAGAGGAAAGGAATTATTTCCTGATGAAGAATCTTGAGGCAAACAAAAAAGATCAGTAAGACAAAAGAAAAAAAAAAGGAAGAAGGAGAAAGAGAGAAGGAAGGAAGGAAGCAAGGAAGGGAGGGAAGGAAAGAAACGGTCAGATAAATGTTAGGTTGTGGGCTTCCCTGGTGGCACAGTGGTTGAGAGTACGCCTGCCGATGCAGGGGACGTGGGTTCGTGCCCCGGTCCGGGAAGATCCCACATGCCGCGGAGCGGCTGGGCCCGTGAGCCATGGCTGCGGAGCCTGTGCTCCGCCACGGGAGAGGCCACAACAGTGAGAGGCCCGCGTACCGGAAAAAAAAAAAAAAATTAGGTTGCATCAGCTACCTCATTTAGAATGTCCGTGATTATTTTTTCATGCATCGGTCATGCCTTCCTTCATCGACTCATATTTCTGTCAACTCTTGCATGAAGTTTATTTGCAGATAAGTAACACACATGGAGAGTAAAGGGCACGGAAGAGAAACGCGCCTGTCGGTTCGTCCCTGCTCTGGGCAAGCCCTCACTTCTGATCATAAACTCTCCCTCCGCTCACACGCGGTAGGGACACCCCGAGGCCGCAGCCCTTCCATCCGTTACAGGGCCTCCAAAGAGATGCTCTCTAAAATCCGGACGCGTCTCGCCTTTCAGCTGCCCCTCCAGAGCTGTCGGTGCAGGCGGCCGCGCAACAGGCAAGCGCAGCTTCCTCCGCTGCCGCTTTGCGGAGAGCAGCCGGCTGGCTCTGCTGAGCCCAGGCCTCCCCCGCTCCCGCCTGCGCGCTTGACCTCCGCCCTGGTTTTCTGCCGACGGCCTCCCGATGCCCCCTCCCCCGCCGCGCTCCGCATCCTGCCTTCCACCCGGCTCCCCCCGGAAGACCGCAGGAACGCTCCCCCGGGAACCCTGGTCCCGAGGTCTCGAGGGAAAGCGCCCTGAGCCTGCAGGACCTCCCGGCACGCCCGGAGAACCCCGGGAGGCTGGCCACGGGACACCAGGCGATAGACAACCTGGAGGGGCCGGGCGCGCGGCCCTGCGCCCCTGGCCGGCTTCCAGCGCCCGCGCTCACGCGGCGGGCAGGCGGCGCGGTGAACGCCGAGCCTTCCCCGAGCGCGGCTCGGGTGGCCCCGCGGGTCTCTGAGGCCTGGCACCCGGGCAGCGAAGGACGTCTCTCCCAGACGGTGACTTCCCCAGCTCCCGCGCGGCTCAGCCCCCGGCTGAGGGGGGCTTCGCGTCTCCCCCTTTCCAGGGGAAGACGAAGGGGGAGAAGGACGAGAGTCTCAGCCCCCGGAGCGAGGCGGCCCTGCAGCGGCGGTGTCCCCCGCCAACGCAACAGCGCAATCGCTTACGCTGGGGGATCCCCTTGGTGACGCCCTGGAAACCAGGGAGGGATGAATGAGAGGTCGCGAGGGGGAGGGAGGAGAGAAGAAAGGCTCGGGGGTTCCTTAGACCTACTCAGCGCATCTTCCCGGAGGATTCCGTCAGCCTCTCACCTGGACGGAAGCCGGCCCCTCGGCCCCTCCACTGTAGTGCCAGGAAACAGTTCAACACGTCTGCTTGCCCTCGCCCCCCGCGGCACAGGTCCGTCCCGCACTCTCGTCACCCGCCCCTGGCAGACAGAGCCGGCTCCCCGCCGCGCGCCCCGGCCGCCCTCGGTCCTCACCTGTCCTTCGGAAGCCGCGGCACACGGGAGCGCTGCGCCCAGAGCATCCGCGGGGCCGGCGCGCGCGCGTCACCGCCGGGGGTCCGCCGGGGCCATGCCCTTCCCGGGGCCGGGGGCGAGGCGGCGCGGCTTCCCAGCGCGGCGCGGCGAGCCGGCGCCCTTTTATGCGCGTCGCCCAGAGACTGCCCCGAGTGCACGCCTCGGCCCACCCCCGCCCTGCCCCACCCCGGGGAGACGGGGCGCGGGCCCCGGCGCAGGGACCCTGGCCGCGCCGCTCTGCGCTCAGCCCTCCTCTCGGCTCTTCATGGCGCCGCGTCCCGAGTGGGCACGCCTCGTCCACGCCGCCGGGAGGGCCGGCAGGGGCCAAGCGCACACGGCTTTGGGAAGGAGGGCTGCGGGTCCAAGACGAACTCTGGGGACCCGCGGGAGGGGCAGAGGCCCGGAGCGCGGTGCGAACTGCTGCTCGAAGTCCGCACCCGGAGCGCCCTTCCCAGCAGAGTTGGATAGGGTCTCCTTCTTTCCGCAGAGGAGAGAGGGAACAGGGTTTGCACTCTTCCGGGCGGGTCGGAGTGTTCTCTGGCCGCGCCTCCGAACCCCGGGGTTGGCAAGAGCCGGCTGCGCCCGCCGGCATCCCACCGCCCCCACGACCCGGAGGGCAGGCGCGGCTGCCACGTGAGCCCCGCGGCCACGCCCTCCCGCCTCTGCTGTGGCTCCTGGCCGCCAGCCTCCCTCCCCCTGTGAGGATCTTCCTGCCAAAAAGGTGGAATGCTCTCGTCCCGTTTGGAGAGCCCGAGGGGGGCTGGGCCGCTGCCGGCATTCTGGGGAGCCCGGTGGTACTTGCTGGGGCAAGTGAGAACCGCTTGTGGACAGGGCGAAATAACAGAGGTTGGCGAGGACCCTGCGTCCCCAACGCAGAAGGGAAAGGGAGAGAAGGAGGCATCCTGTCCCCAACGCAGAAGGGAAAGGGAGAGAAGGAGGCATCCTGTCCCCAACGCAGAAGGGAAAGGGACAGAAGGAGGCATCCTGTCCCCAACGCAGAAGGGAAAGGGACAGAAGGAGGCATCCTGGTTCCCAACGCAGAAGGGAAAGGGACAGAAGGAGGCATCCTGGTTCCCAGGAGGAATCAGATCTGGGCAAGGGGACCAAGGGGTCAGGTGAGGACTTCCATCAGCAGAGCCCCCCTGGGCAGAGCTAGGAAGAGCACCCACTGTGAAGAGAAAGAAACAGGGGCGTCCCAGGGCCGGCATCCAGGAGGGGAACATGCCAGGTGTCCTGAGTGAGCCTGCGGCATGCCTGGTACCTGTCCAGGAGCTGCTAGGAGGTGTCCAGAAATGAACCTTCAGGTGAGCTGCTTCTGATGCACCCAGCATGGACTGGCCTGGTTTCTCCTGAAAAGTGTGTAGGAGGGACTTCCCTGGTGGCACCGTGGATAAGACTCTGTGGTCCCAGGGCAAGGGGCCTGGGTTAGATTCCACACGCATGCCGCAACTAAGACCCACTGCAACCAGAAACAACAACAAAAAAGTGTCTAGGAATTCCTCACTGCCCCTTGCCCAAGGCGGCGGGCATCCACCAGGTAGATCAGGGGCCAGGTCATAAGTGGGTCCGTTCACTGCGTCCATTAGCAATAATGTGTGTTGACATATTTCCAGGGACTGGTTTTAGGGATCCTCTTTCTTGACATGCCCCAAACCCTTTAATTACATTTATTAAAAACCTGTCCCCAGAACATCTCCTTAGCTTCCTTGCGTGGCTTTGCCATCCACCTACTCAGCTAAACTGGAAACCGAAGTCACGGTCCCCATGTGCCTCTCCTCTAGGACCTTGAAGCCAACTGGTGGCCAAGTCTAGTGGATTGCGACTCCTGAGAATTGCTGAGCCCAACGGCCTTGCCCGCTCGGTACGGTGGTCTGGTGCTCAAGTCTTGGCTTCTGCCTGCCTCTTCCTTCATCCATTGTTTCTTTGTCCCACACCAACCTGGAGGGCTGCCCCATCCTCAAAACAAGTTCTGAAGTTGTCCACGGTGACACATGACATGGCAGGGTCTTGCCAGCCTGTCCAGGGACCTTGTATCTGCTGATGTTCCGGCTTTGAAGAAATGGTAGCAGACCCCTCCCTTCTTCTCTTCCTCCTTCTTGTGACGTCCATGCACGTTCTCATCTTGAGGTACGTATTTCAGTCCATCGTGTGTCCCTTCCCTGCCGCTGTTTGATGATCTCTTCTTCAGCCTCCATCTCATAGCACTTTCCAACATTCCTGCCCATCCATGTGGCCCTTTGCTTGTCTTATGGCCAGTTACTTGCCCTTGTCTAATTATACGGTTACGTTTCGAAACCCGGAAACTAGCACAGAGCTTAGCACACACTAGGAGCTCAGTCAAATGCATGAATAAGTGAGTGAGGGAATGAATGAGGTTCAATTCTACTAAGAAATGTGTAAATATAAAAAGTCACAGTGCATAACGGATATGACAACTCCATGAATATAGCCTTACGGCTTTTCCATGATTCCATAATTTTAAAAAAAAATAGCTTGGTGTATTTATTCCTTTTGTTTCGACATTTATTCTGCTCCCTCGGTGGTTAGCTCCAGAAACCATGTTTGATTTACTGTTGGATCCCCAGAAGTGCCAACAAAATTCCTTGAATACGGAGGGTTTTAAATACATATCGGTTGGATTAAATGTATCTGTTTCCCCACAATTCCACAAGGTGGAGGCTGCGGAGGGTAGAGGGGACAAGGGCCAGGTCGGTAAGTTAGGACAGCGCGGAACGTGCTTTCTGAGGCAAGGAGTGATTTGACCTCCAAAGCGACAAGAGGTTGGAGTCCATCAGAGTCACCAAACGCCATGTGATTTGGGGGATGGCAGCTCCTTGCACGGTGCGCCCCACGATTTTATCAGCAATTGCTTCTCCATCTTTCTCATTCTAGCGGCATCTGTCTTCTTGAAGGATTCTGTCTGCATCACCGTAAGAGCCCTCCCATCCACTCTTCTCATTGGACCCCCTTAACAGCAGAGCCACTGGTAAAGAGTACAGACAGCTGGGCTTACGCCCCCCTTTCCTCCTTCCCACTCTTCCTTGGCTGGGCAGAAACCTTCCCTAAAATCAGCTTCCCCAAATGTAGCATAAAAACAATGATGCCCATCTTTCAGGGCTGCTGTGACCGCAGGATGCAATCCTGTAGACAAAGACCCGAACATAGTACCTGTGTCGTACCCGTGGTTAATACACAGGATGTGTGGAACCCACACTCCTTTATTTTTTACTCCTTTCTTATATCTTTCATCCTCTTACCTGATTTCTCCCCAAGACAGGGTCTCTGGGGATACAGTGGCTGTTTCTTGCTAGAGCAGGCGCTCTGAATCTTGAATGGGAGAGTTTCATGTTCCAGGGGGGGCTGTGCATGACCACAGGATTATATGGTTTTTTGCTTAACAGGGATTGTAAAAGTAAATCCTGCGTCAGCGGCTGCTACCCAGCCTCCATAATCAGATGAAGGACTGACCCTACATATTTTAGGATGACTGGAGAGAAAGGAAAAAAAAAAGTCTGCACAGGAAACGTCTCCTTGCATAACTGGGAAATCCCGGGGTAGACTAATAGCTAGTGGGGATGTATCTTTATCTGAGCAGAAAGAGGCTTTCAGGAATGTTGCATGTGAAACTTGCCCCCGGTCTGTCTAGGGTAAGCCTTAAATGAGAATACAAGCTACTGGCAACCTCTCTGAAAATGAGGGGGTATTTTTGTTTCACCTCGTTCCTTCATACCACAGTCAGTGGAAGTCTCCCATTCTGCTGCATTTACTAAAATCCTTCCAGATTTTTCTCAACAGCGAATTTTTAGAACAAAAAAATAAGAAGTACACCTCAGAGGAACTCCCCAGATCTCCCAAGCACAGTTGAATTATATCTGCAAAATGGGCTGGAGCAAATTCTGCTCAGCGGGGAGGGTAGAAATCTACAGAAAAAGCATCAGATACAGACATGACCTCAGTCCGACCCACCATGGGGGACGCGCTGAAGGGGACTGCTCGGCAAACTGGAAGCTATTTCTCCATCCCTCCCCCTTATCTGAGCCGGAAGCATCTAGAACAAGTCACAGACACAGGCTCTTCCACTCTGGGTCTCCAGATTCTGCTTGGTAGGAAACCAAGTGCAGGGGGATAAGATAATGGAATTTCAGCTCTCTCCTCCATACCACGGGATCCCATGCAGACTGGGGTCAGCAGCCCACGCCACGGCACCCGTTCAAAGACCTCAGCTCTGGATGGCAACGCGGCAGAAACCAAGATCGGGCTTCCGTTTCGAAATAAAAGTTACCAGGGGTCTCTACCTCAAGGTGAAACTATTCATGCCGGAGAGATGTCCTGTGATGGCGACTATTCAACCTTCTACGCAGTGTCAAGACTTGTGGTTTTCGGTGTTTTTTTTTTTTTTTTTTGACAAAGCATTTTGACCTGCATTTACGCTGATTTTACATCCTGCCTCTGGGAATACAAATCAAGTAGCTTCTCTGGGATTTCATACGGCAGGTGCACGAAAGGCTGGAATGAAAGGTCACTAAAAGCTACTTCTGGGACTTCCCTGGCGGTCCAGTGGTTAAGAATCCGCGCTTCCACTGCAGGGGGCGAAGGTTGGATCCCTGGCCCTTCCGTGGGTCTCATAAGGCTAGATCCCAGGGTATTTCTCTCACCTGTGGATGCATTGAAGACACCAGGTAAGGTCCCTTCTGCTTTGGGAACATGCCTCTTTCATGAACTAGGACGGGCAGCCTCACTTACGGACAACAGATGAGTTATGCAGAGAATTTAAGTCATTCTGAAAACAGACAAGCAGGAAGACATTCTTGTGTCTGGTGACCGTCAGTCCTCCCTGCACATCGCGGAAGAGAAACACGGATTTGCCGAATTGTCAGTGGCGTGGGCACGGACAACACACAGGCACGCGTTGTAAGCAGAAGAGCTTAGACAGGCACCCAAACCCAAACTGAGTTCAAAGAAGTTACAACAGGCTTTGGGACATGGTCTTTAAAGATGCAAAGAGAATTTACTTAGGAATAAAGTGGAAGGAACACATGACTCAAAACGATTAGAAAGTGTGAAGCAGAAAATCATGTTCTGTTCATGGTTTTCCAAAGAAGAACACGGCAAAGAAAATACTTAGAAACAGAAACTGCGTGGTATCGTTAGGACTCCTAATTAGCCTTCAAACTTGGATCGTACCTATATGAGTTTTCAGTGGCTGCTGTAATGAACTACCATAAAAGTTGTGGTTTAAAACAACAGAAATCTGACTGTGCTCCGCTCTGAAGACCAGACGTCTGAGGTCAAGGTGTCCCAGGACCGCGCTCCCTCCAGAGGCTCCAGGGGAGGGTCCTTCCCGTCCCTTCCAGCTCCTGGGGGCTCCAGGCATCCCTGGGCTTGTGGCCGCGTCCCTCCCGTCTCTGCCTCTGTCTTCCCAGGGCTTTTCCTCTGTGTCTGGGTCCCTCCTCTTCTGTGTCTTAGAAGGACCCTGCCATTGGATGTAGGGCCACCCTCCTCCAGGAGGACCTCATCTCAGACCCTTCCCTGCACCACATCTGCAGAGCGAGACCCTCTTTCCAAATAAGGTCCCGTTCTGAGGTCACAGTTGGACATGAATTTTGAGGGGATACTGTTTGCCTTGCAGCACTACCTGTTTGCCCTGTAAGAGGGTAAAATGTGTCACATTGACATCGACCATGGAAGCAGTAAATCAGCCCCTAACAACCTTAAAATGTCATGTTTTTAAAGTAATGATAGAAATATCGCGATAGAGGAACTAGAACCCTATCATAGTGCCAACCTGAAAATGTAGGTCCCTGGTGTGGGGCACATTGATATAAGATGGATTTTTTTTTTCTTGTTCCAGCATCTAGAACCTCCAGACCCAGGAGAAACACAGTCCTTCCTGGCATTGCTCTTCTCTGAGTCCTAAACTGGGTTCAAGTGGGATTGGCCAGGTTCACGTCATCCTACAATGCTGGGCCATGATTGGCTGGCACCACGGTGAGCAATCGCTGATGGACCTTCTGCACCAATCAAAATGCCTGGCTCCCGGATACAAATGATTGGTGCACAGGTGAGCACATAACCCAGGCCAGGCCAGTCACGATCCATGCCCAGAATTTCTCAAACAGAGAGGGAGATGCAGTTCCTGGTGATGCCCAGTGGGCACGTGTGAAGACCCATGGCCGCCATATTTCTTGTCCCGGTGAGGAAGGCTGTTTAAGAAAGTGAGGTCAACATTTTGGAGAACCAGAAAGGGGAGATGCAGCAGAGAGCACTTGCCTTTTTTTTTTTTTCTTTTCTTTTCTTTCTTTTTTGGCCTTGCTGTGCAGCTTGGGGGGGGGGTCTAACTTTCCCGACCAGGGACTGAACCCGCAGCCTCGGCAGTGAGAACGCAGAGTACTCATCACTGGACCACTAGGGAATTCCCACCTTTGCTTCCTTCTCAAGGTTCATGTGGGTTCCAGTAACCTCCCTGTGTTGCCTGAGTTGGTTCAGCTGAGTTGATAGCTTTTCCTGTTATGGATCAAAGCAGAAATGCCCAATGGGTGGTGTTCCACTCCAAGCCCCATAAAGACAGATGTTCTGCCCTCAGATGCATTGGTTTTTTGTGGGGAACTACAGATTAACTATCACAAAAGACGCTGCCTCAGGACCTTTGCACTGACTGTGTCTGCTCCCTGGAGTGCTCATTCCCCAGATTCCCCCATGCCTTCCTCTGGACCTTCTCCTGGTCTTTGCTCAGCGGGGTCCCTTTCAGCAAGTCCTCCTCTGACCACTCCCCCTATACTTTTCACTCGTCTTTCCAGCTTTATTCTTCCACAGGTTGGAGCTGAGAAGAGACAGGTGGACCTGAGGAGAGGCAGATAGAAGTGGGTGGCAGCTTTGAGTTTCAAGGTCATTGTGATCTCCACGGACTGCATAGTTTCCCTTTGATTCAGGCAACTTTCCATCACCTTTCAGCACACACTTAGCCAACAGGCACCTTTATTGCTTTCCTAACTTGAGTTGGGTTTTTGTTACTTACAGTGAAAAAAGTTCTCAGTGATATAACAATCACCGTTGAAATGTTAACCCAGTTTTGTTTTTTTTTAAATTGCACCACTTAGAACAAATGATAATGTAAGATTCATCACTTTCTGAATCAACAAAACCTGTATGGTTGAAAGAAAAATGTATGTTTGCTTTGTTTTCATTATGATGCTATGTTTTATTATTATTAGAACACATAGTCATTTATCCATGAGTTTCATTTTTTTCCTGAAAAGGGTTTTCAGGATTTCCTGAAAATAATTCCTAAGGTAACGGTTTACAACTGGTCCTTCCCCATTTGTTTCTCAGGCATAATCGTTATGAATATAAGCGTATGCATTAATGTTTATCTTTCATGTTTTACAGTGTTTTTAATGGCATACACCCATATATACGTGCTTGACTGTATATAAAAATTCTGAAGAAGTTAAAAGAAATCGTTAATTGTTACTTCTGACATTTAAGACCGAAAAACAAGGGGGGTAGACAAAAAACGTTTAGGGTTTGTATTCTTTATTTTTTTGCAATATGAGTTTTTAGTTTTATACCAAAAGGGGCCTTTGTTTGGTTTAGAAATGTCTCCTGATTTTTATAACAATACAGTGGAATGTTTTATTGTCTTGGAATTTAAATGTAAAGCTATTAAGGACTATGATGTGAGCCCAGTCAAAGATGCGAGCCCAGTCAAAGCCCAGTCCATTAAAAGATCCAGGACATATAATGCTTTTAATTTGGGGGATTCCTTTTTCTTTTAACTTAGAATAATCTTTTAAGAAGGACTATTTCTTGCTCAAATGAAACGTGTCCAACGTTTAGTCATTCTTTGACTTCCACTTTTATTTTATCAAGGTAAAAGTCACACCAAACAAAATGTACCATTTAAACCACTTTAAAGGGCACAGTTCAGTGGCTTTAGAGCGTCCACCATCTTGTGCAACTGTCACCACTACCTGCTTCCAAAACATTTAGGTCATCCCCAGAGGAGACCCATTAAGGGGTCACTCTTCATTTTTCACACCTCCTCCCACCCCCAGCCCCTGGCAACCGCTCATCTGCTTTCTGTCTCCCTAGATTTACCTAGTTGGGACATTTCATATAAGTGGGATCATAGGGTATGTGGTCTTTTTTTGTGTGGCTTCTTTCACTCAGCAAAATGTCCTCAAGGTTCATCTATGTTATAGCCTGTATTCATACTTCATTCATTTTTAGGGTTGAATACCTTTCCACTGTATGGCTGGACCACGTTTTGTTTATCCACTCATGCACGGGTGGATAGGTAGAATTCAGTGAAATGCTTTTTAGAAAAGAGCCAAAGATGTAGGACTCTGCTTTAGACCTAGTGAAACAGGCATGGTTCTGCAGGTCAGCAAATGACCACGGGTGACTGTGACACGCAGAGACTCCGATTCACACCTTGCACCCACAGTTCTTGTATTTTTTGCAGGGAAAGGCAAGCTTTGCTCCTAATGTCTCTCCTCTCCACAGGGATGGAATGCATGAGAAATCTCTCTGGATCCCACGTGCAGCATCATTCCATAGAATTACTGACGACAAAATCATTTTTAAGATTCTCATAGTTGTGTTGGATTTTGCTGACTTGTACTTAGCCGCTGACTTGACTCAATTACAGGCATTTGACTCCGAATTTCCTGCCTAGGGGCAAGGGTTATGTCAACTTACAATTTGCATAGATAAAACGATATTTAGGAAGAACTGGCAAAGTGTGTCTGGCATGAAGACTTTTCTCTATAGCTTAGGTGGAATTCTGCCCATTTTAGGAGTTTCTAAATCAGAGAACAGAGAATGAGAGCACACAGATATCCCTTTGCTTGCTAGTAGTTTAAGTTAGATGTAACTTGTTCAAGGAAAAGTATACTTTATGGCTGTGGATGCCTTGACCACCAAGGTTCACACGGATGAGCCATGGTCAGGACTTTAAGGTCTCAGTAGAATAGGAATAGAATCCGTCTTGAGGTGGATACGTACTCACATAACCCCGATTCAACTCAGAGCTCTGAGGCGGAGGGATAAATTGGGAGATTGGGATTGACATCTACACACTACTGTAGATAAAACAGATACCTAATAAGGACCTACTGTAGAGCACAGGGAACTCTATTCAATACTCTGTAATGACCTATATGGGAAAAGAACCTAAAAAAGAGTGGATCTATGTATATGTATAACTGATTCACTTTGCTGTACACCTGAAACTAATACAACACTGTAAATCAACTACACTCCAATAAAAAATTTTTTTAAATAAAATAAAATACATCAAAATGATAAAGCAACAAACAAACAAAAAAGCTCAGAGCTCTGAGACCTGATTCTGGACCCAAAGGGATGCCACGCTGTGCTACCGTACGCGTTGGCAAGAGGAGAAAAGGATCCCAGACGTATCTTGTCATTGAACGAGTCCAAACACCAGACTCTGAAATCCCAGGTACTCGGTGAAGTCTCGGCCCCACGAGGATGACATAGGAATACCCAGGAAGCTTCTCCTTCCAGCCTCTATCAGAAGACCTTCGAGGGCAGGAGTCCCCGTCAAGCAGAGGTCGTGGACGAGCAGATGACTCTGTATTTTGCACTTTCCTAACACGTGAAATACGCATTCCTGGAAAGGACTCAGAGAAGCTCTCCAATGAAGCATCCATTTAGAGTCATCACCCGGTTGGCTGTTCTCCCAACGTCACTGGTCTACCCCCAGAATCAAGTAGTCAAGTTATAACGAAAGCCTCGTAGAAACAATGTTACCCCAGCAAGTGTGGGTTTTGTCAGACTTTGTCTATTACTACTTCTCAATGTAGTCTGTTTTTTTTCTGAATGGAGTAAGATAATCGATTCATCATTTCTGTCTATCTCTCATCTACCTACCTGCCTATACCTATTACACCTAAGATAAACGAATGCAACGAATTTCCATTCATTTGACCCAAAAAATAAGCCTTATCCAAAGGTTTGCTCGAAATTTTTGAGTCTGATGATTTCTTCTTAAATAAAATAATAATAAACTGCATTCCACATTAAAAAAAAAAATGAGATCCTGCTTTCAGTTCTTTTGACTATACACCCAGAAGTGGAATTGTTGGCTCATATGGTGGTTTTATGTTTAATTTTTTGTGAAACTTCCATAGTGTGTTCTCTACCAACTGTACTATTCTACATTCCCACCGACAATGCTGATTGTTTAACATCTTCACCAACACTTGTCGTTTTCTGTTTGTGTGCTTGTATTTTTTTGTTTGTTTTTACAGTAGCCACCCTAGTGAGTGTGAGCCGATACCTCATTGTAGTTTTGATTTGCATTTCCGTGATGGTTAGCGATGTTGAGCATCTTTTCATGTGCCTGTTGGCCATCTGTATATCTTCTTTGGAGAAATGTCTATTCAAGTCCTTGGCTTGTTTTTTAATTGCGTATTTTGAGTCAAAATCACCAATGTGGCGTCCTCTGCCATTGCTTTGTTGCTGTTGTTGAGTTTTAGAAGTCTGATATGTACGGTGGATGTGGGTCCCTTATCAAGTATTTAATTTGCAAATGTTTTCTCCCACTGGGAGGGTTGCCTTTTTATCTGTTGATATTGCCTTTTGATGCACAAAATTTCTTAATTCTCATGAGGTCCACTCTGTCTATGTTTCCTTTTGTTGCCTGGGCCTTTGGTACGCTGTCCAAGAAATCATTGCTGAATCTAGCTTTGTAAAGCTTTGCCCTAGACTTGCTTCTCCCCGTATAATTCAATTACACCAACTTATCAACCCTGGTGATGATTTACCACCTGGATACTCTTCTAAGCTAAGGATCACACTGTCAGGAGGACAACATCAATCTAATGATCCTAGTTTTCCAGTTTCCCAAGTTTCCCCTCAAACCTTCTTTCTTTAAAAGTGCTTACTGAGCCACTCGCTACTGCAAATTCGATTCGACAACTGAACCGTTAAATGCGACATGAATTTAAGAACATCCTTTGAGTGCCTCCTTCAGCCCGTCCTGGAAAAAAGTGCTAAGCGCATGTGAATTGGAATCTTGAAATAGGAGGTCTGCGTTCTAAATGGACCACCCACCTTCTCCCCACGCGTCTTGCAAGGTATCTGAGAGAAGCTACTTTTGTTTACTTAGCCAAATATCCTGTATCCTTAAGAGACACACACCGTGCAGTGATATTATATAACAGTGTTTCCAAGAGAGACAAAACATTTCATGACTGTTAAGGAAGGAAAAAGCAACTAACATGTTCATACATAAAGTTCAACCCTGGGGCCAACACACCTATTAAACACCTGGAAAATTATATATATATATATATATATATACACACACACACAGTATATTTTTTGAAGGAATAGATACAATTTACATACTTTCCACGTATGGAAATGATAGTCTGTGTGTATAATCTAGGGAGCTAGGTTAATTGCAAAGGAATACACTGCTGCAATACCAAGTACAACCTTGACTGGGGCGGGAAATGGGTACAGATCCAGGGGAAGTCAGATGACCCAGATTCTTCTTTAATTTTAGTGGTTAGGAAACCTATAAAGAGAGGGAAATAATAGCCCATGGGCTTAACTCAGGATGGCTATTTCAGAAAAAAGTGAGAGAACAGATAAGTGTACTTCAAAAGGAAAAACTTCAAGGAGGGCAGTTTCCTATTTGTTTAGATAGTCCCCATCTGATTTTATCACCCCGTTAATGGCTAAAGTAATTCCACACCATCCTCGCCAAGCTCCTGAATGAGTTGACTGCCTCCAATGGTGGGGGCTTGATTCTGTGAGAGGCATGCCAAAATCTATCACATTCAGCCCCCAATCCATCTCTTTGTAACTTTCATGGGTCACAGGTATGCCCCAAGTGGACATCTAAGATGTCTGTGGTACTTCATCTCCATGGCAGCCCTTTGAAAGTCAAAAAAAAACCCCCTGTGCTTCCTGTGTTTTATTTCCTTTAGAATACATACATGTCCGTGCACGTCCTGGTTAAAAGCCCTTGTACCAGGCTTCGCTTTTCTATACTCTTTCAAAATAAGAGTACTCTTCGCTCATGGGTATCCAGGTGGGGCTAGGTAGGGACGCGAGGGCTGTATCTATACACTTCAGCTGATGGAGCTGAGTGTCATAGTATCGTGTTGGCCAAAAAGTTCATTCGGGTTTTTCTGTAACATCTTACGGAAAAACCCAAACTTTTTGGCCAACCCAAAATACATCATCTGATCTGGGAAGGTGTTTCTTATGACCAATTCTCATTGAATCCGTTGTAGATTTTTGTAAAAGCTTTCAGAGGCATTTAGAAATCTTGATACTAAGCAGGGCCCTGGGGGGCTCTTGGGCACAAAAGCCTTTCTGTGTCCCCCGTTTCTTGATTACAGGAAGTAGGCTTCATTCAGCCTTCCCTGAGTTCCAAAGGGCAGGTTCAGACAGATGTTAATCAGGGAAGGGAGGGGATGCAGAGACAAGGGAGGAGCAGTGAAGACACAACAGTGCAGCCTTGGGGCAGGTCCTGGTTCCCCCTCCAGGGATACACAGAACAATATCTTTGAGCCGTCTTGCAGATACTGAAACCTCCACCAGGCAGGAGAAGGTAACTGCATGCTGCCCACCAGCACGCACACCTCAGACGCTTGGAACCAGAAGGTTGAGGATGCCGACTCCCACCTACCTCCCCACCAACCAATGAGAAGAAGGTCCACGAGCTGACCACGCCCCCTTTGAACCATGACTGTTACACTCTTTCCTAACCCCCTCCAGGTCAGGACACAAAGTTTTGAGGGTATGAGCCCACTGTGGCCCCCTTTGCCTGGCAAAGCAAGAAAGCTATTCTCTTCTACTTCACCCCAAAGCTGTGTCTCCGAGAATTAATTCAGTGTCCGGGTAACAGAGGCTGGATTCAGCTTCAGTCTCTGCGCATCGGGTGTGGAGATAACAAGTGCTGCTGTGCAGAGTGGGAGCACGTGTCTTCTCCAGGTGGGCCCTACGTCATCACAGGGGTCCTTGGAAAAGGGAGGCCAGAGACTCAAAGCCTGAAAAGGACATGTGATCTGAGAAACAGGTTGGATTGATGTGACGAAGGGGCCGTGAGCCAAGGACTTCAGACAGAGTTTTTTTTTTTTTTTGGCCGCGCGGCATGTGGGATCTCAGTTCCCCGACCGGATATCGACCCTGTGTCCCCTGCCTTGGAAGCGCGGTCTTAACAGCTGGACCAGCAGGGAAGTCCCTGGACAGATTTACAAGCTGGAAAGATAAGAAACAGGTTCTGTCTCGGTGCCTGCGAAAGGAACCAAGCCTGCCCACACTTTGATTTCAGAACTTTGTGTCCAGAGCGCGAAGAGAATACATCTGTGTTGTTCTGAGCTGCTAAGCGGTGGCGGTATTGTTACAGCAGCCCCAGGAGACAATAGACTTAAATCCTGTCGGTCAAGCTACAGCACACGATAGATCCCTTCAGCCCCTTTAAACCTACTGGAAGCCTCTTTCTCCAAATGCTGAATGGTTTATTAAGATACCGTCTCTTGGGGCTTCCCTGGTGGTGCAGTGGTTGAGAGTCCGCCTGCCGATGCAGGGGACACGGGTTTGTGCCCCGGTCCAGGAAGATCCCACATGCCGCGGAGCGGCTGGGCCCGTAAGCCATGGCCGCTGAGCTTGCGCGTCCGGAGCCTGTGCTCCGCAACGGGAGAGGCTGCAACAGTGAGAGGCCCACGTACCGCAAAAACAAACAAACAAACAAAAAAGATACCGTCTCTTCAGAGTGGCTCTCCTGCTTCCCTTTGTTCCAGAATAAGCTTCCCCCCTCCCTGTGGCCTGATGGACTTTTGGAAACAGTCGTGAATACTTGGATTTGGTATTTATTGCATCGTCTCTAACCGCTCCCCCTGGAACATGAGGTCAACGGGATTGTCAGCATTCTCACTGCATTTTTCTAAGAACGTGCCTGGAACCATCAGTCTATATTGGAGGGAGAAATGGGCGTGCCCAGGTTTAGGGGGTGGAGTGCTAAATGAGTACAAAGTATCGTCTCAGGAAGGAGGGAAAACAAATTAGGTTTAATCACGGACTGAGAGAGCCATGGGGTTTCTTACGAAGGGTGCAGAAGCACATCTATTGGAAACCAGAATCAGAGGACACCCACATACCAGATGTGTGCAGGGGACACGGGTTCCAGCCCTGGTCCGGGAAGATCCCACGTGCCGTGGAGCAACTAAGCCCGTGCGCCACAACTACTGAGCCTGCGCTCTAGAGCCCGCGAGCCACAACTACTGAGCCCGCGAGCCACAACTTCTGAAGCCTGCACGCCTAGAGCCCGTGCTCTGCAACAAGACAAGCCACTGCAATGAGAAGCCCACGCACTGCAGGGAAGTAGCCCCTGCTCGCCACAACTAGAGAAAGCCCGCGCGCAGCAACGAAGACCCAGCGCAGCCAATAAATAAATAAATTAATTTTAAAAAATCAAGGTGGTCATGTTTTCCTTCTACAGGGTAAAAAGAACTCAAGTTTTAACCTGAGTTAGAGTGTGTGTGCGTGTGTGTGCATGTGTGTGTGTTTATCCCTTAAGGACTTGAGTCATTATACTATCAATTTATATTTCTGAAATTGTTTTATTTCACAGTGTTTTATACTCAGCGCCCTAGAGGAAAAAATGTAATTTTCTCTGATTTGAAGCCAATCCCATTTTTTGGCTGTGGTCCAGACATAAGGGGGACTGACAGAATTTTAATTGTCTGTGGGAACGCACGTAAATTGAAATTTATAAAGAGAAACAGTGTGTAGGCAGTGTTTGCCTATTAGCTCCCAAAGGGACAGTAAATATTTTTTTTCCATGTAATTCCATCCCAAGGAATGCCTTGTTTAATTCCCAGAAGCCACCTAGAAAATCAGGGTGTACCCAAAGAGATGCCAGCAAGAGTTCTGACCCTAAACAGAGGAAGCCAGTGTCTGCACCCGATGACCTACACCATTCAAGGGCAGAGAAGTAATACTGTATGAAGGAAGAGCTACCGTATGACCCAGCAATCCCACTACAGGGCATGTATCTGGAGAAAAGCATGGTTTGAAAGAATACGTGCACCCCAATGTTCACAGCAGCACTATTTACAATAGCCAGGACATGGAAGCAACCTAAATGTCCATCGACAGAGGGATGGATAAAGAAGATGTGGTGCCTATACACAATGGAATACGACTCAGCCATGAAAAGAATCAAATAATGCCATTTGCAGCCACATGGATGGACCTAGAGATGATCAATACTAAGTGAAGTAAGTCAGACAGAGAAAGACGAATACCATGTGATATCACTTCTATGTGGAATCTAAAATACGACACAAACGAACCTATCTACGAAACAGAAACAGACTCACAGACACGGAGAACAGAGCAGTGATTGCCAAGGGGGAGGAGGGTGGGGTAGGGAAGGATTGGGAGATTGGGATTGACATATACACACTATTATATTTAAAACAGATACCTAATAAGGACCTACTGTAGAGCACAGGGAACTCTACTCAGTATTCTCTAATAACCTAAATGGGAACAGAATCTGAAAAAGAATAGATACATGTATATGGATAACCAAATCTTCTTGCTGTGCACCTGAACACTAACACAACATTGTAAATCAACTATACTCCAATACAAAATAAAAATGTTAAAAATTATCCATTGTTAATCTGAAACTCACCTTTCACTGGAATCCTCTAAACCTGGCAACCCTACCAATGGCCATTTGGAGTTTGAGAAATAAAAGATAAGTGGCTTGATATTAGACCAAATATTGGACCCTTTGGCATCAATAGAGTAGTAATAATTATTATTACTATTCTATTGCATCAGTATTATTTACAGAATACTATACATAACTTTTATAGAGGAATTATTCTATAAAAATTATTATTCTACTGATTGCTTAAAATATATAATGTATTAATAACAATAATAATAATTATTATTTTATTGTTGTCTTTCGGTGGAAGAATTTCTCCGTTTGCCTCAAATCCCGCTGCGTTAGGAATCGTCCTAATGCCCACCCAAAGTCAAACCTGCTTGCTGACTCTCGTTTGCCATTTCTTCTCACATCTCCGGGTCAGGATACCAAGAGGCAGAGACAAATCATGAAGCCCACAGGAAACAGAGGCTTCTCTTTGAAAGTAGAAATGCGGACTGAATGTATTTTTTTGTTTGCTTGTTTTTAACTTTTAATTAATTCATTTATGTTAACTAACCCGAATGTCCTTTAAAAATTCATCTCCATTTGTGATACTAACGTATTCATCCTGTCCTTCTTTGATCATTTTCAGCCACCTGCCTTCTGGGTGTCTTTAAAGGATGTCCTTTGCGTTTGCAAACGGTTACAGGACTAGCATTTGGAAATAAAAGTGAAATCAGTTCAAAACACTGGAACTTCTTCGTTTTGACCCTGGAGTCAGACGTAACCTTTGATGATCTATAAACCCTTGGAAACTTTAATTCAACTACATGCAAAAGGGGAAAAATTGGCATTTTTAGACATTTTTATCTGAACAGTTCTTAAACAGACCTCAGCACAGAAAAGAAAAAATCTGCCATGACTTTACTATACGAGACTATGTCACAAATGCGAAACATAACACATCTTCACTAAATAATGCATATGGTGAATATTACAAGCAAAAGACAGATTAATAGAATAGACCATGATCTACAGCATGTCAGTGTCTAAAGAAAAAACTTTTAAACTTAATAAAGAGAAGCAACTGAATCTCCTTTTATGATTTTGGCAAAGACCTTGAAAATTGCAGCTTTTTAGAGCAAATGCACGTTTTCACGGTCACTAAGCAGGTAGATGTGAAGAAAGGAAAAGTGGTGGTCAAAAAAAAAAATAATATGATCAGAGGAGTGTTAAATTCAATAAAGCAGATGGCAAGGGGCCATCCGTTAAGTCGCTCCACATCTTGGAACACAAATTCAAAAAGGAAGCCAATTTCCAAATTAAAAAGTAAAGCCATGGCTGAAAGAACGGTTCCTTTCTTCAAGTTTTTCTTTATTCTTTGTAAGTTGTGCCTACCTTCCCGGTTACCGGTCGTCTGGGACTTTGTGGTCGCAAATTGTTAACATATAATTTGTTTCTAAGAGTCCACATGGTGCCCTGGAATTGGAGTCGATGTTCTTGGGGGGTTTAGCTTCGGTTTAGGAAAAAAATGATGAGTCATCAAAAGATTCTTTCTCAATATTGTTTACTTTGAAAGAGACTGAAGGCTCCTTTCTGGCTCTTAATTTATCCTGATTTAAATTAAAGGGTTGTGAGGGCAACCATCTATTAAAGCAATCTAAAAATAAAAATGCAGATGTAATATCTATAGAGTATGTGAAGAGGGTGCTGGGGGAATGTGTTTCATGGGTGGACGGCCTGTTAAGAGTTTCTTAAAATACAATCAGTGCTCCCTAAGTTTAGGAGATACGGTATCATGCGTAACGCTTTGCAAGAAGAAAACCCCATAATGGACGGGTCTGAGAGATCTTCCTAGACCTGCGCTTCTAAAGTTTTAATGTGCTTTTGAATCACCCGGGATCTTGTTACAATGCAGATTCTGGTTCGGTACATCTGGAGTAGGCGCCCCAAATTCTGCATTTCAGACTCTCCCAGGTGATGCTGATGCTGTGGGTCCATGGACCACACTCTTGAGTAGCAGATCCATTAGAGCAGAATCTTGGACCAGAACCTAGCACTGGACCAGGTCACGTTAATATGTGGTCAGGATCGAAAAACCCAGATTGACCCCAACTCCTTGGTTTTCCAGGAGAGGAAACGTAAGACCTAGTGTTCTTAGGACATGGCCACGTTCCCATGACAACAAGGAGGAACCATGGCAACCGCAGCCCACTTCCCTGATCCCCAGGTGTTGGCCTCCATTCTGCACCACCTTAGCATCCCTGATCTGAGGAACTTTGACGGATGAGAACACAAAGTGTGCACTCACGTCTCAAAGGCTACAGCTAAGAGATGGGAGGAAAAAATTCAGTCACAAACATTTTCTTTCCTTCTTTGGTGGTGTTTCCACTTGCCAGTTGGGACGTGGTCCATCCCCATCCTTTTTTTTTTTTTTTTTTTTAACATCTTTATTGGGGTATAATTGCTTTACAATGGTGTGTTAGTTTCTGCTTTATAACAAAGTGAATCAGTCATACATAAACATATGTTCCCATATGTCTTCCCTCTTGCGTCTCCCTCCCTCCCACCCTCCCCATCCCACCCCTCCAGGCTGTCACAAAGCACCGAGCCAATATCCCTGTGCCATGCGGCTGCTTCCCACTAGCTATCTACCTTACTGCGTTTGTTAGTGTGTATATGCCCATGACTCTCTCTCGCCCTGGCACAGCTCACCCTTCCCCCTCCCCATAACCTCAAGTCCGTTCTCTAAGAGGTCTGCGTCTTTATTCCTGCCTTACTCCTAGGTTCTTCATGACATTTTTTTCTTAAATTCCATATATATGTGTTAGCATACGGTATTTGTCTTTTTCTTTCTGACTTACTTCACTCTGTATGACAGACTCTAGGTCTATCCACCTCATTACAAATAGCTCAATTTCGTTTCTTTTTATGGCTGAGTAATATTCTATTGTATATATGTGCCACATCTTCTTTATCCATTCATCCGATGACGGGCACTTAGGTTGTTTCCATCCCCATCCTTGATGACAGTAGTTGGACGAGACAGGATAGGGAGACAGGTGGTAATAGGGACCATGAAGGAGAGGAAAAGCGAGACATAGCCTTCAGTCAGGGCTTCCCTGGGCTCACGCCTACATAAGAGACACCTCTGCAGAGTCGTAGTTTCCACGGGGACGGTGCACCCATTCCCGGTCCACCCATCTGCATTCCCTGACATACCCACTTGCATCATCTGAAACACATTATTACTACGAGTGCTAGATATTTTTTTCCCAAAAGAAATTTCCTGAAGAGCTGCTAGAACCAACCATGCCTGAAGTCCAGCTGTCACCAACCGCACCATGAGATCGGCCTGAACACGTCTTGCTGGTGAGGGTGATTTCAAGAGGCAGACAGTTTCTCACAGCTCAGAGTTACGGAAATGTGAAACAAAGAGGAGTAAAGAGCAGGGAAGACAGAGCTTCAGCCGGTCTTATCCATTTGCAGCTAAACGGAGCAGGGGAAAAGGCAGGGCCGTCCACAAGTCTGTACTTCTTGAAAGAGATGATTTCTTTTTCACAGCTACGAGGGCTTCAGGGGAATGTAAGAAACAGATTTGCACAGATTCTCTTGTTGGGAGAGTTCACATTGAGAAATGTCCTTTGGCACCTCATAGAAACCACCAGGGAAGCACACCTGCAGATTCAAAATCAAGGAGGGTGGTTAGGCATGGTTCCTCCTATGGCCTCACTCCTGGTTTACGTCGGAACAAAAATGCAAGTCTTGTCCGTATCTTCTGCCCCATCCTAAGCTGTTCTTACTTGAATCACCATTTGTTTTCTTCAGTTACAGTCTTCTGCTTGGAGGGAGATGAAACAGAAAAAGCAAAGAAAAAAAAAGAATTTCTAGCAAAAAGTTTCTGTTTCACAGACACACAAAATCCACATTTATTTGTGTGCTGAAAGAATTCCAAGATCCTGATGTGAAAAGAAAAAAAAAAAACCCACATATAATGATTATGCTGAGCTCTGCAATGCTCTGTGTGTAGACTAGTGGTTAAGAACTCAGAGACAGAAGCCAAACCCTGAGCTCAGATTCCAGCTCCCACTTGGATAATAAGTGCCTGACTCACAAACATAACGTCTGTGAAGCCATTAGCCCCGGACCAAGCACACACAGAGGCCATTCAGTTGACAGTGTCGTGATGATTCTATAACACTTTCAGAAGTCGGTTCGTCGCGGTCTTACAATTAGCTCTTTCTTTTGCTTCTTCCTCTTCCAGACATGCTATGGACCGACAAGATGCTGAGATAATATAAGATTTGTGTGCTGAGGAGATGGGCCATTAGGATGCGAAAACAACCCTGGAGAATTACAGAATAACACATGCAAAAAAAAAAAAAAATGACCAGCAATAGGAAGAGTAGAAAATAATGATTTATTAGAATCCATGACTCTGGCCAAACATGATCTCAGCGAGCAACCCTTTAGGTAAGTTATGCGTGGGAGGTTCTTCATCACATATATCCAGTGTATCTATTGGGTTCCCAGAAGGCAAACTCGTGGCATGGACGCCATTTGTCTTAGACAACAGAGCTGTCCCCGGGCTTTGTGGTCGAAGAGCTCTGGTCGACAGGGCCAGCCTACTCTGTGTGCAGGAGGAGAGCGGAACTCAGTGTCTAGGCATGAAGACCATCTTCTGACTAGACCCAAGCATGGCGTCTTTGTAGGAATGCCAGCTGCAAACGTAAGCCACCAGATGCCGTCTGCCATAGCTCATCTCCAGGAGACACAGGAAAAATAACTTAGAATGGCTTCTCTTGAAGCCAGGAACATCATTCCATTGCAGGGATATTTCATATGCCTCCTCAGTCTTTGAGGATTGTGTGTGTGTGTGTGTGTGTGTGTGTGTGTGTGTGTGTGTGTGTGTGTGTGTGTGTGTGTGTGTGTGTGTGTATTTCATCCTACTTGCCTGCTCTGTCGTTCTAGCCCTATTAAACACTTCACCATCTACTGGTGTTGGGTGAATTGGACAAAAATGCAAACCTACTCAGGGCTTGACCCCGTTTTGATTTTGTACTTTATTACGATGCTCTAAAAATACCAATTCATCCGCGTGCAGTTTTCCTTGTGTTTCAAAACATGTTGGTGACTTATGAATTTCCTCAACCCTGATCAAGGGAGTGAACTTTCCTGTTGAAACTCTCTGAGTGACTCTGGCATCCTTGACCGGACTGGACATTTGCTATGACTAAGAATTGCTTCGATCACTATTTCTCACACATTACTCATGAATGGCAGCCTTTATTGTTAATGGGAAGAGAGATGAGCAAAAGATATGAATCCCTAAAAGTTGAAACTCATTGCCACAGATACGCTGTGTGAAACTCTCAAAACTCTGTGACCCATATTGTTTTAAAATAAGCCTTGAAATGATTTAAAGATAATGAATCTAAGTTGAAAATGGAAAAAAAAACCCAACCATGAACCAAATACCTTGAGGTTAGCAGCCATGGTTCTCATCAGCATTGTAAACGCCTGGGGAGAGAAACTGTCCAGCTCAGGTATGCAGACTACCTGGACAGGTATGGCCAGTGCATAGGTGCATTGATGTCCTGTGGACGCCATAGCATAGCGCCATGGATGGGCTGGGTTAAACAACAGACATTTATTGTCTCCCGTCCTGGAGGCTGGAAATTGAAAATCAAGGTGTCTGCAGGGCTGGTCCCTCCTGAGGCCTCTCTCCTGGGCGTGTAGACGGCCGTCTTCTCCCTGTGGCCTCACAGGGTCGTCCCTCTGTGTGTGTCTGTGTCCTGATCTCCTCTTCTTATAAGGACAGCAGTCCTATGGGATCAGGACCCCCCTAATGACCTCATTTTACTTTCATCCCCTCTTTAAAGACCCCATCTCCAAATCCAACCACATTCTGAAGTCCTGGGGGCCTGGACTTCAACATATGAATTGGGGGCAGGGGGGAGGATACAATTCAGCCCATAACGGAACCGCTGGGTCATATAGTATTTCTTTGATTAACATTTTTAAAAATTTATTTATTTTATTTATTACTCTTGGCTGCGTTGGGTCTTCGTTGCTGTGCACGGGCTTTCTCTAGTTGCGGCGAATGGGAGCTACTCTGTTGTGGTGCGCGGGCTTCTCATTGCGGTGGCTTCTCTTGTTGCAGAGCACGGGCTCTAGGTGTGCATGGGCTTCAGTGGTTGTGGCACGCGGGCTCAGTATTTGTGGTGCACGGGCTTAGCTACTCCACGGCATGTGGGATCTTCCCGGACCAGGGCTCGAACCCATGTTCCCTTCATTGGCAGGCGGATTCTTAACCACTGCGCCACCGGGGAAGCCCTTTGATGAACATTTTGAAGAACCTGCACCGTTCACTTTTTTACTTCCATGTAGCCTTAACCACGAACCAGAAACTGTGCATGACAGTATCCTTATAATAAAAGGAGCTTAGGACACACACAGAGGCATGACCAAGTGAGGACACAGGGATGAGAGGGCCGTCTACACACCAAGCAGAGAGGCCTCAGGAGGGACCAGCCCTGCCCACACCTGGATCCCAGATTCCGGCCTCCAGGGCTGGAGACAATCTATGTCTGTTGTTTAAGCTCCCCAGTCGAAGGTGCTTCTTTATGGCGGCTCTAGGGCACAAATACACACATGGAATCTGGGGTTCAGAGTCGTGTCCTAGATCAGTAAGATCAGCTGGTCATAGAGCTAAGCTCCCCACACAATGCCTATCCCTCTCTCTGGGCTCGTCACTCAATCTTCATCACTCTTTACTGACCTGCAGGAACATACATACACGTCTCGTGGTAAAAACCTGCCCAACATTTGCCGGCGTCACACGAAGCCAGCTGTGGGGGTCTGGGAGAATTTGAGGACTGGCTTTCAGGCTTGCTAAAAAGCTTCTCCTGATCAACAGAGCCCCTTCACCTGCCTGTCACATCTTGAAACGTCCCCGGGGAAGAATCCTCTCTGTTGGCAGGGTTTCACAGTCTTGTATTTAAAGGAAATGTGCCCCGGAAGAGACTAAGGGATAAAGGAGAAGTAGTTGTTGGTTAGCTGGAAGCAGAGTCATTTTCTGAGAGTGGAGAAGAGAGGATGCGCAAAGAGGATGGGAAGGGCGAGCTAGGAGGTGGAAAGGATGGATAGAGAGGGCAGACAGGGACCAAGGATGCTACAGGGCAGAGGACACATGAGTGGGTAGGACAGGGAGAGCAGGGAGGAACCCCATGAGACTCTGACTATAGCGTTTCTGTTCCTGCTGCCGGACTTCTCGAGTTTCCTCAGCCCATCCCAGGAGCTTCTGATTTGCTCCCTTCCGTGCTTTATCCACTGCATGGGAGACCCGTTTCCTCCCCCAGAAACATGCTCCCTCTGGCAGCCACCAGATTCCCACCCGAAACGTTCCCTGTGGCCTCTGAGAGACCACAATGTAAAAACTGCATCCGCTCTGAGTTCTTTCAGGGAAGAAGAATCTACCTCCTTCTTGGGATTTCCCTGGCTGGTGACGAATGCAGACGCCTCATCCTCCCAAGCCCCCCTTGCACCCCCAGACCCGCCAGCCATGGCATCTGTCTCTTTTCCTCCCCAGGAATCCTGGCTGCTGACCACACAAGAGGACGGCCTGAACCATCTGGACAAGAGGTCCTTCAAAGTGGTCCAGCCTCGTCACCAGGCTCGTGGTGGAAATCGCCTGTGCAGCTCAGCGCCTGTGCAAAGAATTGCTGACCAAGCAGCTTCATCTGGGGAAACAGGACTGCTTCCCACTGAACGGATTTTTGGGGGCAGCAAGGACCTTCCTCCTGACATCTTCTGGAATGCACGATACTTTACTGAAATTGTGAACACATTTCCAGGAATGGTCTTCTCCTTTTCATAGACTTGGTGACTTTTGGAACGTTCCCCCCCAAAACACACGCTTCCTTTTGGCAATTGGCCATGCCATTAAATGGAAGACATGTACTTTTGCATATTCATGGTTTCAGTTCCGGGCTTTAAAATATATTCTTTTCCAGGGGAGATAAGAGACATACAGATTGCACTTCCTTCAGTGAAACAGAATCTACAGTTTCTTGCTGAATTGAAACCCTATGCACTGGTAAGAGAAACAGCAGGAGACCTAGTTTCTAATGAGATAAGATGATTAATGTATTGTACGTTACGCGTAGGTGATAGAAGAAGAAGTGGAAGGGGCTTCCCTGGTGGCGCAGTGGTTGGGAGTCCGCCTGCCAATGCAGGGGACACGGGTTCAAGCCCTGGTCCGGGAAGATCCCACATGCCACAGAGCAACTAAGCCCGTGCACCACAACTACTGAGCCTGCACTCTAGAGCCCGCGAGCCACAACTACTGAGCCCACATGCCACAACTACTGAAGCCTGCGTGCCTAGAGCCCGTACTCTGCAACAAGAGAAGCCACCGCAATGAGAAGCCCGCTACCTCTCGCCACAACTAGAGAAAGTCCGCGTGCAGCAACGAAGACCCAACGCAGCCAAACATAAATTTATTAAAAAAAAGAAGTGGAAGCATCACTAGATGAGTATAGTGAACCATATTCTTTGAGTTGTTGATACTGACAGTCCTATTTCTTCATCCTCAGATATAATCTGAAATTTACCCTTAGCTCTCAGTGAGTACATGAGAACGAACTTCACTGACCCCAGAGGATGCATTTGACCTTCTCCATTCTTCCTCTAGGGTCTCTCCCGGACTACTTTCTCTTATTCGACCCACTTTTGCTCAGTGTCGGTCACCACTCTAGACTTTCCAACATTCCAAATGTGTGGTGTAGCCTAGGCTCTGTCTACACCCTCCAGACCCCTATATTTCATCTCCAACACCTCCAAGGTCGTTAAAGTCATCAAGACCAAAAATCAAACTTGCCTCGCAGCCTTGCAGGTCCAGGCCCACAAGCCAGGAGCCTAGGAGTCTTCATTCCTCCTTGTTTTATCCATCAGCGGCCCTCATGGACAGCTCTCCTTGACCTGCATCTCTCTGTGCCCATCAGCACCACTAGGAAACCATCATCGGTCACCTGGACGCTTTGCTTCCTGAATGGCCACCCTACGGACTGGCTCTGTTCCATATTCTCCACCCTTCAGGCAGTGACTTTTCCAAAACTCCCTTGTGCTCGAGGCAGCCTTCCTTCCTTAAAGCTTTCACAGCTTGCCATGGCTGTTACAATGAACGATATAGTTGGCTTGATGTCCAGGATGCTAAATTCCTTCCCTCCCCAGTTTCATTCCGCACCTCTCTCCCCTTTCCACATGCCCTCCCGTCACACCGCTTTCCTTCACTCTCAGCTCCGTTTGCTGGAGACCTTTGGACGTACTGCTTCTTCTGCGGAAGCTCCATCCCTGACCTGCTGGACCAACCCACTCTGTCTGTTAGGCATTCTCCGAGCATCCTGTTTATTTCCACCGTGGCACCTACCACAGTCTATAAATGTCCACTCGTCTGATTTTTAAATTACCGTTCGCTTCCAGTACTCTGGTTGTACTCACTTGTTAACCCCCGTCACCTAGCAGGCATGCAACGAAAACGCACCAATCAATGGATACAAGTAATGCACTCCAGAGCTATTTAAAGAGTTCGCTACCAGGAAGCCTGTCTTGGACGAGAAAGTTAAACAGGAAACTCTGTCCCTCGGGGGTTGTTCTCTGGCTCCTTGCAACGATTCTGAAAAGCAAAGAATGTACTCGGGTAGCTCAGACCGCACAGTTCATGACCACGTCTGAAGCAGCTCCTTGTTCCGCTCATGGGAACATATTGTATTTAATACCTTCTGTGATGTTAGGTTTGTTTCTCATCTAAACGTTGGAATTCTGAGCGTAAGGACTCTTCTTTTGATGCTGTTCTTGTCTCAGATCTTATTAATCCTGATAACCGCTTGATTCCGTTTATGCCTCAGACTGAGAGGCACGTCAGGATTCCTCTTCTCAAGCTGCCAGCAGTCAGGTTCCAGATGCCAAGGAGGACGCGAGGTCGTTCATGAACGCTAAACATCCTTTCTCACCTTGGATGGAATAATTAATTTCTTGTGTTGTTTTCGATTTTTTCAATTGGGTATAATTGATTTACAACGTTGTATTCGTTTCAGGTGTACAGCAAAGTGATTCACGTGTATATAGGTATGTATTCTTTTTCAGATTCTTTGAAAAGGAAAGTAACTTTGATCCACCATGACCTTCTGGTTATATCCCAAAGTCACGGGTTCCTAGTATTCTATTTTCCCCAATGGCTTCCACGGCAGTATTTTAGAGACTCTGGTAAGACGTAGCAGATGAAGGAGGTGGTGTGTATATGTACACTTGCATATGGAATTCCATCAACATTAGGGGAAATGTATGTTTCTATATTTGGTTTGGATCTAACCCCACGATGTGAGAATGGGTTCATTTCATCCAGCGAGAGGCACCGTCTCAAAGCCCAGGGAACACAAATAGGAAGATAAGTCGTATACAACCTCTGAGCCAAGTCCTTGCCATATGGCGTCTTATCGAATCCCGTCCATAACCCAACAAGGTCCAAAGATATTGAATAAAAATACTTGCTCAAGAATTGAAGTCAAGCAGACTGCAAACCTTTGCTTTATCTGGTAGACACTGATCCCGTAATCTGTAATCCCAAGGAGCTCACTGGTAAGCAGAGCAGAAGTAGGGAGAAGGTTGAACAGTTCACCCAGAGAAGTACATAGTCAGTTGATAACCTAGTGCTTGGGATCTAAGTCAGCTGAGTTTGGGATTAACAAACACACACAACTATATAAAAAACAGATAAACAACAAGGACCTACTGTGTAGCACAGGGAACTATATTCAATGCCTTAAAAAAAAATTGAAGTATAGTTGATTTACAATGTTGTCTTTAATTACTGCTATACAGCAGAGTAATTCAGTTATACACATATATACGTATATATCCATTCTTTTAAAATATTCTTTTCCATGACAGTTTATCATAGGATATTGAATACAGTTCTCTGTGCTATACAGTAGGACCTCATTGTCTATCCTTCAATGTCTTGTAATAACCTGTCATGGAAGAGAATCTGAAAAATCTGAAAGATGTGAAACAGAATCACTTTGCTGTACATCTGAATCTAACACAACACTGTAAATCAACTATACTTCAATTAAAATGGAGAAAGTTAAAAATAATTCAAACACAAACAAAGAAACCCCCCAAAGAGTCAAAGTTGAAGAAAAGTAATTGAAAAGCTCAACTCTTTCTTCAGCTATTATTTCTAAGGTCATTACAAATGGAGAAAAATATTGAATTTGCATCAGGCTAATTAGCTCTTTTTTTTCAAGACTTTTTTTTTTTTCTCTAGAGCAGTTTTAGATTCACAGCAAAATTGAGGGGAAGGTACAGAGATTTCCGACAGCCCCTTGCTCCCCGACCCCTGCCCACAGGCTCCTCCAACGCCCATATCCGCCACCAGACAGAACGTCTGTTTTCACTGATGAACGTACGCTGACACGTCATCATCACCCAAAGCCCCCAGTTTACATCAGGGATCCCTTTTGGTGTTGTACGTTCTATGGGTTTTGGAAAATGTATAATGACATGTAATCTACCATGAATTAACTTTTTAATTTAAAAAATAATTTAAAAAAATGACTTTCCATGAAGCTAGTACATGAATTGATATGAAACCCTAGATTTAATTTTGTTCCCTAACTATACAAGCATGCCTATAATAAACAATATTATGCTGGGTTGCTTTCCTGATGATGCTTCTGGGGGTCTGGGGGGACCGCCTTGTACAAAGATCTCAGGGTAAGGGCCTCAAGGGTAACCCTCAAAACCCAGTCACTTCCAAGCAGGCAACAAACAAGCATCTTCAAAATGGTTTAATTAATTAATTGATTAGTGGCTTAATACTGGAGCAGAGGATTTCAAAGCTTATCAAACCTCGGAGTCATCAGGGGACCTTTAAAGATGCTGGCACCCAAACACAATCCAGATATTCCACTTCACTGATCAGCAATTCATACTGGGCATTAGCATTCTTTTAATTGAAGTATAGTCGATTTACAATACTATATTAGTCTCGGGGGTACAACATAGCGAATTGATGTTTTATAGATTATACCCCATTTAAAGTAATTATGAAGTATTGGTTCTATCCCCTGTGCTGTATAATATATCCTTGTCGCTTATTTCTTTTATACCTAGTAGTTTGTTCCTCTTAATCCCCTCCCCCTATTTTGCCCCTCCCCCCCTTCCCTCTCCCCACTGGGAACCAATAGTTTGTTCTCTGTAACTGTGAGTCTGCTTCTTTTTCTTTTACATTTGTTGTATTTTTTAGATTCCACAGATAAGTGCAATCATATAGTATTTGTCATTCTCTCTCTGACTTGTTTCACTTAGCGTAAAACCCTCCAAGTCCATCTCTGTTTCTGCAGATGGAATTATTTCATTCTTTTTCATGGCTGAGTAATATTCCATTGTATACATGTACCACATCTTCTTTATCCATTCATCTGCTGATGCACACTTAGGTTGCTTCCATGTCTTGGCTACTGTAAATAGAGCTGCTATGAACGCTGAGGTGCAGGTATCTTCTGAAATTAGCATTTTTGTTTTTCTGAAACATACCCAGGAGGAGAATTGCTGGATCATATGGTAATCCTATTTTTAAAATTTCCAGGAAGCTCCATACTGTTTCTCACAGTGGCCGCAGCAATTTACAATCCGACCAACACTGTACGAGGGTTCTCTTTTCTCCATATCCTTGGGCATTAGGATTTTTGAGAGCTCCTCGGGTAATGTGCGGCCAACTTTGGGTCCCTCTAATCTGTAGAATAACAGACCAGACAGACCAAAAGAAGCTCTGTTTGCAGGTTCTCAAGTCACCGATGACTTGCAATCAGCCGCGGTGAACGTTTGCACAACAGGAATTGGCAAGTAATTCACGTATTGTTTCTTTTTTTGCGGTACGCGGGCCTCTCACTGCTGTGGCCCCTCCTGTTGTGGAGCACAGGCTCCAGACGCGCAGGCTCAGCGGCCATGGCTCACGGGCCCAGCCGCTCCGTGGCATGTGGGATCTTCCCGGACCGGGGCACGAACCCGCATCCCCTGCATCGGCAGGCGGACTCCCAACCACTGCGCCACCAGGGGGGCCCCACGTATTAAGTTTTGCTGTCATTCCCAGTACTAAGGTCATCAGAAACTTAGGAGCATGGAGTCACTTGGATCCCTCCAAGCAGATGGAGTGAAGATGAAAATGTCACCCTGGGAAGTAGTTGACAGCCCTAGGCTGGCCAGGTAGCCCGTGGTAGAGGTCAGAGGGCAAGGGCCAGTTTTAATTTGCGCCGGGCTGTCCTCATCCCCTGAGGCTGACACCAAACACCCCAGTCACCCAAAGCTCATCACAAAGCTTCTGTTAACTGGTGGTTCCAGTTAGCAGAGATAAACGTCCGTTTATAAGAAGGTGACGATCAGAGGGTTGACACCATGCTGTACCCCTTTTATTGATTTTTACCCTAAAAACCCAAGTTTGCTGCTACACCTAGATTGGCCTCACCAAGCTTGTAATTAATTCTAGACCAAAACAGAGCCAAGAAGTGACTGAGGATATATAACAACCAAGAAGCGATGTACGGTACATGTATGTGTATGTGTGTGTATATATATGTTTACTGGATATCCATTTCCTGCCTTTGATATATGTGTGTGTGTGCTTGATACGTGTTTCACGTGAGAAGAAAATGCGAAGCTTGCACAGGTATGAAAAGAAGCAGACGGTTTAACTTTATGGCACCATTTTTCAACAAAAAGGTCTACCAACTGTAACATGAAAACTGCAAGCCTTCTCTTGCCAAAGTATCTATTCCAACCTTTGTAAGATGGAAAGGAGCCAGGTGGTTTCACCTTTGTCAACGAGGGATTTTCTTTTTCACTGAAACATCCAACCATTAAAATCAATCATTTGGGAACACAGAACGTCCTTTTAAGGCAAGACAAGCTTTGTTGGTGTTTCATTTCCAGTGTTGTGATTGTGAATTTTTCTTGACAGTCCCTCTGGGCAAAGTACAACTTGGCATATGGTGCCAATAAATGAATTAATGAGCTCGATCAGTGTAAATACATAAATAAATTCTTCCAGAAACAGGAAGGTTTCCCAATGTTATTCGTCTTCAGGTCTTAACAACTGTACGTACATTGGCACGAACCCGGAATTCTTTTTTCTAGGGAAAATTTTGTCCCAATCAGAGGCATCTTCCAGTGTCTTTCCATGCAAGATTGACGTGACTTCTACTAGATATACAACAGAGGTCTCCGTTTTTATGAAAAGACACAGTCCTGACTTTTTGGTTGTTTGTTCTCAATAGCTAGCCTCGGGGTTCTTGCCGGAGATGTCAATGTTGAAGTCCTTACCCTCCGTCTTTTTCAGCATCCCGCATCCCAGGTAAACTATTTTTACTCTGAAAAGATTTCCTGAGGGACATTTAATCAATTTCTCCTTGTACAGATCCTAAAGTCTACCCTCGGGTCAATTCAAACCATTGAAAAGTTTTGGAGTTTAAGAGAAGGGAGACGTCACAGCTGGAGTTCAAAGTGCTGGCTTCTCGGGCTTCCCTGGTGGCGCAGTGGTTGAGAGTCCGCCTGCCGATGCAGGGAACATGGGTTCGTGCCCCGGTCCGGGAAGATCGCACATGCCGTGGAGCAACTGGGCCCGTGAGCCATGGCCGCTGAGCCTGCTGGCTTCTCACAGGAAAGCTTTCCCAATATTGCTTCCGCTCCATGACGGTGGTTTATATTAGGCCCATAAAAACTGGGACCTTTTTTTTTTTTTTTTTTTTGCAGTACACGAATGTCTTGACTTGAGATGGTCAATGAACTCTTAACACTGGCTAAAACATTTTCTTCACGAGCGTGTGTGCAAATGCCTGTAAAGTGGTAAAGATCTTTTTGTCTTATATTTTACGATCTTGAAGGGAAAGTCACTTTAGTGCTCCATAAATTGTAAGAAAATTAAGAACAGTGGTAAAAGATAGGCAATTGAGGAAAAACATATAATACTAGATACACCTGTTTTCCAGAAGGGAGTAATTCTGCTTCCTCCACATTTCGGTAATATTTCCAAAAGGATAATATCCCCTAAGAATGAAAATGCATATGGACTTTCTCTATTTCTTGGAGTCCTGTCTAGCAGGTTAAATCTGGAAAAGGAATTCTCTGCCTGTTCAACTAATTATTGTGAGGGATATATAAACAGAGCCGTGCATATGTGCCTCTCATTCCATCCACATTTCGGAAGACAATCCTTGTTTTTGAACATAACTTTAACCCAAATGTTGCCACGAACTCAATATTCAAGTTTTAAAAGAAACTGTAACTATGTTTTGAGTGCATACCATTGCTAACTATTTCCATTTTCAATATGATGACAAAGATACAGGGCTTAGGTGGCTTGCCAATTTTGAACAGTTCCTTGGGATCCAGCTAAGTCTTTAATTTAGGATCAATTACTCTACCAGGGCACAAGATTGTTCTGATTCCCCATTATAATTCCCAGATAGCTTGGATAGGAACCATTAGCCGTGAGTGCTTGTGTCTGGAACACCCTTTATTTTGCATTTGAGCTGTGTCCTATCCATGAGCTAATATGAGGTCGTTTGCAAATTACTGCAATTTTCATTTTTAAAACCAGTGCTTTCAAGAAAAATAAGATAACCTTACATAACTCAATAGAAAACAAAACAAATGATCTGACTAAAGATGGGCAGAGGAACTGATGAGACATTTCTGCAAAAAAGACATATAGATGGCCAACAGGTTCATGAATAGAGGCTCAACATCACTAATTATTAGAGAAATCAAAACAAAACCACAATGAGGTATCACTTCACACCGGTCAGAATGGCCATCATCAAAAAGTCTATAAATAATAAATGCTGGAGAGGATGTGGAGAAAAGGGAACCCTCCTGCACTGTTGGTGGGAATGTAAACTGGTGCAGTCACTGTGGAGAACAGCATGGAGGTTCCTCAAAATATTAATAGAGCTACCATATGACCCAGCAATCCCACTCCTGGGCATATATCTGGACAAAACACTAATTCCAAAAAGTACATGCACCCCTATGTTCATAGCAGCACTATGTACACTAGCCAAGACATGGAAGCCACCTAAGTGTCTATCAACAGATGAATGGATAAAGAAGGTGTGCTATGTGTAGATGTATGGTATGTATGTGTATATATATATATGTATGTGGTATGTATATATATATATGTGGTATGTATGTGTGTGTGTATATATATGTGGTATGTATATATATATATGTGGTATGTATATATATGTGGTGTGTATATATATGTGGTATGTATATGTGGTATGTATGTGTGTGTATATATATGTGGTATGTGTGTATATATATATGTGGTATGTATGTGTGTATATATGTGGTATGTGTGTGTGTATATATATATGTGGTATGTATGTGTGTGTATATATATATGTGGTATGTATGTGTGTGTATATATATATATATGCAATGGAAAATTATTCAGTCATAAGAAGAAAATCCTGCCATTCGGGACAATATGGATGAATCTTGAGGGCAATGTGGTTAGTGAAATAAGTCAAATGGAGAAAGACAAGTACTGCACGCTTTCATTTATATGTGGAATACAAATAAAAGTCAAACCCATAGAAACAGAGAGTAGAAAAGTGGTTGTCAGGGGGTAGGGAGGTTGCGGGGGGGGGGGGGAAGATTGACAGGTGTCCAGCTCCTAGTTCTACGCCTCAAGAAAAGACTTCCCCAGCCTTTCTGTGTTGAGGTGAACCTTTTCTTCCTCTCAGAGGAATGATGAGGGGTTTTGTTCTCCGTGATGGAAAAGGAGGCATTCCCTGTGGAGGTGGATGTCTTAGGTTGGGGTTCCATCAAAAACAGAGCCTGAGCCAGGGACCTGGGTGAGGTCGTTTATTTGGGATGTTGTCCTAAGAAGCTGGTGTTAAGTGAGCCAGGAAGAAAGGGAAAGGAACAAAGGTGACTTTGGTCCCACTGGCAACTCTCTCAGCATCCTTGTAGAATGAGTTATCAGTTGGGATTAACATACACACACTACTGTATATGAAATAGGTAAGTAACAAGGACCTACTGTAGAGCACAGGGAACTCTCCTCAGTATTCTGTAATCTTGGGAAAAGAATCTGAAATATTATAATAAGGGAGAAGAATAATAACCTATATGGGAAAAGAATCCAACAAAGAATAGATGTATGTATAACTGATTCACTTTGCTGTACACCTGAAACTAACACAACGTTGTAAATCAACGCTACTCCAATGAAAGTTTTTTAAAAAAGAATGAGTTATCAGGACCGTGTCCCCCACAAGGATGGGACATCTATGCCCCAAACCCATCCTTGTTTGTTGTGGATAATACAGGGGGCATTCACGATCACCGCCCCACCCCCAAAAGTTTGAGTTTCCACAAGTCCTGAGACAGAACACCCAAGGCAGCAGGCGATGAAGATGGACATGACCCAGGAGAGGGTCCATGGACAGTACACCAACCCCTTTGTGACTGTGGGTGTTACCTCGGGTTGCCAAGAGCAGGGAAGGAAAATATAGGCGTTTCAACATTAATACGCTCAGATACTTCTTTCGCGTGAGTTGCAGGCAATAGAGAAAAGGCGGGTGGATTTGATGGAGGGGAGGTGAGGTCGATCTCAGCTGAGAGAATTTCTGTTCCTCTGTAAGACTGAAGTCGAGATCGTTCGCATAGGATCATTGAGGTTTTAAGAAAACGGGGAGACGTGGAAAACAATGATTTTAAAAAGTGGGGAAAGAACTGTACTGGGAGGAAGAGGATACAGCAGACAACTGGGCACACTGGTGTGATGTTTCCCCAGCCCACAGCTGTTACTGACCACAGTTCTAGGCCTCCAGAGGCCAGATGAGAAATGCAGGCAAGGCTTTATTGGGACCCCTGCTACAGCATGGAAAAGGTAACAGGTTCCCTTGCTCGCTTCCCAAGGCGGGACGAGCGGATTCCTTATACGGGGTGTGGGTAGGTGTCCAGGGGTCCGGCTGGAGGGTCTGCCCACCCCTCTGTGGTCTTGTGTGCAGGGGGCATGTGCAGTGCCCTGCTTTTGCTCCAGACCCTCTGCTTTTGCTCCCGGCTCTTCAGAAGTGGCAGTTGGGTTGTTTTTGGTCTTTTTGTATCTTTTTGTCTATAATTTGCCCCAACTGCGCATGCATGCAGTTATTTTTAGTCCCTTCTAGTTTCTTTGTATCTTGCTGCTTGAGGAGAGGTGTGTCCAGGTGCAAGCCCTGCAGCAAAGGGTCCCAGGTCCCAGTCTGTCTCACACCCGGCTCATGGGGAACTGGCAGTCCGGATTTGAGCACGCTTGCGTGTTGAATTCTGCTGTCCAAGAGTGGGTGGGTGTTTGCAAGGCAGTGATTATGGCTCTCAGCCATGAAGTGGACCGTAAGTTCCACTTTGTGGAAATACAACCAGACTCGTCCACGTATCGGCGCCCTAGAGATGTGGGAGGACCCTGGAGATGGTGACCCCAGAGTCGGGGTTAGAAAGTGGAGTTCTGGGAACCATTATTTCAGACATGGTGCTGGTGATGACCATCCTATGTGTGACCCAGAAAAGAAGCAGTGGGAGAGGCCAAGGGAAAGACGGCTTGGGGCTCATGAGATCAAAGACAACATAGGGGTAGCAGGCGTGAGTTTTACAAACTTCGCAAACATTAGAATTCTAACGACGCAACTTGAATACCACTTGCATTTTAAGTTGGCTCAAAGAAGCCATAAAAATAACTGAGCGCATTTCTAAGGTTACCGGAGAGAGAAGAATCTGTTTTCTTCATCCCTCTGGCATGTGGAATAGGTGTACTTTATTATGATGATGACTGTTAAGCATATCTTCGTGTGCCAGTAAGAGCATATATTTTTTCTTTGTGGAAATATATAAACTTAAAAGGAAGGCGCTGGGCTTCCCTGGTGGCGCAGTGGTTAAGAATCCGCCTGCCAATGCAGGGGACACGGGTTCAAGCCCTGGTCCAGGAAGATCCCGTATGCCACGGAGCAACTAAGCCCGTGCGCCACAACTACTGAGCCTGTGCTCTAGAGCCCACGTGCCACAGCTACTGAAGCCTGTGCACCTAGAGCCTATGCTCCGCAACAAGAGAGGCCACCGCACTGAGAAGCCTGTGCACCTCAACAAAGAGTAGCCCCCGCTCGCCGCAACTAGAGAAAGCCTGAGCACAGCAACGAAGACCTAATGCAGCCAAAAATAAATAAATTAAATAAATAAATATAAAAAAAAAAAAAAAAAAAAAAAAAAAGGAAGGCGCTGACACTTTAGATTATGAAAATACTTTAGGAACAGAAAACGTTAAATTATTTTCTGTGTGTGCTTTTTGGCTGTGCCTTCGGAACTAAAAAGGAAAAAAAAAAGGTGACGCGAAGGCAAAAGCTGAAAGAAGTAGGAGGGAATGCTGAAAATTCAATGTTTGGATTCCGTTCACAATAAACGAATGCACATGCATTTCGACAAATTTAATTCTCAGAGAAATACTTTATTTTTTTAGAGTATCTTTTTTAATCCAGGAAGAGAAAACAGCAGGGGAATCGCAGCCTGGTTTAATTCTTCTTCCTCTGTAAATAGACCCCAAGGTTATGATAACAGCTAGGTCTTTGGCAGCCAAGTTGCTTCAGATGGTATAATCTTAATGAAGTGTTATTAAAAGTTTAATCGCGGTAAATGTTTCCTCCTGGTACATAGTAGCTAAGTCTCATCGGGACCAGAAAGTCTGTTTGTGTAGGCAGAGATGTGTCCCTCACAGACAAAGCCTTGGGGTGCTCAGGGAGGTTTAATGGGGAGTCCAGCCCATATGAGGAACTCCACGTAGACCCCACCAGAATCTTCCTCTTCTGCCCACCCTCCATCCACCCACCCATACACCGATGGACGCACACCTAGAACCAGCCCAGTAAAAACAGCATCGTGGGTCATTACCCAAATCGGACTCGCGTCTCCAGAGATTTACCACCCGTGGGACTGAGACATGGACCCAGTGAGTCCAGTGGGAGCTTGAGGTTCTCATCCACATCCAAGTATAGAACTTGTTCTCTCTTGTTCTACGCAAGCAAAGCCATCAGATGGAATCCCTGCTGGACCACACACGATGGACCGACGGACAGTGTAGCCGTCCACTCAAACTGCCATGACAAAGCCACACCTCTCGCAAATGGGGATGATAACAAGAGTACTTCCTGGAGTAGTGATAAATGGCAAGCGGTTAATGGAGCTTTCGGAACGTAATAAATATTCATTTCAGGTTTGAGGACACTTGGTCAAACAATAGTGTTATTTTCTGTACATAATCTCAAAAAAGACCCGGTCAGATTGCTACACGGAAGCTGGGATAAGGGATTTTGTTTTTTCAATACACAGTTTAGTCTGGGGTTTCTGCGATGCTAAGTTTTGCCATTGTCTGTGGGTGGATGTGGCCTGGAGTTGAGAAGCCAAGTGGTGTCAGATAAGAAAAAAAGAGCCATTGTGTTCGTGGAACCTTAAAGCACGCTTTTCATTGGGTGACAAGAGAGAACAATGGCAGATCCTACCCAAACTGCTAACTGACACTGAGTCTTAGACTTTCCAGTTTTTACAGGTCCCATGTGGGGAGGATATGAAACATAGGGCACCTGTTAGTTCTGCATCATGTCAGCAGGAATTCGTGCAATGAAGGGAAATCTATGAAAATATCCCTTGTTAAACTCTGCTTGTCAGGGACATGTTGGGACTGGGCCCTCAGAGCATCTGAATGGAAATGGGTTTTCCTTCAGTTTTAACAAATGTCTTTAAGAGCACCAAAGATATCTAGATAAGGCTACAACGATAATCAGTGTTTGGTAAGAAAGAAATTTGCCATACACTTTTTACTTTATTTTGTTACAAGTTTTTTTTTTTTTTTTTTGCGGTACGCGGGCCTCTCGCTGCTGTGGCCTCTCCCGTTGCGGAGCACAGGCTCCGGACGCGCAGGCTCAGCGGCCATGGCTCACGGGCCCAGCCGTGATCCTCCCGGCCGGGGCATGAACCCGTGTCCCCTGCATCGGCAGGCGGACCGTCAACCACTGCGCCGCCAGGGAAGCCCACCTCTTGATCTTTAAAACATACTCCACAACAGAGGATGTCATACCTCATGCACCAACTACTATTTACAATAAAATCCTATTTCGTAATTTCCATTGAAACATTTTCCAGATATTCTGAATAAATATGTTATTGTAGACACTCCACAGCTGGTAAAAACGTTATTTTAAAAAATGTCTTCAGGTATAAACAGAAATAGTTTTACCTATTCAAGAATCAGAACAAATGTATGCATGGGTTATAGTAATAAAATGAGTCATTTCTCGGAGAAAAAACGTAATTCCTAGGCAGGCAGTACACGGATTTTATAAACGGTGGGATTCTGTTGCTGGACGTAAGACCCAAGACATGCTGTCTTGCATTCCCATTTCTTCTCAGGTGATGCTCTAGATGACTCTGGTAAGATGGAAATGGCAATTCTGTTATCTTCCTCTTCCGGCATGTGTATTTTTCTCCCCTTATTGTATTCTGTACAAAATATATGGGAAAGGATACCTAGATGAAAGACTTGGGAAGTCAAAGCCAAGATGCCAGAGGTTATGACTCCAATGAGGACAGCAGTGAACCAAACAAAAAATAAAGCACTAAGGGTCACCATATTTTTAGTTGGTCTTCTTTCTTTAAGACGTCTAGCAGACTTTTATGATCGGTAACTCTTCTTTTTCTAAGCATATACTTCTAGCACAGGCAACAGGATTTCACGGTTTTTGTATTGTGAACAACAGAAGCACACTTTTACATATTATCAGCATGTAAAAATAACTGTAACTTTTCCCGAGGTAGAATGTGAATGTATAGGAATCTCTATTAGTTTATGGTCAAGTACAGACTTACAATCCACCCACTTCCTGATGCTAAGTGGAAATCTTACACGTGGGCTTATTTTAGAGTAACACCTGGATCCTGTCTTATGGGGAAAAAAAAGGGGAATCAAAGATACCGCGTCATAAACTTGAAGCATCATTGGAATTTCCCTAGATGACTGGAGAAATACATTGCTAAACGAATGAGTTCAAGCAGATATGGGCCTATCTAGTTAACGTCAAGAATCCACAAAAGAAAAAAATATCCACAAGAGAGATTTACAGTTTAAGGTACGCCTATATTTCTATTTTATGTAAACATATTGAATGTGTAAGTTATATATATATATGCAAGATTGGTAAATGATAATCTGTAATTTACTATATAACTATGTTATCTATTTAGCTTATGCTTACATTTTATATTTGTGTTTTTAATAAAGCATTAAAATGTAAAGGGTAAAATGAGCAGAACTTTGAAAAAAAAAAATCTGCTCTTAGCAGAAGACAGGAACAACATAAAATGATTATTAGAAGGCATTTTCCCCCCTTACCTTGGCACTGACACTGGACTTTATGAAAGACATCTATTGGCGTCAACAACACCCGCAGAATCATTTGAGTTGTATATTTCCACTCAAATGTCAGCGCTCCTTGGTAATATAATTTGTGTTGGGAAATTATACCATAAACACTATAACCCGTGGTTCTGGAAAACCACAAGCAACTCCAGACTGCATGCATAAGACTCAAGGAACCCAGAGAGAAAACAGGGTTAGCGTTATTCTGTGAAAAGTTGATCTTCAGGCTTTCATTCACAAGCCTTCGTGCCTCCGACGTGAAAGTTCCGTATCAGAACTGTTTTCATCTTGACTCAGCAGAGATTTAAGGGAGCCCTGTAATTCCTCGGGGCCGAGTGCTCCTGTGAAGTAGAAAGCCGAAGTCTTCGGGAGGGGAGATGGGTTTCCTGCGTTTGTGGTGAACAGCTGTAGGGACCAAATTCACGGGAAGGACCATCGCCTCTTCCAGGTGCCCCAAATCAGACAGACTTGGACAGGGAGAGGCTGCTGCTAGTCTCCCTCCAGGGCAGAGTGCCAGACAGAACAATGGAAGGAATTTTCAGGAGGAAGAGAAAAAAACAGAAGCAAAAAACTCAACCCAGGTGGATTTTGTGTTTCAACATAAATGGAAAACAAATTTGGCCCTGATGACAGGCAACCCCCCAGTGAGGGGCCCCTCGGGGATCAGAAAGGACCAGACCCTTGTGTTCTTTTCTTGCAATCTGAGTTTTCTCTATCTGTACAAGTTTGGAGGGTTGCTCCAGCCCAGCTGGGATGAAGCCAACGTGAGGACACAGGAAAAAAGGGAACCCAGAGTCTGGGGAAGTCAAGACAGCTTGGCTCTGAAAAAGAGTATTTCTAGCTGTCTTTAAGACCACAAGCAACTGATAAGGTCAGACTTAGGGAAGAGACCATCATTAAGATTTCTAGCATTGAATCCTATAGAATCAAAGTAGGTGGTATCTTTATTTTAAATTTTAACTTTTTAATTAGAGACAGACAAAAGTTAGCATGCCTAAAATATTACAGATATAAGAACAAATGTGAACACATTTAAATGACATCTTGCTTCAGAAGGATTACACTGATTTCAGGTTTATTATAACTTAAACCAATATTTTCAATTTTAAATGGCAAGCTTTAAAAGGTTTCAACTGTATAATTAAAGCATTGAAAGTATACTCGTATAGTGGTGAGGATGAAAAAGCAGGTTGGGGACTTCCCTGGTGGCACAGTGGTTAGGAATCTGCCTGCCAATGCAGGGGACACGGGTTCAAGCCCTGGTACGGGAAGATGCCACATGCCGCGGAGCAACTAAGCCCGTGCGCCACAACTACTGAACCTGCGCTCTAGAGCCCGCGAGCCACAGCTTCTGAGCCCACGAGCCACAACTACTGAAGCCCTCGGGCCACAACTACTGAAGCCCGTGTGCCTAGAGCCCGTGCTCCGCAACAAGAGAAGCCACTGCGGTGAGAAGCCCGCGCACCGCAACAAAGAACAGCCCCCGCTTGCCGCAACTGGAGAAAGCCCGCGCGCAGCAACGAAGACCCAACGCAGCCAACAATAAAAACAAATTTTGAAAAAGTAGGTTGTATTAAATACTTTAAAGTGCAATTAAGTAAATCATAGACTTTACTTTTCGAATCTAATCGCGATTTTATCCTGTTATTTTCTTGCTTTAGCAGGTTTTTGGTTTAGATAAGTGAAATGATGAGTTGAATAAATTACTATGCTCATATGTTTGTACAGAAACACAGAAAATGTTTGCAATAATAAGATGAATGCACGTGATTGTTCTTTTAGCGGCTGCTTTATGGTAAAATACACTTTATAGTGTTTTTGTTCTGAAGTAACCTTGTAAAGCGTGAATTAAGCTCACTGTGGTGTGCCCACTATAGGCATGCAGTTGTATGAACTTCCATCTCTGCCCTTCTCTGATGTTTTGCAGATATTTCCCAAGTTCTTGGACCTCCACTGAGGGTGTGTGTGTGTGATGAAAGAATTCATCTTATCAATAGAACTGGAAGAAAAAGAAAGAAAAAGAAAGCATTCCATCCTTCCACCGTGTATATCAAATCATCCCAGTATACACTTTAAATATCTTACAGTTTTATTTGTCAATTATACCTCGAGAAAGCTGGGGGAGAATGAATCGTTTCCACCCTAGGCCAAGGTTTAAATATTATTTTTTTAAAGTTTTACATGAGATGTTTCATTAGAAAAAAATGGCAATCCATATCTAAAACATTGAGGTGTAAACTTTGTAAAGGCAGTGAGAATTTCTGGGAGATCTGAGGATGCTGTAAGGTCAAAAAACTCACCCCGGGTGCCCACCTGTTTCTGCCCACATTCTCCTACCCGCATGGGCAAAAATGCAACGGCAACTCCAGGCGGGCGTCTGGCATGACCCAAGCTGGGGTTTACTAAGCGCTTCACAGCAAGTATAGATAATTCTCATCGCCCTTGACAAGGTGGGTCTTAGTTCCCATTTTGCAACTGATAAAACTTACCCACAAAAGAGACAAGGAGTGTCCTGTAGGAGCAGGTCAGGGTTTCAAACCCAACTCAGATGGATTTAAATCTCAAGTTGCCATTTTCCTATGAGACATGCCCCTCTCAGCAGAAGGCATGACCGTGTTCTCCTAGAACATGGAAATACAGCTCCAATCTCCCAGACCCATGCCGGAGTAGGTGTTTTTGACGTTTTGCCTTTTGCCTTAAAGATACACGTGCAGGGCTTCCCTGGTGGCGCAGTGGTTAAGAATCCACCTGCCAATGCAGGGGACATGGGTTCGATCCCTGGTCCGGGAAGATCCCAGATGCCACAGAGCAACTAAGCCTGTGTGCCACAACTACTGAGCCTGTGCTCTAGAGCCTGCAAGCCACAACTACTGAAGCCTGCATGCCTAAAGCCCGTGCTCCGCCACAAGAGAAGCCACCACAGTGAGAAGCCCGCACGCAGCAACGAAGACAAATGCAGCCAAAAATAAATAAATAAATATATATTTAAAAAAAAAAAAAAAGATACACGTGCAAACTATGTCCGCCTACCATTTATCTGTTTGGTGAACTAGTTATTGATGTGAAATGAGACATGTAGCCAAGTCCCTCCAACTGGGAGACAAGAGATGCTTATCGAGCTTTCAATGGACAGTAACCACGGGAGGAGATGTATCCCTGAGCGAGGAGGGTAAGTGAGTTCTCCCCCCTGACTTTTCTCTCCTTCCCTCCGTTTACTGGGACTGACGGAGACTCAAGGACACTCTCTTGGAAGTGCAAAGAATAAAAGCATGTTTTTGGTTTCCTTTGGCATCTGTCAAATAATTCTTCTACGCCCCCGTAATGATATTAAGAGGGAAGGGTTGCATTCTTTGATGGAGACAAAAATAAAAAGTGTTTATTTCAGTGTGTCTGTACAAACCTAAATTCCCCACGCAGATGGGCAGCTTTGCAGAGAGAAAAATCTGTGCCATGCCCTGATCTCCTGTTATGGACTGAATTGTGTCCCCCTAAATTCATACGGTGAAGTCCAAACTCCTAGGACCTCAGAATGTGGCTGGATTTGGAAGTGGGGTCTTTAAGGAGGGGACGAAGGTAAAATGAGGTCATTAGGGTGGGTCCTGATCCCAAAGGACTGGTGTCCTTATAAGGAGAGATCAGGACCCAGACGCACACAGAGGGACGACTCTGTGAGGACACAGGGAGGAGACGGCCGTCTACACGCCCAGGAGAGAGGCCTCGGGAGGGACCAGCCCTGCCCATGCCTGGATCTCAGATTTCAGCCTCCAGGACTGGGGGAAATAAATGTCTAATGTTTAAGCCGCCCCGTCTGTAGTATTTACCCTAGCAAATTAGTACCTTTGCCTTATCAATAGTGATGTTCTAGATACATCCTGCTCCTGTGTCCATCAACCCTGCCTGCACATGCGTCTAATCGATGGGACTGTTAAGGATTTCTGGGATCAATATTTCACCCTCGGGCCAGGCATCCTTGGCCAACCCCAGTACACACCGGGGCTCTCAACTCTGGGTAGAGACAGACCATGATGGTCCCAAGGAGTTCACATTCTTCAAGGTTCTCTGGGTCCAAAGTTTTCTGTCCTCTCCCCATTTTCCACTCAGCTTTCTCATTTAAATTCCCAACATACAAATGAACTTATCTACAAAACTGAAATAGAGTTACAAATGTAGAAAATAAACTTATGGTTACCGGGGGTAAGGGCGGGGGAGGGATAAATTGGGAGATTGGGACTGACAAACACACACACTACTATACATAAAATAGATAACCAACAAGGACCTACTACTGTACAGCAAGGGAACTCTACTCGGTACTCTGTAATGGCCTATATGGGAAAAAATCTGAAAAAGAGTGGATAGATGTGTTTGTATAACAGATTCACTTGCTGTACATCTGAAACTAATACAACATTGCAAATCAATTAAACCCTAATAAAATTTTTTTAAAAAGTAAAGGACCTAAGAACCAAAAAGTCCCAACGCATCTCCCACTTCCTGGCCCTGTCTGTGTCCCTGGGGAGATGGAATTACCCACATCCAAAGAAAGCAGAGTGGGTGGGACTTCCTGACATCACCGTCAAGTGCATTTTCACCCCGCCGCTATCCCATAATCATCGCACATCTGCAAATGCCGTGAGTGCGCTTTGAATGAAGTCTGTGTAAAAATGTACTAATAATGATCAAGATGAAGTGATAAAGGTGTAAGTGATGGAAAGAATCAGAAGAGGAATGTCTCCTCTCCCTGGGGAAAAAATGTGTGTGTGTTTGTGTGTGTGCGCACGCGTGTGTGTTTGCAGAGTTTGTGTGTGTGTGTGTGCACGCGTGTGTGTTTGCAGACGAATTCTAGCAAGGATTGCATGGCTTGGTCAGGGCTCTGACGGAGCATCGTGTGTTCAGGGTTCAGCCACGTTGTAGCCTGTGTCACTGCTTCCCTCCTTTTCAGGGCTGAGTTATACTGTGTGGAAAGACCACCTTTTTTATCCATTCATCTGTCGATGGACACTTGGGTTGCTTTTGCCTTTTGGCTCTTGTGAATAGTGCCGCTATGAACATGACTATTTGAGTCCCTGTTATCAATTCTTTGGGGTATATGTACCCAGCATTGGCTGGGTCGTATGGTAATTCTGTTTCACTTTTTTGAGGAACTGCCAGACTGTTCTCCATAGTGGCTGCACCATTTTACACGCCCACCAGCAACGCACAAGTTGCGATTTCTCCACATTACTGACAGCTCTTATTTTCCACGTTTGTGTTTTGCTTTGTGTGAAGTGGTATCTCATTGCGGATTTTATCTGCCTTTCTCTAATGACTATGGCTGTTGAACATCTTATCATGTGCTCATTGGCCCATCTTCTTTGGAGAAACATCTATTCAAGTCCTTGGCCCATTTTAAAAATTGTGTTGTTTGTGTTTTGTTGTTGTTGCCTTGGAGGAGTTCATATTCTGGACACGAATCCCTTATTAGATACATGATTTGCAAATATTTTCTCCCACTCTGGGGGTTGTCTTTTCACTTCCTTGAGAGTATCTTTTCTTTTTTTTAACATCTTTATTGGAGTATAACTGCTTTATAATGGTGTGTTAGTTTCTGCTCTATAACAAAGTGAATCGGCTATACGTATACATATGTCCCCATATCCCCTCCCTCTTGCATCTCCCTCCCTCCCTCCCACCTTATCTCACCCCTCTAGGTGGTCACAAGGTACTGAGCCGATCTCCCTGTGCTATGTGGCTGCTTCCCACTAGCTATCTACCTTACGTTTGGTAGTGTATCTAGGTCCGGGCCACCTGAGAGTGTCTTTTGATGCACAGAAGTTTTTAGATTGGGTGAAGTCCCATTTAATTACTTATTTACTTCTCCTGTTGCCTGTGCTTTTGGTGTGAGCCAGAAAATTATCGTAACTTTTTGGAAACGCTTTTTTTCAAGACAAGCTGATGTGCGTCCAGAGTGGAAAAAGTGAGATCTAGTTGGACGTCTCTCTCCCCAGGAATTCCTGGGTACGGCCAGATGTCCAGACTTCCGAGTTGAGGGGCACTTTTGTCCCTTCTTTACCTCTGCTGCCTGTCACAGCCCAGAAGATGGCAGATTCCCCAGGAGGCGTCAAGAGAAGCCAGTTTTGGCAACTGTGCAAATGGTCACTGTGGGCTCTTCCTTTACCATCAGGAAGTGACTTGACAAGAGACGGTTTAATGATAGCCCCACTGCAGTTACCACAGGCCAAGCACGCCAAATGCTCCACGGGTCACTTTGGGAAAGTTCCCTGAGTGGTTTTTTTTTTTTTTTCCTCCAGAGAGATGAGTAAGTCTGGACTGCTGACGAGACCCTCTTTGTGGCCCCAAGAGGTTATCTTAAAAAAGGATGCATTTGCAAAAACAACATTTTCCAACAGGCTACATCTTCTCCCCTGGAGAAGCTGCGACATTTGGAGATGTTACAAGGGCAATGCAAACGCCCCGGGGGAGGGCTTTTGGAAAGGAAGGTGATAGATAAAGCCGAAAAAGGGGCTGAGGTCTCCTCCCAGCTTTCTGCAGACACCACTCAACCTTCGCCTGCCTTTTCCAGGACCCATTACATCACCTCCCCTGGAAGGGCTAAGGCGCAGCTGTCTGCCCAGAGGTACGGAGCTGAGCACAAACCTCCTCCAACATGATAAATCTTGGCGCTGCTGTGTCTAATACCTGAGCTGTCTGCCTCCACCATCCGCCCCGGGCAAGGGCGCATTCCTGTCTTGTGATTTTTAGGGATGGTTTTTCTGTTCCCACATCCTCTGTAGCTCTCACTGACTAGGTGCTACGCTCACAATAATTGTCACCATGATGCGTTTTTTTTTTTCTTTCTTCTGCTCCTGTAGACCTGACCTGCATTACCCCAAAATCTATCTCTGCAAGGAGAGCATGATTCAAAGTTATATTATCCATGGGACAAAGCTATCCACGTATCTCCTGGCTCTGAGTTTAACCATATGTAAAATTTGGAAGTGCCTAGTATGTGTTTCTTATCTTTCTCAGAGATCACCATGAGCTGGATGATGGATAGAAGTGATGAATTTGGGCTTCAGGACGCTTCTCTGTGTGTGTGTGTGTGTGTGTGTGTGTGTGTGTGTGTGTGTGTTTATGAGACAGTGTACACTTTAGACTAGATTAACCAGGGTGCACATGGAAATATCCAACGGAATCTTAAAATGTCCTGCAGGGAAATCCATTACCAACACACACCCATCCGTAATATTTATACATGAACACATTACTGTGGGTGTGTTTGTTACATGAAGTTTGAGATACGGTCTCTAGGCATTGAAGTAAGTTCTCATTTATCTGTCAGACATTTCTTTGGGTAAACATTTTCTTTTTCCTGTTGGAAATATGTTTGAAGGTGTGGTGGAACTCAGGATTTATCTTAACATAAACCTCTCAAACTGTCCTGGGAGATGGATTCAAAAGTCTCTGTTCCCAACCTAATAACAAATGCCATTGAGATGTGCAGTTCACTCCACAAACGAGGGACATTTTAACGAGCTTGTTCTTTTCCTTGTTATTTGGAACGGCATTTAGGGAGTGAGACAGAATGCAGGAAAAAATGGAGATGGGAAGGAGAAGACTGCTTTTGATGATACACACAGACAGGTAAATACACCCGCCCATGCGTACATACATGCATACATAAAGTCATGCAGAAACGCATGCGTACACATACACCCAAACGCATGTACAAACACAGATGCGTACACGCAAACCTAAACACATGCCTGCATACGAACACATATGCACACAAATATATGTGCATACACAAACACACAGATACAGACTCATGCAGAAACATACACATTCAGACACCCAGACACACAAAGGTTAAAGACGGTAACCCAGGCCAGAGCCACGTGTGGGATGTGGCTGAGACAGGGGAGGGTTCTCGTGGCTGGCCTTTCGGCCCTGACCAGGACATCCAGGAGGCAGGCAGACTGCAGGATGCAGCCCCCAGTGCTAGCCACGTGCAGGTGGACGAGGCTGGCCTCGGCTCCAACAGGAGCTCAGGGCAGCCACTCCTCAACCCAACCCCAGCCCGAGATTCACGGCTTCATCCTGTGGTCGGAAGGACAGCTCTGTGCACCTAATCTCTCGGCCACACATCAGCTTGGAGAACTCCTGGAGATGGATAAAGGACCACCACGCATGTATTCAAAAGACACCCAGGACCCCTGAAGAGAATCACCTGTTTACCCTAAATTTACACCTACCATCCTCCCAGCTTGGCAGGAGGCTGGCAAGCCCATCAGAGTAGCTGACAGATAGAAACACAGCACAAGCGGCGCTGAGTATGTCTAAAAGTGAGTCTGGTAATCTGGGCATCTGACCCCATCATAACCGAGCTCCTACTGTGGTCCTGGAAAGAACACTAGTGTCCACTACTTATTGGTGACCGATGGTTACCATGGATACCTCTGTCTAGCACATGTGCAGACTCAACTTTTATCCCACAGTCAGGCACATACACCGCTGTGAACATTCATGTTAAAACCCAATCAAATGGGCACCAATTGTTTTGGATCTTAGTTCCCCGACCAGGGATAGAACCCATGCCCCCTGCAGGGGAAGCGTAGAGTCTTAACCACGGAGGTCCCAGCAATAATTTTTTAAATTTGAACTCCTACTGGGTTCAAACTGCTACGCTGACCCACATGCCATGCCTGGAAAGACACTAACAGCTGAAAAGAAAATAAAACCATGTACAGGACTGCCTTCTGCACTGAACCCACATACGAAAGAAACTGAAAATAAAATTTGCAAAAGAAATTCGAGGTGGGCGACCTGATGTGGATGATTTTTCTTTTTTTTTACTTCTGACAAAAACTTTACAAAGTGTTTTGTTAGGCTAATGAAGGGGTTGGGGGGGGAATCTCACTGTCAACACACAGAAGGTGTACCGTGGTATACTTCCATCTATTATGGACTGAGTGTTTGAGTTCCTCCGGAATACATAGGTTGAAGCCCTAACTCCCAGCACAGGTGTATTTGGAGAAAGGAAGCAATTAAGGTGAAATGAAGTCATGAGGGTGAGGCCCTGATCCAATAGGATTAGTGTCCTTAGAAGAAGAGATACCTTCACTCTCTCTCTTTCTCCACAATATGAAGACACAACAGGAAGGCAGCCATCTACAAACCGAGGAGAGAGTCCCCACCGGAACCCAACCACTGTGGCCCTTTGATCTCAGACCTCAGACTTCCAGCCTCTAAGACTGAGTAAATACATGTCTGCTGTTTAAGGGCCCCCCATATGTGGTACTACATTATGGCAGCCTGAGCTGAGTAACATACCATCTCTGGGTGTTTAGCGCTATAATTTTCTATCACTGGGGCAAATGGATTTTGTAGCCCACCATACGCTTGTGTTATAGGCCCCTCAAAAAACTGAGTGAGCACTGGCTGGACACGGAGGCTTTGCAAAGACCCTGACTGTCCCTGACTATGGTGTTTGGAGTGGGTTTCTGCCCTCAGGAGCAAGGGAAAGCACATAGGGACACGTGTAGGCTGTGTTTTACATTCTTCAGCATTTGTTTTTGCCCAGATGACCCATGAGTTTGTTTCTCACTGGTTTTCTCTGGGTGGGTGCTGGGGTGGGTAACATTCTCTAATTAATTACACCTGCCTGGACCCTGGCAGCCCTTGACTTGCTGCTCTCACGGGTGGGAGGGCTGTGCTTTGTTCATTGTGGTGGGTGATTCTCTAATAAAATGCTCCTTGAATTGACACTGACAGATCAATGATGCAGGAGGACAGAGTCATAGACAGAGGGGTTGGGGGACACTTGGGTGCTGCCATTTTGTGGTGGACTTTTAGTTCTGGACAAAAGTAACCCTACATATAATGTACTTCCTAGGACTCTGCATGACCCTTTGTGCTCTCACGTCTCGAATTTTAATAAGCATGGTTTGAATATAAGTGCGACCATGGTTCCAAAGTAATTAACACAACAGCACAGTGGAGACCTAGAAAATCTCTATCTATCTATCTATCATCTAGTTACTTATCTCTATCATCTTTCTATTTATCTGTTTAGCTATCCCTATCATGTCTCTATAAACTATCTATCTCTACCTATTTCTCTATTTCATCTATCATTATCTGTATCTATCATCTATCTATTATCTATCTCTATCATCTTTTTATCATCATCTTTCTATCTACCTATCATTTATCTATCATCCATCCCTCCATCTATTACCTAAGTATCTATCTATCTATCCTCTATCTACCTATCTATCCTCTATCTCTCTATATAATCTATCTATACATCCATCCATCCATCTATCCATCTCTTTTCATCCATTTGTCTATCTGTCCATCCATCCATATCTATGCATCTATATATCTCTCCATACATCATCTCTCTCTCTCCACCCATTCATCCACCCATCTATTCATCTACCTATTCATCCATCTATCCTTCCATATCTATCATCTATCTAGTTATCATCCCTATCATCTTCTATTTATCTATCCCTGTCATGTATCTATAAACAATCTATCTATACCTATCTCTCTATTTCATCTATCTATATCTATCATCTATCTATCATCTACTTGTTTATCTATCATCTATCTCTATCATCTTCTCATTACCTGTCATCAATCATTTATCATTTATCTATCATCTATCCATCTAGCTATCATCTATCAGTCATACATCTATTCACACCTACTATGGAAACTGCTTCAGTATGTAGTCAGTTAGAGCTTCCACATGCACAGATTTCATTTGGGTTAAGCACTCTGAAGTGTGAGTTATGGATGATTTCAAAGAATGGTGGGGGTCAACCCTAAAGCATCTCGCAGGTGTGCAGGAAGAGGGCTGGACACTCCAGCCCACAGCCCTACTTTTCTGAAGGGGGACACTAAATGGCTACGCCCCCCAGGATGTGTCCTACGAGCTTTCTGAAAGTGCAGTAACTGACGTTCAAGGTAATGCCCCCTTGAACCCTCTGGTCACTGCTATGCATCAAGCTGATTATGACCCAACATATCTGAGGAGCAGACGCCTCCCTGAATCTCCAACTGTTTTCTCTGTTACATCGGCTCTGTCCCTGACACACACCTGGAGTACCGTTCAGGACCGAGTGCCAGGAAAAGGATGACCTTCTCTGTGCATGCAGGGGAGGACTGCTTCCCATGCCGGATGCAGCAAGTCTGTGAGTTACCTTCAAGCTCCCACCAACTTTAGAACAAACAACTATATTTAAACCAACACATGGAGGGGAAAAAAAATACATGTTAAAATATACATCTAACGGTTACAGAGAAACAATGCCTGAATTGTCATGACTTCCAGTTTATACCCACCAAATATAATTTCTCTAACAATCAGAGGAAGGAAACTCAGCTTCAGAATTTCCCTGGGACCAGAGGAGTGACTTTCAAATAAGAGTGCTTTAAACTCCTCCGACGGGGCTGAGTTGAAAACCATGCCTTTTACTCTCTAGGAAAATCATGGAGCATGCTTCTGACTCAGGATACACAAAAGGACCTAGTTTGACGTTTGATGAATCGACATCTGACTGCCCTCCTAACAGAAACATTTCCAGGGAATCCATCTCCTCCAATGTGCATTTTCTTCCCCCACGGGAAACTTTTCTTGGAAGTTCCTCATCTGCTACTTGAAAATCTTTGCACTTACATTGAGCTATTGGGGTTGGTGTGGGGATCTTGGGCTCCCAATGCACAGGAGTCTCCAGGCTTTCATGAGAAAAACCTCTCTGCCAGACCTTAACTCTAGATCTACTCCCAATTTTGTCCCTATCATGTCATTTTGGGTAATTTGAGTAACCTCTGAATGTGAGATCATCACAGCAATTTACTTCCTAATTTCTCTCTGTCCAGTTGCATCCGAAGAGTTGTGATGCACTTGGCCGCAACTGGAATTCAAATCTTCCACCTCTAGAGTTTTCCCTTGACATTCATCAGATTCCCTATTCTCTTCCTTTCCCTGATGGCACTGATAACAGGTAAGGAGCTGTTCCTGCTCAAAAATCATAATCTGTACAGTCTCCATGGGCAGAACCAACTGGGATATCTGGTCTACCACCTAACTTTTATGAGTCCTTGCAGGATTTTGCCTGCGAAAATGAATCACTATGTCACCTTAAAGCTATCTCCTTTCTCGAAGTAGGAGGCATCACACTCTCAATACGATTTAGGCATCCATGGAATCCTTCCCGTTCCTACAGGTCACATTTCCATTTTTACTAAACTTCTGCCCACACTGACGTATATGCACTAGGTGGTCAAACCGTATTTGTGCAATAGATGTGTTGAATTCCAAGCCCTGTCTTCATCTGATGAAGAAATGCATTTCACAGTCACCCAAAGACCTGACATCATAACTGATAAGAGTTCTTGGTTTGCTTATTATTTTTTTTGGCATCTTTTCTTTCAGCCCTCCAAGAAAATTACCTTTAAAGTATTTTCCTTGGACGGTTTCTCTCTTATTTTCTTCGTTGTCAATGACCAACATATTCTGTTCTCTTAAATATTCACAGCTCCTTTCCCCTTTGGGGGTGGAGGGGTATAATCATAGCTACGTTCCCAGGTTCATTGTTTTTCCTGTTTCAGCATCCTTTTTGGTTAATGAACACAGCTTAGGAACACTTATAAGTTTGGTTCAACATTCCAATCTGTTTCAATAATCCTTTCTGACTTTTCTCAAGGAAGCAAGGGATGGTTAAGTGTTTCCAGGCTTGGGGAGGCTCTCCCGGGCATATCCTAAGAGAAATGTGGACTCTTCTTGGGCTTTTCCTGAAATCCAGCTCATGGTCTCTCCATGCAAGCTGAGTCTGCTTATCTGAAAATAACATTAGACTCACTCAAGCAGAATGGTTCGCTCCCTGAGCTGTTTCATGCTCACCTTTGACAAAAGGACAGGTGATCCAAGCCAAGGTAGCTTCTAACCAGCCACTGGCAAGATGTAATCTCTCTAGTCCATTGTGGGACCCCCCCAGTTTTCTTGCCTTAAACCCTTGTAAATCAAGTGAATTTTTTCTTCCACCTTTTCTCTCCTCTCTGTTTCTTCTGTTCCGTAACCCTGCCCCTTCTTGGGGAAGCAATTTTTTTTTCAGTTCTAGTTAATTAGCCTTAGACATAATAATAAAGTTAAACCATATCCATTTTCTGCTAAGTTTAGTAAAACAAGGTTTCCTTCTTTTACTATTCTGCTAAATTGTCTCACAGTTACATACATAACGTACAATTTAAAAAACAACTGGGGCTTCCCTGGTGGCCCAGTGGTTGAGAGTCCGCCTGCCGATGCAGGGGACACGGGTTCGTGCCCCGGTCCGGGAGGATCCCACATGCCGCGGAGCGGCTGGGCCCGTGAGCCATGGCCGCTGAGCCTGCGCATCCGGAGCCTGTGCTCCGCAACGGGAGAGGCCACACCAGTGAGAGGCCCGCGTACCGCAAAAAAAAAAAAAAAACAAAAACAACTGTACTTGAATAGGATATGAGAGTGCTCAGAAGCTCCTTCTTTTAGCTAAAAACAAAAATATCTCTTATGTAAAATTCATGCTGTTAAATTAGGACCAAGTTTCACATTATTTTGGTTGATTCTAAATAAGTGGCCTTAAGTAAATTTTGAAACCTTGTATCCCTTCTCAGAAATTTTTGTTGACCTCTAAAATTCCTCATCATGTCTCAATAGTTGTAAAATATACAGTTTACAGAAAATTGTGAACATTGACATGAAAATTTCATCAGTCTTTGAAATGGATGCATTTGGATTCCCACCGTAATGCATATGAAAATACTTGAACAAGCTCATTTTAACAGGTCAGAAGTTCTTCATTTTTTTTGTCTCTGAAATTCTATTTTCATATCACTTTTCTTGGGGAAGCAGTTTAATGATTTACACTTCCCTGTAAGAAAAATCTACTCCAATTAGCATTTTTTTCTTCTTCCTGTTTTATTGAGATATAACTGACACACAGCACTGTATAAGTGTAAGGTGTACAGCACAATGATTTCACTTACATACATCGTGAAATAATTATCACAAGTTTAGTGGACACCCATCATCTCCTATAGATACGAAATTAAAGATATAGAAAAAAATTCCGTTTTGTGATGAGAACTCTTAGGATCGACTATCTTTACACCTTTCATACAGAAGACCCCGCAGGTGTTCATTCTACTTTTCATGTTGTACATCACAACCATAGTACTTATTTATCTTATCTTATAACTTATTTATCTTATAACCGTACCTTTTGACTTCCTTCATCCGATTTTTTTCTATGGGTTTTTGAAGTATAATTGACTTACGACACTATGTTATTCCTGGTACACAACACAGTGATTCAGTATTTCTAAACATTTCAAAATGGTCACCATGCTAAGTCTTGTTACGATGTCACCATACAAAGTTATCACATAGTCATTGACTACATTCGCCACACTGCACTTTTCACACTCTTGACTCGTTTATTTTGTAACTGAAATGTCTTTCAGGCACAGGGTTTTGCACGCGTTTGCCCTTGGTTAAATATTGAGGCAACATCATGTTCATGACCATAAACTACAGAGTATCCTAATTTTGTTGGCTATTTGAGAGTGCAGTGTATTACTGTAGGAGCACTAATGCATTTTAACAAGTCCTGATGTGAACATGAGCACACTGCCAGGATTATTCTAATGTGTACGAGCCAATATGTTTATATATATACACCTTCTAACACATATCATATTAAATCCATGCATACAGTTTAGGACAAAACCAAAAAAGGACCCTGTGTTTCCTGAATCGTATAACACGGCGGCATCTGGTACGAGTTTCAGCCAGGCCAGGTCACGTCCCTGACCACATGTGTTATTTAAATAAGACTTCCCTTCTCTCCACTGCTCTGTGAGGTAAAGCAGCTGATACCACTTTGACACTGATCTTCTGATTGCAACAAGGAAATTATAGAAGATTCAGTCCTAGGGAATTCCCGGTGGTCCAGCGGTTAGGACTCAGCACTTTCACTGCCGTGCGCCCAGGTTTGGTCAGGGAATTAAGATCCCACAAGCTACACGGCGCCCTCCGCCCCCCACCCCAGCCCCCCGATAAAAGATCTGGTTCTGAAAATAAAGTCTTTGGGGAGGAAATATTGCCTGAATGTCGTGGGATGGTTTCTGTCTTTCGCACAAACGTCTGTGTTTTCTGTGGACACCCAGATTCCCAGCTAACTGAAGGGAATTTTGTCTCTCCCTTTTCCAAAGGGAGCCAAAGGCATCCCTGCAAAATATGCAATACACACAGGAGGGCTGGCATGCCAGAAATGCCACAGCAGCCCAATCAAAGATTCTTTCCACCGCAGCCTTTCCGTTAGCTTGGTTGCAGTGGCTGATTTCATGGAAGAGGATGAGCGACCCCTTCTTCAGCCAGCAGCATGGAGCGGAACATTTGCAAAGCTGTGACTGCCTTAAAGATGGATCTCTACCTCTGATAAAATGACGCACGCACCCATCTTACGGCAGAAAGATTGAGTTGCACCTTTTTGCTCCTAAGATCTCTCAGCCGATCCTTCTGGTCCACAGAGGTGGTTTGAGAGAAAACATCTGGCTTCCAACAGCCAGTATTTCATTTCCCACTGGTTGGCGCAAGTGGACATCATTGCTGGTGGATGGGATGTTTCCTACTGAAGCCGAATCCGGCCTCCGTGCCCTGACACCAAATTAATTTTTGGAGACCAAGTTTGGGGTGAAGCAGAAGAGAATAGCTTTATTGCTTTGCCAGGCAAAGGGGGCCACAGTGGGCTAATGCCCTCAAAACTGTGTGTCCCAGGGACTTCCCTGGGGGCACAGCGGTTAAGAATCCGCCTGCCAATCCAGGGGGCATGGGTTCGAGCCCTGGTCCGGGAAGATCCCACATGCCGCGGAGCCACTAAGCCCATGCGCCACAACTACTGAGCCTGCGCTGCAGAGCCTGTGAGCCGCAACTACTGAAGCCCACGTGCCACAACTACCGAGCCTGCGCTCTAGAGCCTGCAAGGTGCAACTACTGAGCCAATGCACCACAACTACTGAGCCCACGTGCCACAACTACTGAAGCCCGCGTGCCTAGAGCCCGTGCTCCGCAACAAGAGAAGCCAGCGCAATGAGAAGCCCGCGCACCGCAACAAAGAGTAGCCACAGCTCGCCACAACTAGAGAAAGCCCGCGCGCAGCAACAAAGACCCAATGCAGCCAAAAGTAAATAAATAAATGTTAAACAAAACACAGAAAACTGTGTGTCCCAACCTGGAGGTGGTTGTGAGGAGTTTTACAGCGATGGTTCAAAGAGGGCGTGGTCAGCTCACGGGCACTCTTCTCATTGGTTGGTGGTGAGGTCATCGAAGTCAGCATCATTGACCTTCTGGTTCCAACGGGTCTGGGTCTGCGTGCTGGTGGGCAGCATGCAGTTAACTTCTCCCACCTGCTGGGGTTTCAGTACCTGCAGAAGAACTCAAAGATGGTGTCATGTGTATCTCTTGAGGGGGAACCAGGACCTGCCCCCAGGCTGCACCATTGTTTCTCTTGACTGTTCCTCCCTTGTCTCTGCATCCCCTCCCTTCCCTGATTAGCAACTGTTTGAACCTGCCCGTTGGAACGCAGGGAAGGTCCCGGGGGCTGAAGGAAGCCTATTTCCTGTGATCAAGAAGTGCGGGGCACAGAAAAGCTTTTGTGCCCAGGAGCCCCACAGGGTCTTGCGCCTATCACTACCAGGGATTGTATGCAAATTTTACATTTTTGGGGTCAACGTCAGGATTTCCTCATTTCGGTTCCATTCAAGTGAGCACATGTGTCTTGAGCCCCTGCTGTGTGAGACCTAAGACGGTCGAATGTATACGCTCACATTGCTAAAGGCCAGACATCCGAGGCCAAGGTGTGAGCCTGACCATGTTCCCCTCAGAGGCTCTATATGAGGGTCCCTCCTTCCGCCGTCCAGCTTCTGACAGCGCCAGGTGTCCCTTGATTTGTAATGCATCACTCCAATCTCCTTATCCTCGGGGGATACATTCCAAGACCCCTGCAACCGCGAATAATACCAAACCTTATGTACACGCTGTATTTTTCTATACATATATACCTAGGATAAAGCTTAATTTATACATTAGGTACATTAAAAGGATGCCCGAGTTGCCAGCATCACTACTCCTGTGCTTTGGGGTCATCATTAAGTAAAATAAGGGTTCTCTGAACTCAAGCACTGAGATACCGGAGAGAGTTGATCTGATAACCAAGACGGCTGTGAAGTGAGGAAAGGGTGAAACTTGCTGGACAAAGAGAGGATTCACGTCACGGGCAGGACAGAGCTGACCGCGCAAGATTTTCTCACACGATGCTACACAATTTAAAACTTACGAATTGTTTATTTCTTCAATTTTTCCATTTAATATTTTCTGACTGAGGTGGACCATGGGTAACTGAAACCATGGAAAGTGAAACCACAGATGGGGGGGAGTATTGTATCTGCCTTTGATCTCATATGGCCTTCTCCACCTGTGTCTGTCTGTGTCCAAATTTCCCTGTTCTTTTTTACTTTTGGATTTTAAAAATATTTTTAAATTAAAATAATTTGTAAATATTATTTTTTTTAATTGAAGTATAGCTGATGTACAGCGTTGTGTTGGTTTCAGGTGTACAGCAAAGTGATTCAGTTATACGTATGTATTCTTTTTCGGCTTCTTTTCCCTATAGGTTATTACAAAATATTGAGTATAGTTCTCTGAGGAGATCCTCGGTGGTTATCATTTTAGAGATAGTAGTGTGTATACGTTAATCCCACGCTTCTAATTAAGGACACCAGTCACGTTTTGTGAGGGCCCACCCAAATGACCTCATGTTAATTTGATCGTGTCTGCAAAGCACTTATTTCCAGATAAGGTCACATTCACAGGTACTCGCAGTTGAGACGTCAAACATCGTTTTTTTTTGGTGGGGGACCAATTCAACCCCCAGCACCATTCAAGTGTACCAGCTCTCTGAGCACTTCTCACCATCTTCACTGCAATCACCCTGATCCAAAATACCACCAACTCTTTTCCAGCAAACAATCAGAGTGCCGTGGATTATTAGGGATGTTCCCAAAGGCACACGTGATTGCATTATTCTACAGGACTCGCTTCACCCCTTAGCATCTTGTCTGGACAACCTGCTCCTCACTCACTCTTCCCCACCTGTGCTGTTCCATGAACATACTAGGTGACCCTTACCACAGGGCCTTTGCACAACCTGTTCCCACTACCTGGGAAACTCTCCCTCCGGCCGTCTGCTTGAGATCAGCCCTCATGGTCCCCATGCCTTAGCTGAAATGCCACCTTCTCCATGAAAGCAAGCTTGACAGTCCTGCACAGAAAATTTCAACTTCTCTTCTGCTCTCAGCTGAGGGCTCCCATTCCCCAACTACTCTTCTGCTTTTTAAACTTTCCATGGCATGTATCACCTTCTAGCATTTTCTGTGATTCACAGATGCCTGATGTTTATGCTATAATAGAGGCTTCAGCAGAATGCAAGACATGTTTTCTTCCCTGACGTAGCCCAGTAGCCGCATGAGTCCCTCTGAACAAACGTGAGACTCAGTAGATGTCTACTGAATGAATGAATGAATTCACGATGGATGAGTCCCTCTGCAAAAAGGCAGGACTCGGTAGATGTCTACTGAATGAATGAAAGTTAAATGCCTCTCCCGAGATCTCACTAATAAGAATCAGAAACAGGGCTCAAACTCACATTTCCATGTGGAATCCAACCTTCTTTCCACAACAGCAAAATCTAGTAGAAATACATTCACTCATGGCTACGAGCCCATTTTCAAGATGTAACCATAAGGAAAAACCATTAAGACTCATGTTAAAATAATCTATATAATGATATTTGGAGGATAAAAGGGAAACAAAACATGACCCTGAAGTACCCCTAAACATTTCATTATCTGCTTACAGAATACAAATTTTCAACAGGACAATTTTAACTGAATCAGCTGAGACTGACCCTACGGAAATTCCTGGAGCTGTAATATGTTAAAATGGCCCCGCTCACGTTTTTAGTATAAATACAGTCTCATTTTCTTTCTTACAGTACAAGGGAAAACCAAATAATGTCAACAAACCTCAGGAGAAATAGACAAATTATATCATCAAGGCAAAAACAAATTATTGAGGAAACAAAAAGTCGGACTCAATTCCACAACAAAGCATTTGCATGCTTTTAATACTATTGAGGAGTAGAGCATAAATTGGGTTTTCTAAAAACACTTAATTCCCCTCAATTCCAATTCTTGCTTTGCTGTTTGTAGTGGTTTGTTTGTTGTTCTATCGTCCTAAATTGCTTCCGAGAACTAGAATGTAGTCTTGATGCTAATCCAATTCAGCTATATTCATTTCCTTATTATTTTCTCAATAAGTAAATATTTTCATTTTGGAGAACGGTTCCAAAACACAATTATACCTCCCAGCAAGGGTTGTCATGCAAATTCGTAAGTCACTACTACTTTATTTTTATTTTATTTAATTAATTAATTTATTTATTTTGCGGCACGCGGGCCTCTCACTGTTGCGGCCTCTCCCGTTGCGGAGCACAGGCTCCGGACGCGCAGGCTCAGCGGCCATGGCTCACGGGCCCAGCCGCTCCGCGGCATGTGGGATCCTCCCGGACCGGGGCACGAACCCGCGTCCCCTGCATCGGCAGGCGGACTCCCAACCACTGCGCCACCGGGGAAGCCCGGCAGTCCTATTTTTATGTAAGCAAACTCCGTATTATTCTCCATAGTGGCTGCACCAATTTACATCCCCAGCAACAGTGCACGAAGGTCTCCTTTCCTCCACAGCCTCTCCAACACTTGTGTCTTGCCTCTCTGAGTCACTCCTATTTTAAGCATAAATGGTTTGGGGTGTAACATCCTTAAAGGAAAATTGAGGGGAGCAAATGTCACGTCATCTTCAGGGATCCAATCACTTACCAAACATTTGTTGCACGCTTCTTAATTCTAGGGCACTGGGTGAGTTGTTTTTTTTTTTTTTTTTTTGACAGAACGTAAAGCCTTAACATTTTTTATTTTTTAACTTTTTAGTTTATATTGGAGTATAGTTGATTAACAATGTTGTGATAGTTTCAGGGGAACAGCAAAGTGACTCAGTGATACATAGACATGTATCTATTCTTTTTCAAATGCTTTTCCCATTTTGGTTGTTACATAATATCGAGCAGAGTTCCCTGTGCTCTACAGCAGGTCCTTGCTGGTGATCCATTTTAAATACAGCCGTGTGGACATGTCAACCCAAACCTCCCGAACTATCCCTCCTCCCATTTCCCCCCTGGTAACCGTAAATTTATTCACTCATTCATTCGCTTAATTATTCAAGAATTTTTGTTGGGTGCTGATTTGGGCTAGTCTCTGTCTTAACACCTAGAGGACGAATGGGGACAAAATAGATGTGGCTCCTACTTTTGGGGAAGTGTTGATCTTTTAGAGGAAGTTGTTTGAATACTGAGGAGCTGAAGTGAATGTCTAAGAAGGGAAAACAGGGGTGCTGAGGGGCACAATGCCAGGGATTGTGAGGTCTGTCCATTCGAACTCCAGGCTTTCTCTTTCTCTTGGTCATTTTTTGGTCCAGGTTTCTCCAGTTTGCCTACTGCCACGTCCTCCTACGTCCTCCAAGAGGGCGCCTGCCCCTCAGCTCCACGCTTGCCCAAAACCCTCCTGGAGGTCAGGACTCTGCTCTGCCCAGCTGGTTTTCTTTGCATCAGAGGAGATGCTGACAGGCAGACTGAGCATCCTCGGTCAGGTGTAAAGTCATCCACCTGGAAGGACCCTCCCCAGGGAGCTCACCTTGAGTTCTTCACAGATGTGGAGAACACCCCTGGGATTTCCGTGGGTGGGGGGGAACCCTTCCTGACCCAAGAACCACGCAACGTCCGTGAACTCTGGGGCCAAAGGGATCTTTCTGCTGCACCGACTGGAGGGTTTGGGACAGTTCAGTAAATCGCTCATCACAAGAGCCTGATTCCTTGGAAATTCATCTGCATGTGTGAATTTTCTTTTATTTACTTTATGTCTCTGTGCTTTTAGGTCACAACTACTTTCCAAGCCTGTCATTCTGAGGCATATCTTACATCCTGATAACCTGTCCTTCTTACTGTGGTTAAAATACCCCTAATATACATTGCACCACCTGTATTAATTTCCTAGGGCCGCCATAACAAAGTGCCCCCCGCTGGGGGGCTCCACACAACAGAAAAATCACTCTGAAGAGCAGAGCGTGAAGTCGAGGTGGAGGCACGACTGATTTCTTCCGGAGGTTCTGGGGGAAATTCACGCCTCTCTCCCAGCTTCTGGTAGCTGCTCACAATCCTTGCGTTCCTTGGTTTACAGAGACATCATCCCAATTTCTGTCTTTACGTTCCTACGCCGTTCTCCCCGCCTGTGTGGATCTGTGTCCAGATTTCCAGTCCTGTTGGATTAGGGTCCCTCCCTCCTCCGGCACGACTTCATTATTTCACAATGACCCTAATTCCAAATAAGGTCACATTCGGAGGGACAGAGAGTCGGGACTTTAACATATGAATCTGAGGGGCACACAGTTCAACTCATAACGCCGTTGTAAGCATTTTAAAATACCCGACTGGGTGGCATTGAGCACAGCCACAATGTTGTGCGATCATCCCCTTTATGTAGTTCCAAACGGTTTTCATCACCCCAAGGGGAAACTCTGTACCCGTGAAAGCAGTCACTCCCCAGTTTTCCCTCCCTGTGGCCCCTGGCAAACACTAATCTGTTTTCTGTCCCGTGTTTAAACGCTGGCTAACGCAGGCATTTGTAAATACGTCGAACGGAAGCCCGATCTTACCTAGAGAGTTCAGATGCCTTGTGGCGCTTGGAATGGCACGCTCTCTCTGGTTCTGTCTGCAGACGGGGGCACAGGAGAACTTACATGACCTCACTCTTGGATCAGGAAATACTTTTCACCAGTGATTCAGATAACCCCATTCCAAGAGCAGGCTTTTTAAGCTCCCACGATTAAAACCAGCTGAAATAAAGCCAACTCACTCCCTTGACGAGAACGAGATTACCGTATCTAGAAACAGCGATGAGGCTCAGGCGTGGCAAAATAAGAATAAAAAGCCCCAGGGTGATCAGGTCAGGGAGAAAAAAAAAAAAAGATATGGCCGGAGGGTGGGTGAAAGTCAGGGCTGGTCTGAGTGTTCGCAAAACTGAAATGGCAAGATTGTCATTTGTAACTGTCCGCCCTGCTCTTGCGGGCAGATAAAGTGGCGAGATGGCTGGTGTGTCAATCTTGTTTGGAATCCTGAGTCCTAGGGAGACTGGGGCGGGGTAGCATGCCCAGTGGGCTCCCGAAGCCTTTTCTTGTCCCCCCGTTTCTTGTAGGCAAGACTCCAGCCTCCGAGACCTTCCCGGAGTTCCCAAGGGCGGATTCGGAACAGTTGCTAATCAAGTCCCTGCACCCGGGAGACCCTGCACACACCCTGATCTTATCAGCAACCCCACCCTTGAACTATTGCTATAAACGCATCAAATCCTCCCAAGGTGCGATACATAGTTTTTCGAGGGCAGGAGCCCGCTGTGCCCCTCTCTGTCTGGCAAAGCAGTAACGCTCTCCTTTTCTACTTCGCCCCAAACTCTGTCTCTGAGATTCGATCTGGCGCCGGTGCAGACAAGCTCAGTTTTTGACATCACTTAGCAGGCTCCGACACGTGTGTCCAGTGAGCAAATCAACTCAACAAAACATGTCAGACTAGATAAGACTGGCCATTCCCTCAAAACCTTTAGATTCCAAAACATTTCATCATGAGCTCAAAATATGCCTTACATTATGCTATGAGGCTATATATATACCCAACAAACATAAGCATTGGATTTCCCTGAGCGCCAAATGAAAACTGGGGAGCTGTGCAAAGGAGTTCATTTTTCTATTACTTTCTTCTCTTTTGTTGCTGCGGTTCATGGCGAGAACACTGGTGTTTGGTTTTGTTTTGGTTTTCTCAGCGTTGGAGCTGCCGATGGAATCAGATGGACATGCAAAGGTCAGCGAGTTCTGAGAGGCGAGCATGGGATTTATTTTGTGTTTTGGTTTACATCGATGGGTTGCACAGCATGGGAATGGAAATAGCATTTACGGAGGAACTGCTAGATGGGAGGCACAGGGAAGGTCGGGCAGCTAGGATCAAAGCAACATCCTCAAGGTTGTGACAACCCCTTGGCCATGTTTTGGGGAAGCTCAGCTTTGCTCAGCAGCGTGTCAGGCTGCTGCGGTCACACAGCTCAAGGGAACATCTAAGCTTCTATAAACAAAACACAGTGAAACAACACACCACAGATGTTAAAATACAATAGAAAAAAAAATGGATGACCATAAAATCATCTTAGATCCCTTTCAAGAACAAGTTCTTGCAAAACAGACTTCTACTCTTTATAAAAGAAGCCACAGAATTATCCGAATAGATGTTCCCCTTTACGATTTGCTTTAAACTTAAAAATAGATGTATATTTGGATGGTATCCTGTAAAATTAAACTCCATCTCTGTAAACCTAGTGTCCTTTTCATCCAGTGACTGAAAATAGCTGGAAGATAGCCAGTGTTTGAAACGCTCTGAACAACCACAAGGTAATCCGTAATTTGGGACTATTAACTGATCTCTTTCTACATTAGGTTCACTGACAAAGTCTGGTCAGGCTGTTGAAACAAACTGTTTGGCTGCAAGTTTACTATGTCTGTCCTTCATCATCGTTTTCTTTCAACGTGATTTTCTTTTCCTTCATAAATGGAAGAACCACTGGTAAGGTCACATGGGGTAAAATAAATATGGGGGTCGGAGTCTTCTAGCGTAACCAACCAAGAAATGTTTCTTTTTTACAAGGGCTGTGGCTACATGAAATCTCTCTCCAGAGACAGGCAAAACCAACGCTATCCATTTAGCATCTGTAGTTTCTCTTCATCACTTTATGATACAGTTAAAATAATTTTCACTGTCCTGAAAAGAGGACCACCCTGGACAATAGATTTTTACCAAGAGTAAAAAAAAAAAAATTCCAAGAAATGCCATTAAAACAAGTCCTATTCTCCTCCCAGCTGCCTTTTCTGTGAAGCAATGCTAAAACGCAGTAGCTGTGTGAATGCATCGTTTGATGGACTTTGTTTTTTAACAGAAAATGTCTTATAAATCACACGTCAACCTTTTCTTTTCTGAGCTAAGAAAATTTGAGAGCATAAGGCATATAGTAATATGCAGAGCGTGTGAAGGGACTTCCCTGGTGGCACAGTGGTTAAGAATCCACCTGCCAATGCTGGGGACACAGGTTCGAGCCCTGGTCAGGGAAGATCCTACATGCCACAGAGCAGCTAAGCCCGTGCACCATAACTACTGAGCCTGCGCTCTAGAGCCCACGGGCCACAACTACTGAGCCCGGCTGCCACAACTACTGAAGCCTGCACGCTCTAAGGCCCACATACTGCCACTACTGAGCCCACGTGCTGCAACTACTGAAGCCCGCGCGCCTAGAGCCCATGCTCCGCAACAAGAGAAGCCACCGCAATGAGAAGCCCGCGCACCGCAATGAAGAGTAGCCCCCGCTCGCTGCAACTAGAGAAAGCCTGCGCGCAGCAACAAAGACCCAACGCAGCCAAAAATAAATAAATAAATTTATATTAAAAAAGAGAGTGTGTGAGTAGACCACCTGGGCATATACCCTGAGAAAACCATGATTCAAAAAGAGTCATGTACCAAAATGTTCATTGCAGCTCTATTTACAATAGCCAGGAGATGGAAGCAACCTAAGTGCCCACCAACAGATGAATGGGTAAAGAAGATGTGGCACATATATACAATGGAATATTACTCAGCCATAAAAAGAAATGAAATTGAGTTATTTCTAGTGAGGTGGATAGACCTAGAGTCTGTCATACAGAGTGAAGTAAGTCAGAAAAACAAATGCTGAATGCCAACACATATATAGGGGATCTAAGAAAAAAAAAAAAGGTCATGAAGAACCTAGGGGTAAGACGGGAATAAAGACACAGACGTACTAGAGAATGGACTTGAGGACACGGGGAGGGGGAAGGGTAAGCTGGGATGAAGTGAGAGAGTGGCATGGACATATATACACTACCAAACGTAAAACAGATAGCTAGTGGGAAGCAGCCGCATAGCACAGGGAGATCAGCTCGGTGCTTTGTGACCACCTAGAGGGGTGGGATAGGGAGGGTGGGAGGGAGAGGCAAGAGGGAGGGGATATGGGGATATATGTATACGTATAGCTGATTCACTTTGTTATACAGCAGAAACTAACACACCATTGTAAAGCAATTATACTCCAATAAAGATGTGAAAAAATTTTTTTAAAAAATTATACAATTTTTAAAGGTTACTTTCCATTTACAGCTATTACAAAATATCGGTACAAAACAAAGTTATGGTTACCAATGGGGAAAGGGGGGGAGGGATAAATTGGGAGACTGGGATTGACACATACACACTACTATATATAAAGTAGATAACTAATAAGGACCTACTGTGTAGCACAGGGAACTCCACTCAGTACTCTGTAATGACCTATATGGGGAAAGAAACTGAAAAAAAGTGGATACATGTGTATGTATAACTAATTCACTTCGCTGTACAGCAAAAACGAACACCACATTGTTAATCAACTATACTCCAATAAAAATTAATTTAAAAAATATTGGCTATACTCCTCGTGCTGTACAAAACTGGGGGATTTATACCTCATGCTTTCTCGTGGTAACCTCACAGTGTTTTCTTCTGTGCGTTCTCTTTCTTGCTTTTGCTCTTACAGGTGAGAAAGCTCAAATTCAGACAGCTCAGTGTGAAAGCCCAGAGTTGAATCTGATGTGCCTGGTTATAACGTCAGGGTTTGCCCACTGCCTCCAGACACTGTGGAATGCCGTTATTCAACTTGGTTTTCAAAAAAATGTCATACGTGTAGCCATACCCTGAAGCGTGTGTCAAAACCAAGGGAGCATGAAAAGCCCCTTGCACATTTCCAGTCCTACTCGTGCATTTCACAGAGTGAACGTATTCTTTTTTGTCCAGTAAGCCATCTTTTTAGAAAAGCAGAAAGACAAGATGTGCAGTATCTCAAAAAAGTGTCAAATGCATAAAAGTCAAGGTCTTGTCGACAGGATGAAAAATTTGCACTGGGTGTGGCCATCCTAAGCAGGAGGATTGCGGGGAGAGGGGATATATAAATTACTTTTAAGCTACTGTCTGGATTGGTATTTAGAAACAAGTAAATGGGCCTGATTTGTTCCAGACGTGTCCTCGGATGTACAATAGACATTCTATCTCCCTTAGCTGAGTCAGAACTGGGGAATCTCTCTATTTGTCTATCTAAAGATGTTGCCCCAAACAAATGGGAGATCTCACTGTGCAAAGTAATTTCCAGAAGTTGCATCCATTTTAGAAGGAATGTAACATAAGATGGAGAGGAAACCGAACACAGAGAGATCGTCAAAGCCGCATGCATCTGGTTTTCATTTGGGCTGTATGTTTATTTTCGTCGTGTAACTTTCATTTTCCAAGTGGCTGGCGGGTAAAAGGTTTTAACTGATGCAACTCTTTTTCCAACTGGCAACTTTCTGGCTGTCATCCCGAGACTGTGTCCCATGGTTCCATGAAAATACATTGACGACAGAAAACCTCCGCCTCCAGGTTTATTCAGACCCTTGCAAAAATCCTTCTTAATGGATCACACATGTTCTAGGGTGGCTAAGGTATCAGGCTCTCCCAGGAGTGAGAAGGAGCTTGGAGGAATCCCATTTCCCCCTCTACCACCTACTCAGTACATCAAGTCCCTTGGATTCCACGGAGTGGTCAAAAGGCCAATTAAGTAGAAATAAAGGCAAGCTTTATTCAGTTTATACTTTATCTCTGATCATTCATTTCTACATAAATCAGACTTGTTATATCTCTCTTTCCTTTGAAAGCAGGATTCTCTCTAAGCGAAGACTTGTAGATGGCTGGGCTGTAGGTTGGACACCTTATTCTTCTAATTCCCCCAAATCTTGCTTTGTGTATTTAAGTGCTTTGCTACCAGGTCCAAAGAACGTTAGCATGTTCATAACTTTTTGGCGAAAATTGATCGCTTCATACTAGCTTTCTTTATCCATAGCTTTCTTTTTTTTTAACTTCCTAAAGTCTTTTTTACTTGACTTGAATAGGGCTCCAGAAAGTTCTTCTTCAGTTACTCACCATTTTAGTGTTTTCATATCTTTATCTTAGCCTTTCTTGGTTATTGGTTTCAGACCCTTTCAAACTAGCAAGAACCTAGATTTTTTTTTTTTAAACCCGATCTGAGAGTTCATATCTGTCAAGAGAGATTTTCATCTGTTTATATGTACTGCCATTGCTAATATTTCTAAATTTCATTTTGGGTGCTTATTTTACAATTTCTAGGAACCGTTTCCTTTCTTCGCTTCTATTATTTCTCTTCTATGATACCTAAATAAAAAAAAATATTTCTCCCATGTTTTTAAGAGGAAGCTGTTTTCAGTCTTCATTATTTAGTGATTAAATTTAATACGCCTAACAACTTCAGCAGAAAAATAATGAAGCTCACGTTCACTGTCTTCTCAAAGAGGTGACTTGCTTTAACTTTGTTCCATTTTCATTCTGCAAGTTATATCACTGCTAACTTCGGCCCCACCTTTGCTTGTATGCCTTCATGGAGTCGTAATTTTATTATTGGTGCTGGCTTTGATGTGGTCAGTGTTAGATCGGTTTCACACTCTGGTCCTTTTCTCCTTTTGCTCACAATGTTTCTTGCATCCTTTTCCTTCATCTGACTCCAACATTGTCCTTCCTGTGAGTTTCCTTTTGAAGTCCCAATAATGAGGGTCCGTGAGAGGGAAACACTCTGGCTTTGGGGAAACACCTGGGCTTTGCACTATGTCTTTATTTCCTCTGTACTCTTTGGGGAAACACTTTGGCTTTGCACTATGTCTTTATTTCCTCTGTACTCAGAATAGACTCGACTCAGCGTAGAATCTTAGACAACCAGAAATCTCTCTTTCATGCTTAAAAGACATACTTCTAGCTTCCAGCCCTCCTGATGGTGTAGAGATGTCTTCTCTGGGTCTTACCGGATACTTTGAGGTCACCTGGCTATTTTAAGTTTTCCCCTCTGTTTTTGAATGTCTACCATGTTCCTGCTATGTGTTTGATGGTGTGTTTATTTTTCCATACCATGATTTTTCAACTGGGGAATTAAAGTTGTTCACACATGTACACACTGCTGTATTTATTTTTTATTTATTTATTTACTTTTAAATTATGGTCATATCTCATTTAAAAATTTATTTTTATTTTTGGCTGCGTTGGGTCTTCGTTGCTGTGCGTGGGCTTTCTCTAGTTGCGGCGAGCGGGGGCTACTCTTTGTTGCAGTGCATGGGCTTCTCATTGCAGTGGCTTCTCTTGTTGCGGAGCATGGGCTCTAGGCGTGCAGGCTTCAGTAGTTGTGGCACATGGGCTCAGTAGTTGTGACTCACAGGCTCTAGAGCTCAGGCACAGTAGTTGTGGCGCACGGGCTTAGCTGCTCCGCAGCATGTGGGATCTTCCCAGACCAGGGCTCGAACATGTGTCCCCTGAACTGGTGGTTAGGTTCTTAACCAATGCGCCACCAGGGAAGTCCCGACAATGCTATATTTAAAATGGATAACCAGGGCTTCCCTGGTGGCGCAGTGGTTGAGAGTCCGCCTGCCGATGCAGGGGACACGGGTTCGTGCCCCGGTCCGGGAAGATCCCACGTGCCGCGGAGCAGCTGGGTCCGTGAGCCATGGCCGCTGAGCCTGCGCGTCCGGAGCCTGTGCTCCGCAACGGGAGAGGCCACAACAGTGAGAGGCCCGCGTACTGCAAAAAAAAATAAATAAATAAAATGGATAACCAGTAACATCCCAATACGCAGGCGTCTTTAGTTTTTTGTTACCTTAACCATCAGCTTTCTATTTTTCAGAATTGTGTTGCAAACTGTGTTCTGCTGTCTCCCTTTCTCTTTGTGTGTGATTATGCAGTTTAATCATGTCCTCTCCTTTCTGTAGGGTTTGCCTCCATATTTATTACAAATGCTTCTTTTCAGGAACGGCCTCAGGCTGCCACCTGGGAAATCATGAGTTCTGCGCCATTAGAACAGTGTGTCTGAGAAGAACATTTCTGTGTGCTTGACATTTGGGGCCACGTGGTACAAACCTGATTAAATAGTTTATTCTTAAATTGTGCTATTTGATGAATGCATGTCTTTGCTCTAGGGGTCTGGAATCTGAAGAGCTGAAATTGTGATGTAGGTACTTCAGCCTTCATGACAGATCCCCAGTAAAATTCCTGGACACCGAGGCTCGGGTGGGCTAATCTGACTGGCCAGAGTTCAGATGTGTCGTTACATACCCTGCTGGGACCATTAGCCACGTAACTCCACCGGGAGAGGACGCCTGGAAGTATGTGCCTTGCTTCTCCTGGACTTTGTCCCACAGACCTTCAGGCTTTGCTAATTTTAAGGAAGGAGGATGAGAGGATGCTCTGGGCTAATGGTAACGTCTACCTCAATAGGGTTGGTCGCACAGACATATTTATTTGTAGAAACTTATCACAGGGTACACTTAATATTTATGCCTTTCATTGTATGTAAACTTTACCTAGAAATAATTTTAAACAAATAGTAAAACCTAGTTAATGATACGTATACTGAAAGTTTCAGGGTAGCCTGTGTGGATGTCTGTACGTATTTTAAAATGTTTCAAAAAGAAGCGTAGAATAATGGATGGAAATTGGGATAGATAAATGGACAGATAGGCCTACAAAGCAAGTCTAGTAAAATGTCAATGCTTCACTCTGGGTGATCAGTACGTGAGTGTTCAGTGTAAAATCTTTTCAAATTATATGTTTAAAATTTTTCCTAATAAAATATTTGAAAAAATCAAAATTGGAACATTACAACAAACTCTCCATTTTTACTGTGATTTTGAAACAGAAGTTTTGTTCTCAATAAAGTTTCCTCAAGAAAAAATAAATAAATAAAATGGATAACCAAGAAGGACCTACTGTGTAGCACAGGGAACTCTATTCAATATTCTGTAATAACCTAAATGGGACAAGAATCTGAAAAAGAAGAGGTACATGTATACGTATAAGTGAATCACTTTACTGTACCCCTGAAACGAACACAACATTGTTAATCACCTATACTCCAATATAAAATAGAAAGTTAAAAAAAAGGTCATTCACAGACCTGCTAAAATGAGCAACCACTGTTTCTTCAAGTATGACTCGGCCCCTTCTTTCTTTTTTTTTTAAATTTTCTTACCAATTGCGTGACCTTAAAATTAAAAAAAAAAAAAAAAGTCCACAACTATTCTGGTTCTTAATTTTCTCCTCTGGGTCAGATAATCTCCAAAGATCCTTCCAACTTTAGAGACACAAGACTACAATTCTATCACTTAAGAGGAGAACATGACAGAAACTCTAAATGGACACATTTTCTTTGTCTCCTTGTTTTTCTCCCCTTTAAAAATTTTTAAACTTTTAATGCTTATGAGATTATAGGTTCAAAAGGGGTTGCAAAAATAGGACAGGGAGGTCTCCCTCTTGTATGTTTTTAATATTTTAATATTTACAAGGGAAACATTTACTAATACACAAATTATTCAGATTAGCTGACTTTGCAGTTTAAATGTCCTTGGAATCATTTCATTGTTTCCTTTATATTTTTTTCTCCCAAATTCCTATAACTGTTTTTTTTTAAATTAAAGTATAGTTGATTTAAAATATTATATTAGTTTCAGGTATAAACAAAGTGATTCAAAACTTTTATAGTCTGTACTCCATTTCCAGTTATTACAAAATCTTGGCTATATTCCCTGTGCTGTACAATGTAGCCTTTGTTTTATACACAGTAGTTTATATCTCTTACTCTCCTCCCCCTATGTTGCCCCTCCCTGCTTCCCTCTCCCCACGGGGAACCACTAGTTTGTTCTCTATATGAGTGAGTCTATTTCTTTTTTGTTGTATTCACACCAAAGAGTGCTTCTGTATTATTCATCTATCTTCCTTATTCCTGCTACATTAAAACCAATTTCTTAAAAATTGAGGTATAGTTGATTGACAATATTAGTTTAAAGTGTACAAAGTAGTGATTCCAAATTCTTATAGATTATACTCCATTTATAGTTATTACAAAATACTGGCAATGCTCCCTGTGTTGTACAATATATCCTCATAGCTTATTTATTTTATACCCAGTAGTTTGTGCCTCTTAATCCCCTCCCCCTATCTTGCCCCTCCCCGCTTCCCTCTCCTCACTGGGAACCACTAGTTTCTTCTCTGTATCTGTGAGTCTGCTTCTGTTTTGTTATATTCACTAGTTTGTTGTACTTTTGTTGAGATTCCACATATAAGTGATATCATACAGTGTTTGTCTTTCTCCGTCTGACTGACTTCCCTTAGTATGATAACCTCTAGGTCCATCCATGTTGCTGCAAATGACATGATTTCATTCTTTTTCATGGCTGAGTAGTGTTCCATTGTGTACACGTACCCCATCTTCTTTATCCATTCCTCTGTCGATGGACATTTAGGTGGCTTCCACGTCCTGGCTATTGTAAATAGTGCTGCTGTGAACACTGGGGTGCGTACATCTTTTCTAATTAGAGTCTCGTCTGGACCCATGCCCAGGAGTGGGATTGCTGGATCAAGTATCCCTCACTCTTAGCTTAACACAAGTCCCACCTTCGTTCTGCTCTGGGGTTGCCTTCCTGCATCCTGTCGCTCCCTTTCCACCCACTATTCCAGCGTATGAATCCTTCCCATTCTGCCCCCCGCATTCTGCTCTAACGATATTTTCTTATTCAGCTTCTCAGCGGCAGCAGAATGTGTTCCCCTCTCTCCTCTAGGGCAGCACCTTCCCACGGTCTCTCTGGACAGCAGCCGCTCATTCACGTCCTCTCCATCAATCGCGAGGCCAGCGGAGGCGGTCGAGCCTTGCAGATTCTGTACTTCATTGGAGATTTGCATCCCGCAATCACGTCTGCTTTCTGCCTCCCGAACTTCTTACCAGGCGCCAACTCTCGGACGATCATTCCATCCGCGGGGGTGATGGGGGCCTCTGTGGGTGTTTCCCTTCATCTTGAGCAATGAACTCTGCGTTCCGAGCCGTGCACACCTGGCATCCCATCGCCTCTCAGGAGAACCTTCTCCAAAGCGACTACATCTGAACAGAAAGGCAAACTGGGACAGCACACCTCGTTTCGTGTGTGAGTGGAAAGCTGGAAACCCGTCGACGTTTCCAATCAGAATACACTTGGCTCAGGTCCGGGGGGCTGGCTTTTCGTGCGGAGCCAGAGGTTGCCGGCAGAACATTCTTTTTGCCTTCCACCTTCTCCGCAGCAGATTCCGGAAGTAGTTTTCCCATGGAGTAAATAAGAACAATAAATGAGAGACTCACCGAACAGATAAATCAGCAATTTTATTGCTTAAAGACTGATCACGCAAACACAGTGTAGTGTTTTGTCACTGTGATGCAGTCTAGCGGATAAACAGAAGCGTTGCTTAGGGGGGAAAAAGTCGAGGGAGCTGGAAAAATACTCAGAAATAATGTCTTGTGTCAAATCTCACAGAAGCTGGGTTTAAATGCTTCCTGTCACTCATTAGCATTTGTAGCAGCCGTCCTCAAGCCCATTCATGAGGAAGTCTAAGAAATACGATCTGAAGACTGCACTGAAAAGTTTGTGCCCAGGAAGCAAGGTGGAATTTCAAATGCTGTCTGTATTTCTAGTGGCAAATTTACTAACACACCAACCCAAATATTTAACTTCATGTAATACGTCACTTGCTGTACAAATGCTCTTCCGGAGCAGCGAGAAAGGTTATTTTACGGAGAAATGATGAGAAAGGAATGTACTGTTTGTATTTTTCATTTGCCCTTATTCTCATGTATCAGAAAGTCTGCAAGCAAACACAGCAATGGCATTACCAGACTTACTTATCTTCTCTGTTGCAGGTAACGTGGGTTATGAAACTTCGTATCTTCCGAAGCAACTGTTCCTCTGCACTTTTTTTATGACGGAAATTTCTAAATGCTACGCAAAGGGGCAAAGACACGAAACACGCAGTGTTTACCTAAATGCTATAGTCATTCCTTATTTTTCCATTTGTCACATGTTCCTGAAACTGTAAATTCATACGCCCGAAATAGTTCTTCAGAATTCAACGTCATCTAAATGATCAGATACGTCAGGGAATGTGAATCTGAATTTTGAAATACAGGCTATAGTTCTTAAAAACAGGAAATTTATTCGGACTGTTCTAGCAATACACTGACCCTGATGAAAAAGCAGACATAGACTATCTGGGTACAGCACTGACTTTGAATCCCAGTCTAATGTAATATTGAGAACCGCTGTGATTTTTTTAATAAGAAGGAAGACGGTTATATGTACATAATCTGAAAATAGAGCTTGTTGATCAAAACACGAAATCTTGCAGGGCTATGAAGGTAGAGGTGACCAGGAATTTGGGGGAAGTTTACAGAAATGATCCTTTATCCCCCAGGGAACACAGCAAGACCACACCCTACCTGCACCCCACCCCAACACTGGTACGTTGGACAATGTTAACGGATGCTGACCAACGGCAACTGGGCAGAAGACGGGTCCCATTAAAAACAAAAATCGTCCCAAGGGATGAGTCTATTGTACATACAAGAAAGAAGAGAACACGTATCTGTAGGAACCTTAAACGTAACAGTAAGACTAATCTCTTTTCTAATGTACTTGTACACGTGACGTAACCATCGCCTCTGTCACATCGGTTGCACTGAACAAAGCCGGTCCGTTGTGGAAAAGGTCTACACAAGAGTGTGAGTGTTAGGAGGGGAAGACCACGGGGATCCCTCCTAGGGGCTGCTCACCCCAGAGAATGGCTCAAGACAATCCCCCCATGGGGAACAACCCCGTTGGGCTTTGCAGGAACTAGACATAACTATTTCTGTCCTAACCCACTGAGATTTGGAGACTGTTTTTACTACTCTTAGCACAAGCTGCCCTGCACCAGATTCCTTTCTGAAACTCTCAAGTGGGAGCTTCAAGGTGACCGATCTGAGCCTTCGGAAGGAAACGTGCTCCTACGATGTGTGTCCTTCCTGGATGTCAGGTTACAGCTTTACGGACCTGGTCCCTGCAGACAGAAAAAAAAAAAAAAACTTACGGTTACCGAAGGGGAAAGGGAGGGATAAATTAGGAGTTTGGGATTAACATATACATACGACTATATATAAAATAGATAAATAACAAGGACCTACTGTATAACACAGGGAACTCTATTCAGTATCTTTTAATAACCTAAAATCGAAAAGAATCTGAAAATATATATATATGTGAAACTGAATCACTTTGCTGTACACCTGAAACACTGCAAATCAACTGTACTTCAGTTAAAAACAAGAAAACAATGACACACCACAGTGATCTCTTTCTGCAGAAGGTCCATGAATCTACACGTCGAAATCCCTCCTGGCCACGTCACAAAGGATGCCCTGTTCCAGCAGAGCTCCTCTCCCTCGAAAGCATGAAGTGGTGTCCTCTGCTCTCGGTCTGGAAAGCGTCCTTGAGGTCTCCTCCCGAGAACGGTCACTGGGGGAACGCATCTTTAATTGCTACCAAAAAAACCCCAAAAACAAAAAAAGCATTTGGCCACACAGGATGTGAAAGATAAAGTTTAATTTGCTGATGATTGCATGTGGGCTCCGAAGACGGATGATTTATCTCTGACACTTGGCGGCAAACTTGAGGACGCTGAGCCTCTTGTTTACATGCTTTGGAGTTTGTGCAACTGTACGGTACGGAGAGGCTCTGGAGGGATGTTTAGCTTTCTTTCTGAGCTTATGATTACCATGGACGTGGAAGCATGAGGCTCAGAGGAATGTGAAGGGGTCATTTAGAGAAAGCAATTCCAGACTTGTTCCAAGGATGGCAATCCTGGAGCAGCTGTGATTTGGGGGTGCTTCTCACACTCTTTGTGACACCTACGAACTCCCCTTGGGAGGCTTCAGTACAAAATGTGTCGGAAAGGCTGTCAAACATCTAAAGCTTATACTCTCTCCAGAACCCAGGTTGTCAACAAAGCTTGGCGTATTACTTTCCTGTGGCTGCCATAACGAAATACCATAAATTGGGTTGGCAAGACAGTGAGAAGGTACTCTCTTCCAGCTCTGGAGGTCAGAAGTCTGAGGCCAAGGTGTCAGCAGGCTTGGTTTCTCCTAGAGGCTCCTGGGGAGAATCTGCTCCACCCACCATCCCTCACCAGCTGACGGCGGCTGTCGGTAACGCTTGGTGTTCTTCGGTTTGTAGACACATCACTCCCATCTCTGTTTCCAGAGTTACACCCCATTCTCTGAGCCGTCCTCGTTTTTAAGGACACCCTCATGGGATTTCGAGTTCGGCCTGCTGCAGGATGACCTCATCGTAATTAGTTACACCTGCAAAGACCCTCTTTCCAAAGACAATCACATTCAGAGATCCAACAGGAACATAAATTCGGGGAGAAGCTGGTCACCCTATTCAAGGCTCCTTCTCTTTCCTTAAACAGATGATGGGGGCCTCGAGTTTCTCCTTTTCATCCTTCCACAGAAAAATAAATGTTTCTTTTGCATTGGAAAACCTGTGTGCCAAACCCCAGCCCAGAGGGACCGGAGGGGACCGTTACTTCTCAACTACAGGTTTCAAGGAAAGCCTCTCCCCAAATATTTTATTGCATTTCCAAATGAGATCCGTGCAAACATCACAACGGTGTTGACGGGTCTTGGGTCTCGGCCTGTGCACACACTCACTCTGAAAGAAGTTTAAAAGACTCTTCCCCCATACAGAGAAAAGGTCGGCTTAAGTGCAACAATCTTTGCATTATTCATATTCATACCTTGTCAGTTTTCACTAACCCTGCAAGTTAAGAATATCCAAAGAGCGATTTATGTCTCTGGGTTTTATAGCTGTTTCCCTTCTCCCTGGCGCCAGGGTGGCCCCAAGACAAGCTCCACGTCAAACAGTTTAAATCCTTCCATGTTTATTGACTGCAGTGAAAGGAGATCTCTGGACGGGCAACATATCTACAGAAACTACCGATTAACAACGGCTGAGTGATATTGCCATATATATATACACACACACACACCACATCTTCTTTTCCCACTCATCTACTGATGGACACTTAGGTTGCTTCTCAGCCGTAAAAAAGAATAAAATATTGCCATTTGCAGTAACATGGATGGACCTAGAGATGATCAGACTGAGTGAAGTCAGTCAGACAAAGACAACTATCCTAGGGTATCACTTGTATGTGGAATCTAAAAAAATAATACACATGAATTTATTTACAAAACGGAAACAGACTCACAGACGCAGAAAGTAAACTTATGGGTACCAAAGGGGAAAGGGAGGGGAAGCATCAACTAGGAGTTTGGGGTTAGCAGATACAAACTCCTATGTACAAAACAGATATACAACAGGGATTTACTGTAGAGCACAAGAAACTCTGTTCAGTATCTTGTTGTCACCTATAATGGAAAAGAATATCTATCCATCTGTCTATAACTGAATATATATATATAACTGAATCACTTTGTTGTACACCTGAAACTATTCCAATATTATAAATCAACCATCGTTCAGTAAAAATAATATAAAAACGGCAATGAACTGGCATTTATCAACGGTCAATAGGTTATTGACAACGTAGCTTGTGCACAGGCTTATGAGCTAGCTGTGCTGATCACATTGCAGCACCTGCCTTTTAAGTGACCTCATTCCACCCAGACAAGGGAAGAGGAGGGGGTGTAGGGAAGAGAGACGGGAAAACAGGTTGGAGAGACAGATGGGTCCAAAAAATGCATGGCCAGGTACTGTATGTGAAGGAGTGTGAATGTCGTCCTCAATGTGACGGGAAGTCAGCGGACAGTTTTAGGTAAGGAAGATGGTGGAAGGTTTACGCTTCTGAACATCCTTTGGCTGGGGCGCAGAAAAGACTACGTGGGGTGACAGTGTATGCAGACGCTCAGCCGTGGGGCTATCGCAGGTGTGCAGGTAAGAGAGGGGGATGGATTTAAGGAGTAGCTCTCTTAGAGATGAAGGAAAGACGACCGGTTCGGGATAGGCTCTGGAGGCAGAAACACCATCCTATGAACTGGATGCTGTTCTAGGGGACGTGGAGGGGAGGAGAGATGTCAGGAACGGACCATGGGTTTTGCTCTTGGCCGTGGAACCAAGACTGACGGAGGAGGTATCACGGGAAGTGACCGAGAGCTCCCTTGCCGACATAACTTTTGAGATTTGTAGTGGATAATCCCAACGTGAAGAGGAAGGGGGGTATCCTAGGAGGTTCTTGGCTTCCGTGACAAATATATGAAGATCAAAGCGGCGTCAGTTATGCTCAGGAACGAGAATGGATTCTAAATTCTGAGTCGCACGAGGAGCATACGCCTGAATTAGAAAACGCTGAAAATCCAGTGCTACTGTTCCCTTGATATTCACAGATGGCCCTTCCGAGAGATTTCATTTTGCACACGCGTGTTTGCAAAGGCCTCTTTGGAGCCACACTCTTCTTTGCCCCCCATACAAATACTTCTCTGTGTGTCAAGCCCTCGTCTTTGCTGGAAGGGTCGCTGTCTCTCTGCCTCTGGGTTTTGGAAGCAGTAGCTCCCTATTGTTCCTGGAGAAGCCCCTGACCCGCACGGAACGGAAATCAAACCATCTACTGACGTCTTGGGTAGCAAGGCTGTGAGGACAGGCTACATATTCAGATCGAGATATTCAAGGACCTGACTGTCTTCTCCCTTTTTTCTTATCTGTGGGAAGCTAGGGTGCAGCTGCCGTGGCTGAAATTGGGGGAAATGTAGGCACTGCAGAATCTCTTTATGTTTCAGAAACTACGACAGTAGATGTCAAAAACACGTATCCCCTGTGACTCACTCGCCCGCGTTTCCTAGGAATTTCACGGCTTTGTATTAGACAAACATTCACTGAGCGGCTGAAATAGGACCAGTACTGCATGTGGCTTTATCCACACAAGGTAAATAGGCTTCATTCTTATCTTGAAGAAGAGGTTTCCCCATGTAGTCTGGAGGAAAGAAATCCTTTCAGCTCAGGGCACTCTGTTAAAAAAAAAAAAAAAAAGGCACATACAGTGCACTGCAAGGGGACAGGGAGAACCCGTATAAAAAGGACTACGGAGAAATGAAAACCAGAAATGCTCACTGGCTTTCTCCGTGTCACTTGGCAACACTTCTTTCCATCCGAGAGAGTGGAAGATGAAGCAGAAAGTACACAAATGATCCAACAGATGCTCAGACCCTTACACACAAATGCCTGTTAAATGGCTCATAACCTCCTTGGGCCAGCCCTGCCCCATGCCATCCGCCATGATGTTCTGCTATCTTGGCAACACCGATATGCACTGAGATTCCTCATGGAAAATGTGAGTTTATAAAACGCAGAGTGTCATCAAATTCAAGCAGTGACCTCTGTTAGGAAAGGTCTTGCCCCCGGAGACTGATATATGAATACTCATCAATATTAATGGATTGATGAGTGACCATCTTCTGAAACACTGGGGCCAATTCTTCCTCAGAACTGGACTGGCTACCAAAACGTCCTGTAGGATGAGAGAATCTAGCTCATTATCCCGAAATCTAGTTAGTGTTCAAGAAAAAGCCCAAATGGTATGCCTCACACTTTGTTTAAAAATTTCACTCCGGTCCTGAATCTTCACTGCCAAGTTTTAAGTATGAAATGCCATAACGAGATGTTAAATGTTGGCTGCCTCACAGGAGAGGTGAGACATCTGTGGTGATTCATCCAGTGGTCTACCTTACTACAGAACTGCTTACAAGGATAACATTACATCAGCTCTAATTAGGCATTTATCAAGGGTAAATAGGCCTCCTTAGGGTATCCAGACAATGAGGCAGTCCCTGTATGCCTGCTGCGTGGAATTCTGGCTGATACGATGCCTGGGAGACCCCACCAGACACAGTGTCTGCCGCGGTTTGAAATATTTGTCATGGCGAAGCTAGCTTCTCATAAATAGAGACAGTCCTAAGGCATAGCTTCAGAGACTGTCGCAATATTTGCATTCTCTTATATATTGCTTAAAGATTCTTGGGCATGTGCGCCTTTTGTCTGAACTGACTATTTCTGGCATCTTCTGCAAAAACAGGTTATCTGGTCGTTTTTATTACTTTATACACAATTACACACCGTCCGCCTTCCAAAGTGAAAAGAACTTCTGGGTAAAGCGTAATAAGCCTGGGATGCCAGGGACTGTTACAACAGCTGCTTCATGAAACAAAATGAGGCCACATCCTTCTCCACATTTAGGTCGTGGCACCAGATTGTGAGGCTGGAAGTTTTGTTTCTGATGCAGAGGAAAGAAGTGAGGAATTCACTTTCGTCCCAGGGTGGTTGCCTTTGTCATTTTAAAATTAAACTGAGTTTGAACCTGCCCTGCAATGTTTTTTCTTATTTTATTTTTTAATTGAGTAGAGTCGATTTACAATGTTGTGTTAGTTTCAGGTGTACAGCAAAGTGATTCATTTATATATATATATATATAAAATATATATATTCTTATATATAATATATATTCTTACATATAATATATATTCCTATATATAACATATATCTACTCTTTTTCATACTCTCTTCCATTATAGGTTATTACAAATATTGAATATAGTTCCCTGTGCTATAGTAGGTCCTTGTTGTTTATTTTATGTATAGTGGTTTGTATCTGCTTAATCCCATACTGCTAATTTATCTGTCCCCCCACTTGCCCCTTTGGTAACTCTAAGTCTGTTTTCTATGTCTGTGAGTCTGTTTCTGTTTTGTAAGTAAGTTGCTTTGTATTACTTTTTTAGATTCCACACATAAGTGATATCATATGATACTTGTCTTTCTCTGACTCACTTCGCTTAGTATGATCATCTCTAGGTCCACCCATGTTGCTGCAAATGGCATGATTTCACTCTTTTTTATGGCTGAGAAGCAACCTAAGTGTCCATCCATGTATGAATGGATAAAGAAGATGTGGTCTATAGATACAGTGGAATATTACTCCTCCGTAACAAAGCATGAAATAATGCCCTGCATTCTTTAAATGAACTGGGAACACAGATTTTCTAGAGAGGAATGTAAGGGAGAAAGAAACACCCTGCAGACCTCATAGCTGCAGGGCTGCCAGCAGCCAGTTCCTTCAAATGCCTTGACCGTAACAGGGTGACCGGATGGGTGTCTTCTCCTCAGCAGTGGGGAGCTCAGAACACATGGAAACGTTCTGGAGTTACTGGAATTTTTATGTGGCATCACAGCTGTCTGAAAGCTGTATGCCTGGCCAACTGGCTACGTTCCCTCTTTTACTTTTTCAGATCCTTCCCTTCATTTGTATTTGGACGTTGCAAATGATGTTTCAGAATGACTTTAGAATACTGTTACAGCGCCCATATGTTCCAGCAAAAATTCCATCCTTCATTCGGCCCAGTGCTGAATGCATCCTAAGATGTACACACACACACACACACACACACACACACACACACACACACACACACACACACACACACACACACACACACACACACACACACACACACACACACACACACACACACACAGACATTATGACGGTTAATTTTAAGTGTCTTGACTGAGCCACAAAGGGCCCAGATATTTGGTGAGACATGATTCTGGGTGTGTCTGGGAGGGCGTTTCTTGATGAGATTAACATTTTTTAAAAACTGAAGTACCTTTGATTTACCACGTTGTGTTAGTTTTAGGTGTAAAGCGAAGTGATCCAGTTACACACATATATATATATGTTCTTTTTCAGATTCTTTTCCATTATGGTTTATTACAAGATACTGAATATAGTTCCCCAGGCTATATACAGTAGGACCTTGTTGGATGAGGTGAACATTTGAATCAGGAGACAGAATAAAGCAGGCTGCCCTTCACCATGTGGGTGGGCCTCATCCAGTCGACTGAAGGCCTGAGCAGAACAAAAGGATCTACTCTCCCACAGAAAGGAAGGAACTTCTCTCTGTCTAACTGTCTTCAAACAGGGACATCTGTCTTCCGCATTCAGACCCAGAGTGGAGTTGACACTATCAACCCTTCTGAGCCTGCACCTTGCTGACTATAGATCTTGTGGCTTCTCAGTTTCCATAACTGCAGGAGCCTCTTCCCTACAGCAAATCTCCTTATATATACATCACTAGGGTCTGCATGTTTCTGTTTTCCAAACTCCGTATGTTGGAGCCCTAACCCCCAAGGTGATGGTATGAAGAGGTGATGAGGTTAGGAGAGCGGTGCCCCCGTGGATGGGATTAGTGTCCTTATAAGAGATCCCAGAGAGCTCTCTCACCCCTTCCTCCGTGTGAGGACACAGCAAGAAGATGTCCGTCTACGAACCAGGAATCAGGCTCTCAGTAGACACCAGATCTGCCAGCAGATCTTGAAATCCCACCCTCCAGAACTGGAAGAATAAATGTCTGTTGTTTCTAAACCACCCGGTCTGTGGCACTTTGTTCTAACAGCCCAAATGGGCTACACATATATGTATCAAATATGCAATATTAATATTATATATAATATTATTTTATGTATGTTAATATATATACTTATATATAGACATATATAACACATGCTATATATATTACATATATATGCCTTATATATTATCACATATAATATGTCCATCTTAAATCTAATATTGAATATAATATATGTTCTCTGGGGAATATACATATATATTCACAAATTCACACACATAGATCTATATGTGTATACAGATGCAAACATATATTCATTTCCATTTCCAGCTGATATATTACAACCTAAAAGCACGGGCAGGCTAAGACCCCACGTGGAAGGCTGGAGTCTGTGAACAACGGCAGACAGGCATCTACCAGCCGGTAATTTCTTCTCCCTCCCTCTGTTTGAGGGTCAGTTCCTTCTGTCCACTGGGAAGAGGGTGCCTAAGATGGAGCAGTCAGCCTGGCTCATACCCAGAAGCGGTAACCCCGCCTTGCGCTGTCTCTCCCTGCTTCCCTGCCCCGGCCCCTTTTCCCTCTCTGCCACTTGCTTGGACCAGCGCAGCCTCATTGCTTTCTCCCTGCTTTCTGGGGGATCCCACCTAAGACATGGACCCTTGAGCTCACTGAGGCACCGGCATCCACAGTTCATCACTGAGCTGCACTTCTCATGCCTTGGTATTTCTTGAAAATGCTCAGTGGTAATTGGCGGAGGGCAGGCACGGTGCTGGGGCAGGACTGATAAAAATGAGAAGCTGCACCCCCTACCTTCACATCGCTCAGAGACCACAGGGCAAACGGGGGATGAGTAGGGAAGTGAGACCAGGGCTACCATGAAATGACAGACAGTGCAAAGAGACCATCTAGGGAGTGTGCCTGGCTCTGTTGCGGGGATGCTGAGGAAGTAGTAGGGAGGGAGGGGGTGAATCTCTGGGGCTGATTCCAAAAGCAGAGGCATGTGTGTCTCAGGGGGAGATGTTAGGGGAGCATTTCTCAGGGCAGAAAGCCGCAGAGGGATGCTGTAAATGAGATTCAGGGCAGGGTAACGTCCACGGTGCAGATGTGGCAATGGGTCCTGCAGTGCAGGGGAGACACACATAGCTGCTGATATGGGGCCACGGACAGAGACAGAGGTGACACAGGGCGCCGGGGACTTGCAGGCTTCCTGGGCAACTCTCTCAGTAAGGGACTGATCTTTGGGAACTGAACAAGCTTCTAAGGCACCCTGTATCAGGGTCTTCCCCAAGTCATCTATTCGAACACCCTTAGTCTCCTCAAGAGACAGGCAAGGAGACTCGGGGTGGCAGGACGTAGCGATGGGAAGCAGACGCATTGAGTTCAGGCTCCAAACAGCCCAGTCGGGGGCCAAGCAGCAAAGACGGCGGAGCAAAGACCCCGAGGTCACCTCGCCTCACGGACACACCAAAATCACAACCCTGCAGAACAGCCATGGATGAAAAAGACTGGAACCTTCCAGAAAAGATCCTCTACAAACTAAAGACAAAACAGCCAAGTCTGCTTGTTTTCTGCCCTGAATCTGAAAGGGTTCCAGGAGCTTCCTCCCTCCGGGATCAATCGTATGGACCTAGTTTGGATTGGGTCACCACCTCTTGATCAATAAGCCCCGCAAATGATGGTGACAGCAGAAGACGGTTGTAGAGAAGCTACCTGTGAATCAAAAAGATCCTTTCAACGATGGGGAATTAACCAGGGGGTGGGAAGCCACCCAGGACTGGCTAAAACTAGTTTATTGCGCCTAAAACGAACTTATTTTTTGTGTGAACTGTTGGCGATCTTCAAAAGAAGATATGCAGTGATGTGAAGGTAACGAATAGACAAAGGAATGAACAAAACAAGCATGGATCCACCAGCCGCTTCAAACATCGGGAACACTTCCGAATCGTTATTACTCTCTGGGATCCCCTTTCCTTTCAATGCTCCTCGAGAACCACTCCCCCCAGAGTTAAGTATTTTCCCAAATTTTATGCGCAATAAGAAGATAGTAATGACTTTGCCGAAGGTCTCTGTATTTCTCAACAACATATTAGCATTCCACTCTGCTTGCTTTATTCATTGATAGCACACTGTCTGGTCTCCTGTACTCTTTTCTCTCAATTGTGCATTTCTAAAATGCATGAGGACGTTGCCTATGTATTCAGTCAACTTACTTCACTTTTGTACAATATTCCAGTGTCGATCACTTCACACTCTGTATATCGGCTCTCCTGCCAGCAGACACGTGGGTCGCCTGCAGGTTGCGGTAGGAGAGGCGTTACTCCTGAGAGCGTGCTTATACACGGACACACATGCAAGACATTCTCTAGAGTTTCTACCAATGAGGGGAACTTCTGAGTCACCCTCAGCTTTTCAAGATGGCGCTAAATGGATTTCCAAAGCGACTGTACCAACGTACAGTCCCGGCAGCAAGGGATGAGTCTTGTCACTGCTTGCGTACGCATCAACAGAGGGTTTTTATCCATGGGCAGAGGCTACTAACTGATCCCAAACCAAATTATCCCTCTTCTCAGCTTGGCATCGCCTCCCAGCTGGTCTCAGCGTTTGATGTGTCTGTGTGGTTGAGTTCTGGCTAAAGGAATGTGAGTAGAAGGATGTGCACCATGGAAACCTCCCATGGGTAAGCGTGTACCTGTTTTCTCTCTTCCAGCCGTGCGGCACTGAAGCGACGGCAACAAAAAACACCAACAGCAACCAACCAACAAATGAAAACTGGGGTACCTTGGGAGGCAGGTGTTGATGATGGCAGAGGACCACTTTGGCCAGGAACCTGGATCTCTCACTCATCGCCGGGAAGGAATCGCCTCAAGTAGGAACACCTGCAAAGGACGAGTCCTTTAAAATAAACAAACTGTGGCTGCGTTAAGTCTACGAAATTCTCCGGGGTCTTTGTCAAGGCAGTTCGCGTTACTCTCAGCAACACAGCCCCCGACGTCTCAACGGGATCAGCCTCCCGCATCTCCAGTGACAGCGCAGCCAGCGTGAGTTTCTCATTTTCAAACGCGATTGGTTGACTTTTCAGCTGTTTACTCACCTGCGTGATTCCGCTTCCGGGAAGCCCGAATCTTCTTGTCTTTCGCTCACCTAGAGAATGTGAAATAATTGTAAGAAAAGATGAGACTATGCAGATACGTGTAAATAAACAGCTGTAGACTTCTACAGCTACCCTGCATGGGGGGTACAGGAGTATGTGTAACAGACATATTTAGACATCTGGGACATTTTTCAGGATTTAGCTCTTCAATATCAGGGCTTTTTAGAATATCTAGGGAGCCCCATGTTCTGAGGGACGTATATTTGTGCCCTGATTAGGAAGGGCTTTACGCTGCTATACAGAATTTTATGTGGGTATTCACTCATGCCCCTTCGAATCTTCAAATCCAAAAAAAATTCCAAAGGTTAAAAACCCATTAGCCTTATTGTAACTAGATGTTCCTGGGTGATAGCCGGCCTCTAGACGAACACAGTCCTGCAGAAGTTTCTGCAGTGCTGGAATAACGTTCTACGCTGTGTCATCCAACATGGCGGCTACCCAGCACTTGCTTGAAACGTGGCTCGTATGACCAAGGAAGTAAGGTTTGAAGTTGTCTTTTATTTTAAATCATTTACATTTAGTTAGGCAGGGATGACTACTGGCTACTATGTTGGGCCACTGGGATATGTCTCTAGACCCTTCCCACTCAACACATGGGCCACCGGCATCTGCATCACCTGGGTGCCAGCCATGAACGGATGTTCTCAAGTCTCGCCTCGGACCTATCATGTCAGACTCACATGTTAAAGTCTGAGAACACCACGTTAGAGCACCCACTTCCAGATTCTGACTTGAATAATTATGTATATATACAGCTGACCCTTGAGCAACACAGGTTTGGACGGCGTGGGTCCACTTCTAAGCACATTTTTTCCACTAAGTAGGTACAACAGTACCACACGATCCAAAGTTAGATGAACCCTCGTATATGGAGGAACCATGGACACCGAGTGCTGACTCTAAGTTATACTCAAATTTTTGGTGCTCTGAACCTCCACGGGGTTCAAGGTTCAACTACAGTGGGACCATTCTCAGAAGGGGAAAACTGGAGGGTAAGAAGAGATTTGGAGGATTTTTTTTTTTTAGAACGGGGTCGGGGGGTGGAGAGTGTAAGCCCAAGTTCTCAAATGATTAGAACAAAGCCGTCCTATCCCCGAGCTGCTCTAAATGATCAGAAGGTGGAAAATACCACAAATAAGGTAATGTGCCCAGGTCGGGCGTTCTCTTTTAGAGAGAGGTCGACCACCATTTTCGTCCTGGATTTATCCTTTGTCAACGGCTGTGAGAATCTTTCATGCGTTTCTCAGTGGTTCACCTGTTCCCCATGGAGCCCATCTGTTCTCAGAAGACACGTTGGGTTCCATGATGCCAGAACTAGTGGCCAAGGAGGGTGGTCCCTGCTGCTCCCCTAAATCTCCACAGAGACAGTGATGTCTGGCTCCAGGCTCTTATCCCAGCAAGTTCAACTCTGGCTTGTCATGACTCAGCTCCAATCAGACACACCTGGGAGCTTCTGGTAGACGGAGACATCTAAGCCATGGACAACCCACCCTGTTTGATGTATCCACTGCAGGTGTCATCACATGCCTACAGGTGTTGGCTGTCCAGTTTGCATACCCCACGGCCATGCTACCACTGGGGTCCTGCCACCCGCTGGCCAAGCTTCCATGTCTTCCGAACCCAGGCTATTTAGAGAGAATCACAGAGTATATATGTCAACCCCAACCTCCCATATATCCGCCATTGGCACTATGTATAAAACAGATCACGAATGAGAACCTACTGTGTAGCACAGGGAACTCTACTCACCGCTGTGTGGTGACTTAAATGGGAAGGGGATCCAAAAAAGAGGGGATATACGTGTACGTAGAGCCGATTCACTTTGCTGTGCAGCAGAAACTAACACAGTATGGTAAAGCAACTCTACTCCCATAAAAATTAAAAAAAAAAAAAAAACACGAGAGAGAGAGGCTCATGGAGATTTCCTCTCCAGATGGTTCCAATCTTCCTCATGCCTCACTGGGTTGGCTCATTGCCCGTGGGCATCGCTTCAGTCCACTGGGGGTTGGGGGCGGGTCACCCTGGGTACCGTGGAGGCCCAGAGAAGCGAGGTATGCCGGCGGGGCGAGTCTAGGGCAGGATCCTGGAAGAGGGGATGGGTTTTCGTGCGCTGAGCATAGCAGGATGGATGTCGGCAGGACACATTCTAACATTTATAGACCATTTCCAAAATGGTAAATCGGGTGAGTCCTCACTCCTATGTGTTCTGTGAAGAGGCTAGACATTAAGAAATGGTTGTAGGATGAAGTGAGTGTTTATGGATGACAACTGTGCAGAGGTAGTGGTCCACGTGCATGCCTGCCCAGCTGCCACATCTGGGATAAATGACTGGTGAGGAATACCGGAAAAGTGATTGTCAGCTGATGACAGCAGAGGGGGAGGTGATGCTGGGGAAAGAGAAATCCCCCTGATGGATCCTGAAAGGCTTATAGATATTACTATAAATAGGCACATAGACAATTTTTTTTCTGAACTCTATATACGCCGCTGGGTATGAAATACATATCTAGTGAGAACCTGCTGTATAGCACAGGGAACTCTACTCGGTCCTCTGTGGTGACCTGGATGGGAGGGAAATCCAAAAGGGAGGGGACACGTGTATACATACCCACAGTGGGGCCACTTTGCTGTGCAGCAGGACCTAGCACAACATTGTAAAGCAACTGTACCCCAATAAAAAAATAAATATTAAAAAGATAAGTACAGAAAAGAAAAAAAAAAGTACCTGGGAAAGGAAACTTAAACGCATATGACTAAACGAAAGAAGCTAATCTGAAAAGACTACCTACTGTGTGATTCCAGCTCTATGACATGATTAAAAAAAAGAGACAAAATATGGAGACAGAAAAAAAGATCAGTGGTTGCCAGGGTCTAGGGGAAAAAGGGAAATGAACAGAGCACAGAAGATTTTTTAGGGCAGTGAAACTACTCTGTATGATGATAAAATGATGGATACATGTCATTAAACATTTGTCCACAGCCACAGAATGTACACCACCAAGAGCCAACCCTAACGTAAACTACAGACTTGGGGTGATAACGTATCAATGGGTTCATACATCCATTTTAATTTTACAAATGTACCACTGGGTACATCCGTCACATCTATCTATCTATCTATCTATCTATCTATCTATCCATCCATCCATCACTTCTATCTACCTATCCATCCATCCATCCATCACTTCTATCTATCTATCTATCCATCCATCCATCCATCACTTCTATCTATCCATCCATCCATCCATCACTTCTATCTATCTATCTACCTATCCATCCATCCATCACTTCTATCTATCTGTCTATCTATCTATCTATCTATCTATCTAACTATCCACCCATCCATCCATCACTTCTATCTATCTATCTATCTATCTATCTATCTATCTATCTATCTATCTATCTATCTATCTATCTACCTATCAGGAGAGGGACAGATGTTATTTTAAGGAATTGGCTCACATGATTTTAGGGCTGGCAAGTCCAAAATCCCCAGGGCAGGCCAGCAGCCTGGAAATTCAGTAAGAGTTGATGTTTCAGTCGTACGTCCAAGTGTCATCAGGGCAGCAAGCTGGAAACTCAGGCAGAATTCCTTCTTCTCTGGAGGACCTCAAATTCCTTTTTCTCTTATGTTCTTCACCTGATTAGATAAGGCCCACCCACATTACAGCAGGTCATCTGCTTTACTCAAAGGCTACTGATGCACATGTTCATTCCAGGTATAAAGTATCTTCCCAGAAACATCTAAACCGTTTGACTGGTCCCTGTGGCCTGGCCAAGTCGACAGATAAAATTATCCATCGCAGGCTGTATTTAAACAAAGCCACTTAACGCAGGCATGTCTCATGGTCTGACCCAACTCCAGCAGGTGATTTCAGCTAGCCAATCTAACGTTCTAATTAAGTCCAGCTGCAGAGAGTTAAAAGCAAGTCCTTGTTTGGACATTACGAGGGCAGAATCAGCATGTGTCTTCTCCATCTGCCCCCTTCCTTGTCCGCAAGGCCATGGACCACAGTAGCTGTACTAGCAGCGGAATCAGACCGAATGGGCGAATTGCCTTGTGATTCATTGTATTAACGGCACCACCGTTAGCCACCAGCTTCTCAAGCCTCTTCACCTCCCTAAATCTATCAGCCTCCACACACAGAAGCATTTAGAGCTTCAAATGTTCTGCTTTTAGAACAACGTCTGGGGTACTGGAGGACCAGGCTGGATGGCCCACAGACAGGAGCGACAGGACCAGGCTCCACCCAGAGCCCCTCGGACCTCTCCGTGGAAGCAGCACACTGTCACCCCACTCTGCAGTCTCCGCGACACCAAGGCTGGAGAGCGGACTCTGCCCCAGCATCTCCGGAGGACCCCACCGCATGGTGCTAGCCAGGAGATGTGTACTTCACGGCGAGCCTTTCTAGCGCATCTCTGGGACTCCTGCAATGACGCTGGACGCACCTGGAGGAATCTGGCTCAGGGGACAAGCCCAGCTGCGAAGTATCCTGGGACACGGATCAGTCACTTTCAGTTCTCTCTTCTGCAGGTGAGCAGGTAGGAAGGGGTTTCCAGCTTGTAGATGGCAGACGGTGGGACTTCTGGGTCTCCATTATCACGGGAGCCAATTACTCGTGAACAATTCTCTCTCTCTCTCTCTGTAGATAGACAGATACATAGATAATAGATATGATAAGTAGAGAGATGACAGATACAGACATACACAGATGAATAGATATTGATAGATAATAGACAGAGACAGAGGTTGATAGCTAAATAGATAGATAGATGGACAGCTAGCTAGCTAGATAGGATCCATGATAAGTAGATAGATGATAGATAGATAGGTCAATAGATGATTGACAGAGGATTGGATTAGATAGATATTAGATAGACTGAGATGGATAGATGATAGACATACAGACTAGATAGATAGATGATAGGTGATATAGATATAGATATATACATATAGATAGATACCCGATGGGTTCTGTTTCCCTGCAGAATGCTAAAACAGGTCATCTATACTAGCAGATGGAGAACAATAACCCGTAGATTAATAACCCAACAAATAACCCGGCAAATCGTGCCAGCTGCCTGTTTCTGTGGACGAGCTAAGAATAAGTATGTACTTTTTAAATGGTTGGGGGAAAAAGTCAAAAGAAATGAAAAAAGTCAATATTCTGTGAGACTTGAAAATTATGTGACGTTCAAATCAATAAAGCTTTATTGGAACACAACCAAGAGCATCCGTTCAGGCACCGCGGTTATCTGTGTACCCGTTGCAAGGCCGAGCTGAGTAGTTGAGACGACGTGTAGGGCCGAGAAAGCCCCCAACAGTTCCTCCCTGGCTCTGTACAGACCACGGGTGCCAAGTCGCACTCTAGCTCTTTGAGGAGAAGCCAAGCAAAAACCTTAAGAAACCATTAGCTGTGCCGTCGCTGTGATGGGATGACACCTTATTCTGCAGAAGTCTCCTATGGAAGATTCCGCAGACATCATCTCCCGATGCTTTTCTGAGGGTTTTCCACCTCTGAGGACACCTTGTCTGTAAGGCCCACGCCACCCTTGACAGCCCCAGCTGTCGCCAGTGATGGGTGTGTCCCGAAAGAGATCCCATTTCCCCTCCAACGAGCCCCGCACAGCCCTGCTCCGCACAGCTTTCAAGGCGCTGAGTCATCTCCTTCTGGAAAACTCAGTCCATTATCTCTCCTTCTGCAAAGCAGCCAGGCCATGTCAGCTCCTTGCCAAGCTCCCACAAACTGAGATAATCAGAATTGCTAAATGGATTACCATAAGGACCAGTTTTGCAAGAGCAGAAACCCAACGGCAGCTGTTACCCCGAAGCGCATTCCAGAGAACGGCATCGTGGGTGATTTCATAGTGCATTAGGTGGTGGTTTATGTGGAAACGACTCCGAGAAGCAAGCTGAAAGGATGAAGGCAGGCGGGATCATGGAAGCAGTCATGGCGTTTTGAAGAAAAGAAAAGCTGGAGAGCAAGTGTCGTCTCTCTGGCTTTTGGGCTTCTCGGCTCCCACACGAGGGGAGAAGTACTGAGAAGCACTGGACTCACGTCACCTCTTGATCTTAGCAGGTGGCACACATATAGTGTCATCTCATGCTAGGATAGGATGGGTTCTCCTCCCAGAATCCCGAGGATGACAGCATCGTCTGCTTGGTAAATGCAGTCCTTGGTAGTGACTCCAGATACGAGAGGGTGAGGGAAGAAAAGAATTATTGGTTTCCTCCAATGGGAGATATACTTTTATTTTTATATTGCATCTTCCCACTGTGGAAGATGCCATTGGGGTCCAAGGCAAGGAACAATTTCGGGTAAGAGCCATCAACACCATACAGACCTGGCAACTGGACACCCTCTCACCAGCAAGGGGTGGTCTTGGGCCAGTTTCCAAGGCTGAGAGTGAGTGCAAACCCAAGCACGGGTGCAGAAGTTGAGTGACTCATGGGAAAAACACATGAGTTTGTGCAAATATGCCTGTGTCTGCCTGCCTCCTCACCACATGCCTTACATGTACTGTGTCTATTGCTTAAGAATATGCAGGACAAAATGAGATAACATTAAATAACTGAATGCAATTGTCTGACGCCTGTGACTAGCCTCAAGGAGAGTCTGGAGGTCCAAGGAGGGGAGTGGGTGCGGCTATAGGTTCAGCAAGATTACCCAGGGGGTGGTAATCGCTCAGTGCAATGGGTGTATGAGGGATACAATAGACTCTTCTCCCTGCTTTCGTATATGTCTGCAATTCTCCAAACAAATATAAATTTAATCTGACCATCACAAAGATTTTAGAAGGCAGAGTATGTATTTATTTATTTTTAAACGGTTTGTTGGCGTGTAGTTGATTTACAATGTTCTGTCAGTTTCAGGTGTACCGCAAACTGGATCACTTATACGTACACATGTATCCTTTCTTTTTCAGAGTCTTTCCTCATATAGGTCATTACAGAGCACTGAGTAGAGTTTCCCGTGCTCTACAGTAGGTCCTTATTGGTTGTCTATTTTGTATATAGTAGTGTGTGTGTGTCAATCCCAGTCTCCCAGTTTATCCCTGTCCCTCAGAAGACAGAATATTTTAAAAAGTACTCTTCCCTCAACCCCTTCACCTGCAATGTCTTTATGTCCCTGTCCACCACAATGACAAGATTTTTAAAACTAACTGAGTTCTGAGCTTCTTGACGGCCAAAGGAAAAAGTGATACCTCTTCTGTTCTGTGAATAACCATTTCCCAACAATTCTCCCTGGGAAGAAAATCTGTTCCAGTCATATCTCTGAGTCATTAATCCCTAAAATGTTTTCAATAGTTCCCCCACAGGGAACACAGTGACATAATTTGGAAATGCACTCTGCTACAAATATTTTCATTTTAACACCCAGTGCGTACTAACAAGGTGCTGTGCAGAGGTAGCAATTCTGTGGAGAACTACAACAGCAGTGGTCTAAGAACTCAGCTTTGGGGTGGTCCAGGGTGAGTTGAAAGTAACGCCTATGCTATCTACGAGCCATGGTCCTTCAAGCCAACCTCCCCAAACATCGCATCTTTCAGGTGGTTGCTTGACCCAAATGAATGGCTTTTAACGTCGTATCGTCTGGCAAAGGCATGGAAAAATCCACATTTTCTGTGCCTGGGTAATAAGGGCCGATGCATAAACCCTAATAACTGGCCATGGAAACAGGATGGTTATACGTCTGTCATGGGGGCTCATGGCAGACTGGGTGGTGAGCGTCCCTCAGTACAGCTGATACCGTCCCTACAAATGAAAGTTCTCTCCACATCATGCTAAGTGAAATGAGACAGAGACAAATACTGTATGATATCACTTATATGTGGAATCTAAAAAATACAACTAGTATTAGGGAATAAAACAGAAACAGAAGCAGACTCACAGATAGAGAATAAACTAGTGGTTCCAAGTGGGGAGAGGGAAGGGGGGGAGGGGCAGGACAGGGGGAGGGGATTAAGAGGCACAAACTATGATGCAGAAAATAAGCTACAGGGATATATTGTACGGCACAGGGAATATACCCACTATTCTACAATAACTATAAATGGAGTATAACCTTGAAAAATGGTGAATGACTACCTTGTACAACCTGTAACTTATATAATATTGTACATTAACTACAGTTCAACAAAATAATAAAGTTAAAATTAAAAAAGTCCTCAAACATTTGAGCGAAGGAAATGCTTCAAATTCAGACTTAGAATTCAGCCGTACAAATATTTCCATCACTCTCCCATAAAACATCTGGATTTGAGCAATGCACTCTCTGTGTGAAGTATCAAGACGTCTTTCATGCAAAGATAATTTGAAGCAATGAGAACCGCTGTGTGGCATTTCCTTACTTACCTCTACCTGCCATGGAAACAGGGCTCTGGTGCCTGGGCTGCTTCCCACGGTAAAACTGATCCCTTTGAGTCCTATCTCCTGGGGGCGGGGTGAGAACATTAAGTGAGATGTGTTTAAACTACATCCGGAATAGGTCCAAGAGCTTAATAGTAATCAGATAGTAACTGATTATTACATCAACAGTAAAACAAAGAACCCAATTTAGCCATGACCATAAGCGCTGGTCCAAGGTAGCAGGGCACTTATATGGGCTCCCATGGGCTTCTCTAGAAGCCGACTGTATTGTAAATTCCCACTCCCTTGGAATCCTTGTGATTGAGAAGCTCACACAAGTGAAATTCACCTTCTGTCCCCTGTCAGAGAGACCTCTTTCACACACTCAAAAAACTGGGTTCAAAGATGTCTTCCAGGGACTCTGCACAGTGACAGTGAGGTGGAATAAGATGAAATACCCAGTGGGTATTTGTAATGCTGACTGAATTACTGCAAGGTATTCTACAGAACAATAACAAAACTGAACACAGCTGTGTACACAAATGAGTACGGGTCACCATGACCCTGGAGCAGGTCAAATGTAAGTGTGATTGTGAATCACACACCTTGAATGAAAAGGGCAGGTGAGGCCACGTCTCAGCTCCATCTCCTATGGCTGTGTCCCCTTCCTCAGGTAGATGGTGACTGCATCAGGTGCGTTTTCACCTGAAGAATGAGAACAATGGCAGAATCACTGAGAGTATCATGTGTGAACGATTTACTGGGGAGATGGGAGATAGATAGATAGACAGACATATAAAAGGGTGGATAGAGAGATAGGTAGGTAGATAGACAGACATATAGAAGGATGGATGGATAGATAGGTAGACAGACAGACACAGACATATAGAGGATGGATGGATAGATAGGTAGACAGACAGACAGACAATCAGACATACAGAAGGATGGATGGGTAGATACATAGATAGATACATGGATGGATGGATAGATAAACAGATAGAAGGATGGATGGAGAGAGAGACAGACAGACAAATAGAGGATGGATGGATAGATAGATACATAGATACATGGATGGATGGATGGAAAGATAGATACATCAGATAAATGACAGGTGATAGGTGGAGAGATAGATATGAACAGATGAAGGATTTATAGATTCGATAGATGGTAGATAGATGATAGAACAGATAAATGATGGGTGGATGGATAGATAACAGATACATAGATATGGATAGAGGAAAGATTGATAGATTTGATAGATGACAGTAGATAGACGATTGATAGATATGAAACACTGGTAGATGATAGATAGCTACAATAATATGTATTACATATTATATGAATTTATGCTTATACCCACACCCATGCAGTTGAATTTCTCATGTAGAGTAACCCAGCAATTAGAGGATAGCCATTTCAAGTGAGTTAAAAATTGCAATTTCTGGGCTTCCCTGGTGGCACAGTGGTTAAGAATCTGCCTGCCAACGCAGGGGACACGGGTTCGAGCCCTGGTCCGGGAAGATCCCACATGCCGCGCAGCAATTAGGCCCACGAGCCACAACTACTGAGCCCATGAGCCACAACTACTGAGCCTGCGCTCTAGAGCCCATGAGCTACAACTACTGAGTCCGTGCGCCACAACTACTGAAGCCCGCGTGCCTACAGCCTGTGCTCCGCAACAAAAGATGCCACCGCAATGAGAAGCCTGCACACCGCAACGAAGAGTAGCCCCCACTCGCTGCAACTAGAGAGAGCCCGCGCACAGCAACGAAGACCCAATGCAGCCAAAAATAAATAAATCGGTTAATTAAAGAAAAATTGCAATTTCTACATGTAAGTGTCATATATCAAATTTAAAAACCCTTCTTCTTTTAACATTCTCGGTTTGCTAGCACACTCACTTCAGAAAAACTGATGACCTTCCCCATAAATAGTAACAACACCTTTGCAAGGAACCCACAGCCTCTCTGCGAGAGGGGACTTCTTTCCACCTCCTTTTGTGTCGCGCTTGCCTAGAGCAGATGACCACGTTCTTCTCATTTGCTCCTCAGGGGACATGCACGTACGCTGTTAATAAATGAACTCTAGCTTTCCACACTGAAAGCATCTGGAGGTCCAACGTGTTTGGAGAATTATTTTCGAGGCTGACCTCCCCCACGGCTGACAGCTTTGGCGGAGGCTGTGGTCAGCTGCCAGTCATTACTCAACTGATACGCCAGATGGATGATGAACGGTGCGTGCTTTCCACCACGGGGAGAAGCAGTGACCTACATCTAAAGATGGGCACTTGTTTCCAGTTTCTGCTGGTGACCTGCCTCGATCTCTCAGGCTTTTTAGAGCTTCCTGGTTCCGAGGCAGGGTCCAGGCAGGGCGGGGGTCCGGATGGGCAAGCATGGCCTGGGTGCTCAGGATTCGGGAATCCCAGGGACAACTTCACGGCTCTACCCCTAGCACGTGTTAGGAAAGGATTTCCCTCTTCATGTTCTGCTGTGGACCTTCATCCCCCCTTTTCAAACCTGCTGTGTATCTGAAGAAAATGAAAACACTAATTCAAAAAGATGCATGCACGCCCATGTTCACAGCAGTGCTATTTACAGTAGCCAAGGTGTGGAAGCAAGCTAAGGGTCCATCGACAGAGGAACGGATAAAGAAGATGTGGTACCTGTATACAATGGAATATTACTCAGTCACGAAAAGGAATGAAATCATGCCATTTGCAGCAACATGGATGGACCCAGAGATGATCATACTAGGTGAAATAACTCAGACACAGAAAGACAAATATTCCATGTTACCACTTATATGTGGAATCTAAAAAGAAAATAAAACAAATGAATGACTATAACAAAACAGAAGCAGACTCACAGATACGGAGAACAAACTAGTGGTTCCCAGTGCAGAGAGAGAATGGGAGGAGGGGCCATAGAGGGGTAGGGGATTAAGAGGTAGAAACTACTATGTGTAAAACAGATAAGCCATGTGGATATATTGTAGAACGTGGGGAATAAAGCCAATATTCTATAACTACAAACCTTTAAAATAGTGACTGCACTGTACACCCGAAACGAATATAATACTGTAAATCAACTATATCTCAATAAAAAAATTAAATATTAAATAAATAAAAGCAAAAAAAAAAATCTAACCTTGACTGGATGGATTTTCAGACAAGGCTGAGTTCTGAAGGTGACAGTCTGCAAAGACGACTTCTCCAAATCAGGTCACGTTCCCCAGTTCTAGAGACAGAGACCTGCTGTCTCTGCAGACACTGATTCAGGCTATGACAGGAAGAAGCTGTCACAACTTTGAGGGGTGATTTTTTTTTTAATGATTACTCTGGAAGAGTGGGAATGCGGATGCATCGTGACCACCCGGTGAATGCCATTTCTTTGCTGGAAGGGAAACAAGCAGTGTTTGCTAGAATGAAAACGAACCTTGGGAGTTTTCCCTTTCAGAGTTTATAGATATCTCAGAGAGGTCCCAAGAGGTTAGAGGGACAAACTGGGGCCAGACGCCCAGCCACCGTTTCCCCCATTCGTGGTGCCTCTCCAAGAGAAAATGAAGTTATCTTTCACAGTGGACGATTCCCCTCCGTTATCCTGAGCCCGGGCGCATCCACCCTCTTCCGTTTCTGTTCCGCTCTGCTCTCTCCTGGAAGGCAAGATGCAAGGGACCTTGGGACAAGCGCATGGGTCCAAAATGTTAGTTGGTCAGAAAAGCCAAACAAATATCAACTCTCCCAGAAAGAAGAGAAAATCTTTCACGGCCACTGAAACATGGCGGCGGAGATGCCTTCGAGATAACTAGCTTCTCCCAGAGTAGTATTTCTCCCGTAGTAGTGTTAGTAAACATTCCTACTAGGGTAAGAAATATGAACCAGTCCTAAGGGATTCTGACAGAACTTCGGGGGATGAACTGTATTTTCTTTTCTTTTTAATTTTCACATCTGGAACTTCCAGAATCTGTCCATCTAGCACATTTGGACGCATGTGCAGCCTCTCCACATGAATTCAAGATGCTGTGATTAAGCGTCATACGCTTTGCTCTCGTAACTTGACAAAAGACATTACATTACAGAGGATGGAACATGTGATGGAAACAGTGCAGAATCCCTTTTTATTAACTTTCCTATATGTTTTCATAGCTCCAGATAATTTTCCCAAAGACACAGGTAATTTTCTTTTCTTTTCTTTTTTTTTTTTTAGTAATAAAGTGTTTCACTTATACCCTTAGGCCTCTCATAAACTCCTTTGGTGATGAGAAAGAAACTTTCCATCATTAACGAAAAGCATATGCCGAGGTTTAGATGACATCAATCTGATGCCTGTAGAAAGATGGGACATCGGGAGTTCTGTGAAGTTAAAAAAAAAAAAAAAGAAAAAAGAAAGAAAAGAGAAGAAGCCGTACAGCTTACTCAGCACTGCGTTTCACACCAAGGGAAATGCACGGAAGAGGGTAAAAAGCCATCAATGAGAATGTCCTGTCGTTCTATCCAGGGACGTGAAGAAATGCTAATAAGAATGGGGACAGCTTTCGGGGACGTTGTCATCTTTACGGCATCAGCTTCACTCAAGGCGCACTCCGTCCATCTTAGATGCAGCACTGGTGGCATATCTTCACGAGAAGCGGCATCTCCAGCGTGAGTGTCCAGTTGTCCCTCCCAAACTCCATCCTCTTCACTCTTTCCAGTCTCCCCATCTGGCCCCTTCATAATTCATGTCTTGACCGCAGACATCTCCTGCCTCTCCCACCACAGCTGTCCACCCACTCCTCTCTGCGTGAGGCATCTCCCTGACATTCTCTTCCGCCCTTTCTTCTCCTTTGCTTCCACAAACGCGACATAAATGCCAGATGTCAGATGGGGCTGGGCATTTTTCAAAGGAAAAAAGAACTGGCAGGCATCCTCAGACATTCCCGAGACCTCCCTCCTCCTTCCCTGAAGCTACTGTCCCCATCTTTCCCCTTCCTGTCCCCACCGAATGTTCTCGAACATGAACCACACTCATTGCTCTCCCGTTACGTTGACTGCTCAGCCCAACCCACCACTGCTGTGATGCTGCCCCGGGAAATACGGCACGACCTCCTTTCCAACCCAAGAACCCATTTTCAAGAACCCATCTTCTTGGAGCTGTTCACTGCTGTTTCTCCCCAGAAACCATTCCTCTCTGATCTCCACAACACCGTATCCTCTTCTGCTCTCCGTACCTCTCGCACGGCGCTTCATCAATCATCATTTTGGATAATTTCCTCTCCTCCATATTCCCCTACGGGTAAGAGCTCAAACCTCACCAGTATCATTTTTTTTCCCATGGGGATGGGGTTTCCTGTGCTTCAGAATATAGTTTGAATGGACTTTTCAAGTTAATTTTTATGGGAGTACAGTTGATTTACAATGTTGTGTTAGTTTCAGGGGTACAGCAAAGTGAATCAGTTATACGTACACATATATTCATTCTTTTTCAGATCCTTTTCCCGTATAGGTCATTACAGAGCACTGAGAAGAGCTCCTTGTGCTACACAGCAGGCTCTCATTAGTTATCTATTTTATATGTAGTCGTGTGTGTGTGTGTGTGTGTGTGTGTGTGTGTCAGTTATTTGCAAATGAAGCAACTGATAAGGGATTAATCTCCAAAATATACAAAGAGCTCATGCAGCTCAATATCAAAAAAAACAAACCACCCCATCCAAACATGGGCAGAAGACCTAAAAAGACACAATGTAAAGAAGAAGAGAACGTAAAAAAAGAAGATGTGTAATATATATGTGTATAAGTGAATTATTTTACTGTACACCAGAAACGAATACAACATTGTAAAACAAATACATCCCGCTAAAAATTTTTTAAAAATTAAAAAAACCCCATAAATTTCCACTTGACCATGGCTAACGACTCCGTGAATGAGAAAAGGACACATCTGGGGAGCAACGGACAAGCAGAAGAAAGGATAATTTCATTTTGAATATCCATTAGCGGGTTGGGACCATTTAACTGTCCTCCCAGCCAACTCTTGTAGAAGCTGGAGTGGGAGGCTGTGGCTTGCCTGCAGCTGATCTAAGCGGCACTATCTCTACTGGGTGGAAATTACACTGGCTCCTCTGTGGTTTGTGAAAACAGGATGTGAGAGCATTTGGTAAGTCTTGGGACGCAGCTTCAGGGAGCTCTGGGGCCTCCAGCATCTACTCTGCACGCTGTCTATGGAAGACAATTCACGCATTTCAATCTATTTCATTGATGTCCACCGATGCCTGGGCGTCCGGTTGGTGGTCATGGGTGAAGCAGCATCAAATGACAAGTCACGGGACTTGCCTGGTGGTGCAGTGGTTGAGAGTCTGCCTGCCAATGCAGGGGACACGGGTTCGAGACCTGGTCGGGGAAGATCCCACATGCCGCGGAGCAACTAAGCCCGTGCGCCACAACTACTGAGCCCACGAGCCACAACTACTGAGTCTGCGCGCCACAACTACTGAGCCTGCGCTCTAGAGCCCGCGAGCCACAACTGAGACCACGAACCACAACTACTGAGCCTGCGCGCCACAACTACTGAGCCTGCGCTCTAGAGCCCGCGAGCCACAACTGAGACCACGAGCCACAACTACTGAGCCCGTGAGCCACAACTACTGAAGCCCGCGTGCCTAGAGCCCGTGCTCCACAACAAGAGAAGCCACCGCAGTGAGGCTCGTGCACCACAACGAAGAGTAGCCCCCGCTCGCCGCAACTAGAGAAAGCCTGCGTGCAGCAACAAAGACCCAACGCAGCCAAACATAAATAAATGAAGTTAAACCTTAAAAAAAACAACGAAACAGAACATGGGTGCTTCCATTCTTCCCAGACTGACCCTTCCGTGCAAGATCGCCTCACACCCTAAGATGCTACGGGGAGATCTCCCTTCAGCTTTGTCTCATTCTCTTTACTTCTTATTCTTTTTAAAAGCCCTTGGGAGGGGAGTTCCCTGGTGGCCCAGAGGTTAGGATTCTGGGCTTTCACTGCCGAGGCTCGGGTTCCATCCGTGGTCAGGAAACCAACATCCCGCAAGCTGAGCAATGCAGACAAAAAAATTTTTTTAAATAAATAAAAACCCTTGGGAGAGACTGAAACTTAAGCAGGAAGTTAAGTTTCCCACTTAACCGTTCCTACTTTGCACACTGGGAATAGCTCATTTCTGTGTCCAGAGCAAAGAAACAAAAGGAGCCAGTGGTTGTGTGTGTGTGTGTGTGTGTGTGTGTGTGTAAATGTATGTGGCGTGTGCATGAGTGCATGGAGAGACACTGGTGCACGGGGGAGACCACAGTACACAGCTATGCGTGAGGACTAACATGTAAACTGCAGCTCTGCCGTTGGTTCTGGAGTACATTAATTAAGCTTTTTCAAAACGTTCCCTCTTCCTCTATAAAATGGAGATAAGGCCTGTCACCAGTATTTGTTGTGAGATTTAAAAATAAAGCGTCAAGTCCTGGAAGAGACACATGGATTGCTGCTGGGGGAGTCTGGTGTGGCAGAGGTGTGGGGAAGAAGGACTCTGAGTTCTCCAGATATCGGGGCTCCCTCTTGCAAGTGGATGGCAGACAGTGAGATCTGAACCCAATTTGGGAAGGTCGTTCTGTACAGGATGCCGCCACGATGACTGCCGGGAGTCCTCCCACAAACGCAACGGCAGTCAATACAAATATCACAATATCCCGAAACGTAAGTCCCCCATGAATTTCTTCAACGCAGCTAAATCCAGGTGGAGACAGAGACCACTCTCCTAACATGTGGGTTCATGAGAGGTTAACAAGCAAAAAAGAGAAAGAAAGGGAAAGAAAACCTGAATTTGGAAACTGGACATTATAACTTCTACCGTCCTTTGCCATGGTCCCAGCTTGTGGAAAATTTTAAAACTTGTGATAAGTAAAGGAATTCCCTGGCAGTCCAGTGGCTAGGACGCGGTGCTTTCACTGTCGTGGCCCAGGTTCAATCTCTGGTCAGGGAACTAAGAGCCCACAAGCCACACAGTGGTCAAAAATAAATAAGGGCTTCCCTGGTGGCGCAGTGGTTGAGAGTCCGCCTGCCGATGCAGGGGACACGGGTTCGTGCCCCGGTCTGGGAGGATCCCACATGCCGCGGAGCAGCTGGGCCCGTGAGCCACGGCCGCTGAGCCTGCGCGTCCGGAGCCTGTGCTCCGCAACGGGAGAGGCCACGGCGGTGAGAGGCCCGCGTACCGCAAAATAAATAAATTAAAAATTGTGATAAATAATTCAACATGTGAGGTAACTATACAGTGTCCTTTACTTAGGGAATTGTTGAACCAATAATACAACTGAGAAGATGCTCCTCTAAGAAGCCTTTCAAAAGGCATCTAGAAGGTCATAAAAGTCCAGCTAAACTCCAATGACTGCCCCAGACAGAAAGAAGAGAAAGAATGGAAGAGAAGGAGAAAGAATATTTGGACAACTAACAGTTGAAAATCCCCCCCGAACTGAAGAAACACAGAAAAGGTTAGATCCAACCAACCCAAGAGGGTCTAGCCATCCTTCAGTCCCATATGGCTCATCTAATCAACTGCTCACCAGGAGGCTATCAAGCGAATATAACCAGAAGCAATGTTGCTAGAAAGACAGAGTCATGAAAGGAAGGACGCTTTGTCACCTCCCGCTCTCAGATGTTCAGAATCTAGGGGAGGGCTCTGTTCCGCCGTGTGGCCCTGACACGGGATGCTGAGAGCCCAGAGTATGCCATGTAAACGGCGACCATCGCTATCAAGACAATCCAAGTTGTGCCCTGAAGAGTGGGACCCAGGCAACTCCACAAAGAGACAGGAAGCACATTCTAGGGACAGGGAAGTCCGCATTCGTCTGGACTGCTCTTCAGGATGGAGCTGAATTTATAACAAAGTCTACAAAACGTAAACTTTACAACAACCCCAACTGTAGCCCAACCCCAGAGTAGGATGTCTCACCATGTGTATCATCACACCAGATGGGCTGCCTCGGAGATAAGTGATTCTGGAAATTTTCACACAGAGCTGGACAACCCTTGCTCTGACCCTTGGAAACTGACTATGGGATGCTTGGACCATGAGTTGGTGTCCATTTGGAGGAAACTCTGAGTGACCGGCTAAGGGGAGCTGGGCTGTTTTCTACGTCACGCAGAACCTTGGCCCAGCTCACGCACTCAGATTTACAACTCATTTTTAAATATTTCCTTTTAACAAATTATAGACTATGCAATATTTCAACAAGAAAATGCAAACACATTTAGGTAGGCAAGGAAAAAAAAAACCTCTTGGAAAGATAAATCCCAAACCCAGCATTTTATGTATGAGTAATTCACTTCCAACAGTGCCAGTCAAGTGGGAAACTAGGGATATTCTGAGATCATCTGAGGATACAGCATGCTTGGCTTTTACGATGTTGGGTTGTTTTGAAAGAAAGAAGAGGGTTTTGTTTAAAACATCCGGATAATTACAGCTGGTCAGAATTTACTATGTGCGTTTTTGTTAACAGATAACGAAATGTTTACTTTCTCCATGTGTGTTTCTAAGCAGACTTAAGTTTCTAGAAACCTCAGATCTATAAGGGAAGATAGCTGTGGGGTTCATTCACCTGTGAATTAAAAACCTGTTGCCTTGGCAACCTGAACTACGCCGTGGCGGATGTGTTCTGTTCCTTACGTGGTACTTCACATGGTTTGATTTTGCTGTCAGTCAACTTGTTTGGGGTTTTAAAAAGGTCATCTCAGTTCCAGAAGGTTGAAGAGAAACAGCCTTGGTGTTCTCTGTATGTACAACCGGGACGAATGTATCAAGCTTGCCGATGCGCTTCTGCAGCAAACGTTAAGTTCTATGGTGCTCCTACGATGAGATTAGACTCACCAAAGAGTTAGGAAACCCAAGGTGAAAACGACCCAAGCTTGTAAATGTCGTCCCTTTCTCCTGGCTTCAAGACAGCAACTCCTTTGCTATATGATCCAGTAATCCCACTCCTGGGCATATATCCGGGGAAAAGTCTAATTTGAAAAGATACGTGCACCCCAATATTCATAGCAGCACTATTTACAAGAGCCAGAACATGGAAGCAAACTAAATGTCCATCGACAGAGGAATGGATAAAGAAGATGTGGTCTATATATAGTGTTTGAAATTACATTCAGAAAGAGCCTATGAAATGAACACCAGGTTAAACGCTGGACTCCAAGGAAAGGTGTCCAGTCACCCCGCCCTCATCTTTCCTGTGTTCATATCCACAGGGCATCTCAGATCTGAGTCTGTGACCAAGGTTTATCACTTTACAATTGAATTCTAACACCTCTGAAAAGTCGTCGGCCCAGGCCCCCTAAAAACATGCATTCAGAGATGAAATAAAACAGAGGTTGAGCACGTGGAACGCCAAGGAGGTGAGGACCCAGAGACAGCAAGTTGAAGATTACAAAACAAGGGAGAGAGGAGCACACGCATGTGCAGAAGGACGGATAAGGCAGTTACCCCGCACAGCCAGCCACCCCGTAGAGAAAAGACGGACCCTGTGGTCCTGGTGGGGTAACTCGCACCCCGACCCTGAAGGCAGTCCGCCTCGCCCGAGTGGTTCAGCTACAAGAAGCTATGACACCGACTAGGATAAATAACGGAGTTGGTCTGAAGGTCAGGGAGCTCTGAAGAGGTGGCTGCAAGACAGAACACCCAGGACAGCCACTTCTGGAAGCGGAAACACCCTCCCCTGCCTCCGGGAGACAAAGGCTCTGGTGCCGGCGTCGACCTGCGGCAGCAGAAGCAAGGCTCCAGGAGAAGGAAAATGGCAAGCGGGACACAAAGGGAGTCCGTGTCGGGCTCCGGCACAGGCAGACTGACATCTTAAGGCTCTGCCCTGAAAGTCTGCGGCGGGTCCGGAGAGATGCTGGGTCACCTTTGTTTGCCGGCACTTGGACGGGCTGCTTTTCCGTCTGTCATCCTGAGTTGCGGGCTCTGTGCCTGTGTGTGTGTGTGTGTGTGTGCGCGCGTGCGTGCGTGCGTGTGTGCGCGCGCGTGCGTGCGTGCGTGTGCGTGTGTGTGATGGAGAGAGCTTCGTGACTGATTGTGTGTCCGAACTCCTGTCTCTTCCCTTGTGAGCCTTGGTCAGTGTTCTGAAACAGGGATGTCTTCAGAATCACCCTCCACAGAGCCCGGGCTTCGGTAGGACAGACAGCCACCCAAGGGCTGCAGGTGGTTCTGGACCTCGTCGACAAGAAGCTCACGGTGGTCCCTACATATGCCCCCAAATTAACGGGGTCCTTCACGTCCCTCCAAGCTCTCTCCACAATCCTGTATCTCAAAAGTCTCCAGCGACTTTCTTCTCCTCCCCGTGTCTTCAGCCCGAAGTTAGAAACAGCGTCCTGGAGAAACGTCCCCAGACCTCCTGTGTCGTGTGTTGAGCCCACGCTCTGTAATTGGTCCTGCGTTAAATCTCATCCTTTGGGACACCTGGGTGGGACACCTCCAGCAGCCTCTGACAGGTGCCTGCCTAAATCCTTTCCTTCCTCAGGGACCTGTGGCTTACAACTCAATTCGGTGTTCACTTCTGGCCGTTTTAATCCCAGCCTCACACCCCATCATCGTGCAAAAAGGTGCGTGGGTCAGTGGAATTCAGGAAGAAAGGAAAGCCTGACTGATAAAACGGGCCAAAGGCTCCCTGTCGCTTCCACCTTTTTCATTGGGCCAAAGTTTCCTAATTGAAGACCATCGCCGTTCCTCACATAGGAAGCATCACTTTCCTTGACCTCCACGCCAATTAGGAGGCTTGCAACCAACGTACAGAGACACCTCCAGGGGTGTTTCTTGCCGAAAAGCACAGCTCAGCCTGACGCCCCGTGGTCGCTGGGACCTTAAGAGGTTTCCTTAAAGGGCTTTCCAGGTTTTCGCAGCTCATTCTCTGACCCTTCACCACCCCCAAAGGGGAAGGTCGGTCATCAAAGAATGAATGTCACAAAGCAGATGTCGTGAAGCAGACATCTGTAGTGGTAGCAGACCGGGCGCTTTACGCTTTTCACGGCGTGGGAACCTTGCTCTACAAAGACCCCAGCAGGGATGTGGCCAGTGTACATTCTCGAGTCAGTTGGAAGGCTGCTCATTTTCTCACACTCTGGGCTCCGCGCACACCCCTTGAAGGAGCGGGTGGTGCTCTGGGGAGAAAAGGAGGCTCTCTCTCCTTTCACTCCCCAGAGAAGTTCACCTGAAATGGGCACACACACAGATCTCTCACCTTCCCAGGGTCGACTTGCCGTCTTCAGCTCCCAGTCTGACCACGGGGCACAATAAACGGACAGTTACATAATCCCGTTCTGGGTTAAACTATAGGAGCATTTGGTTGCCTCAAATAATTAGTCTTCACCAGCAGCTTCACATCTAGAGCAAATCAGCTAGAGATGCAGAGCGGGTTTAAAATCGAAATCATCACGGAGTAAGATGTTGCGAAAGTGGACAACGCTTGGTGACAGCCAGATGTCTCTGTGAGATGCACCAGGTACTTAATCTTAAGAGAATTAGTAGCAGGTGAGCATCAGGCTCAGACAGGACAGAAGTAAAAACAATAAACCTGAAAACTACAGGCAACTTGGAATAAGGATAAGGATCACAGTGGTGACTCCAAGACGCTCAGGAGTCTAGAATTCTTTGATCTTTCTGCTCTAACACTCCAACATGTTGACTTCCACCCTCAAGCTTGCCACGTGGCTCAAGATGGATGCTGAAGCTCCAGCCATCGTGTCTACATCCCTGGAAGCAGAAATGAGGGAGCAGTGTGGAATCAAAGGGCCTACCTTCTGGGACTTCCCTGGCTGCCCAGTGGTTAAGACTCTGCACTTCCACGGCAGGGGGCCAGGGTTCGATCCCTGGTCAGGGAACTGAGAGGCTGCATGCCGCGCAGCCCTGCCAAAAATTAAAAACAAACCGAACAAAACAAAACAATGCCTGAAGAGCCTACCTTCCAACTCAGTATTCTCAGCAGCCTTCCTAAATGTCCCACAGTGCTCCTAACCAAAATCCTATGAACTTAGTCACATGGCCACACCTAGCTGAATGAGAGGCTAGCAGACGTAATCTGTACACTAATCTGGGGACATTATCACCCTCTTCAAAAGGCAAAAACCTTGAGCTCAACTGAGAATGGGCTTCAGTTATCAACCAGCACTTTCTGCTCAGAGTGTCAGAGAATAACTCACGTCGGGGCAGGTTAGAGATGGGGCCCACTGAGATTTATGAGTCCCAAATGCCAGCTTCGGGAGGACCACCATGCTCCCCTCCACGCGTAGCCCCAAACAAGCCAAGCGCTCGCTCTGCACTTTGGGGTTCTGGCCACTTCTCCCCTCTCATTACACGGTACACCCCTGCAACCCGTGTCCGCTGGAGGTTAGACCCTGAAATGGGTGGGCAGGGTGGTGCTCCTTCCGGAAGCTCCAGAGGAGAGTCTGTCCTCTTGTCTCTTCCAGCTCTTAGGGGCCACCTCCACGGCTTGGCTCAGCAAAGGCTCATGGCCCCTTTGTCCATCTTCAAAACCAGGAGCACACACTCTTCCAATCTCTCTCTGTCTCTCAATCTCTCCCCCCATCTCCTTCTCTAACTCCACCCTCCTGCTTGCCTCTTACGAGGACGCTTGTCAAGACATAGAGGGACCACCTGAGTACCCCAGGGTCGGTTCCCCATCTCAAGACCCTTAATCACTCCTGCAATGTCCCTTCTGCCACATAAGCTAACATACTCATGAGTTCCGAGCCTTAGAGAACAGACATCTGGGGAGACGGGGGCTTTACTCAGCCAACCGCACCCACTTTAGGATTCTGAATAAAATAACAGAAGTAGAACAGCTGTTTCCAAAAGATATCAGCTGTTTTGGTGACTGTTCTCTGAGTGTTTCAGCGGATGGACTTTAAAGCATCGTGATATTTCAGAGCATTAGGCTTGGCCTCCGTTGGACACTATCATATGTGGGAACACATTCACGGGACAGGGCTTCAACGTGCTGCGTGTTCAAAGAATTCACTGCTGTCACAGGTTCACATCAAGATTTAGGATACCTTGTGAACACACATGGCAAAAATCAAAATCGTTATTCACCCTCCAGAAGAGCACGTGTTTGACAAGTGAGTTGCATTTCACTTCAAAGAGAAAGTCAAGCGGAGAAGACTTGCTTTTGACATAAATGGGTGCTAGGTACAGCAGAAGTTGAGAAAGCTTGTACGTAAGGAAAGTATAAGGCTGACTCTTAGATTGTGGTTAAAATTCACGGTAACAAACGCAGCAACGACTTATTGCACTCACGATATGGGTCGTTATGTTAATACAGATCGAGTTGGCAAGGTAACTACGCAGAGAGCGCCCTCGCCCCTTTTCCAGGTGAGGACACAGTGAGAAGACGCCGTCCAGGAACCAGGAACTGCGTCCTCACCAGACACAGAACCTGCCTCACCGGGATCTTGGGGGCTCAGCTTCCAGAACTGTGAGAAAGAAATGTCTGTTGTTTATGAGACCCCCAGTCTGTGATATCCTGTGACGGTGGCCTGAACGGACTAAGACGGGGGCCTTGCGGAGGGTGCACGAGGCAGGATGCAGGATGCGAGGCGGCTGATCTGGGGGTCAAACGTGAGCTCAAACCGAGGGCACTTGGTAGAGAGGAAACTTCTGTGAACTTCACAGCCTGCCCTGGGAGCTCTGACGCCTGGTCTCAGCAAATACCTGACATCCGCTCAGTCTAAAAAGACTTTTCTCAGGGAGCCTCCTACGCTGCTGGTGGGAATGTCAACAGGTGCAGCCACTATGGAGAACAGGATGGAGGGTCCTTCAAACACGAAAAATAGGGCTTTCCTGGTGGCGCAGTGGTTGAGAGTCCGCCTGCCGATGCAGGGGACACGGGTTCGTGCCCCGGTCCAGGAGGATCCCACATGCTGCGGAGCGGCTGGGCCTGTGGGCCATGGCCGCTAAGCCTGCGCGTCCGGAGCCTGTGCTCCGCAGCGGGAGAGGCCACAGCAGTGAGAGGCCCGCGTACCGCAAAAAAACCCAAAAACAAACAAAAAAATGAAAAATAGAGCTCCCATACGATCCAGCAATCCCACTCCTGGGCATATACCCTGAGAAAACTGTAACTCAACAAGACACACGCGCCCCAGTGTTCATTGCAGCACTATTTATAGCCAGGACACAGCAGCAACCTAAGTGTCCATCGACAGATGAATGGATAAAGAAGATGTGGCACATATATACAATGGAATATTACACAGCCATAAAAAGAAACGAAACAGTTATTTGTAGTGAGGTGGATGGACCCAGAGTCTGTCATACAGAGTGAAGTAAGTCAGAAACAGAAAAACAAATACCGTATGCCAACACATATATATGGCATCTAAAAAAAAAATGGTTCTGAAGAACCTAGGGGCAGGACAGGAAAAAAGACACAGACCTACTAGAGAATGGACTTGAGGACATGGGGAGGGGGAAGGGTAAGCTGGGACAAAGTGAGAGAGTGGCATGGACATATATACACGACCAAACGTAAAATAGATAGCTAGTGGGAAGCAGCCGCATAGCACAGGGAGATCAGCTCGGTGCTTTGTGACCACCTAGAGGGGTGGGATAGGGAGGGTGGGAGGGAGGGAGATGCAAGAGGGAGGGGATATGGGGATATATGTATACGTGTAGCTGATTCACTTTGTTATACAGCAGAAACTAACAGACCATCGTAAAGCAGTTACACTCCAATAAAGGTGTAAAAAATAAAAATTACTTTAAACATGAAAAAAAGATGTGGGGGGTGTGTGTGTGTAATGGAATATTACTCAGCCATAAAAGGAATAAAATAATGCCATTTGCAGCAACATAGATGGACCTAGAGATGATCATACCAAGTGAAGTAAGTCAGACAAAGAAAGACAAATATCATATGATATCACTCATATGTGGAATCTAATTTTTAAAAAATGCTATAAATGAACTTATTTACAAAACAGAAACAGACTCACAGATTTTGAAAACAAACTTATGGTTACCAAAGGGGGAAGCGGGGGGTGGGGATAAATTAGGAGCTTGGGATTAACATATACACACTACTATATATAAAACAGATAAACAACAAGGACCTACCGTATAGCACAGGGAACTCTACTCAGTACTCAATACTCTGTAATAACCTATATGGGAAAACAATCTGAAAAGGAATGAATATATGTATAACTGAATCACTTTGCTGTACACCTGAAACTAAAACAACATTGTAAATCAACTATACTCCAATAAAATTTTAAAAAATAAAATGACTAGTATGGATTTTGACCAAATTTGCTTTCTTACACGAACAAGATAACGGCATTGAAACGCAGAATGATGAGAGAGAAAGACAGACAGCGGGTATTGGCTCTTCCTAATATTTAAAGACACGTCCCTAAGCTCTTGAGAGACAGGGTAACCCGTGAAGTCACCAGAGTCCTGGGATGGGCACCGTTTTCATCTCCAACTCACGGCTAAGGGAACAGAAGCCCAGAGAAATTGGGGAACGAGGCCAAGTTTCCACAAGCAGTAAGTGGAGACATCCTTAGAAGAACTGGGTCTGTAATATGGCAAAGACAGTGGGACACACCAGTTCCTTGTTAACAGTCCCACAGATTGCAGGGAACAGGGATTTTTCTGTTTGTTAGTAGCGGCTTTCATTGTCCAGCGTTTAAATTATCAGTGGAATTTCCATTGGACTGTGTGTACCTTTGATGAACATGGCCTGTGGGTATGAAGAGCCACTTCTGAGCAGCAAATAAAGTAAGATGTGTTTATTGCAACCGATGTTATGAAGTTCTAGGAAGGAAAATACTATAAGACTGGGGCTAGAGAAAAACAAACTAAGCACAGTCCTTCTGATTTAAGAGTATCCCGCTTTTGCGTTTTTGCGGTAACACAGCAATGCTCTTACACACTCCGGATGGCTCTCTCCGCCTCTCTCGTATTTAATGAGATTGGACGAGGCATCTTAAGTCGCTCGTCTGCAATTTACGCACGAGTGGATTTTAAAGAATTGGGCGAAACTGTGCTGTCGTGTCGCGGTAAGGTCTGTGCACCTCAGCCAACACAAGCACACGTCAGGTGTGAGAAGAAGCAGGCAGGTGCAAACACCTTTACCCTTCCGAGAACGTGTAACGTGCAAATGCAGACACGGCGATTCCTCGAAAGGCCTGTAAAATGCCGTTTAACAGAAACACACTGAGAATATGTTTTAAAGGTAGCAAAACGCAGCACAGATGGAAGAAAGAACCCAGAGAACGTGAGGAACAGAGAAAGCCAGTCTGGGTGGATCACAGAAAAGAGGAACGTACGATATTTGTATTCAACAGCAAGAGTTTGGAAACGGTCTGAAACCCTGGGACCACTGCCTAAAATTTTCCACTTTCCTCAGCCAGACTAGAAACTGCATTAAAAAAAAAAAAAAAAAAAAAAACCGTGAAGGTTTTTGCACCAAGAAAAATACATCCATCCGTTGTAGCATCTCATGAACTAAAGCAGAATGGAAAAACCAGAACCAAGCCATGCTCCTAAGGTGATGCCCAAATGCAAAGGAAACGGGCCAGGGGTTGGAGGTGGGAGTTCAGATTTCCGAGGAGTGTCAAATTCAGGTCCTCGTTTGAGCTGCAGTGAGGTGACTGACTACCTCTGAATCTCTCACAGGTTGGGCCTTTCCAACTCAACAGCACCAAATCCCTGAAAGCCATTATTTCAAGCCCGGCTTTACAGCCAAATAAGTTGAGAAGCCACAAAGCAGTATCATTTCTGGGGCGCTGAGATGGTGCCTAGATGAGCTGCTAGAGCTGCCATAATAGAGCAGCACAGACAAGGAGGCTTAAATAACAGACATTTATGTCTCCCCGCCCTGGAGGCTGGAGTCTGAGATCCAGGCGTGGGCAGGGCTGGTCCCTCCCGAGGCCTCCCTCCTGGGCGTGCAGACGGCCGTCTCCTCCCTGTGTCCTCACGGGGTCGCCCCTCTCTGCGCGTCTGTGTCCTGATCTCCTCTTCTTGTAAGGACACCAGTCCTGTGGGATCAGGACCCACCCTAGTGACCTCATTTTACCTTCCTCACGTCTTTCAAGACCCTGTTTCCAAATACAGCCCCCTTCCAAGGTCCTGGGGGTGAGCACTTCAACATGTGGATTTTGATGGGACGCAATGAGCCCATCACAGGGTCCCGACAGAGTGCCTGGTGCCGAAACAGTCTGCGTGTGTCACTGCACGTGTCACTGGTTTTTGCTCAGCATCTTTTTATGGGGCACGGGGAGGCAGGCATCCACTGGCTTCAGACGACATGGCAGGAAAGAGGGGACAGTTTAGGTCAGCAAGCTCAGGTTATGAAGAGCTTTCCATGCGGCGCCTGGCCGTTGTGATTTATCCCCTAGATCAGAGGCCGACCCATAGCTCACGGGCCGAATCTGGGCCACCATCTGTTTCTTGTAAAAAAGTTTTATTGGCACAAGGCTACGCCGGTTCCCTGACATATTTTCTATGGCTGCTTTTGCAATAAAGTGGCAGAGTCGAGGAGCTGCCATGGAAGCCAGATACCCTGCAAAGCCTGAGATACAATGACTCCCCGACCAGTTCCAAAAAAAAAAAGAAAAAAAATGAATATATGCCAATCCCTGCTCTAAATGACGTGGAGCGATTGGAAAGGATTTTACTCAGGAGAATGATACACGCACGTTCACAGGTTTACAATCATTCAAGGAGTCCTGTAGGGATTTGGACCAGAGGGGATTCACAGAGGCAGTAGGATCCCAAGGGAGACGGGGCATGGGGATGAAAGAGGCGGATATGTGTGTCTCTCAGGGGGAAGCAGCGCCTGGTCCCGACAGCCTGAAATGTGCATGGAGACACAGGTGGTGAGCCTGTCTTCTGAGCGAGAAAAGGGTGGGATGAGGCACGTTTGGAAACGGTTACAAGGCTCAGCCCACGAGCTGAGAGGTAAGCACGGCACGTGAAGGGAGATTCCGGTGCCGCCTACAGACCTGGCGGGGTGGGACAGCCCCGCTCAGTAGGTGACTGTCTCCGCGGGGACCTGAGCCCAGGGGTAGCCTTGGAGAACGTGGTCTTAGAGGCTGAGCCAGGCTCGCCGACTGCGGGGCTGGTGCCCGCCAGGGGGCCTCAAGGCAAGGCTGCTTTGCATCGGCCACTGCTAACAGGAGTGGCTGATGTGTTTCCAATGTCTATTGGGGTTTAAATGCAGAACTCCCTACCCTGCGCCAGCCGTCCAAGCATGCATGATTTGATGAGTGCAGATGACCAACGCAGAGCGTGTAGACCTCGGTGTGAACTGTCTTGTCTCAGAAGATGAGGTTGGTTGAGACCCATCTGCTCCTTCCGAGTCACCCAGCTGGGTATGAGGGTCCTGGCTCCCCGGAAGGAAGTGACTTTTAAAGCCGAGTGACAGAAATCGACTGGACGAATAAAAATACCTCTCACATCCCAGGGGAGAGACTCTTGAAGTGGCGTCAGCTGCCCTCTCGTGGACACAGTTTGAACAAAAAAGACCCCGTGGGCCTGTGACACAAAATACTTTTTCAGTTGTGGACGGGTTGTTTCCGGAATAAAGAGAGGAGAGAAATGTGCAAATGTTTCTTGTTAATTTATACAGTTGTTTAATCGTCCACAAAACCACACTCAGCAATGTCAGCAGATATTCTGTATACAGACGGCTGGTAGGTTTGCAGTTCAAATGACCATGAAGTAAACTATTTCTTCCCTTTTGCAAAGATTAGGCAGTGATAAGTTTTTTTGTTTTTTTTTTTAATGTTCTAATTGGCCACGTTTAAATCTGTGGGGTGTGCTTATCTTTGGAGAGTTTTGCAAGCTCCACTAGCGTCATCATGTAACACAATCCATCAGCAACCACAGAACCACGTCTGCTATTTCTATAGTTTTACAATCGTTGGCGCAAAGGCCCCTGAGGGCAACAGGTAGGAGGGGCAGGGTTTTCCGTACCTTCTTCTGCTTGGTTACAACACTTTCTTTTTTTATTCCTGGTTCCACAAGCACTTTTCAGAATGGAACAAGTATGTGGCAATACTTCATTGCTGGATCCATGAAGCCAGGCGGATCTGAGCCCACGTAGAGAGCCAGGGACTTTCCACAGTGCAGGGAGGAGCTGCTCAGAAGCATGGCGAGTAAGTGAAAGATGTTCCTGCTGTGTGTCATCCTTTCTGGTCCCGGTGGGTGACAGGGAAGAGACAAAAGGCAGCATATTCGAAAGGGTCCTCGGTGTGTTCATCAGATCCCACAGTCCTTGACAGGGACAACTGTACCCCCAGAGGACGCTGGGCAATATCTGGAGACATTACGGTTGCCATAACTTGGGGGTAGGGGTGCAACTGGCATCTGGTGGGTGGAGACCAGGGATGCTGCTTAACATCGTACAAGTACAGAGGACACCCCACCCCAGAATGGTACAGACCCAAATGTCAGGGCTGCTGATGCCAAGAAACCCCATGTTAGCATGGGAGATTCTGTCTGTCTATCTGTCTGCCCATCCATCTATACATCCATCCATCCGTCCATCCATCCATCCATCCATCCATCCGTCCATCCATCCATCCAACCGTCCATCCATCCATCCATATGTCCATCCGTCCATCCATCCATCTGTCCATCCATCCATCCAATCTATCCATCCATCACTCCATCCATCCATCCATCCAACCATCCATCCATCCATCCATATGTCCATCCGTCCATCCATCCATCCGTCCATCCATCCATCCATCCATCCATCCATCCATCCGTCCATCCATCCATCCATATGTCCATCCATCCATCCGTCCGTCCATCCATCCAATCTATCCATCCATCCATCCATCCGTCCATCCATCCATCCGTCCATCCGTCCATCCATCTACCCATCCATCCATCCAAGCTTATCTGCCTATCATCTATCTATCTATCCACCCATCTATCTAACTGCTATTGCTGTTGTTTCTCTCAAGACCTCAGACTAATACACATGGTATTGAGGGAGGAAAGCCGATGTCTCTATTCATGAAAACAAGAATAGTGGGACAGTAGGCAAGACTGGGGTGTGTGGGCAAGCAGAGTGGAGCCCAGAGAGCAGCCCCATGGAGTTCTGGAAGGGCCCCCCCACCTACTGGGTCATAGAAACCCTGGTCCCAAGTTCCCCAGTCCGTAAGTGTTGGATTCAGACCAATCAAGTTCCCTTTATCACCTAATAAATACTCCATTAGGCCACCACAACTTGAGTGAAGGATTCTCAGAACAGGACAAAGAACAGCTTCCTGCTACACTGAGGATCTTTGTAGATTTTCCCGGGACTGAGCACTTTCCAGGGATGTGGAGACTTTAGTTTTAAAACCATGAACTTCTCAGGTAGGCTGGGACGACCTGGTCACCCTAATTCCTGGGATGGGGGAAAAATCAAATAAGTAAAGAGCTGTGAGAAGCAAAATTTGTCTAAGTCGTAACTTGCTCAGGGAAACACCATTGCCCGGGGTAGGGGACAGGCAGGGGCTTGAAAAAAGGAGGGCTGTCAAGGAACACCAGATGTAAAAAGATGGATCAGGCCATGTGTATTTCGCAAATATGATTCTATTATCATTTCCCGCCAGAGTTAAACGTTTCCTTTAAATAGACCCACCTATTCTCCAGGGTGGTTTCAGAGGACTTCACTGGAAAGCAACTGAATTTGTAAAACAGAAAATATGAACAAAACTTAATTCTACAGTATTTTAGGAAACAAGGGATCATTATCTGACATTTCAAATTTAAATCCCAATAGATATCAGGCCTTCCAAAGATAAGAATAAGGAGAATGTGCTTAAAATCCCAAACTCAGGTATACTCACGGGCTTCCTGTCTTGCTCATGCCACCCTTCTGACTATAGGACACAATGAGCCTGCGACTGAAACCGCATTTCCAAGATCTGTGGAGGTCTGCCATCTTTGCACAGAGCGCAGCCCAAGAACTTCAACCTAATTCTTTCCACTGAGCCAACGAAAGTATAAAGTATAAAGTATAAAGTATCTGCAAAGCATGATGGGCACTGGCGAGTGGTGAAGGTATACAAGATGTGAATGGCCTTCATGGGGCAGTCAGCTCCGGGAAGAGGAAAAGCTCACACACGTTCTACAGATAAACGGGTTCACTCTGCATTGAATCCATGGATTAAATGCTCAGATAATCCCAGGGCCTGCTTTCCTGAGAAGTTGAAAAGCACCATCACCACAACTACCAGCATCCCAACAAGGAACGGAGTACATTTAGATGATCCAGGTTTTGTGCAGGCTTGAAGCTTACAGAATCTGGGGGGCATCGACGGAAAAGATGCACAGCCTAAAAGCTGTGAGTTCTGTTTGACTCGGGGACCTGACTGAGGACCACAGCCCAGGAGACAGACTCTCAGAGCTCTGACAGGAGGCTCCAAAGAGCTCAGGGAAGAGCCTGGGTATACAGGAGTTTTTGCTGAAAAAAGCGCCCAAAAAACACGTGCAGTTGAACATCATAGTTACTGCTGATCACAAAAAACCAGACATCTCAGGTCAATGAGTTTCGCACTTTTCTATGCATGGGAAGATGCGAGAGTCTGGGCTCACTGAAATCATTCCTTGGATATGCACCTTATCTGTCTAGGGCCAGGATACTGTTTTCCTCCATCCGAGAGTGCACCACTGGGGCCAGCTGCAGTGGCTGATGGCTTGATGGCAGGAAACATTCACTGTTTATCAGAATGGCAGGTGGTATTCTTTGTCCACAGTGGCCATTTGAAAAAACAATTCAAACATATCCTACATTTGGAAACTGAAAATAGAGTCGTCATAGGATCCAGCAATCCCACTCCTGGGCATATATCCAGATGAAACTCTAATTCAAAAAGACACATGCACCCCTATGTTCACGGCAGCACTATGTACCGTAGCCAAGACATGGAAGCCACCTAAGTGTCCACCAACAAGTGGATGGTTGAAGAAGATGTGGTACATGTATACAGTGGAATACTACTCAGCCATGAAAAAGAATGAAATCATGCCATTGGCAGCAACGTGGATGGACTTGGAGGGCGTGATGCTCAAACAAGTCAAAGACAAATACTGTATGATCTCACTTATACATGGAATCTAAAAACTACACCAGACTCGTGAATATAACGAAACAGAGGCAGACTCACACATGTAGAGAACAAACGAGTGGTTCCCAGTGGGGAGAGAGAAGGGGGAGGGGCAGGATAGGGGGAGGGGAGTAAGAGGTACAAACTATTATGTAGAAAATAAATAAGCTACAGGGATCTGTCGTACAGCACAGGGAATACAGCCAATATTTTGTGATAACTGTAAGGAGAAAGTAACCTTCAAAATTATATAAAATTAAAAAAAATTATTAGAATAAAAAGTGAGGTATTCAAGGCCATTTAGCGCGCTCACAATATTGTTCCGCCACCACCTCTTTCCGGTTCCAGAACGTTCTCATTCCCCCAAAGGAGACCCCATCCCCGGGCGCCGTCACTCCCCGTTCCCCTCCCCCAGCCCCTGGCAGCACAAACCCACTTCCTGTGTCTGTGGACTGGCCCGTTCTGGACGTTTCCGGTCAATGGAATCGCACACCGTGTGTTCTTCTGGGTCTGGCTTCTCTCACTGAGCATCATGGGTTTGAGGCTCACCCACATGGGAACACAGATCCCAGCTTCATTCTTTCTGTTTACGGGGCTTCGTAGGGAAAGGGGCGCTGGCTGCTCTGAGCCTTCCAGGGGAGCGTCTCTGGATCCCTCTGTGGACCTATCATCCCCACATGGCTTGACTTAACGCGGATGGTGAAAAGACTCTCATCTCCACTTTGGAACCATGGATTCACGTCTCCACCCACTCATGACAATGAACAGAAAGGAGGAAGCTCTCGTCAGATCATAGAACACTCTGCTCCTTTCCCCTAAATATATCTGGAGGTTTGAACTGGTTTCAGCACATCGTTACGTGGTTCCCTTACACACGCCCATCTGTCCTCTGCATATTTTCCCTTAACCTGCCACATAATAAATTATAGGACTCTTGAAAACTTAGGAAACAGAGGGAAGCACATGTGTGAAACCTCTGTGTGAAACCTGATTTTGCATTACGTATTGCTGGGAAGGGAGAGGCTGGAAACCAACCGAACCAACAGACTTGCAGTCTTCCGAGGTTAAGGGAAAAGTGGGAAAATACATGTAATATCTTCCCCCAGTGATGATCTGATTGCCAGAGGGTTTATAGGAACATACAGAGAGCAGCTCAGAAACGTGAGGAATTTCTGTAAGGATGTCAAGGCAGGTGTCTGGAGTTGTGATAATATTAGGATTCTGCGTCTACACAAAAAAGCATCGAGGAAAATGCAATGTTTTCACTCTCTTTTCACTCCGATTTCGTTATCCTACTTTGGAGGAAATTAACCACGTTTTAGGGGACAAAAATATTTCCAAAAATAGGGGCCACGAATGGCTATCTGTGCCTTCAGCGCTGCCCTGAAGATGAGCGGCCATGCTTTTAGGGGTGAGGATGGTGGAGGATGTCACGGAAACAACTGCTGAGGACAAAGCAGCTGAGGCAGGTTTCCGGATTGTCAAAGGTACGGTAGAAACTCATCTACCCCCTGTTTTATTGTTGTTTGCCATGTACTGGAAAGGAGATGTTTTAGATAGATAGATAATAGATATAGATAGATAGGTAATCGATGAATAGATAGATAGATAGATGGTAGAGATGACAGATTGATAGATGGGTAGGTAGATAGATGATAGGTAGGTAGATAGATGATAGATAGATAGATAGATGGTAGATAGATAGGTGATAGATATAGATAGACGATAGATAGATATAGATAGATGATAGATACATAGGTGATAGACAGATGATAGATATATAGACAGATAGATATAGATAGGTGATAGATGAATAGATAGATGGTAGAGATGATAGATTGATAGATGGGTAGGTAGATAGATAGATGATAGATAGGTACATAGATAGATGATAGATATAGACAGATGATAGAGAGATAGAGGATAGATAGGTGATTTAGATGATAGATACATATAGATAGATAACAGATAGATGATAGAGATAAATGATAGAGATAAATGATAGATGATAGATATAGATAGACAATAGATATAGATAGATGATAGATAAACAGATAAGTGATAGATAGATGATAGATAGATAGACAGATAGATATAGACAGACAGGTGATAGATGAATAGATGGTAGATGACAGATTGATAGATACATAGATTGATAAATACATATAGATAGGTGATAGATGAATAGGTAGATAGATACATACATACATAGATATATAGATGACAGAGATGACAGATAGAGAGATATTTACATGTATAGCTAACACTTTATCCCCTGTGGCAAGGGCAGAGGTATCAGCCTGCTTATTTTCTCTCTCAGTATAGAACCTGACGGTAACATGAGCACATTGCTATGGTGATAACTTCCATGTGTTAATAACACACCGCAAGGCACCTGCACAAGACAAGCACACACTGCGTCTTCCTTCCTGAGTTTAAGAGAATTTCTCTCTTTTTTTTACTTTTACTTCACTGTGGTAAGAACACAACTTGAGACTCACCCTCTTCAACACATTTTTAAGCATACGATTCGTCAGTATTGACCACAGCCATGATGTTGAATAGCAGATCTGTAGAACCCAGTCATCTTCCTAATTTCCCCCAAAGTCAGTGGTTTGGAAACCTAATTAACAGGTCACCAAAATATATATACAATGGAATACCACTCAGCCGTAAAAAAAGAATGAGATTACGCCATTTGCAGCAACATGGATGGACCTAGAGGTGATCATACTAAGTGAAGTAAGTCAGATAAAGACAAATATCCTATGATATCGCTTATATGTGGAATTAAAAAAAAATGATACATACGAACTTATTTACAAAACAGAAACAGACTCACAGATATAGAAAACAAACTTATGGTACCAAAGTGGAAAGCGGGGGGGGGGGGACAAATTAGGAGTTTGGGATGAACAGACACACACTACTATGTGTAAAACAGATCATCGATAAGGACCTACTGTGCAGCACAGGGAAATACAGTCAATATCTTGTAATACACTATGATGGAAAGAATCTGAAAAAGAATATATATACATAACTGAATCACGTTGCCGTGCACCAGGAGCTACCACAACATTATAAACCAACTATGCTTCAATTAAAAAAAATAATTTAGAAAAAGGTCGCCAAAGACCATATTCTTCAAGGTGGCCTCCACCATGCTTTTTGTGTCAGTGAATAACCTAACAAAAACGCAAATGATATCCACCCGACTGTATTAATTCTGCATTAGTCATAACTACATTCTTCAGCTGCATCTGTCGGGGAGAAAACAGTGTTTTATGACCTAAAGGGTTCATCAAGGAGTGGTCTCCAAAGAGGGGTGATTGTTTTCACCAGCGGACACTCAGCAATGTCTGCAAACATTTTTAGTTGTCGCGCTGGGGGGAGGGGTGCTCCTGGCACCTGGCGGGTGGAGACCAGGGAAGCTGCTCTGCACCCCACAGGGCACAGCATGCCTCCCAACAAGGAGTTCCCTGGCCCCAAATGTCCACAGCACTGAGACTGAGAAACCGTGACCTGAAGAATACATTTAGAAATAACGAGCGTGACATTTATGCAAAGGACGTTAACAGGATGGCCAGCCTTAAAACTTCCTTTATTTTTTGAAGTGAATGTTATTCTCAGAGAGGGATCTCAGATTTCTCTGCAAACGTACCTCAATTCTGGAGAGTTAAAAGCAGAAGTTAAGTACTCAAAGGAAATGAAAACAAGATCTTGAAGAGACAGCTGCACCCCGATGTTCATGGCGGCCTCATTTATGCACAGTAGCCAAGATATGGAAACCACCTAAGTGTCTGTCTCGAAGGAATGGATAAAGAAGATGTGGTCTGTATACAATGGAATAACACTTGAGCCATTAGCAAGAAGGATATTCTGCCATTGGTGACACCACGGATGGACCTCGAAGTCATTATGCTAAGTAAGATAAGTTAGGGAGAGAAAGACAAATACTATCTGATCTCACTTATGTATGGAATCTCAAAAAGAGCTGACCTTGTAAACATACACAGTACAACGGCGGTAATGAAGAGCTGGGAGGGTGGGTGAATTGGGGAGATGGTTAAGAGAATAAATGTCTGACCAGGAGATCAATAACTCCCGGAGACCTAATGCAAAACGTAGTGGTTACAGACAATACGGTGTTATAAACATCAAACTTGCTAAGAGACTAGATCTTACTATTTTCATCACAAAAAAGGAATAATCATTATATGATGTGATAAAGTCACTAACTGTGCCCACAAGGGCAGAACGTGCGATACATGTGTCAGGTCAACATGTTACACACCTGAAATTCACACAATGTTACGTGTCAAATATATTTCAATTTAAAAAGTGTGAGTTGAAAGGCGGGAATGAAAGCGTCCTGGTCACCAACCTGGAATATTAGGGAATTTGGGGCACGGTACACAGCAGGCAGCACGTTCCTTCTTAGAGAAAACTGAGAAAGTTATAACAGACACATCTGATGGCGCAGGGAGGGTCCCTCGGACCCATGCAGGTCCCCATCATTTCCAGAAGGAAGCTGGGTTTCTCACCCAGACCATGTCTGTCCCTGCAGGCCACAGCCCCAGCATTGATTGCAGCCCTCAGAACGGCTGCCTCTGACCTGCCCCATCTTCTTGTCCCCTCCTTCCTGGCCTCAGGTCAATGCTCCAAAAGCCAGTTCATCAGAGGATCGATTCCTAGAAACGATCTGTTTTACTGGCTTACCAAAAACATGTTCCTAGGGTAGCCCTCACCCCCGGGAAGCAGAGCTGCAGGCTGGGCTGGGTGCTCATTCACCTGACTGTCTGTCTTTCCTGGGGCAGAGGGACGGTCCGCCCCAGCTCACTCCTTGGTAGCAGCTGACAGCTGGGACACAGATAATCAGACATCCCTTAGAGAGCTTTTAGGAAAATAAAATAAAACCGGTCAAGGAACAGCTACTGGGCTTCTTTATCTTAAATCATCCGACGTGATAGGAATTGCCGTACACTTCATGAACAGTAAAAATGGTCAAGCATTCACCAAAATCTTTGAGAGCTGTTAAAATCATCTATCATCTATCTATCTATCTATCATCTTATTATGCATCTATCTACTTGTTTCTATTATCTAGGTAACGAGACAGCTTGCTACCTAGCTCATACCTGTCACCAATCTGCTATATATCCATGTCTATCTACCTATCTACAATTTATCTAACCTAGCTACTCTCTTTCATGTGATATATTATGATCTATCTATTCTATTTATCCTTATTTATTTATTTTTAAATTATATATACTTACAGATAGGTAGATAGATAGATAGATAGATAATTTGTAAAACGTACAAGTACTTAAAATGCAACATTTTTGGGGGGTGACATGGGTGGCTTGGTAATTGCCGAAACGGCTCTTGGAGGACTTAGTGATGCGCCTGATTCCCTTTTGATTCACTCCTGCACCCAGCCCTGCTGGGGGCATGCCTGGGACGCCTCCCCCACTCGCTCTGCCCACCTCAGCCTCCCACCCCTGCACCCTGGCCAGCCTGGCTTTGCAGAGCCCCTGCTCCCTCCCTGTCCCCCCAGCACCTCTGGCTCCATCCCTTATCCTGTCCACTCTGGTTGGCGGTCGTCTGTCCATCCCTCCCAAGCCCCTGGAAAGCACCCCAGAGGCACACGGGTTTTCCTCAACTTGTTTTCCCCATACCGGGCCCGACGTTGTCAACAATGACCACGCCGTAAACGTCCAAGTAAATGCTCTCACTGCTTAGTTCTTTCTACAACTGCCACTGAAGGAGTCATAAACGACGGTGCTAATTTTTAACTCCTATGATCGAATCCACAATACACAGGGAGTGTACTTCCAGTTCCAGAAAGTGGCTTTTAGGCAGTCCACTCCTAAAAGTCCCTTGAGCATAATGTGCAATAAAATATAAGTCCTGCAGTGTTTTTTCAGCCAGACCTTCCCCCACCACGAATCCAGTGCATCTGGTTCTATTTCAGGGCGAAGGAATTTAAGTGTGCTTTGTTAGAAGGCTTCACGGCACACATGTGCACGTATCAGGGTGCTTTGGGGGACTTTTCTGATATCTGCTAGTGGTGGCGGGGGGACAATTTGTGTCCCTGATTCCGCAGGTCTCCCCCACTGACATATGTGTAAAGAACTGGATGTAAATTTCATTTTCACATCTCTGTTTTTCCTTATTTTGTTCAATTCCTACTTTCTCACTGGAAGAAACATGATCCAATTTTCCTGAAAAATCATCACGAGATTTAAATCCTATATATCTTTTAAGTATCTCCTAACGTCTGGGGGAAAAAAAACCCCTGAAAATTATCATTGAGATTATTTACATAGTTTTGAATGTTTTAATGAGGTTACACAGGATTGGTAGGAAAAATCAATGCCTCTTGTAACAGGGAATCATATGCAGATTTTTGAGGAAAAAAAGCGTGTACATTTCGTGCAACGCCAGGGAGTTCAAATCTGACTTTCTCCTAAAATAAAAGAGACTCCAGAAATTCTTTTCTCCAAGTTTAGAAACCATTCTAAAACTTCATGAGTTTGCTGTTTTGATCATAATTTAAATTTCTTCCAGATTTGTACCCTTAGAAAAAAAAATATGGCTTCATGCTTTTAGTGGAGAAAGATCAAAATAGTACATTAAATGCTCTCAGAAGACTTTCTGTACAGAGAAAAAATATTCACTGAGTTAATATAAAATAAATTAGAAACAGATTGATTCTCCCCGAGATTACATAAGCATTTCAGTGTTAAGAAGATGAAGGATAAAAATGAGAAGATCAATGAAAAAATATCAATTAACCAAGAGGAACATTTAAAAAGCTTTAATTACGGTTCAGACACCCAACTCCCAACGAAAGCCAAAACGTCGCGACTTTGTTCTTTACATAAGGTGGAATCTTAACCAGGTACATTTTCAGTGCTTGGTTGGAAAGCCTAATGCAGGGGAAATTGGCTGGGTCACCACCTTGGATTAGGCAGCAAAGTCATTTTACAAATTCCAAGTAATAAACAAAATCTTGTCTAAAACAAATACTTTCTTTTCCCTCTGTCCAACTTCCCCTATTCTAAGGGAATTCCCTTCAGAAACCCAAGCTGACCTTGGTCCAGCTTTGCAACTGAGCCACTCTGGAGGGATGTGCCCACCCGTGAATGTACAGCAACTAAAACGAGCTTCTGCCTGCCCCCAATCTCCCCTTGACCCTCGTGGCATTTCCAACCCCACGAGATCCAAGGGTGGCTTCTCCTCCATCTTGGAATTCATTATAAACAGAAGGCATGAGAGCTCCCAGGCTTCCATGACACTAGCTGCTTGTTCGTTAAGGACCCTTATGAGATCACCGGGTAACAACCAACCCCAATACTTTGTCACCAAAGATGACCCACCATTTTCCTTGCTCACGTTTCTAGGGGTTGGCCGTTTAGACTGGGCTCAACTGGGTTGCCTCTCTCTTGGTCTTGTCTAGGGTGTGTCACATGGCCACAGTCACCCGGCAGTTTTAACCAACGATGGATGATCCAAGCTGGAGCCCCTTGTCTGGCTGACGGATGGAATCACCCAATAGGCGTATGGGCGCATCTACTCTAGACCATCCATTCCCATCCAGACCATCCAGAGGATGGCAGCTCCAAAACTGACCCCAGTCCGACCCACACAAGGACGTCCCGGGGGAGCCCAGACCCAGCTGCTGATTCACAGCATTACAAGCAAGTCCAGGATTTGTTATATTGAGCAAACTGGTGCTCAGGGAATTTAAGTAAGTGGCCCACACTCACCAAGACCAGAAGCGATATTAGCTTCTCAGAGCTGCTGTGAGAAATGACCCCAAACTTTGTGAGTTTAAGCAACACAGAATTATTATTCTGCAACTGCAGAGGTCAGAGGTCTGGGACAGATGTCACGGCGCTAAAATCAAGGTGCGGGGAGGGTTGCATTCCTTCTGGGGGATCCAGGGGTCCATCTGTTCCCTTGTCTTTTCCAGCTCCTGGAGGCTGCTGGCTGCTTGCTTTGGGGCCCCTTCCTCTGTCCTCAGAGGCAGCAGTGGGGGGTTGAGCCCTTCTCACCTAGACTCACTCTGGTCTCCTGTCTCCCTCTTGCCCTTTTAGGAAGTGGTTCCGCCGAGCCCACCGGCATGACCCATGATCATCTTCCTATTTTAAGGGCCAGTTAATGAACAACCTTCATCCCATCAGCAGCCTTTATCTGGCCACATAACCAGATATATTCACAGGTTCTGGGGACAAAAGGAGGTAGACAAGTTCGGTGGGGAAAACCATCACCGCACCCACCACAAAAGCAAAGGAACGGAACAAATCAACAGACCGTGAGCTGTGTTACTGATTGGCAGGCAGGGCAGGGGCAGGGATTCGGGTTAGAGCTGGGAGAACCAAGGGTGCCCATCTGTCCCCAGCTCCCTGTTCCATGACGTCACGTGGGTATCTTGGAGTTGGCCACGGTGCAGGGAAGTTGGCATGAGCTCTCGACCCCAGTTCCCCAGTACCGGCTGAGAACAGCTCCTAGGATATATCCGCACATGACTGGGTGTGATACAGAACGGGAGAGCAGTGTAGCGTTCCGGGGAAAGGTTTTATCAGACAGATGAGACTTGCTAAAGAAACCCAAGGGAGGCTTCCAGCCATGCACTGGGAGGCTTGGTGGAAGAAGACAAGAGCGGAAGGAGGGCAAGGGGTGAGACAGGTGGAGGGGTTTGTCCAGACAGGAGATGACAACACTGCATATTTGGAAACACGGTTCATAGATGACAGAAGTGGCTGGTAAACGGGGAGCAGAGGGGGAACAGGTAAAGTCGCCCTCTTGAGGAGTCTGGGATGAATGAGCTGGAAGCATGCATTTTCGTCACGGTGACCTGAACGCATGTATTTTAAGAACTCATTGATACAACATTAGATCAAGTGTCCTGCAAAAAGGAGGCAGGAAAACCCAAAGGTAGTCGATTACGTCTTGTGGTTTTTCCATTAAGATGTGACAGCTCGTCGCGCCAACTCTATTCAATTCACTACGGTCCTGAAGACGTAGGCAGCGTGGTTTCCCGTGAAGAATTCGATTTTGCTCAAGATACAGAAGATGCACACAGAGTCCGGTCTAGATTTTAGTCCACTTTTTCTGGACCCTGAGATTCATGATGCCACAAAAAAAGGAGAAAAATCCCACAACTAAATCTAACACAAAAGCCAGAAAGCTCTTGAAAGAGAAAGGAGAAGGGGTATTGTATGTTTTGTCAATACAGAGAGTGGTTCTTCTTGATAGGAGGCTTGTCTGGGGCTGTCAGGGAAAGGGCCCCAACAGGGCAGAGGAGGAATCCAGCGGCCGCTCTGCCGTTCTCATGGCTTGGGCGGGACACGTAATGGATCAAATCGCCTCTCTACATGGTTGAACCCACACTGTTGGTGACAAACAGGCTCCCCCTACGTTTCAACCGTCTGAACGTTCATCTCTGCCATGAAAGCAAGTTTTAAAAATGGAAGTTCAAGGTGCTGCATCTGGACCCCACGTGTCCAGAAGAATGACTGTTCTTAGGGATGAGTTATGTCTTCAATGGCTTCAGCTGGTGGAATGTTTGTCCCAATACTCAGGTACCTTTGGGATTCACAGTCCACTGGGAAATAAGGTACTAGAAGTTGGCAGGTGACACCTGGGTACAAGCTATATAAACCACGCATGACGGGAAAAGGAGAGAGCTTCCTAGGAACCCAAGATGGGTCTATGGAGGAAGACCCATTTGTACCCGGTGTTGAAAAATAGATTTTATTTGCACACAAGACACGGAGAATCAGTACTCTGAGGAAACTCATGGGAACAAAGCAAGGAATGAAGCATGTGTAGAGAAAAGCAAAAACATCGAATTCAAGTGTCATGGAGGGCTGGTTACTGGAATAATAAGTCAATAATGATGAATGGATAAAGATGTGGTGTATATATACAATGGAATAGTACTCAACCATAAACAAAGAATGAAATAATGACATTTACAGCAACATGCATGGATTTGGAAGGCATTATGCTAAGTGAAATAAGTCAGACAGAATCTAAAAAATAAAACAAACTAGTGAATATAACAAAAAAGAAGCAGACTCACAGATAGAGAACAAATTAGTGGTTACCAGTGGGGAGAGGGAAGGGGGGAGGGGCAAGATAGGGGAAGGGGATTAAGAGATACAAACTACTATGTATAAAATATGTAAGCCACAAGGATACATTGTACAGCACAGGAGATATAGCCAATGTTTTCTAATAACTACAAGTGAAGTATAACCTTTAAAAATTGTGAATCACTACATTGTACACCAACTATACTTCCACTGAAAAATAATAAAAAATTTAAAAATAATTTTAAAAGAAAAAATAAGTCAATAATAATGATAATACTAATACTACGTGTTGGAAGAGACCCATTTTCGAAGGCTTTGTCACTGAAACTAAGAGGTACATACTCGATTCCGTTGAAACCAGAAGCGATTGACGCATCTGGACGGAAACCTTGTCTTGATCATGTGAACTTCTGAGAGATGAAACTCTTCCCACTGTTTCTCACACTGAATATGTGGGAACATATGTATACGTAGAGCTGATTCACTTTGTTATACAGCAGAAACTAACACACCACTGTAAAGCAATTATACTCCAATAAAGATGTTTAAAAAAAAAGTATTTTAATTCCACTCCAGATGTTAACGTACTGCAGGTGGGTTTTTTTTGTCTTGTGTTTTGACCGTTAACGGGATCGTCCTTGATGCATGAGATGTCACGTGAAGGGGGAAGGAGGTTACAGCACATCCAAGTCCCCAGAGGAAGTTTTAGGTCCACATCACCATTATGATGCCTGATGTTCAAAGCATGGGAGCGTTCATGCCTATGTTCCTGCACAGAATTAAGGGAGAGACTCCTCAGCTGGAGATTCTTTCTGATCCTATAAAGTGATGCAACTATATTCGATGTTATGCTTTTAGGGCAAAGCCAATCTCCAATGAGGGATTCACAGCTCACGCCCACGCTGATTTTAGTGAAAGTTGCTAGAGAACCTTGCAAGATTCTTGGCCACACGTTGGCTGAATGGTCCTCCAGCCCTATGGCTCGAGGAGTTGATGGACCCATAGCAGAAAATGCAGGCTGCCCTTCCTGTGTCGGGCGTGGCGTGCTCTGTGGGCTAAGGAAAGGGCCGTGTGTGTTCCCTGTGGCTGAGCCGGACTTCTGGTTTCCACCGGCCTCGGGGGATGAGACTCAGAGGGTCATATCTCAAGCATTCCAGCTGAGGGGTTTAATACATCATATATTAACCTTGTGCTATCACGCGAGAGATGATGTGGAAGGAAAACAATAATATTCCAAGGAAATCTGATGCCCACATACAACCCTGTTCGAGTCCGTTCTCCTTTTTGAAACCCATACCCTACACATCTGTTGGTGCAGATTGTGTGACAGTCAGTCCCAAACGCACACACTCTAGAGACGAGGCAAAGCGCAATTTATATCAGCTTCTTAAATACATTTTTTTTTTCCTGCGGTACGCGGGCCTCTCGCTGTTGCGGCCTCTCCCGTTGCGGAGCACAGGCTCCGGACGCGCAGGCTCAGCGGCCATCATGGCTCACGGGCCCAGCCGCTGCGCGGCACGTGGGATCTTCCCGGACCGGGGCACGCACCCGCGTCCCCTGCATCGGCAGGCGGACTCTCAACCACTGCGCCACCAGGGAAGCCCCTTAAATACATTTTTAACATGTCAAAGTCTTCAGCAAATGTTACCCTCTCGAAAGCAGTGAGAAATGCGCTGTGAATATCTCCAGCATGACCGATAAGGGGTTATCGGATCCTTGTGCAATCTGCCCCTTGAGATCTTTTAGGGGATGCTGTCTAGCCACGCGTGTTTCTCTCTGCAGAAGGGGATCCACATTCTCCAGAGACGAGGATCAACTCGGGTTTTCTGTGCAACGTGGAGCCCCCTTGAACATCAGACGAAGATGCCTGTGGGATTCACGCCCGGATGTTGCAGCTGACGGGGAAACAGACAGTGGGGCTCAAGCCGTCCTTTGGAAAACATCGATACAATCGCTGCAAACACCACAAAGCGAAGTCGGAGAGATGTCTGCAGTCCGTGTCAGATACTGGGTCTTTCTAGCTCCATTTGGCCTTTGCCTTTTCCCAAGAACAGTTTATAATGAAGTCAGCACGATGGCTTTTTTCTGGACCAACCACACCTAACATTTGCAAACTGATGACCACCGCCCAGTGGTCTGCAAAGGACAGCTGTTTGCGGTTAAAGGCATCAACGGCATTTCCCCGGGTGTCATCATTTTCCTCGGGCTCCCTCCCTGCAGCTCATTTTCTCAAGTTTAGGGACCCAGTCTTTATGTTTCAGGTCCCAGCCCACACACGTCGCCCCGTCGGACACGAAAAATTACATTAACATGGGATCAATTTTGAGAAAAGAATACTCTTTCAAAAAAAAAAAAAGACTTTTGATTTTACTCTTTCTTTAGCAAATGTCTTACTTGAGGTAATCCACCCTCCCCTGCCCCCCTTGCTTTTGTTCACATCAGCAACTTTTCGCCCAGAAGGATCTCATCAAGAACGTGCTGCATTTTCTCGAGTGCAAGGATGAAGTGGAATATCTGGCTGGGTTTTTGTTTGCCTGCTGTTAACAAGAAAATTAGTCTTTTCTAAGCCAAATTTAGAGACAAATAATTATCTTTTTCTTTTTATGAAATTTTTTATTGCAGTACAGTTGATTTACAATGCTGTTAGTTTCTGCGGTACAGCAAAGTGAATCAGTTATACATATATATCCACTTTTTTTAAAGATTCTTTTCCCATATAGGCCATTACAGAGTATTGAGTAGAGTTCCCTGTGCTGTACAGTAGGTCCTTATTAGTTATCTATTCTATATATAGTAGTGTGTATGTGTCAGTCCCAATCTCCCCGTTTATCCCTCCCCCGCCCTTACCCACAGTAACCATAAGTTTGTTTTCTACGTCTGTGACTCTATTTCTGTTTTGTAGATAAGTTCAAGAGACGAACAATGATTAAGCCTTGCCTTATCTTGGGCACAGTGTGGAATCAACTTAAAAACAGCAGAATGCTATTATGCTAACACATAAATATGGAATCTAAAAAAAAAAAAAAGGTTCTCAAGAACCTAGAAGCAGGACAGGAATAAAGACGCAGACGTAGAGAATGGACTTGAGGACACGGGGAGGGTGAAGGGTAAGCTGGGACGAAGTGAGAGAGTGGCATGGACATATATACACTCCCAAACGTAAAACAGATAGCTAGTGGGAAGCAGCCGCATAGCACAGGGAGATCAGCTCGGTGCTTTGTGACCACCTAGAGGGGTGGGATAGGGAGGGTGGGAGGGAGGGAGATGCAAGAGGGAGGGGATATGGGAACATATGTATACGTATAGCCGATTCACTTTGTTATACAGCAGAAACTAACACACCATTGTAAAGCAATTATACTCCAATAAAGATGTTTAAAAAAAAATGCTTTTAAGACCTCATCCTGTAGCTGAAACTCCAACTATGGTAAAGTGTATCTGTCTGTAGCATGCGTCTACCGTGTTTTACGAGCTTCACGGGGTGATGACCACCTAGGACAGCCTGGAATGCCCTAAACCACAGGAAATACCCGCGATGCGTCACCTTACACACTTCTGTAAGAATTCCTCTGGGATTTACACCTACAACGGATAGGGCTGGGTCATGAGATGTCCACGTACTTAGTGAGCATCTAACGTCTGGCCAGACGCTCTTCACAAGGGCAGCTACAGAAACTCAGTATCCTGCTGGCCCCCAGGGGTGGTCGTCTCACACAGGCGAGCGTTTCATACTATTCTGTACTGTGGCATCACCCCCCCCACACACACACACGATGAAACATACAATATACGCAGGTTGCTAACATTGTAATTAAACCTTTCATTCGTTTTTTCAATCATTTTAAAACTATACCATCTCTTCCACCCATATATGAACCTACGCTGCGCCATCTCTCTTACACAACGTATTTCCAAAAAGGGTAGAGACGTAATATTATTATTACCTTCCTCCCGCAATAGAGGTTTTCTGTGGCATGTATGTTGGGTACCGATGGTCACGATGGCATCGCCTCAGACCAGAAAAGGAACGAAAAGGAAAAGGTGGGGTTCACTAAACTAGGGCGGGGCAACCTCCCCACCTGCTCCTCTGTGGGACTCATGGCTTCTGTCCATCTTTCTCTGTCTTTCCTCCTTGGCTTCCTAAAAACGTGCTTCTTTCCTGGGCTCACGGCTCCCCCTGCAAATGAAGTACCGTAATATAAATCCTCGAAAACCCGGTGTCCTCTGGTCCTGAAATAGCAAGAATCTAAGGTAACCAAAAGGAGGACGGATCCCATTGCCACTGGTTCAAGCTTCCTTTCCATCAATTAAAACCACGTGTGTGTGTTCCCGCCATGAGCTCCAGGTGTCCCTGCGGGAGGGGATCTCTCTAAGAGCCACGCAATCCGCTATAGTCCCCGACGTGGTATTTCAGTGCATCCGTGTCTACACAAAACCGCCACAGGTGATGGTCAGCTGGGAGGACTTTGTATGAACACGGAGCCGTGCCCTGGACGCAAGGTTCCAATGTCCCGAACCCATAAAGGCAAGTTCTCTCAGTGGTGACCCAAATGCCCCCTTAGCCCATTCACCTGACACTTCGTCTGTCCATCCGATGACTTTTGGAAGTCTGTGAACCACCATCATCCCGCCAGCTGGACCCTGAATACGTCACACCAATATTCATCTCCTTGCCATCTTTTTTTAAGAGCAGGAAAGCACGCGACAGTGGGAAGACACGTACTATGGCTTGCCTTCTCTCTTTTCTAGAATCTCGAGGAAAATCTGGCTGTCCCCGAAGTCCCGTGGATACACACATTTTAATCCGTTGTAACGATTTTGTCTGCAAAGCACACTTCACCCAGGTGTCCTACGTGAATCAGGAGCCAGTGCCTAGTGCGTATCCACTGTGTTGGTAGCCACCGCGCTAGCTTCTGGTTTCAAGGAAAAACGTTAAAGCCCTTGGATTACATGTGGACTTTTGCTTTCTAGGTCATTGTTTCATGAAAATAAAATGTCACAGAAGACAGAAAGCCGCTGCATGCATTCTTTCAAAATGTTTTCCTCTGCCCAGAGAAACAAGCTCCACCTGTATAATATTAGGCGGCCAGGAAGTAACTGTTTACCTATTATTATAAAGCCTTAAAGGCAGCAGGAAGAAGAATGTCGTGTTTATTTTTCCACACGAAATAACATTTAAAGCCACTGCAATGGCAAGGGGAGATGGGAGAATCTAAGTTGATAGGAATAGTTATGAAACTGTTACAATCGCCCAGATGTATCATCTGGGAGTTATTTTGCATAACGTTGATTTCACTTAGGGCTTCTCATGGGTAGACGGTCAGTTCGGGCACAAACTGAAGCCCAAAATATTTTTTCTCTCCAAGGCTCACAGCGTTGCCAACCGGGATGAATGCCAACCCGAAGAAGAGGATGACGTTCTTAGCAAAGAACCACGACGGCATCCTGCGCGGACTGACGGACGGTGTCATTCTTCAAGCTATTTCAGACGATTGTTTCTTTTTTTGCCAAGCCTCTCCCTTTCGTGAAGGAGAGCCTTGTTCTCTTATTTGTTAAGGTTTGTTTTCTTTAAGTCGACCCTATTTAGACTTCTTTCTGAGTGAAAGCATCTGGGGATCGCTAGATGATTATCCCTCTGTCACAAACAATTTGCAACAGTGCCCTTTATGGACGGCTGCTGCTTTAGCAAACCAAATTACAGGACGCCCGCAAGCACAAGGATGTCCCAAATACTGCGCTGGACACACTTAACAGTTACCACTCGTCTATTCACCAGCTACATTGGAAGCTGGGGCAAATAATGGATAGTTTTTTTAAGTACGTACGTTAATTGGGGACATGCTCATGCTTTAAAAAATCATTCAGCATTTACCCCAACTTCAAATGTAACTGGGCTTCCTGTATTTTATTGGGCTACCCTGCCTTTATAAGCCCTTTCTGGGGGCGGTGGGATGTGCATAGCAGATGGTACTATAATAATACCATTTTGGTCTTGAGGAAATAGTTAATCCTGGTCCTTCCAAAAGTCAGCCAGGATGCTGCATGAACTATCTTTTACTTTCTAGCAGCGATAATTTGCTCGGGACGTGGATGGGGGGGGGTCACCCGCAGCTTTGAACGTTCACGCCAATCACCTGTAACTAAACCAATGACCATCTGAGCGTGGAGTACAACCTGCAGCCGTTTAAAGTCCCTGAGACAGGAGACGATGGGCAACAATAAATCTTTTGAGGCCGTCCATGGGCTGTCCCGATGCGTACGGAAATCCTGCCCTGCATTCCTGATACCTTCCTTCCCAAGATGTCCACGGCTCCGCCCCCCGCCCCTCAATCCACCAGCAACCTCTTCGCAAGCTTGTCTACGCAGGTCCCAGACAACAGCAGGCTCAGAACATCGAGTTGTTCTACCGCGGAAAGAGAAACTGGTGCTGGACTCAGACCCAAGGTTAACAGCCGACCGGGTCCCATCCTCACGCCTTGGGGGCGTCACCTTCATTCTCTGCGACTGGATAAAGGTTTGTGCCCTTTCCAGAGCGGGCGCTGGTTACCGGGGATGCTGCAAACAGGCGAAAAGAACCCTGCTGGGAGTGTGGGCACTGCTGAGGCTGGGGACTGCAGCAAGCTTGGCGACCTAAGCTAGACATAAACGCCAGTCGGGTAACAGTCCCTACCCGAGGTTCCTGGTTGGGGCAGGGGGCTGTGACGCAAGAATAAAGAATTTAGAAAATGCCTTGCCCGCCCCCCCTGAGCTCGGAGGCCGTGGCTACCCACTCACAGCGGAGGCGTATTGGAGGCATAAAAGTGGCCCGAAGCCAGCCTGACATGGGACAAGAGAAAACAGAGCTACTTCGTGGGTTCTGACTTCTCTCCTTCGGTCCGGACACGTTAAATTACTTTGTTTCCGTCTGTGGCAGATCAATGAAATGGAAGCGATACACCTAATAAGGTTCTCACCCCAGAATGGTGAAAATTGGTTCTGGCATTCGAAGGGCGAGCTTTCTAGAACTGGATCCGATGAGGAAGCGGCACGTTTCCGAATAAAACAGGAGAAATGAGGCTTCGGTTCCTGCTTTACATTCTCGGATAACAGCACGGGCAAGGCGGTGGGTACGTGCGTGCCCTGCGTGGCATTAGTGACCATACAATCGCTAATGGAAAAAATATGACTCTTGTCTTTTACGGATCCCCAAAGGCACCAGAAATACCAACATTCCGCCGCCATTATAAATAATTATAGGATGTACTGGTGATGCTGAAATTCCTTATTTACAAGTCGTCCTAGCAGCCTGGGAGTGTCCATTCCTGGCCATGGCTAATACTTTAAAAATTTACTACAGAGACCTCTTCGGACCAGCCCTGTCTGTGAACTACACATATAGTACGGTGTTTTGTTGTTTTAATAATTATGGTTCTGGTCTCTGTGATTGATGTTTGGTCTTTATTCTCTGGTATCCATTGTTTTCCAATGAATAGGGCAGAAGAGAATTTCAGTTAGGAAGGTCTTTTACCTAATGAAAGATGAGAAATGCAATCGTAGAAGGGTTTGCCTATTCCTTTCGCTGGTAAATACTCTTCTGAAGTTGTGTTCATTGTCTATTAACCGTTAAATTGCTCAGCTGGGTTCGGCTTAAAAATTAAGGCTTTACTATCTACTTCCCTAACGAGAGACGCTGTGGCGCAATTAAATACTGAGAGTCTTACATTTCAGCCCATTTCTCCAGAAAGAGTAGCTCACAGTGTGATCTCACGTTTTTTGGTTTTTGACACCTGAACAGTGTGTTCCCCTCATTTGCAGGAAGGATGGAATTTAGGATCCGCTCCAGCCCAAACCCACGTCAATTCTTAACTCAAATCTCTGTTGGCTGGCCCAACCACTGTGAAAAGAACACATCTTTTAAACACATGAGTGCATACTTAGGATGGAATCAAAATGTGTTTTACAAATACACATTGCCTTCAAGTCCCAGAAGTTTCTGAAATAAATTAAAACATGAGCTTGTCAGATGCCACAGACACCACATTATAACCCCAAAATAGATCCTACAACGCTCTGGCACGAGGCATTTCTGAAATAATGAACAGACCTCAGATCTGATAGCCCTATAAAAAAAAAGAAGTCGTAAAAACCGATAATAATAATCATAATAATAAGCATTCTCCCTTTTCATGAGCCAAAATCAGGATGGAATCACCCCTGATCATCTGTAATGAGCTGGTTATAGAGCAAAATGTTACAAACTTTATACTGTTGCTCGGAATCTGTAATTATTTGGACTGAAATGCTTAATAATAGTCATTTTCCAATGATTCTGATTTAAGAGGAGTCCTATGCCTATGTTTAAGGATTGTAATTTATCCTTTTCCTCAACAATTCCCCTGCGCCTGCAGGAGTATAATGCTTAACACGTGTGCCTCTGGCCCAGTGACGAAGACAGGGCCGTAAAAAAAAGTAGGTATTCCATCTAACTCTGCTGACTTCAAACAAACAAACCATCAACGTGAACGCACAAGATATTTTTAGAATGCACAAGGGGTTCACAGCACCAGGGGGGGCCACACAGCTAAAGAGCAGGTGTGATATCTTCCTGTAAAAAGTCTGCAAGATCCCTCCCCCCAACTGGAGACCGCCTGGCATGACGGTGATAAGGGAGGGGCACAAGGCGGGGGAGGTGTTTCAAGGCGAAGAGAGGCTTCATCGAAATGTGCTCCCGAGAAAGCTACCTACCCAGATGGACGCGCACGGGCAGAGCTGCACGCTGGAATCCGACACGCCAAGACAAAGGGAGCCACCAGATAAAAACAGATGTGAAACCTCGGGCACTTCGAACGCTACGGTCGTTTCAATTCTGCCAGTCATATGTAATTCGGGGCTTGGTTTCAAAACTCAAACCATGGAGGAATAAAAGGGAATAAATCCAAAGTTGTTCTTTACAATCTCCCTCCATGTCCCTCAGCTGTCATCTGTTTGATGTGTATCTTTCTAGACCTTTTCTATGGATCTGGGTCCATAAACATAGGAACATGCTGAAAAACGTATAGTTTCCTGAAGTGCGTCATTTCACCCCCCCAAACGAAACACAACGGATTCGCCTGAGCGAATTCTGAATTCACTTTTCCACGTACCAGTGTACCTTAGAAATCTTCCCTTGACCCAAAACACAGGCCTTCCACAGCTTTTTTTTTTTTTTTAAACTCCTGAAGCTCATTCTGTACATTGCTGTACTCTGGTTTATCTTCAAATCTCGCCCTAATTTTATGATTCTGTCTCAGGCCACTTTTTTCTTGCTTTGGTTGTTAGTTTATTCCTTAGTACTTTAATACAAAAGACTCAAAGAACCCAAACTATCTGGTAATTCCAGCACACAGAAATGTGTGTTGCCATTCTCTAACATAAGTTATGTACGCCCATGGCAAGAAAACTCAAACCACATGGAATTCCCACTTTATCGTATGTTTTGCATATATAAATTATTAGGAAAAGATAACCGATGGAAGGGGCAGATGGTATAAGTTATCTCACCCATTTCAAAGCAACATGAAGAAAGTAACATATAACAGATGGTCAACTTGGTTCATTTAAAACTGCACAGCACTGACTTGGAGGGCACTGTGCTTGGGGAGATAAGTCAGATAAAGGGAAATTCTGTACGACACCCCTTACACGTGGAATCTAAAAAAATACAAGAAACTAGTGAATATAACAAAAAAGAAACAGACTCGCAGATATAGAGAACAAACTAGTGGTTCCCAGCAGGGAGAGGGAAGTGGGGAGGGTCAAGATAGAAGGAGGGGATTAAGAAGTACAAACTAGTAGGTATAAAATAAATGAGCCACAAGGATGTATGGTACAGCACAGGGAAAACAGCCAAGACTTTGTAATAACTGTAAATGGGTGTAACCATTAAAAATGGTATAAAAAATAAAAATTGAAAAAAGAAAACCAAAGAGTTCACCCAACAAAAAACATTTTTAGGGCTTCCCTGGTGGCGCAGCGGTTGAGAGTCCGCCTGCCGATGCAGGGGACACGGGTTCGTGCCCCGGTCCGGGAAGATCCCACATGCCGCGGAGCGGCTGGGCCCGTGAGCCATGGCCGCTGAGCCTGCGCGACTGGAGCCTGTGCTCCGCAATGGGAGGGGCCACAATGGTGAGAGGCCCGCGTACCGCAAAAAAACAAAACAAAAAAACAAACAAACAAAAATTTTTAGATGCATATCAAGGTGAAATAGATTTTACCTATGTAGCTAGCAAAAAAACCCTTAAAAGTAACTTCAAAGTACGCGGCAGTAAAGATCTGAAGGAAAGTATTTTTTTTAAATGATTGAGTAGAAACAGGAAGAATATTTTCTGAAGGCCAATTTGCCAAGCTGTATCAGAATTTAACATGTAGGTAAGCAGGAAGTTTGGAGGAGGAGAGACGAAGAGTGAGGCGTTTTTCTATTTCCCATTTGTGTGTTCATGGTTCAAATTAAAATCCTAGAGGTAGAAAGAGAAAGAAAGGGTGGGAAAGCCACATTTCTGCCCCAGCCCTGGGGCTCCTGCACCGGGGCGGGGGGGGGGGGAAGGTGCAGACTGGCTCTGTCGACCAGCAGGTGGGACATCTCTTCCATGGGGGGAGCAGGCAGACCCTATGTGGGGCCTCAGGAGCTCCTAGACCCACCAGGAGGACAAGCAGAGGAAGACAAGTGTGGATGGAGGTTCCTCTTCCCTCCAGAGACTCTAAGCCAATCCAGGACGCCTCCTTCTTGGAGCACTTTTGCCGGAGACAGTAAGAGCTGGCTTCTTCCAGCTCTGGGAAGTCCACCTTCCCCCCCAGTTGCCACCACCCGGACAGTAAGAGCTGGCTTCTTCCAGCTCTGAGAAGGGGACTTAAATTCTGAAGAACTCTGTGAGCCAGCTCTTCCACTGTCGGCAGCTTGAAATCAGTCACGGCGGGATTAAGTACTGACACCATGGATGTCGGCAGAAGCTACGCGTCAGGGCCTTATTTCCCCCGGGAGAACCGGTTTACAAAGCACACCACCACCTAAGACCTTCTAAGCCTCTGCAGCACTGACACGGAGCAAGACCCTATGTGGCCTTCTCAGGACAGACACTCCCCCACCCAATGTCCTCCACCTGCCTCTTTTCTGTAGAAAAACTTTAGCCAGAGAATAACTTTAATCAGAGAAGTGAGAAAATGCAGAAGCAAAGGAAAGCAGTCAAACAAAACCAAATAATAACAGTGGAGCCATTACACAAAGTCAAGGACGCTTAGTCCCTCCTCAGGGACTATCGATCGTATTCTGAGCCACGTCCTGTGAGCTGCTTTGCAGATACTGAAGACCCCGCCAGGTGGAAGAAGTGCACTGCACGGTGACCAGGCCGTAGCCATGACATAAGCTGCCACCATTCTGAGAACTGGCCTCAAGGAAATGGGAACCAACTGACCTCGGAAGTGAAGACCAACCGTACGGAAAACAATCAAGAGGGTACAGATCAGACCATCCCATGACCAATTTCAAGATGACGATCACAGCTGACTGTGCTGTTTCTGCACGTAGCCCCGTCCCTCCGCCTTGACACTCCCCTCTTTTTTTTTTTTTTTTTTTTTTTTTTGCGGTACGCGGGCCTCTCACTGTTCTGGCCTCTCCCATTGCAGAGCACAGGCTCCGATGCGCAGGCTCAGCGGCCACGGCTCACGGGCCCAGCCGCTCCGCGGCATGTGGGATCTTCCCGGACCGGGGCACGAACCCGCGTCCCCTGCGTCGGCAGGCGGACTCTCAACCACTGCGCCCCAGGGAAGCCTGAAACTCCCCTTTGAAAGCTCCTGTCCACTGATCAGCAGGGGAGAGGTGGCTGTTAGACATGAGTCCACCTTCTCCCCGCAGTTGCCACCATCCAGGCTACCAATGCCTGCCTCTCGAGTATTGGCTTTGGAGTGGCGAGCAGCGAGACCCGAGTTCGGTAACACGCCCACAGCTGAATTCTGTGTTCTTGGTCTCAAGGGATTAGAGCAGCAGGCTATATATGGGATTCATCACGCCTGGCAAAACCACTAAACGGTTTTCTAAGTGTGATCAGGATACCAATGATGGTGGGGATTGACGGGAAAACAGATGTGGAGTGAAAATCCAGAAAGGTATATTCTGAGCTACTACATGGTGCTAAGAGCAAACTAAAAGACCCAGGAGCCTAGGTGCAAATTTAGGAGACAACTGCCTTCCACTGGCAGCTTTCGGTTAAACAGAAAGCAGAGTAAATTTGAGAATAGGAATATTCTCAATGCAGAAGCAGAATAGGCTGCAACCCCCTAATGTTCAGAAGAACAATCACAGGCTTCAAAACCCGTTAGGGCTTCCCTCGTGGCGCAGCGGTTGAGAGTCCGCCTGCCGAGGCAGGGGACGTGGGTTCGTGCCCCGGTCCAGGAAGATCCCACGTGCTGTGGAGCGGCTGGGCCCGCGAGCCATGGCCGCTGAGCCTGCGCATCCAGAGCCTGTGCTCCGCAACGGGAGAGGCCACAGCAGTGAGAGGCCCGCGTACCGCAAAAAAAAAAAAAAAAAAAAAAAATGTTCACGCAGGGCTTCCCTGGTGGCGCAGTGGTTGAGAGTCCGCCTGCCGATGCAGGGGACACGGGTTCGCGCCCCGGTCCGGGACGATCCCACATGCCGCGGAGCGGCTGGGCCCGTGACCCATGGCCTGCGCGTCCGGAGCCTGTGCTCTGCAATGGGAGAGGCCACAGCAGTGAGAGGCCTGCGTACCGCAAAAAAACCCCAACAAAACAAAAAAACCCCGTTAATTTACTTTCAGATGTTAGAGAAACATTGTAGATCTACATCTGCTAATGTATACGCAAACACTACACACCGATGGTAAAACAAAGTATACAGTGGGCGCTCATAAAATGATTACAAGTTTCATGTGGCCTTACCAGCCTAAAATAATAAGAAAACCCCTTTCAATGGGATTATTTGCTGAGTTCAGAGGTTGAAGAAATGGTGCAGGGTGATTTATAATGATTTGCTAAAAATTAAGCAAAGGACAGGCAATTCAGAAAAAAAGAAATGTGAAAGTCCAAAACATGTGGCTATGTGCAAAACCTCACTCATAAATGTGGACTGAAAATACTGAGATATGACTTCTTTAAACCAATCCAGGTACCAAACACTATAAAAGCTGGCCTGTCCACTTGCTGTGGACAAGGCTATGAGAAACTTCTATTCTCTGTTGATGGGTGTAAATTGATAAAAGTGTTTCTGGGTTGCAACGGGCAGTATCTGATCATAATTTAATTGAGCAAATCCTTTGGATCCAGCATTTTGTTTCTAGATCCTTTTCTAGGAACGACTGCTACACACACACACACACACACACACACACACACACACACCAGATACACACACACGGACCTCAGATATACACACACCAGATACACATCCCACACCAGCGGTCCCCAACCTTTTTGGCACCAGGGACCGGTTTCGTGGAAGACAATTTCTCCGTGGACCAGGGGTCGGGGGTGGGGGGGGCGACGGTTTCAGGATGATTCCAGTACATTACGTTTATTGTGCACTTTACTTCTATTATTATTGCGTTGTAATATATAATGAAATAATGATACAACTCACCATAATGCAGAATCAGTGGGAGCACTGAGCTCGTTTTCCTGCAAATAGACGGTCCCATCTGGGGGGTGATGGGAGACAGTGACACCCGACGTGAGGGCTTATGTCCAGTCTACTCCGTAAGACGCAGCTTAACTATCACTTGCCACTCACTGATAGGGTTTTGATATGAGTCTGCAAGCAACTGATTTATGATGGTCTCTGCGCCATCAAACCTCTCTGCTAATGATAATGTGTATTTGCAGCCGCTCCCCAGCGCTAGCATCACCGCCTCAGCTCCACCTCAGATCACCAGGCATTAGATTCTCACAAGGAGCGCGCAACCTAGATGCCTCGCATGCGCAGTTCACAGTGGGGCTCGCGCTCCCGTGAGAATCTAATGCCGCCGCTGATCTGACAGGAGGGGGAGCTCAGGCGGTAATGCGAGCGACGGGAGCGGCTGCAAATACAGGTGGAGCTTCCCTCACTCGCCCGCCGCTCACCTCCTGCTGTGCGGCCCGTTTCCTAACAAGACACGGACCAGTACCGGTCCATGGCCCAGGGGATGGGGACCCCTGCGCCACAACACACACACACACAAAGATGCAACCTCATGTGTATATACATGCACGCTATTTTATATAAAGCATGGTTTGCGCTGTACAAAATGCAAAAAAATTCTCTTCTTTCCAGCAATTCAATACATAAATTACGTAAGGGCACCTTGCCTACAGTAGGAGACCATCTCCTCATTGCACAGGAAAGTGCAGTAAGTTTCTCTACACTTAGTGGCAGAGAAACTACACATAACAGAGTTTTACATGAGGGTGTCCTTGCATGTCCTGAGAACTGTTCCAGGCACCAGACATACAACCCTGAACAAAACCAGAGACCAACTTCCCTTCCTCCATGGAGTTTGCATTATAATGGGGAGAGACAGACAGTAAAGATAAGTAAGAAAAGTGGACATGACCCATTAGAAAGTGCTCAGTGCTATGGAGAAAAATAAATGAAGGAAGGGGCTGGTGATAGGGGCAGGAGAAATGAGTTGAAATTTTAAATACGATGCAGGAGGGACCCCTTTATGAGAAGACAGCTGAGCAAAGTCTTTAAAGAAATGGTGTAAATGATGGACAGACAGACATAGACAGACAGACAGATATAGATAGATAGGTGGATGGACAGTCTTATGCTAAGGTCCAGGGTCTCTGAACTTCAGTGCTACTGACATTTGGGGCTGGAGGACTCTGATGTGCGGCGTCCTGTACCCCATCGAGTGTGGAGAGCACACCTCTCCCCTGAGAGATCAGCACACCCTTCTTTATTACATTTATACTCTTAATGAAATGTTGCACGATCTAAATACTACAATTCCAAAACTGTTTTAAATAATTGCTTTACATATGCAACATTACCCATTTGAGGGGTTAAACAGACGCCTCGAAAAGTGGTGAAAATCTTTTTAAAGGGGGTTATCAAATTTATCTTGCCTGGGTAGAAACAGTACATCTATCGGGAGCTTAGAAAGAGGATTATCTGCCACGACTGAAAGAATATTTTTACAAGGGCAGAAAATGAAGCCGATTTTCAGTGAAGACCAGTAGAAAATGTCAAAGGTAAGAACCAAATGAGAACAAGGAAATAAAGTGAAAACTGGGGGATGGACACAGGAAAATGGTTACACATGTCGGGGTCTTCCACACCTGACGAGGACACGCTGAATTCTGGAGCCAGCTTTGAGAGAGCTGAGAGTAAGGCACGCGGAATCCCACCAGCATCTCTTCCCCTTTTGGAAAAGAGAACCCTCCCAGCCATCCAGAAGCCCAGACGTCTATGCAGATCTGAGACTGGCTGGGACCCGGGACCCTTGGCTGCAGTGCCGCAGTGCTTGAACCTGGACACACCTCTCTTCCAGCAACAAAATATAAACACACTGTATGGGACTAAAAATAACTGCGTGCATGTGCAGTTGGGGCAAATTCTGGACAAAAGACACAAAGAGACCAAAAAACGCAACTGCCACTTTTGAAGAGTCTGGAGCAAAAGCAGGGCACTGCGCACGCCCCCTGCACTCACACCACCAAAGCAGGGCACTGCGCACGCCCCCTGCACTCACACCACCAAGGCAGGGCACTGCGCATGCCCCCTGCACTCACACCACCAAAGGGGTGGGCAGACTCCCTAAGCCTCCCCTCCGGCCCGACCCCTGGACACACCCCTACCCTCACCCCGTAGAAGGACCCAGCTGCCCCCCACTCGGGGAGCGGGGCAAGGGCACCTGTTACTTGTTCTCGCTCCCCCCCTGCTGCAGCAGGGACCCCAGTAAAGCTTTGCCTGAATTTCTTGTCTGGCCTCTGATCAATTTCTATCGATTAAGGAGGCCAGGAACCCCGGCTGGTAACAGATCTTCAATGAGAGCTGGAGACATCTGGGGGAGAGGCTGGTGGCTGCCCCATCGCCAGCTGCCCAGAGCTGACAAAGACCTTCCACCACCGTTAGGAAGGAAAATCCATCCGACCGGCATCCCAGAGCAGACTGTAAAAAAGTGCTGGCCACAGGCCATGTCCATGGCAATTTCGACCCAACAGTTGTAAAACAAACAAACTAACTAACTAAAAAATAAAAGAACACACTGGACCAACGTTCTGTCAAAGTACAAGTGTGCAGGGACTGGGAATAAGGGCTGGAGAAAAGAAAATATGAGTCCAGAAAGACAGAGCACTGGTAAGCATGCTGTAAACCGCACAGATGAGGACAGAGCACCGGTAAGCATGCTGTAAACCGCACAGATGAGGACAGAGCACCGGTAAGCACGCTGTAAACCGCACAGATGAGGACAGAGCACCGGTAAGCACGCTGTAAACCGCACAGATGAGGACAGAGCACCGGTAAGCATGCCGTAAACCGCACAGATGAGGACAGAGCACCAGTAAGCACGCCGTAAACCGCACAGATGAGGACAGAGCACCAGTAAGCACGCCGTAAACCGCACAGATGAGGACACAGCACCGGTAAGCACGCTGTAAACCGCACAGATGAGGACAGAGCACCAGTAAGCACGCCGTAAACCGCACAGATGAGGACACAGCACCGGTAAGCATGCTGTAAACTGCACCGATGAACCAGAAGGCTGGTGTGCGCCGTGGTGAACAACGGAAATGAAGGGGTAGAAAAGAGGATCAACTTCTAAGGTCACAGACATGATGGGAAAGAGAGCCGCAGCTTTTCTTCTAACCCCTCCCTAGTATTCGGTCCCTCGTGAAATCAGCAACACAGAGCTTGGAGTTCATGTGAGGAAAAAAAAAGCGGGATTCAGAGCAGTCACCTATGGGCTTCCCACAAAAGACCCAAGCCTGAAATGTGGTTTCATTTCTGGGTGGTTCTGCTAAACATGCCAAATAGGTTTCCCACCATGACCACAGTAAAGGCTTGAAAAGCACGAATTAGGGGATCTCTGCTAAAGCCCCAATTCTTTAAGATGACATTCTGAAAGTGGCATAAATTCCCCCGAATAGGTCACGGGGGCTCCCTCCCTTAGGAAGGAAAAGACAACAGATTCCCAAGAAAAAGCCAAGGATCTAAACATCCGGCCAGGGACTTCCTGGTGGTGCAGTGGTTAAGCATCCGCCCGCCAATGCAGGGGACACGGGTGCGAGCCCTGGTCGGGGAAGATCCCACATGCCGCGGAGCCACTAAGCCCGTGTGCCACAGCTACTGAGCCTGTGCTCTAGAGCCCGCAAGCCACAACTACTGAGCCCACGAGCCACAGCTACTGAAGCCCGTGCTCTGCAACGAGAAGCCACCACAATGAGAAGCCCGCGCGCAGCAACGAAGACCCAACGCAGCCAAAAATAAATCACAAATTTTTTTTTAATAAAAGGATATCAGTTTAAGAAAATAAATAACCATCTGGCCACCGGGAAACGGAGAGTTCTTGGGTATTAGAATGTACTCTGCACAAGGCCAATCCTCCCCCTTTGCCTTTTAGGCATTGGGTCGTGCTTCTCCACCCTGACAAAAATAAGCACAGTGGATAAGAACTGCCCAAATTCCGACCTCCGTGGGCCAAATTAACCTTTGTTCTTTCCCACTTACTGGAAGGACGTCCCTTTAAAAACTCTGCCTTTTGTGGATTTTTTTTTTTTTTTTTTGCTTTCTCTAAGGCACTGGTTTTAAACAGCCTGCACACAAATTCTGATTCATGAGAAAGAAGCATTGTTCAGCCAGTGGCTTTCCAAGACATCGCCCTCCCCGGGGGACTATAAAAGCTGACTGTGCAGCGGGCTCCAAGCCAGACCTTTCTAACCAGATACCAAAGCCAGTCTATTCTCCAGGATGTTCTTGAGAACTGGAAACATTTCGGGTGAAATTCGAGACCCAGCCCCAAAGGCGGCTGCCAGGGGCCAAGGGCAGTGGGGACAGGGGAGCGGTGGGAGGCAGTCACTCACTGTTCAACGGGGATAGAGTTCGGTTACGTGAGAGCAATACAGCCTAGGGAGCTGCTGGACTTGACGGTGCCTACGTAACAGGGGAAACCAGTTACCTGTTCCTTTGACCTTTGTGCTCTGTCGCCTGTGCTCAGTGATGCTGGCTCTGCACCTTTTGTAAAAGAATGTTGCCTGTGGCCTGAAATATACATAACGGCACATGCTCCGGGCTCTGACCTTTACCGGTAAAACACTTTTCGGTTCATATAGAGATAAAAGGTTGCAGAACAGAGAATAACATGTGTCTTGTTGGAGGTTTACGTGAACGCGGTGACCTGACCTACATGGACAGATGCAAGAGCAAAGGATTCCAGCATCCAGAAGGTGCCACAACCCCAGCCCGCCCTCCCCTTGCCTTTAAAAACGCTTTGCTGAAACCCTTCAGGGAGTATGGGATTTTCTGAGCACGGTCTCCTGGCAAGCCCTGCAATAAACCTTTCTCTGCCGCAAACTCCGACGTTCCGGTTTGTTCCGCCTCACTGTGCGTCGGGCACACGAACGTGCGTCCAGTAACATCTATACTTGACGATACTGCACTTTGCACTTAAAATTTTATTGAGGGTAGATCTCCCGTGATGCACTTTTTAACCACCATTTAAAAATAAAAGTTTATCTGTGCTCGTAGCTTCACAGGTCTACAAAAGAGTCTCTCGCCTGCATTTCTGGAAGGTAATTTGCCTGTTAATAACTCTGACTTTCAAAAGGGTTCAAGTAGATCATGGTTTCCTGCCTTAAGACAAAGCAAAGCATGCAATTGTCAATGCTCTTATCAATCCACTGACTGGAGGTCTTCAGCATTTGACAGTTTGCCCGGCAACCAATGTTTTCCTCCAAATATAGAGAACCTGGTTCTTTCTTTCTTCAATGACGGTCCTAATATTTTTATTACTGAAATGTCATGTGGTGCACTGGAATGAGCCGGAGTCAGGTGGAGTTTGAATCTCAGCTCCATGATTTATTAACTAGGAGACTGTGGTGAATAACTTAGTTTTTCTCGGCCTCAATTTTGTTACCTTTAAAGGAGGGGGCGGATATCTCCTATTTTTAAATGTTAAATGGTAGCCACGCCCAGGAGTGGGATTGCTGGATCATTTGGTAATTCTACTTTTAATTTCTGAGGAACCTCACCTCCATGTGGCTTTCCACAGTGTCTGCACCAGTTTACATTCCCACCCAGTGTAGGAGGGTTCTCTCTTCTCCACACCCTCTCCGGCATTTGTTGTTTGTTATCTTTTTGATAATAGCCATTCTGACAGGTGTGAGGTCGTATCTCACTGTGGTTCTGATTTGCATTTTGAAGAGGTATCTGCACCCCCAGATTCACAGCATCATTATTCACGACAGTCGAGACACGGAAACAACCTCAGTGTCTGTCAACAGAGGAATGAATAAAGGAGATGTGGCGTACAGATGCATACGACGGAATATTACTTGGCCATCAAAGAGGAAATCCTGCCATTCTTGACAACACAGATGGGCCGAGAGGGTATTATGCTTAGTGAAATAAGCCAGACAGAGAAAGACAAATAGGGTATGATATCACTTATCTGCAGAATCTAAGAAAGTCACATTCATAGAAACAGAGTTAAAAGGTGGTTACTGGGGCTGCGGGGTGGAGGGGTAATAGGAGAGATGTTGATCAGGGTATAAAGTTGCAACTAGTAGGTAAATAAGTCCTGGAGATTTAATGCAGAGCACGGTGACTACAGACAATAATATTGTATAATAAACGTCACCCTTACTAAGAGACTAGTGCTTAATTATCCCCACCACATACACACACACAAAAATGATAATTAGGTAACGTGATAGAGATGACAGCTATCGCTACAAGGGCAATCATACTGCAATATATAAATGTATCAACCAACACGTGGAACACCTATCAGAATGTTATATGCCAACTGTATTACAATAATAATTTAAAAAACAAACCCTGTAAAGCAGGTATCTTACTGTCCTGTATGGAGGGGAGCTCCAAAAACAGAAGAAAGATTTTTTTTCCGCAGGCAATACCTGAGGCAGCCTGGACTGAGACCACACCTGTTCTTCCTTAACTTCTTGAGACAAGGTTGTTGGATTCTTTAACAAGAACGCAAAATGAGACTGGCTTCCAGACTTCCATGAACAGAGTATGGTTACGGAAAAAAAAGGAGAAAGAAAAGAAAAGAAGCCAATGAGGGCAACCAAAACGGCAGAGGAGACGGAAGAACTTAGCTGCTTCGCAACACAGACTCCGTGGACCATCTCCAGCAGTCCCTCAAAAACCCTTTCTCATTTTCTCCCGAAATATGCATGGATGTGCACGTGCATGTACACACACGTCCACACACACACGTCCACGCACGTACACACACACACTCACTCTCTCTCTCTCTCTCAAACCAGAATGTCATCCCCTAAGCACCTACTCTATAGAAATTCTAGAGCATCACTCCCAGAAGGTTTGCAGCCAGACCCTAAGTTGCCGTGCCTGTCTGTGGAGACGCTCCCAAAGGAATTCCATGAGCAGAGGTGGACAAGGGTGGCCACCAAGCAATAAACAGGCTCGTATGGGACCCTCGTTTTGGTGTGATGCTTGTTACCTGGCTGTAGCAGTGACGTGAATGCTATAAATCACACACGGGTTGACTCGCAGTGAGGAAGGGCGCATGTTTCAGAAAACTGCAGAGGTAGCGTGGAAAGCCGGGCGCCAAGCTACGTGACGGATGAGAATGAAATTTTAAAATAGTTCAGTTTTTGATGACAACGATGGAGGTACATTTTGAACAAACCGCAAAGGCGACTGGCAAAGACACCCTTGGGTACTAGACGAGAGGTTGGCAAAGCATGGCCAAATCCAGCCCCCCAGCCTCTCTTTATAAATAAAACTTTATTGGAACACAGCCACGCCCCTTCATTTACATACAGTCTAGGGCTGCTTTTGCACACAGCTTGTCCTACAGTGCCAAAAATATTAACCATCTGGCCCTCTGCAGAAGAAAATACAATAATACTGTAACATATGTTTGAAACTTGTTTTAAGGGAGAATTTGAAAGTTCTCAACACAAGAAAAACATGTTATAACTATGTAAGGGGACGGATGTTAAATAGATATACTGGGGTGTTTTTCTGCTACGTATACATATATAGCATCGTTATGCTGTAAACCTGAAACAAAATTTTTTGGTCAATTATATCTCAGTAAAATATAAAAAATTAAAAAGAAAAAGAAAGACTTCCGACACCTAGGCTCGATGAAAGCAGAAAACCTACAGCTTTCCCTGTGAGCAAAGAACCAGACCGGAGACAGACTTTACCTTAAAAGATACAAAGTTTTATTAAACAAACCTGGAATCAATAGTATTATTCCATAAATTAGACAGCAGTAAAATTTTCCTAGGGTATATATACAAATCACAGTGATTTTCATTGTGCAAGGAATTGACAGGGTTTTTTAATCCACATGAGAAGCTGGGATGACCCGGCGGGGCTCCCAGTGTGACTCACTGGGGACATGCCACGCTGGCCCAGGAACTTCATCCCGCAAGAAAGAAGGAAGCTCTGACGGCCCTGCAGAGCTGGAAAAGCATCTCAGGGAACCAGGAAAGACGGCCTGCGAGCAGAAAGGCTTCACATCCCCGTTGCAAAAACAAACATGTAATGACTTGTACTTAAATAACAGAAGTCCACCATGGAAGATCAACAGGACATCTTAAGACACAATAATTTAGAGGAAACCGATACAGAGTATCTCCTTTTGATTATGAAGCACTGCTCCTTGGATGCAACCCCACAGGGTCTGCAAAAACAAGCTTGATATGAAAACATTATGCTTGGTGAAAGCATCCCCCCCCATTCCACCTCCAACAAGACAGACAGACACACACACACACACACAACTACTCAAACATCTTAAGACAACTGTGCATGTGTTTTTCTCTTTGTTTTTGGTAACTCAACAACATCCAGGGAAGTGGAACTAATTAGAAACAGGGCTAGAGGGTACATACAGTACGTAGGATGTGCCCAACAGGTGTAAAATACACGCCAGGGAGACGGACCCCTGGAGAAAGAATAATGCAGGCATGTGTCCCTTCAAATCTTAATTGGGAGCCATCAAGGGCTCCTGTGATGGTGTAAATTTCGCGATGCAAAATCAAAGGGCTGGAAAAAAAAAAATCCAATCTTTCCTGCACCTGCAGCTAACGTGAGGAATTTGATGTTCTGATGGGACCTGCTGCAGCCTGCAGCGTTCCCCTGGGTGGGCGGCCCTCGGTGCCTACGGGGCGGTGCGTCGGGGTCTCGCGGGAACAGGATGGAGCTGTATTTCACAGTTCAAGTGGTTCCGAACTGAGAGGCAACTTAGGTTGTACGTAGACAGGGCAAATGTGTGTCACATCACCCAACTGCTCAGCGCTACTGGTGACGCTGTGGCTGGCAGCAGGGGAGTCCCGACATACAGACGGACAGAAGGAAACAAAACACTGCACGAGACCTTTATAAACAGCTGATGGTGCAGCTGCCCCAGGAGCACAACAGGAGGTGGTGTTTTAAAGCATCGTGATGGTGTGACATGGACACCTGTTACCTGGTGACTGGAGTTTCTTTTGCGTATTTTGACATGTGGAGAGCATAAATCACGATTTTTCCATTGCTGGCACACGATACATTTCTGCTGAGGGGGATTCCAACTTCTGTGACCATGAACATTATGCCGTATGGTCAGCTGTGATTTCATCTCCTTCTCAGCTTTACAGATGCCTATCAAAGCAGGCTGGCGACAATCCCCTTAGGAAAACAAGACCCGCCTCAATCCACCTCTTGCAATACATGTGTGTCCTAAAGACTTTTTAAATAGCATTGTCATTTACCAACTTGTCAAAATTGCAGAAAACAAAAATCAATCTGTCCTTTTCCGGCTCTGAATGTTGTGCTGATGGATGTGAATTTTCTCCAAAACTTTGCACCCTGATTATTTTTGATCCGATATGTGAACGCGGCAGAAGGCCTCCAGGGAGGGAACAATTTTTCGGTTATACACGGAGAGCATGCCATGTGCTTAAGACTCACTTTGATCACACCCATCTTTGCATTACGTCAAACCATGTAATTTATGCCCTGGTCACCGGCAGGTAACGCTTTGTGTAATTAAATGGGCCCGAGGGTCTGGAAGGTGAGACAAACACCATGTGGTACTCTTGGAATTCCTCTTCACTTTCAATGTTTTGCGTGGCTGACGGTCAATGACAACGTTTTTAAAGAACCAAGTCATCAATGCATTTGAACTTTTGTCTTCCCTGCATATTTGTTCAAAATTAAGGCAGTGTGTGTTCATGCATTCTTGGACTCTTTTCATCTCATAAATTAAATCCTGGACAGGAAGCGCGAACCCAAAAAAACACGCATAGGGATCGTGTGTGTGTACAATTTTGCATTGTGTTCAAGAAAGGTGTTTCATTTATTTTGTATTTTTTTAAGCATAAACCTCCAAATAATAATTTTTTTTTTTTTTTTGCGGCACGCGGGCCTCTCACTGTTGCGGCCTCTCCCGTTGCGGAGCACAGGCTCCAGACGCGCAGGCTCAGCGGCCATGGCTCACGGGCCCAGCCGCGCCGCGGCGTGTGGGATCTTCCCAGACCGGGGCACGAACCCGCGTCCACTGCATCGGCAGGCGGACTCTCAACCACTGCGCCACCAGGGAAGCCCTAATTGTTTATCTTTATAGTCAGAAGACACAGGACATGTTTTTCCTCGTGTGTCTACACCTCCGTGCAGGTTTGCTTTGCTCATTTAACCTTCTGACGTTCAACGATGAAACAGTGCAGAAATTACATGGTAAAATTTTAGCCCCTGTTGGCCCATGGCTTCATCCAAAGAGCACGGCGCCCGAAAAGTACAGACTGAAAACACAGTTCTGTGGGAACATTTATCCAAGCGCACCCTCGGAAAATAAATTTTTATTGAGCTACTCATTGTAACGGGTTTCTTTTACTAAATTTTGGACTCACTCTCACCTATGGAGTTGGTTTTTGAAGACGAGGTCATTTATGAGAAGGGGGTGATTTAGTGTCTTCAATTTAAAGCTCTTATAGGTGTAAGCTGCCTTCATGTCACCTTCAAACACACACAGCCCTCGTCTTTGGATTCGTGAGTGGAAACTGGCCAAATGTGAGAGGTGACTGCATCTCCTTGGACATTTTTTGCTGCGGTAAAAAAAATGTATGATTTTTTTGCAAATGGCAGCTCTCCACACCCCCAGATGTGCCTGCAGAAGAGATAGAGGTAGGAAGGGGCTATAGGAAGAAAAGCCTTCCTGGCCCAGCCCAGGAAAAACAGTGTTGATGGCAAAGAACCTGCCCGGTAACCCAAGAACACATGAGCTGCAGAGGCCGGGGAGGGGGCTGAGAGTTCAGGGGGCGCCCAACGCTTGACACCAACACACCTGTGGGACATACTCTGCCCCATGCCGGCTGCCCAAGGAGCTGGACCTTTCTTGGCAGGAAAAGGGAGGATGCAGGAGAGGCGATCTCGGAGATCTATCGGGTGCATCCCTGCCGCCACTGAAGGCTCTGGAACCTACTTCTTAAACGCACAGACCTCCACGGAGAAGGCCGTGGTTGGGCCCTAAGATCGGATACGTAACAGGTTTGAGCAATGCTGTGTTTTCAGCTGACTCACAGCCAACAGAGTATGGGCGGCGCCATTAGATTTTCACAGCAAAGTCTGGAATCAGAAAGCAGAAGCAGAGAGGAGAGGAGGAAACGCACGAGGGACCAGACAGACACCAAGGCCCTCCGCCCAGGCACTGCTTCTGGGAAGACCCCTATTTACACAGCAACACACTCATGGCGACCCACTCAGCACGTGGCTTTCAAGATCAGTGCTAAGGGGACGGCACAGCAGAGCACTCCTCAGGGGACCCTCACCATCACGTCCAAAGAGAAACGAATCTCACCCAACGGTTATGCTGCACAAGCCAACCAGGTCTATGACACCAGATGGACTGAACATTGACAAGAAGAAGCAAAACTAAGCAGAAACGAGGGAGGTTCAAACACTTCCATCGTACCCGTTTTGTTTCTTACTGTTCCTAAAACCAAAGGGAAAAGAAAACATTTGCATAACTTCATTGAGCCAATACAGAAAGCTACGAGTTTGCTTTGGGAGATGCCGTTTGGTCCACAGATTTAACCTGGAATATTAATAGATAGCCATCCCCCTACAGAGTATGAGATTTTTTAATGCAATAGAGAAAATTCCTTGAATAACCGTCATGGCCAATGGCTAGCCTTGCACTAAAGTCCAAAGCCACATCTCCTTCCCTGTCGCCCTGGATTCATGACCCAAGGCTACCAGACACAAAGCGTTGAAGATATTGGATGTAGACCGTCGTATGATACTTTCTTCACATATAACCATAAAATGCACGTAAGATGGTAAAAAATGCACATATCATACTTTCAAAATTTGTCCCCAAGAGAATAGATGCTTGGAAAAAAACCGGAAACATAAAACACCATAGGCTCTGGAAAGTAGGAACATTTACTTCACTGCACAATTTCCCTGATCCAGGCGCACCGTCCTTTTTATACACACACAGACACACGCACAGGCACACACACGCAATTTGTGGTTGTATCTGAACAAGTTCAGCTCAAACTTATAAAGTCGATGAGAAAAAAAACCCCAGGATATCCCAGTAGGAACACAAGCCTAAAAAGATAAAATCTACAACCAAACAATTTTTCAAAACGTCCTACTGTGCAGTCGATTTCCAGTTGCTTAAATAATTCTAGGTCCACAACTGTCAATGGCTCGGCCATCTCTTTATACACATCCGGGTGTACATAAATGTGGAACAGTCCTTCTCCCATTAAGAAGGTGCTTCTTCAGGTCCGCCTGGGGGCAGCCATCTGTCCCAGGCAGGCTCAAATCACCCTGTTTCTGGCATGAAATCAGACAAAGGATTTTGTTAGTTTTTAAACACCTGGGTAGAGTTTGTCATCCTAAGAACAACAGCAACAATAATAGCACGAAAGAAACCCAACTTTCCTTTGGAATTCTTACTGCAAAGACCCACAAGCCTGAATTCTAAGGAGAGAAGATGCCTAATAAGAGACATGGAACAATATTTGAAAGGTGGGTTTTTAATGTTCTACAGTGTTGACATGCACAGAACTAGCCTCTCCTCACCCACGATGAGAAGGGAGATTCATCACTCAAGCAAAAACAGATCCTAGGGCTTCCCTGGTGGCACAGCGGTTGAGAGTCCGCCTGCCGATGCAGGGGACATGGGTTCGTGCCCCGGTCCGGGAAGATCCCACATGCCGCGGAGCGGCTGGGCCCGTGAGCCATGGCCGCTGAGCCTGCGCGTCCGGAGCCTGTGCTCCGCAGCGGGAGAGGCCACAACAGTGAGATACCGCAAAAAAAACAAAACAAAACAAAAACAGATCCTAGTTTCAATGTGCTTTGCTGTAGGATTATACAACCAGAAAAAAACATTTTATGATGAAGAGAACTACAAGGCACAGAGAGCCGAGAGGTCCCCTGCCAGCTGTCTTAACATCCATCTCCACCTGCTGAGAAGCAGGAGTCCACACACAGAGGCACGAGTAAGTCCCACAGCTGCAGAACAGAGCTCCGGAATCCTGTAACGAAGCTGAACTCGGGTCTCACCTGTGGGATGAGATTTCGCTTCATGAAAGAATATCTTTTCGCATAGCATCATCACACCTGATCGCTCAGCGGACAACACCAGCCGGTAAGATGACTGAGAGATTCAAATATGAAAGTGTCTGGCTTTTAGAAGAGCAAAATGCAAGCTGGTTGCATGAACAGGAAGCAATGAGATCATGAAATGGTCTCCTGACTTCCAAAGGGTCACCAAGAATGCCATCAAATACGGCCCCTGCCATTGGCCAAGTACATTAAAAATAACTCCACTAGAAATCTGGAAAAAAAAATGATACAAATGAACTTCTTTACAAAACGGAAACAGACTCACAGACACAGAAAACAAACTTATGGTTACCGACGGGGAAAAACGGGGAGGGAATATATCAGGAGTTCGGGATGAACAGATTCACATTACTAGGTATAAAATAGACAAACAACAAGGACCTACTGTACAGTACAGGGAACTATACTCAGTATATTACAAAAACCTACAATGGAAAACAATCTGAAACAAAATCTATACATATATACAATGGAATCACTTTGCTACACCTGAAACTAACACAATATTGCAAATCAACTATACTTCAATAAAAAATAAAAATGAAGAAAATAAAAACCAACCCCTAGATACCAGAGAGAAAAATAAAAGGCAATTAAACTAACTCAATAACTAACTAAATAAACTAGACCTTCAAAGTCTAAAGACAGTCATATAGACCTTCAAAGGTTCGTGGAAATAAGGGACTCAAAGTCATTTCCTTTCAATCTCAAATTGACTTTAGCAAATTTCCTACAAGGTGTTCTCAGATGATTCCTTTCTAACAAAAAGAGACCCAAGAGCCCTTCTGAAAATCCTTGGGAAGTACTGTGGTCTGGACCTCGGGGATTCCAGGAAGCGGCCACAAGAGCCATGCTTCTCCAATGTGCAGGCGCACCGGTCTCCTGGGAGCCGTATGTGTTGGTACAGACCCTGCCCCGGCAGGTCGGTCCGGGGAGTGAGATCCTGGTGGTGAGGCTGCTGCTCTGGCCGTGCGGCCCACACACACCGGCTGTTTCTTCTGCTGCCCTGGAAGGGACTAGGGCTGGTTCTGCTCCATCGCTCGTGCCCGAAGCGGGGAGAGAAGCCCCACTCGGTCTATGCAAGACCTCCTGCACATGAGGTTCTGTCAACCTCGTTGATTTTTTTTTTTTTTTTTTTGCGGTACGCGGGCCTCTCACTGCTGTGGCCTCTCCCGTTGCGGGGCACAGGCTCCGGATGCGCAGGCTCAGCGGCCATGGCTCACGGGCCCAGCCGCTCCGCGGCATGTGGGATCTTCCCGGACCGGGGCACGAACCCGTGTCCCCTGCATCGGCAGGCGGACTCTCAACCGCTGCGCCACCAGGGAAGCCCCCTCGCTGATTTTTAACTACTAAAAATAAAGATACACCTTGTCGTTTACTCATTTTAAATACAGCAGTGTGGACGTATCAATCCCGAACTCCCAATGTATCCCTCCCCACTCCCCCCCGACCCTCCCCGCCTCGTAACCATAAGTTCGTTCTCTGAGTCTATGAGTCTGTTTCTGTTTTGTAAATAAGTTCAACCAACGAGGACCTTCTGTAGAGCACAGGGAACTGGGCACAGTGTTATGTAACAACCTAAATGGGAAAAGAATTTGAAAAAGAATAGCTACATGTATATGTTAAAAAAAAAGAAAAAAAGAAAGAAACAGAATTCAACTGATAAAATTAAGGCATGAAATGAGATTCCTTGATATTAAAAAAAAAAAAAAGATATACCTTCCAGGTGGGGAGCCCATGCTCAGAAATTCTTGAAGACTTCCAGATCTTTCTGTGACACCGGAGGGGCCATGTTCCAGTCGTTCTCGGGATAAGCTTCGAAGTTGGAGGTGTCGCCCTCGCTGCACACTTTGGGCACGATGGGAGGCTGGGGGATCAACAAGACCCAACACCGTGTTACAGAGGAACAGCGCGCGCCAGGATGTTATTACGCTCAGGGCACATTACTGCACTTTGCACAGACTGTGTTTTTTACAAATGGAAGCTTTGCAGCAACCCTACCCTGAGCAAGTCTACCGGGATCCTTTTTCCAACCACACTGGCTCCCTTCGGGTCTGTGTCACGTTTTGACAATTCTCACAGTTCAAACTTTTCCACTATGATTATATCTGTTATGTTGATCTGTGACCAGGGATCTTTGATGTTACTACTGAAATTGTGTTTGTTTTGTTTTCTTTTGTACTTTGGAATTAAGGTATGGACACTTATTTTTAGACATAGTGTGACTGTATGCTTAATAGATTACAGGATAGTATATATTGTACATAACTTAATTTTTCTTTTTTTTTTTTTTTAATTTTTGGCCACGCCTTGGGTTGCGGGAATCTTAGCTCCCGGACCAGGGGTCGAACCCTCACCCTTGGTAGTGAAAGCACACAGTCCTAACCACTGGACCACCAGGGAATTCCCTATACATAACTTTTATATGTGCTGCGAAACCAAAAAATTAGTGTGACTCGCTTTATTGTGGTACTCTGGAACCAAGCTTACAGTATCTCCGAGGTCTACCCATACATCCCTCTATGTCTACAGCTTTCTGTGAAAATGTAAAAAGAACTGGAAAACAACAGAGTTGCTTTTCTTTGTTTATGAACAGGAAAAGCTTGGAATTAAAGATATTGCAAGTGAGGTGTCAACTATCAGACTGATGAATGCTTACACAGTTTGAAGAATTTAGGGAAGAAGGAAGGTACCCAGCACTTGCTTCTTAAATTCTAGAATTGAGGACCACCTGGACTGCTTGTTAAATTGAGATTCCCAGGCCGGGGACTTTCTGATGTAGCTGGTCCTGTAGCCATACTTTGGAAAATTCCAGAAAGATGGAAAGAGCTCCAGACTTGGGTTTTATTATCTCAAGAGGCCATACCACAATCCTGCATTGATAAAAATGAAGGCATTGGGATTGAGAAGAGGGTCAGCAAACTTTTCCCATAAAGGGCCAGTTAGTAAAACATTTTGTTTTTCAGGCCATACAACTTCTGTTGCGACTACTCAGTGCTGCCATTGCAGTGGGAAAGCAGCCATCGACAATCTTTAAACAAATGGATGTGGCTATGTGCCAATAAAACTTTATTTATAAAAACAAGCAAGGGGCCAGATTTGGCCCACAGGTTGTACTTTGCTGATTCCTGCATACATCCAACTCCAAGATTCTGTCACACACACAGACACCAACTAGTTTTCTCTAATCCTATGAAACTGTTATGCTTTGTCCAGAGCCTTTAACACACGTGGTGAGCACCACCCCTCTCTCCCTTCCTCTGCAGGATGGATCCTAACCTGGATGTTTCACAAGACACTTGAGGCTCATGATGCTAGAATCCTCAAGTCAAGTCCAGGATGAGGACCTAGATTTGTCCCTGTCCCAAAGCTCCGTGCTTCCTAACAGACCACAGCAAAGCAGATGCAGCTGGAGAATCCTGACAGAGCATGTGCTCATACGTGGATCCCAGGGGGAACATTTTAACCGCTATGTGGACACAGAAATGAGTCAAGTAAATTAAAAATTATTCATGTAAAAAAAAAAAAAGAAAAGAAAACCCTCTTGTCACTTGTATATTTCGGTGAGTGTATCAAAGTGCAAAGAGCATGGAGTGGTCAGCATCTCAGAAACATCAAGGAACTTCAGGTGAAGGTGCCACGTTCCTCATCTGACTCAGAAGTTCCGTGCCAGAAAGTCTAATTAGTGAGGTTCACGCTGTATACGCACAGCAGACAACTCCCATCCCCAAATGGGCCAAGCCACACATGAATAGATCTTGGGTTGGCTCCATAAAAGAGGTTGAGGATTTACAAAGATTTTAAAAGTCACAGAGTAAGTTTAATGGTGACTTTTCCTTCATTCTTTCTCACTGCATTCAATAAATGAGCTATTTCTATAAACCAGGCACCACGTGGACAGAAGGTGCATGATTCTGGCTTTCAGAAACCTTCCAGCCCAGTCAATGGCTCCAGGGGAGTATCTCTATCTGGGTGGCATATTTGGAATCACTTGATGAGCTTTGAAAAAGCTATAAAAGTAAAGTTACACAGAGATACCTCTTTTTAACCATCAGTTAGGCAAAACTGCAAAAGTTGTATAACTCACCACTCTTGAGCTGGGGGAAAAGAGGCATTTTTCAGAACGAGTCCCCTGGGAGCACAAAAGGATGCCATTTCTACAGGGACGTATGCTGCAAAAGTACCTAGATTTCAAACGCATTTACCCTCTGACCCAAGGATCTCACTTCTGGAAAGTCATCTTCAACACAAAAGAAATGTACGCAATTATTCCTTTTAGGAGACTGGAATCGGCATTAAGGGTCTGTCAGTTGAGGTCTGGTTAAGTAAACGATGGTAGAGACCTGTAAAGGAGTTCCATGCGGTTTAAAAAGAATGAGAAAGCTATTCAGGCATATGGGAAGATCTCGAGGTTGTATCGTTAAATGAAAAAAGCAAAATTAGAATAGTGCACGTATAACTGTAGGTTTTCTGTTTTTAAAAAAGGAAGAAGGACTTCCCCGGTGGTCCAGTGGCTAAGCATCTGCCTTCCAATGCAGGGGACATGGGTTCGAGCCCTGGTCAGGGAACTAAGATCCCACGTGCCACGGGGCAACTAAGCCCGTGTGCTCTAGAGCCTGCGTGCCACAACTAGAGAGCCCGCGTGCCACAACTACTGAGCCCAAGTGCTCTGGAGCCCTCGCACCACAACTAGAGAGCCTGCGTGCCACAACTAAAGACCCGACACAGCCAAATAAATAAATAAAAACAAATACATTTTTTAAAAAAGGGAGAAAATAAGAATATGTGTATCCACCTGGGTTTACATTAACCTAAAGAAACTTTTAAAGGATACACAGAAGAATCTAATAAAAGTGGTTACCTATAGCCAGCTGGGAGGGGACAGCCTGGCCATGTATACCTATTAATATTGATTTGGTTTTTGAACAATGCGAATATGTTACTTAGGCAATTTTGTAAGTCAGTGTAATAGAATAAAATACATAAAAGTTAAAACCTTGAACAAAATGAATATCGGTTCCACCCCTAGAGTCTGGGCTGGGGGCGAGGCATTAGCATTTTTTAAGTCTCTCCACTGGCGCCCAAGTGCAACGTTGAAAACATTGCTGTTGAGGATACCCGTCAATCACATATTAAATTCCAAGATGGGCCTCAGAATACTTTCCATCTAAGCTACCACCATCACTGTGCCATATCCGTCCATAAGTATGAGACATGCGTCCTACCTGTGTTATTCCCCCTTAGAAAGGGAACAGATGAGATTCATCATCGTCTCAGAGCCAGGGACGGATGGAGCCAGTTCTCCAAAAACCCAACTGCAAAAGTGGGGTCTGAAGCCCCCATTAGGTGACTCTTTAGCTGAGCTCCCCCCTGAATAGGGAACTTGGCTTGTTAATGATTTGGGATGGTTGCTTGTACCGAATCAATTCATTATGTGTCCATCCTAAGTGAATGAGAGCTCAGGAGAGCTCCAGGCTGCCCAGGGACGAACTGCCCATTTAAATATGTTGTACCTTCAGTTTCCTTTCTGGGACAGTCTCCCAGTCCATGGTCCGGAACCACCGATGCCGTTTCACATCCTCTGCTCCATTCTGCAAAAGAAACATGCATCATCAGTGAACAGAAGGTTGACAGGATAGGAAAGAAAATATTCCAAGAGAACCTCTACGTGATGCCCTACGGAGAAAAACAAGAGTTTGCTACGTTTGCAGTCACTGTGCCCAGAGTGTGAGCTATTAGGGAAAACTACAGATGAAGGCATTTGAATTTCATTTGCTTTCCTTTGTCGTAGAAAGAAATCCGGGCACGAGGTTCACGTGTATGCCGCTCTGGACCAAAGACCGAAGTATAATTATGATTCAGCCTCTTGACACAAAATTAAGACTGACGCGCGGTCAGGTCTGAGTTTGACACCTGTTTTCATCTTGACAATTTCCTCAGGTGAAATTACGCTCATTTTAGAAATGTATAAACTGAGATTCATTAAATGATGTCATTTGCTCTGTACTGCCCAGCGAGTAAGTCTATAACTCAAACTGAGCATGTCAAACTTCAGAGACTTTAACAACTACCCAACGTTGCCTCTCAATTAACAATGTGTACAGCACAGGGAATGCTACCCTATGCTCCGTCATAACCTACATGGGAATAGAATCTAAAAAAGAGTGGATACATGCATATGCGCTCACTTTGCCGTACAACTGAAACTAACACAACACTGTAAATCAACTCTACCCCCCCAAAAATTTTAAAAAAACAAAACACAAAAACCAATGTGTACTAAGGTCTGTCTAGTTCATCCTCAGCTGTGGTGTCAATAGCTGGACGGGAGGCACCACCAGTACCAGGACCTCTGAAAATCCCTTCCAAGTTCTCAGCCTTCAGCTGCACCCTTCTTCTCCTTTTTTACGACACTTGTAGCAACTTTTTAATCAATTAAATGCATGAAGTTATAAGACAGAAACATGTGATGTCTGTGACACAGGAGCCAGTGCATCTGAAGTTAACTTTTTAAAACGTGTATCAGTTCATATTTTTTAAAGTTTTAAATGATTTATCCTCAAAAAAGAAAATTCTCTGTAACCATATCTCCAAAAGGTAGGAGATGGGGTGTCAATGTTTTCTAGTTTTTTTCCAGTCCTATTATTTTGAAAACTCTTTTTCTTTTCCTATTTCTTTCCATCCATATGTAAGTCAAATAATGACATCTGATGAGTGTTACCTTGAGGGATGCTGAGAGAAGGTAAATGGGACTGAAGGTTTACTCCCTAAAAGTTCAAACTCAGTATGGATACTAAGGTTTTATGGTATCTAGATAGATGACAGAGAGATAGATGTAGATGACGGTAGAGGACAGATGATGAGCTATTTAGATAGATACATTTATAGATGATAGATGAAAGTTAGGTAGATAGGTGTTCAATAGACAACAGACATATGATAGATGATGGAAGATAACAGATGATAGGTGATAGATACATAGGCAGATAGATCATAGATAAATTGATAGATAATGGAGAGATAGATGGATGAGATATCTAGATAGATGATTGATAGATGACGGATATATAGGTAGATAGATGATGGAGTATGACAGACATATAGACAGACATAGATGATAGATAAATACAACAAATAGACAAAGAAGTGAAGGAGAAAGTAAGTGCTAGAAACTTCCCAAGTGTGGAGGACAGAGCAGTGTCCACAGAGGATGAAGGAGTTAAACACAATGGTCTGTTTGGGAAATAAAAAGAGAAACACTGCAAATGAAGGAGCGCCAGGAGGAGAAACACAGCCCGTTACTGGATGAACAACCATCCCGTTTCACAGATCTGTTCCTTTCACCAGTGATATCCAACCACTCAGCGTTTACTCCCCTCCCTTAAGGACCTCAACACGAGCCAATCTCCATGAGGAGCCTTAACTAGCCAACCGATTTAACTCGTTATGTATTGAGCTGTGCTCCCCACGAAAGGACATGTTGAGGCCCTAATTCTCAGCACCTGTGAATGTAACTTTATTTGGAAACAAGGTTTCTGTAGATGTAAACAAGTCAAGATGAAGCCATTGGGGTGGACCCTAAATGCAATGACAGTGTCCTTACAAGACACAGAAGAGGAGAGACACAGACACAGAGGAGAAGCCCCGGGAAGACAGAGGCAGAGACAGGAGGGAGGCGGCCACAAGCCCAGGGACGCCTGGAGCCCCCAGAAGCTGGAAGAGGCAGGAAGGACCCTCCCCTGGAGCCCCTGGAGGGAGCACGGCTCTGGGACATCTGGACCTCAGACGTCTGGTCTCCAGGATGGGGGAGGATGGATTCCTGTGGCTTTAAGCTCACCGTTTGTGGTCCTTTGTTACAGCCGCCCCAGGAAATGAACACACCCACATAAACAGAGGGCCCCACGAGACCTGCGGGGTTCAAGTCTCACACACAGGTCTCCTTTGTCCCTCAAGACTGCAACTGACAGGGTCAATGCACTGGTCCGCGTCTAAGTTTATCCACAGACGTCCAGAGCTAGAAACAGCTAAGAAAATGTCCCTGGTTTGTCTCAAATTCAGCAGTGCCAAAACAGAACCAAGACAGGCATACACAATATCACAGTTTATACAAGTCATGTCCTTCCACGTGTCTCCCTCCAGGTGAAAAGTTTGACAAAAGCACACATGGTGTACAGCTTCTAAAATGACGATGCATTCACACACCAACCTGCACATGCATGTTTATAGCAGCACTATTCATAACAGCCAAAAAGTGGCAACAGCCCAAGTGTCCATGGACGGATGGACGGATACACAGCACGGGGTCCATCCACACAGTAGAAGAGGACTCAGCCAGGACAAGGAGGAAAGCTCTGACCCAGGCTACCACGTGGATGGACCCTGAACACACGATGCTCAGTGAGAGAAGCAGACACAAAAGGTCATGTTGTGTATGATTCCATTTTCATGAGAGCTCAGAATAAGACAATCTATAGAGACAGAAAGTAGCCCAGTGGTTGCCTACCACCAGGAGGGATAGAAGGATAGAGAGGTGACAGACACAGGATACAGGATATGGGTTTCTTTTGGAAAGGATGAGCAGGTTCTTTAAAACTGTGGTGATGGTCGCACAATTTTGCAAATACATTACAAGCCATCGGACCGTCCACTTTAAAACGGGGAAACTGGATGGTATGTGAATTATACCTCAACAACGTTGTTTAAAAATACAAAAGTAAATAAAGTCATGATTCGTAACCTACAGATCACTGCTGAGTCACTAGCTCCTTTGGAGAGACAAGGAGATGGGGTGTAGACCCAGTTTGATTCTGCAGGCCCCAGAAACCCAGATTTGGAATCTGACCAATGACTGAATACGAATGTTCTGCCTTTGCTGAAGGGTGTGAAGTCAAATGACAGGCACTTATAACGAATACCACTTCACACGTACGGACGGAAACACTCACCTTCATGTTTCCCAATCTCCTGGTTCTGTCGACAACAAGCAATTTCTTAATGAGGTCTCTGTTTGGGAGACGGAGACAAAAACACAGACGTGTTGATACGGACCCAGGCAAACACAGCAGGTCAACAGCAGTAAAATCCACACCGTACAACGTGGACAACGGGCGCAGCGGTTCACACTGGCTGAACGCTTTCTAACGCTTCTTTCTAACCATGATCTGTTCCTCAATAATTTCTGCGGCGCAGAGCTGCGAAAGGGACCTAGCTAAGGGGAAGAGGTTGATTAGATCATCGTAGAGAAGAACAGCCCCGGAACGAGAGAAAATGTGCCTGCCCTGGGGATGGGGAGGCTTCATTTCAGACATACGAGTCCGGCCATCCCCGCCGGCTACACGACATGCGCTTTCACCAAAATCGATGCTCTCGCTTTGCCCTGTGGGTCTGTTTATCTGTGAGATTCTTGTCTGGCCATCCTTGCCTTCCCGTAAGCACGTAAACTTATTGGATCCCTTTCGTGCGTGCCGGTTCACTGAGATCCTCCCTCTAGATAGCAGACGGGGGACTTTCCTGGTGGTCCAGTGGTAAAGAATCCCCCTTCCAGTGCAGGGGACACGGGTTTGATCCCTGGTCAGGGAACTAAGATCCCACAGGCCGCGGAGCAACTAAGCCTGCGTGCCGCAACTACTGAGCTCACACGCCTCAACTAGAGAGCCTACGCCCTTTGGAACCTGCGCGCTACAACGACAGAGCTCACGCGCCCTGGAGCCTGCACGCCACAACTAGAGAAGAGGAAATCCGCATGCCACAACTAGAGAGAAGCCTGCACGCTGCAACGAAGAGCCCGTGCACTTCAACAAAAGATCCCGCGTGACGCAACTAAGACCCGACACAGCCAAAAATAAATTAAATAATACATAAATAATCTTGTTTAAAAATAAATAAATTGCAGGCAGTATCAGAATACAGCAGGACGGTCAATTATGATGGGAAACTGGAGATAGTTTTCAAAACTTCCAGAAGATGGGCTAGCTCTCAGAGTAACAGTTACGGAAATAAGTATAATGTGTGTGTTTAAGTATCTAATACGCTGACCATGTTGTGTATACATTAATATCCAGGGACTTCAAACATATAAGGATGTTTTCCAGGACAATCAAACACCCCCGACTCAGCTTTAAGCATCTCAGCTTTCCTGAATCCAACGATGCCCCGGGGTAAGCAGCACAAACGCAGGCTCCAGCTACGCCCTGGGCGCTGTGGGACCCGCTAAGGAGGCTCAGATGCGTCAGGTGATAAATGAGGGACCGGGGACCCAGGGCTCCTCACATCTGCACTGTGAAATCCCCCAGGTTCCTACTGATCCAACTCTGTTAAGGTATAACTGTAACACAGTTTCCCCACACTGTGTACCTTAAGTAGCACTGGAGTCCTTCTAGACGTTCTCCCAAATCCATCTCAAAGAGAAAACCCAAGAACACTGGCTCACCTAAGGCTAGGATGTAGCCTTAAGGCTAGGATTTTGATGTGTCCATCGAAAACAGAGGAAATGTACTCTTGTGCAAGGCACAGGGATACAAGAGCACTGAGAAATGAAGGTACCTTTCCCATACTTAGTGAGTCTCCCCTTCATTATTTTGACATACCAAAGGAACACACTAAAAAACACAAGGTCACCAAACACCACACTCCCAAAACATCCCCAAACCCATGTGTTTTTTTCTTCTTCTTCCCTATTATTTACAGCACCCTTAGCCCTATGAGTGCATATCCTTAAAGCTGCCATTCCCAGGATTACAAGAAAATCAAAGATTTATTTAATATATAAAATCAGATCTTTGCGAAACAGCTCGATCCTGCAGGCAAAAGGTGCAAAGGAAAATGGGCCACCCGATATGGCAGCGCCACACAGGAACTCTGCAGGCATCCAAGACGCGGCAGGTGGGCACCTCCATCCTGGAATGCCTGTGAGTCCACTGGCAGGCCCTTCATTCACCGAGGCTGAAACTCTGAATCCTGCTGACTCCCCGGGTGCCAGCTGGCTTCTCCTCGACACTTTCAGACACAGAGAAACACTTGTAAATAAATATGAGTTCTACCAAGTCGGCACAGAGCCCCCAAGCTTCTACTTCCTTTTCCATTAAACATATTCCTGCAAGGAAACCCGAAGCTTCATCCAAAGAGACATGTGCCCAGGCCAACACGCTGACATGGTCCAACGCTGAGGTTGCAGGAACCCACAAAGGACCTGAACAACTTCAGTCAAAATTCTACCCTCAGGGCCACCTGGTGACAGTCACTTGGGTAGGAAATCACTCCCTCGGGCTCTGCTTCTCAGCCAGCTCATGAAGATCTAGGCTAAAACGTGAAGAAGTAAAGCTTTACTCAACTATGGTCTGCCATCACCAAGGGCAGCAAAGGGTCCCAGGTTCCTGCCCTTGGTGAGCCCCTCACTGGGGACGTGAGAGGAAGCGCCTGGAGCTGCGCACGTGAGCCCTCGCCCTCGCCCTCACCCTCACCCTAACCAAGGATTCCAGAACAGCCTCTGCTGCTTCTCTCTTGAAAGTAAACTAGGAGAAAAAGACGGGGAGTTGGCAGCAGACCAGACGGAGATTACGCTTAGGTCTGTTCTCTTTCTATAACATCTTCTTGTTCACGAAATGTTGGAAACGTACTCTATATACGAACGTGAGTGTAAAAGAGAATGAAACTGTGCCGTTTGCAGTAACGTGGATGGACCTGGAGGGGATCATACTAAGTGACGTCAGTCAGAAGAGAAAGACAAATATCATATGATGTCACTTGTATGTGGCATCTAAAAAATGATACAGGGACTTCCCTTCCAGTGGTCAGGGCTCCACACTTCCAATGCAGGGGGCATGGGTTCAATCCCTGGTCGGGGAACTAAGATCCTACATGCTGCGCTCATGGCCAGAAAAAAAAAAAAAAGATACAAGTGAACTTATCTGTGAAACAGAAACAGACTCACAGACACAGAAAACAGACTTATTGGGAAAGGGGGTGGGGGGAGATAAATTAGGAGTTTGGGATTAGCAGATACACACTACTGTATATAAAATAAACAACAAGGACCTACTATATAGCATAGGGAATTATATTCAATATCTTGTAATAACCTATAATGGGAAAGAATCTGAAAAAGAATTTATATGTATATATAATATACATATATATAATATATATACATATATATGTACATATATGTGTATATGTATATATATAATATATATACATATATATGTACATATATGTATATATGTATATATATAATATATATATACATATATATGTACATATATGTGTATATGTATAACCTAATCACTGCTGTACACCTGAAACTAACACAATACTGTGAAGCAACTACGCTTCAATAAAACAGAATGGATAAAAAAATGGGGGTAAAATAGAAATAAAATTTACTATGTTAACCATTACAAATACATACATTAACATAAGCAAATAAATGACCTAAGATTTATGGATCTTCCCTTCTCCTGGGGAAACACCTCCTGGAAGAATTTAAGTCCTTCCTTGAAAGAGGAAGGGGATCCAGTCTGATGATCTGTGTTGCCTGAGACCGTCACAAGTTTACCAAAGAAAGAAGCAGGCTATGAGGACACAGGAGGTAGTTCATCTTTATCTTGCTTGGAGCACGTGCACCCACGGCAGCAGTGACGTCACACCCATCGCGGGCGGGTCCCGCCAACATGCAGCGGGTGTTTACAAGCCGCAGGTGTACCAGGAGAATTCCAGGGAGTCTACAGGGGCCGTCAAGTAGCAGTGCCCATGGGTGTGAGTAGGCCCTAATCTGACCATATCATCGGTCAATCGTTGATACATTTATAACTCAACTTTATTTTTTTCTCTTTATTTTGTCTTCTCTTAATACCCTCCCCCGATCCTTCCTCATCCCTCCCCACCCCTCCCCTATAACTCACTTTTTAAAGCGTTTTGGCATCCATTCGAAACATTGTTTCGAATGGATGGCAAATCTCAATGATCAAAAATAATTGGCAAATCTCAAGGATCAAAAATAATTCTCGTGCTGATTCCAAATCAACTCCTCGCATCAACACTGATGGGATCCGGAGCCTGGGAGAGAAATCCTAGACCATATTTCTTCATTTCTTTCTAGAGCAATAGACTTTTGAGTGCTGTATGCATTCCCCTTGTCACCTTACTGTCGGACCATTCAGGACTCAGAAGTCTCCCTTCCGGATAATTTACGTCTAACTGGAGTCTCCTTTTCTTGCTAAAATCTTTTGAAACCTAGCTGGTGGGTCAAACACGACACAAGCTCCAGCCACACGAACCAAGAAGAACACCATCCTTGGTCCACACTGAGCATTGCTGTTTAAGGTGAAACAAAACTAGATGCAGCCAGTGGCCCCAGGATCACAGCTGATCACTGTCATGAAAGAAGTTTTCCCTGAACTTAACAGGTTCCTTTAAAATTATGTAGCAAAAAAAGAGAGAAAAGTGTAGTTCTCAACTAAACACAATGAAACCCCATTTGGGGATCAGAAGAGGTTGGAAGCACCTATCAATGTATCTGGGAAACACAGTAAAACGGCTAGAAATTAGGACTCACAACGGTGCCAATGGCTAAAAGCTGACCCACAGAGCAAGGTCGTTGGAAAAATCGTTGGAAAACCTAAAGCGTTCTTATCTTTTAAAAAATTTAGCTTTTCCTCCCACTGACACAAAAATGCACACCCAAAGTTTAACACTGAAGCAACGCGACAGTTCTTGAAACAACGAGGGCGTAACTCAAAATTCTAGCAGGAGAAAGGACTTTAAGAATGAAAATAATTTAAGCAGGAGAGAAAAGATAAACTCTGCTAAAGCCATCAACGCTTGTGCCAACCGCAACACTAGCTGAGAGGAAGGACACCCTCCTTGTCACATAACAAAACGGCTCTCGTATTAAATATGATAACAAACGCCTTTATTCGCTAATTGTAAGTGTCATTTATGTTAAACGGTATAAAATAGGGCTGAGAGTCGTTAAAAGGTGAACCCTCATCCCAGCAGAGTCATGAAAACCTCTTCCCTTTTGGTGGAAAAAAGGACCGGTCAAGACGGCTTCAGCCCAGCACAGAGAATAACACAGGATGGTACCCCGCTCGGCAGATTCCATAACTGGGGTTTCTTAGATGCTTTAAAAACAAACACACCCGACGAGGAGGGAACGGTTTACTTACTTGACACTGAAGTCCAAATGCCTGGGGAAATCGATCTTGCCTGCAAGAATTTTTTGGTAAATGCCAAATGCATTGTCATCAAAAAACGGAGGAAACCTGTTAGAAACATAAACATCTATTTTTAGTGCCGAGCAAGTGTGGAAAACATCCCTGCTGGGTAAGGAGGACTCTTTCCGTCTGACCCGGGCAGAACAGAATTTATTTCACGGCCGCTCTTTCCTCGCATCCTGGAGTCCGTGGATGGCTCGAGACCAGCTTCGAAGACATGGTTGCGAGAGGCCAAGCGTGAAGCACTGCAGCCCGAGGACAGAGGATGGGCCGGCAAAGAAAAGGCAATGACCGTGAGGCCATCTGACCAACTCTGAGGTCACTAGGGTGCCATTAAAAATGTCTCCCCAACTGGACCATGAGTGGACCTCTTTGTATCCCTCCTGCCTACGGGAGTGTGGAGCATACAGTAGGTGCTCAATAAGTGTACACAGGCCAAATGTAAGAGGAGAGGTTACACTGGATCCTATTTTTTTTGGCTCAAGTACTTCATAACTTTACAGAAGCCAATATGTAGATCTCCACGGTCGATGAATTCACCTCCATCCTACTTTGGGAGGTGAGTGACAGCAGGGCTGGTTTCCAGTTTGCGATTTTAGGCACAAAGATCTACACTAGGGGTTGGCCAATGATGGCCCACAGCCTCTTTTTGTCAATAAAGTTGTACTGGTACACGCATGCCATACACGTATGTATCCTCTGCAGCAGTGTTACCACAATTAAAGACTACAGTCTAGTTAGAGAAACTAACAGACCTATCCTTTCTAACATCTGGAAATAGAAAAACAACACAACGTGACATAAGCTAAAGAAGAAATATACTTCCAACTGTGCGGACCACGAAAAACCCAAGAAACTCTAGAAGTAAACCACTAAATGCATACCAGATAGCCACACGTCCCTGGGCACGAGGTATACTTCTGATACTTCCTCAGAGTGTTCAAGGCAAAGACCTACTCGAAAGCAAAACCTCTATTTAGTTTCTTTAGAAGCAGGTCTTCTAATTCAGTAGAATAAGCAGTGGAAATATGAAGGGGAGTTTTCAAATGATGGTCTGATTGATGGCAAATCTCAATGATCACCAATAATTCTCGTGCTGATTCCAAATCAACTCCTCATGTTTTTTTTTAAAGAGAAACAGTGTATCACGGGTGGAATGGTGGCCTCCAGAGTTACACCCGTGTCCTCACCCTGACTACCTAAATGGGACCTTATACGGAAACAGAGTTTTTGCAGATGTGATAAGTGAAGGGTCTGAGATGAGGTCCTCAGGGAGAAAATGTGTCATACATACCTACCCACGTGCGTGGAGAATGTGGCACGCAGTACTCTGGGGGAGCTGGCATTACACGACACTATCATGGGAAAGGCATGTTAGCAGTAGTTTAGCGAGCGCAAAAAACAATAATAAGGGAGAGCACTAACACATCTTGCCTGAAGGAAAAAGCACGGAGAGGGCGTATCGGAGAACTCGGCGTGTGCAAAGCGGCCAGAGAAAGTGCCCTCAAGGCTCTGCCTTTAATCCAACAGAATCCTTCCAATTCTTAATAAACGGGTGCTTGTTATACAGAAGTGGGCGTTATGTGCACCTTGCGTTGTCCATGGTGAGACGTAGTCAGAAGGACAAGCTGCCCATTCCCGTGAAGGCAGGCTCGAGACTTTCGTCTGAAAAATTCATGCCAATTTTGCCATTTTCTCCATCATCTATCTGGATTCTTTGTATAGATACCGTCGACCTACCTAAATCTCCCAGTAAAAAAAATGGATTGTCCAGAAACAGGCGCCATTGTTGTGACCTTGCGTTTCTCATCAGACCCCAGAGACCCGTTACAAAATGATGCTCCTGGGACGGCCCCAGTGGTCCAGTGCTTAAGAATCCATGCTTTGGACTTCCCTGGTGGCGCAGTGGTTAAGAATCCACCTGCCAATGCAGGGGACACGGGTTCGAGCCCTGGTCCGGGAAGATCCCTCATGCCGCGGAGCCACGAAGCCCGTGCGCCACAACTACTGAGCCTGCGCTCTAGAGCCCGCGAGTCACAAGTACTGAGCCCGCAAACCTACAGGCCGTGCTCCCAACAAGAGAAGCCACCGCAATGAGAAGCCCGCGCACGGCAACCAAGAGTAGCCCTCGCTCGCCGCAACTAGAGAAAGCCCGCGCACAGCAACGAAGACCCAACGCAGCCACAAATAAACAAACAAATACGCAAATTTATCTAAAAAAAAAAAAAGACTCTGTGCTTTCACTGCAGGGGGCACGGGGGGTTTGATCCCCCGTCTGGGAAGTTCCGCATGCCACAGGATGTGGCCAGAAAACAAAAACAAAATGATGGTCCCAAACTATGAGCCCATTGTAACAGGGAAAGGACCTTGGAAGGCAGGTACATTGGAAATGGCTTCAAGGAAAAGAAGAGTTTCTGGAGAGAGAAGTGAGAGATGGCCTGCTATAGTATCGCCCTCTTTGGACTTCTCCCTCCAAGGTCCTCGGCCTCATACGTTCCTATAAAACAAATATCTGAGATCCTCAGAAAAAGGGGCAAGAACAAAGTACTGGGCCAGGAAACACCCGGGCAGACTGGAACGTGAGAGAGAGTCCCGGGGCACCCTGTCTTTGGCATGGCAGCTGTGATTCTCAAAGTGGGGTCCCAGGGAACCCTCGGGTTCCTCGAGGCCTTTTCAGGAGATCTGTGACACCCTTTTTCTGACTATAAATCTGAATGTGGCTGCATTTTCGTCACATACCTCAACCAAAACAACGAATCACACCAGACAGAGTGTGAGACAAGGGAAGGACGCAGTGGCCCGCAATGAAGCTGGACATAAAATAGTGAACATGTGTACAACGTCACTGTTTTCTCTAACTATTTTTAATACTAGGAAATAGTTATTGTTTTCATTAAAAATTTGATTTATGTTCATCATTAGTCTATCACCTTATGCTTTTACGTATAAACTTATATACTTATATATACAATCTCAGTTTAACTTCCAAATGTGGTAAACGTTGACAGATAGAACCTGCATCCGTGAGAGCTCTTTGGGGTCGATACTAACGTTTAGGGGCGTTTTCATAACTTTTAGGAAGGGAGTCACTTTTAGGACAGATGGTTACTGAAAACTTTTAGGGTCCTGCAGCTGAAATGTTTTGAGAACCACTGCACCGCAGCTAATGTTCTACATGGAGGCAACTCCAAATGCAGACTAGTTCCATCTTCCTGAAAAACAGGCATGCGACTGAAACTCTCCACATGGGTGGACATGAAAGGAACAGATGATGGAAGACATCAGGGCTGAGTTGGGCGCTCCTGGAAAAGCCCATGAATGGTCCACCTGTTTTCAATCCAACCGAAACATTTCTTACTCGATGAAAATAAAATCCCAGTTAGGACATGCTCTCATACCTAATCACGGGGCTGGTTGTACCCAGCAAATGTACTTCTTGTACTTCATGAAACATTTCACCCACCAATGAAAGCAATAAGCAAACAGATAAGGCAGAGTCTAGCCTGATCTTGCTAAAGGTGCCAAAACAGAAGATGGAAATCCAACAGGCACGCGGGAGACGGGAACTTGGAAGAAAAGGCCACCTCCGCCATCTGTATGAGAACTCCCTCCCACTGGCCACCAAAGGCGTCTGGGTTCAAGGGGGTGAGAAGAGCAGCTTGCACCATCCAGTGATCTCGTGGGCAACGAACACACGGAACCAGATGGTTTCAGATCCACTGAGCGCTCCAGAGAGAACAGAAAGGGGTGCTAGGGCGGAGCGTGGCTGGAAGCAGCGGAGGAGGGCTCTGAGGGCAGGTTACAGGTGAGCCTGAATCGTGAGGACTGGAAGCGAAGGGACCGGCCGGGGGGATGCCCTCAGGCGGCTGGCAGAGAGAGGGACAGCAGTGCCGCATCGGGGGCTGGAGGCGCAGCAGGAAGGCCCGCGATCCCAGGAGAGGGGCCAGGCCTCCGTCTAAGGTGGGCAGATCTTCTACAGACCGACTCAGAGCCTCCTATAACGAGGAGCTCCGGGTCTGTCCCCTCGAGGGCTGCTAGGGAGAAGGACGTGGCCTGGCGGGTGTCGGTGAGGGACCCCTCCGGTGGCTGCCAGGGGAACGTGCCACAGGCAGGGGCAGCTGGAGGAGACGTGAGGACACTCGGGACGGGTCCAGGCGAGAGCAGAGGCTGGCCAGACTTCAGGGGCAGCCCCGGGGCAGCCAGGCGTGCGGTGTGGGCAAGGACGGGTGTCTCTGGAAATACCACCCAGACAAGCCTGACTCTAACTGAAATGTGGAAAACAAAAATATGCCGACTGTGAACTAACAGTTCCCTTTTATGAAACGCAAAGTTCAGCTTACGGGGTTCTGGGTTAGGAGAGGGTTTGAATTATTAACCTCCAATTATTCTAATAATAGGACCTAGTAATAGATTCTAATTACACTATTTTCTACTGAATTCCTAATATTCTCTGAGAATACTAGAACTACCGTATGGCTAACCTTCTACTGGAACAGAATATTTTCTATTTTCTAATATTCTAATATACTACATCCCAATAGTAATGAGAATATTATTTTAATATATTATATCCTAATAGTATCTTAGTTACTATTAAAATAGCATATTAAATTATTAGAATTCTAATAATTATGTTTATATAATAACCCTCATAATAATTCTAGTATATCCTAATATTATATTCTAATTCTACCCTATCCTACTCTATTTTAATAATTTTCTATTGTGGTCTATCCACACTGTGTTCTAACAGTGTATTATATTCCAACCTTGCCTCTCCTAATGATATTCCGCATTACTGTGTTCTGTACTATTAGAGTCCAAGCGAACAATAAAGACAAAACAGAGGACACGTGGAGCCCATTCTGCTCAACAGGACTGGGCGCCGGGATTCAATTCTCCTCGGACAAGGCTGCCCTCTCGTGGTCAGCAATGCACAGGAGGGAAGGTGTGTTGCTGGCTTGAGCGTCGAGGCTGGTCAAGTACAGGCGCAGAAAGACGTGCAGTTTCTATGCCTTCTTGGTGGACCGACCGCACATGCCATTTATTGCAGCGCTGCTTGGAGGACGTCCTGGGCTAGGGTGCATATGAAGAAACTTGGGTCTATGTGATGCGCTAGAGGTGTCTGACTAAAGAGCAATGGAAAACCGAAAAGATTGGAGAGATTGATAGATGTTGATCTATGATCGATAGATGTTGATCTATGATCGACAGATATTGATCTATGATCGATAGATGTTGATCTATGATCGACAGATATTGATCTATGATCGACAGATATTGATCTATGATCGATAGATGTTGATCTATGATCGACAGATATTGATCTATGATCGATAGATGTTGATCTATGATCGACAGATATTGATCTATGATCGACAGATATTGATCTATGATTGACAGATGTTGATCTATGATCGACAGATATTGATCTATGATCGATAGATGTTGATCTATGATCGACAGATATTGATCTATGATTGATAGATGTTGATCTATGATTGACAGATATTGATCTATGATTGACAGATATTGATCTATGATTGATAGATGTTGATCTATGATCGACAGATATTGATCTATGATTGATAGATGTTGATCTATGATCGACAGATATTGATCTATGATTGACAGATGTTGATCTATGATTGACAGAAAGGCAGATAGCTAAAAATTAATAGATATACAGTTAGAGATAGATATAAATAGACGATAGGTAGATAAAAATAAATAGAGAGTTAGAGATCGATACAGGTAGATGATAGAATAGGTAGATGACAGATGATAGATACATAGAATAGATGACATACAGATGATAGATAGCAGATATACAGTTAGAGATAAATAGGTACAGATAGTAAGACAGACAAATAGGTAGACAGATGATGGATAAAAATGACAAACTAGATGATAGGTAAATATGATGATAAACAGGTGACAAGAGTGGGCAGATAGGTATATTATGTAAATAGATACCAGAGCTGACAACAGATACAACAGAGAAGATATACAAAGACGACAGATAGATCCAGATGACAGATACACAGACGGTAACTAGATATAAACGACAGACAGATCATAGGCAGACGATGAAGAGATGGACGACTGATAGATGAATACGGACAGGTTTGCAGAGATTGCCCCTGGCTGCTCACACACTCAATGCAGGAGAAGGCCTCTTTCCATCTTTCTTTCCACCTGAAAGCTGTGGACCAGCCCTGCAGGGAATCACACAGGCATGGAACAGGCTCCGGGTTTTATTAAAACCAGAGCAAACTCAGTGTCTGCAAAACTTACCAGCAAAAAGCACAGCCGCCAATGAAGGCAGGACACAGGGAAGGGGCGGGAGTGTGGACGGAAGGCTGCACGTCAGACAGAAGAGCCTCGCGTTCACAGGACGGGGAAGAATCCCCAGGTCCACAGTTTCTACGAGGGGGATGCCTGCTTTCTGTGTCCATCCTGCACGTCTCACGCAGAAGCCACACACTTCACTATTTAATCATGCCGACCCCTTGAGAAACAGTCCGGCTCTCGGCTATCTGGACGAGGGGCAGCGTGACTCCTAACCTCCCCCGAGGCACGTTTGGGATTCCAGGGAAGAACACCCTCTTTCCCTTCCGGCACACTCTCCGTTCATAACGTCCTCAGTTGCGTGATCCGACACGTACGTTACCCAGCTCCGGGAATCACTCCAGAGCGTCCGTGCGGGAGATGAACAGCATTTTCTTGGGAGACAGGGACACTTACAGACAGGACAGAAGACCTCGACAGCCGTGCCCTGCTGGTCCTTCAAGCCTCCGCTTTTGCTCTTTGGAAATCAAGCCGGACGGTCCGTTCATATCACCGTCACCAGCAGCGGGAAACTGCCGTGCGACCCGACCCCGAGAAGCTGCCCCCGACCCCCGGTGCCCCATCCTGGGGGCGGGCTGGGCACCCCAGGGCCAGCGAGGGGGGCAGGGACTCGCCGCAGACTTCTCCACGGAAACCCGACTCACCCCGAGAGCATCTCGAATATGAGGATGCCGAGCGCCCACCAGTCCACGGCTCTCCCGTGGCCCTTGCTCTGGATGACTTCGGGGGCCAGGTACTCGGGGGTCCCGCAAAGGGTCCACGTCCTGTGGGCAGAGAAGGGGGTCCACAAAACTCAGCTGTGCTAGGCCAGTGCATGCGTCTCAGAAGCACTGAAGGTTAGTCACTGAATTGATCAACAAGATGCCTTAAACCCTCGCCCGGTAGATAAAGACAGTAACCTCGGCTTCCCTGACGTTTGTCCTTTATAGCAAACACTCTGTAACCAAGAAAGAATCTGAGTAACGGCCCTGTTATCACGGCTGTGTCTTCTTCTTGGTGCTTACCTTTGCTGCTCAGAAGCAAAACCCCCCGTCCCTGTTTTCCCATAAAATGATGGAAAAAAGGATTCAAGGATTGACTCAAGGGAACGACCCTCAGAAACCCAGACGTCTGCTTTATGAATAAATGAGCTGGTTCTGTGCCCCCAGAGGAAACACCAAGCGACAGCTAAGTGCCTTTTCCACCTGCTCTGCAAAAGGCCTGAAGTGTTTTTGTGGGTTCGCGGTCATTTTAGTATCCGTGGTGGCTTTTGGAAATCCTCAGGTTAAGGGGCTCTGGGATGTTTGGGGTTTAAATGGGGCGGACAGCTTGGGAAAGGATTTTCTCCCCAGGAGTTGAGACTTGCAAAATATTTAGCTTTTAGCGCCACCTAGAGGACAGCTGGCTGAAAGCAAGAGATTCCAACCAGCCAAGCCGGACCCAGCGCAGAAAGCGGAGATAGATTTCTGATCGCGTGGGTGGTTGTTTTTTATTTGGGTCGTCCCTTCCCTGTGCTCCCACAACAGATGGGAGAAGCAGTCTTCTTCTCCTTTTAAGAGAATTCTATTTATACTTTAAAAAGCCCCAATGTTTAATTAAAACTTATAATTTGTAACATTTCTGCTGAAATATCTAAATTTTTATGCCCTATGGAAAATAAAGAATGATTTTCCTAATTTTCTCTTTATTTGTATATCTCAGTATGGAGGATTTTGCTAACAAAAATTCACCCGTGAAAAGATAAAAACAATACAAACTTCCAGCTGAAAGATTAGGTCCTGGGGTTGTAACATATGTCGTGGTGACTATATAGTTAATAATACTGTATTGTACATTTGGAAGTTGCTAAGAGAATAGATGTTAAAAGTTCTCATCAAGAGTAAAAAATTGTAGGGCTTCCCTGGTGGCGCAGTGGTTGAGAGTCTGCCTGCTGATGCAGGGGACGTGGGTTCGTGCCCCGGTCCGGGAAGATCCCACATGCCACGGAGCGGCTGGGCCCGTGAGCCATGGCTGCTGAGCCTGCGCGTCCGGAGCCTGTGCTCTGCAACGGGAGAGGCCACAGCAGTGAGAGGCCCGCGTACCGCAAAAAAAACCCCAAAAAAACAAAACAAAACCCTGTGTCCAAAGCATAGGAAAATAACACGCTATGGTCATGTTCACGTTTTATATGACAGATCAGCGATAGTGATTAATATCCAAAAGGGAAACCACGGACTTCCCTGGCGGCCCAGTGGTTCTTTGCCTTCCTATGCAGGGGGTGCAGGTTCCATCCCCGGTCGGGGAGCTAAGATCCCACAGGCCTGGTGGCCAAAAAAACCAAAACATAAACCGGAAGCAATATTGTAACAAATTCAATGAAGACTTCAAAAAGGGTCCACATCAAAAAAATCTTAAAAAAAAAAAAAAAGGGCAACCAAAGGAGATGCCAGGGAAAACGCTGCTGTGACACATGAGCTATGAGCCAAAGTCTGAACGGTGACTTTCTCTTCCCCAAAGTGCAACTGACACAGCTAGGCTGTTAAACCACTAAGAAGATCTGGAAACCGCCTGGTTCCAGCCCACGTTCTTACGTTGGGTAAACGTCCAAGGCAATCAATGTCATCTGCCTGTTTTGTTTTTGGGGTGTGTCTGTCATCATGATATACGCTAGACCCCCAGAACGTATTTATCATACAACTGGAAGTTTGTACCTTCACCCACTTCCCCTTCCGCTCATCCCCTGCCCCTGGCAACCACCATTCTACCCTCTGGTTCTATGAGTTCAGCTGTTTTTTTAAAAAATTAAAGTACAGTTGATTCACAATGTTGTGTTTGTTTCAGGTGTACAGCAAAGTGATCCAATTAAACACATATTTTTTTCAGATTCTTTTCCATTATGGTTTATCATAGGATATTGGATATAGTTCCCTGTGCTCTACAGTAGGTCCTTGTTGGTTATCTATTTTATATACAGTAGTGTGTATCTGTTAATCCCAAACTCCTAATTTATCCCTCCCCCACCCTTTCCCCTTTGGTAATCATAAGTTTGTTTTCTAAGTCTGTGAGTCCGTTTCTGTTTTGTAAATAAGATCATTTGTATTATTTATTTAGATTCCACATATAAGTGATATCATATGACATCTGTCTTTCTCTGTCTGACTTACTTTGCTTAGTATGATAATCTCTAGGTCCATTCATGTTGCTGCAAATGGCATTATTTCATTCTTTTTCATGGCTGAGTAGTATTCCATTGTATACATGTACCACATCTTCTTTATCCATTCATCTGTCAATGTACACTTAGGCTGCTTCCATGTCTTGGCTACTGTAAATAGTGGTGCTAGTAACACAGGGGCACATGTATCTTCTCAAATTAGAGTTTTCGTCTTTTCTGGATATATGCCCAGGAGTGGGATCTCCAATTCAGCTTTTTTAGATTCCACACGTTAAGTGAGATGCCACAGTATGCGTCCTTCTGTGGCTGACTTATCTCACTTTAACGCCCCCAAGGTCCAACCATGTTGTCCCAAATGGCAAGATTTCCTTCTTTTTAATGGCTGAATAATATTCCATTTTATACACATCTCCTAGCTTCTTTATCTACAAGCCAAGAAACACGTGAGGCTACCAAAAGCTAGGAGAGGGGCACAGAACAGATGGTTTTCTAGAGCCTTTGCAAGGAACATTGCCCTGGCAACACCTTGATTTCCTACGCTGGCCCCCAGAACTGTGAGGCTGTAACATTGTTGGGTTAAGCCCCTTCGTTTGTGGTACTTTGTTATGGCGGTCTCAGAAGCCAAACACCCACCCCATGTGGGCCATATCACATCAGCCCTCACCCAGTTCACCTCTGCTTCTAAAGCACCTGGGGTTTTCACACTCCACACTGGGTATTATAACTTGTGCTACGTGACGGGCTACAAGCTAAATGATGGCCAGGGAAACAAAACATTTGGAAACACAGCTTTGGAGGTCCAGAAAATTGTCATAATGATGTCCACGTTTATCTCTTTAAAGAGGCTGACCACCCAGTTGCCCCCTCAGGCTTGGAGAGATGACATCATGTCACGTAGACAAGGAGCTACAGCTCAGAAAGGGGATGCGATGGGGTTTCCATGAGGAAGAACTTCAGGTTCTCCTCGTGACTTTGCCCTGGGCTCGGCGAGAGAAAAGAGTCGAAAGTGCAGAGGCGACCACTTCACCCCATGCAGATGGCTACGATCAAAAAAACAGAGAACAAGTGGTGACGGGATGTGGAGAGAAGGGAGCCCCCCTGCACTGTAGGTGGGAATGTAAAATGGTGCGGCCACTGTGGCGGGGCCTCAAAAAACTAAAAATAGAATCACTGTTACGATCCAGCAATCCCACTCCTGGGCATATACCCACGGGACATGAAAGCAGGGTCTTGAAGAGATATCTGCACACGTGTGTTCATTACAGCACTGTTCACAACAGCCAAAAGGGAGAAGCAACCCCAGTGTCCCTCATGGGTGAATAAACAAAAAGGAATATATCCAGACTATGGAGTATTATTCGGCCTTGAAAAGGAAGGGGACTCTGACACCTGCTACAACGTGGAAGAACCCTGAAGACATTATGCTCAGTGAAAAGGAAAACTACCTAATGATTCCACTTACATGAGGCCCCTAGAGGAGTCATATTCATAGAGACAGAAAGTAGATGGTGGGTCCAGGGGCTGAGGGTGAGGCAGTAGGGGAGCTGGCACGTTTTAACGGGGACAGAGTTTCAGTTCTGCAAGAAGAAAAGAGTTCTGGAGACGGATGGTGGGGATGGCTGTACCACGTACTGAATGTAATTCATACGCTGAATTTTACGCTTAAAATTGGTTAAGGTGGTATCTTGGATGCTATCTATATTTTGCCACAATTAAAATTTTATAAAGTGCAGAGACAGAAGAGGCTAAGAAAGGAGGGTGTCCCCGTGGGCGGGAGATCCAGGAACAGGTGTCTGATACCCAGAGTCAAGGTAAGGTAGCCTCGGCAGAAGCTGGACCAAGGGCGGGTTTGGAAAGGATCCGGGACCAGTAAGTCCAGACAGAGCTGTGTGGGACCCACGTCCAGCTGGCACGCTTCTGCCAAGGAGCATGTCTCTGGGGCAGCCACTTAAAAACTCTGGGCTGCAGCCCAGGTCCAGACCACGTGTGCCCGGGTTGCCTAGTGTTGTCGTTGTGTCTGGCACCTGTCTGTAGACAGGGAGAAAGGAACGGCATCTTAGGAGGGAGAAAATACCCTTTGCAAAGAACTCCTCCAACAAGAGATGCAATGATGAAGCACTGATAGAAGAAACCCCTATCTTGCAGGTTTCACGTAAAGAAAGTAACAGTGTCTGCTCACTGATACGTCTGTCCACTCTCTCTGTTTCTCTGCCCATCATCGAGCTCACGCTGACCCTGCTGTGTAAGCAGTGCATCTGGTCCGAGCCCTCCCCAGGTCCACTGGAGTGTTGGGGGTCTTGGGCGGGAGTGTTCAGCTCTCTCCAGGAACCCACCCAAAGGTGCTCTTGGGTCCCTGCTTCCCTTCTCCATGACACCTCTCCATTCCCAATCTCTGATTCTTTTTTCACACGACAGACTCTTTCCCATTTCCCTAGGACCCCCTGTGATACAAAGTACCATTCCACTTTCAAATTCTATGGAAGGAATGGAAGGTCACGTTACGTTGGTGCAGATAGAAATTGTATGGTCTGGTAACCAGCCAGGAATTTGGGTGCAGAAGGTGGCCGTAAGTTCAAGGAAGGAAAGGAGATGGGAGACGTGGGTTCTTCCCACACGGAGTCGAGCGGGAAGGGGCTCGCACTACCTGCTGGGCTTTTTCAAGTGGCAACCCGTCAGGGTGCACAGAACCACCTGGCGGTCCAGCTGGGAGTTTCTTGTCCCCAAGACTTAAGCTTAGGAGATCTTTCTTCCCGCCACACCCAGCTGAGTCAACTCAAAGTCAACCCTCGTCGCTCTGGCTCATGAAATTCATTAATTCTGCTCAGAGATCCAGGTACTGGCCCGTGAATGCTGTATTCCCAGGTGGGGCACATCCACGGTGGCCTGAATCTAGCTGGAAGCCTGGCGCTTAGCTGATGTCCTCACCAGGTGCAGGTGGGTGCAGATAATTGTATCTGTGTTAGGTGTGGTGTCTCCGCTTACATGTGGAAAGGTGAGTCTCTCCCTGGCTTCATCCTGGGGTACGGGGCACAGATGGAAGGCTGTATGACTTTCCAGTTTCTCAGTAAACTCAGGTAGCCTGACCCCCTCATTCAAGGAAAAGCTTTCTCCAAAAAGCCCCCAGGCTTCTTGGATGTAGAGAGGCATAAACTGCTAGAAAGAGCTTCAGACTGCAGTAAACGTCCTTAAAGCCCTAGATTTCAAACAGTACTGCAGTTCCCTAAAAAGTTAAAGAGAACTTCCGTAAGTCCCAGAAACTTCAGTCCTTGGTTAAGGCCCCCAAAGAACTGAAAGCAGGGACTCTAACAAACATGTGTACACCCAGGTGCATAGCAGATGATTACTGTGCAAGGTGGAAGCAGTCTTCTCCTTTCAAGAGAATTCTCTTTATACTTAAAAAAGCTTCCTGCAAAAAGCCCCCATGCTTCTCGGACGTAGAGAGTCACAAATTGCTAGAAAGAGCTCCAGACTGCAGTAAATGTGTTACGACAAGACAGACAGTGGGGGATGTTACTGGGAGAGTGTGCTGGTCCAGGCTGTGAATTATCGATGCCCCTGGTCTTATCGTTTCTGCTCACTGGCTCTTGAAGAGAGGGCCAAGTGACACCCGCCGTTCTCAGTTTTCTCACTGTTATCAGGTCCACCACAACTGGGGGTGGGAGACCGTTATCCAAGTATGCTCTGTGAAACAGACGTCCAATTGCTCATGTGTTCCGATTCCCCCACTGCCTTCCATGGCATCCCCACTGAGTTGAATTGTGTTCCCCCCCAAAAGTCCTAGACTCCGGTACCTGTGAATGTATTTGGAAATAGGGTCTTGCAGATGTAATCAGGTTAAGACTGGGACTAATCCAATGACTCGTGTCCTTAAAAGAAGAGGAAGAGAGAGAGATCTCTCTACTGTATTAGAAGGAGGCCATCTACAAGCCAGGAAGAGGCCTCACCGGGAACCAACTCAGCCAGCATCCTGACCATGGACTTCCAGAACTGGGAGAAATACATTTCTCATAAGGTCACCAATCCTATGGGATTAGGAGCCCACTGTCATGACCTCATTTGACCTTAATTACTTCTTAACAACATGATCTCCAAATACAGCCACACAGTGGGGGTTGGAGCTTCAAGACATGAATTTTGGAGGAATACAAGTTCAGTCCAGAGCAATGAAGGTGATGGTGATGGTGGTGATGGAGGTGATAATTATGGAGATGATGGTGGTGATGATGATGATGGAGATGGTGGTGATGATGATGATGATGATAATGGTGATAATGAGGGTGATGATGACGGTGGTGATGGTGATGAAGGTGACATCTATGGAGATGATGATGGTGATGACAGTGGTGGCGATGGTGGTGGTGACGATGGCGTGAGGGTGGGCATGATAAAGTCAGAAGCACCTACTGTCTACTCAATGCTTACTACATGAGAGGAACCGTTCTTAGGAAATACTTTGCATCGAGCAGACCCATCCATTGTTACCAATCACCCTGCAGGGTAGGAACACTTCTCATTACACAGACGAGCAAAACCAAGGCACACGGGGTGACGACAACATACAACGTACTCAATCTCTCCAGCTGGAGAGCGGCAGACACAGGGGTCCAGCAGAGGCAAGTGGTCCCCATATCCACTCTTCATTCCTAACTGCCCCTCTGAGGTGCTTCCGTGAACAGAGGCTCTTGGTAAGGGAAACAAATTTAACCTGGAAGCCATAAGGTACTACCACTTGGCAATTGTGGGGATACACGCAAACTACCTTACCTCTCAGGGCCTCAGATTTCTCAGCTGTAAAATGATGACGGTTGGCCAAACTTATCACCGAGTGAATTTGTGAAACACTTTATTGGTTGTTTGTTTGAATCAGGGCTTCCAAATAAAATGATTAAAAAAACCCCAAAAAACTAGCAGGTGGACTATATACCACACGTTACCAATAGGGGGCAGCACCAATGCCATAAACCAATTTTTAAAACTATATAAAGTCCTCACACTCTTCTACGTAAAACCATCCCATTTTATTCTCAGCCATGAAATAGATGAAATTCTATAGGGGAAAATCAGATTGCATTTAACAGCAGCCTAGAACGAAACTGGGTCATTTGTAGAGACATGGATGGACCTAGAGACTCATACAGAGTGAAGAAAGTCAGGAAAACAAACATCGTATATTAATGCATATATGTGGAACCTAGAAAAATGGTACAGATGAACTTACCTGCAAAGCAGAAATAGAGACACAGACGTAGAGAACAAATGTATGGATACCAAGGGGGAAGGAGGGGTGGTGGGATGAATTGGGAGATTGGGATGGACATATATACACTATTGATACTATGTATAAAATAGATAACTGGGCTTCCCTCGTGGCACAGTGGTTGAGAGTCCACCTGCCGACGCAGGGGACACGGGTTTGTGCCCCAGTCCGGGAGGATCCCATGTGCCGCGGAGCGGCTGGGCCCGTGAGCCATGGTCGCTGAGCCTGCGCGTCCAGAGCCTGTGCTCCGCAATGGGAGAGGCCACAGCAGTGAGAGGCCTGTGTACCACAAAAAATAAAAATAAAAAAAGAAAGACAAGCTGTAATATGAGTTGGTGACGGTGTGGAGAAAAGGGAAAGCACGTCCACTGTTGGTGGGAATGTAAACTGGTGCAGCCACTATGGAGAACAGGATGGAGGGTCCTCAAAAAACTAAAAATAGAGCTACCATGTGATCCAGCAATCCCACTCCTGGGTATATATCTGGAGAAAACTCTAATTCGAAAAGATACATGCACTCCAATGTTTATAGCAGCACTATTTACAATAGCCAAGACATGGAAGCAACCTAAGTGTCCATCGACAGAGGAATGGATAAAGATGTGGTGTGTATATATATATACATATATACATATATACATATATACACACATATATACACAATGGAATATTACACAGCCATCAAAATGAATGAAATCATACCATCTGCAGCACCGTGCATGGACCTGGAGATTGTCATACTGAGTGAAGTGAGTCAGACAGAGAGAGACAAATACCATACGATGTCACTTCTGTGTGGAATCTAAAGAAAAAGGACGTCACAGCGCAGAGGACGCAGAGCACGCTGCCAGAGGCAGGGGGCGGGAAGATGGGAAAACGGGGGAAACGCTCACGTACTTGTCCACCAGTTTCTTGGCGAACCCGAAGTCAGTGAGCTTGATGTGACCGTCTCTATCCAGCAGGATGTTCTCCGGCTTGAGGTCCCTGTAGACGATCTCCTTGGAGTGCAGGTACTCAATGGCACAGACGATCTCCGCAGCGTAGAAGAGCCCGGTGGAGCTGGAGAAGCGGCCCTGGTTGCGCAGGTAGCTGAAGAGCTCACCACCCGGCACGAACTCCATCAGCATGTACAGGAAGCGGTCATCGTGCCCCGTCCAGAACCTGCGGGACCAGAGCGGGAGTGAGGGCTGCGCCTCGGAGGGACAGGAAGGGACAGGGACGGACGGATGCTGGGATGGCACTTAGACGGAGGTCGTGTTCCATGAACAGGTCATGTTAAGATATATCTCTCGGTAAGACATGATCATACGAAGTGAAGTAAGTCAGACAGAGAAAGACAAATACCATATGATATCACTTCTATGTGGAATCTAAAATGAGACACAAATGAACTTATCTACAAAACAGAAACAGACTCACAGACACAGAGAACAGACTGGTGGTTGCCAAGGGGGAGGGGGTGGGGGAGGGATGGACTGGGAGCTTGGGGTTAGCAGACGCCAACTATTATATAGAGAATGGATAAACAACAAGGTCCTACTGTAGAGCACAGGGAACTGTATTCACTCTCCTGCGATAAACCATATGGAAAAGAATATGATAAAGAATGCATATATACGTATAAGAGAATAACTTTGCTGTGCAGCAGAAATTAACACGACATTGTAAATCAACTATACTTCATTTAAATCTTTAAATCTCTAGGTCCATGTTAGGATACTCATATACATGGACAGATGCAAGACGTGTGTGGACAGATGTTAAGATTTGGTAGAGGGCTTCCCTGGTGGCGCAGTGGTTGGGAGTCCACCTGCCAATGCAGGGGACACGGGTTCGTGCCCCGGTCTGGGAAGATCCCACGTGCCGTGGAGCGGCTGGGCCCGTGAGCCATGGCCACTGAGCCTGTGCGCCCGGAGCCTGTGCTCCGCAACGGGAGAGGCCACAACAGTGAGAGGCCCGCGTACTGCAAAAAAAACAAAACAAAACAAAAAAAACGATTTGGTAGAGATCGATGTTAAGATATGTCTATAGGTATTAGAACAGAAAAACCAACACATAAGCAGATGATTATTTTGTAAGAAAAGATACATCCCTAGGTAGATGTTAAGATACTCATACAGATGGACCGATGCCCATATTTGTGTGTGCGGCGATGCTAAGATTTGGTAGAGAGCGATGTTATTGGTACAGATACATGTTAAGACATGGCATAGACAGATGCCACGTTATGTGTATAAATACACGTTAAGATCGATCTCTAGGTGGATGTTAAGATACTCGTATAGGTGAACAGATGTCGAGTTATGTGTGTGGACACATGTTAAGGTTTGGCAGAGATCCATGTTATGGGTACAGGTACCCATTCGATGTGCTAAGATGTGGCACAGATGATGTTAACGTTACGTGTACAGACACACGTTTGGACACGTATAGGTAGACGTTAAGATTCAGGTGCACGCAGATGTTAGGGTACAGGGAGACACAATGCTAAGTAAGGGATGGCTATCCTGTCGACGTGCAAAGGTCTCAGAATGGCCAAGAGTAAATACCAAGTTCTGACGATAAACTGGTGAACAGCTTGTTATGGGCTGAATTGTGTCCCCAACCCCCAAATTCATATGTTAAGTCCTCACCCCAGGACCTCAGGAGGTGATTCGATTAGGAAATACGGCCTTTAAAGAGGGGATGAAGGTAAATGAGGTCAGTAGGGTGGGCCCTGATCCCATAGGACAGGTGTCCCTGTAAGAAGAGGAGATCAGGACACAGACACACACAGAGGGACGACCCTGGGAGGACACAGGGAGGAGACGGCCGTCTCCACAGTCTCAAAGGGCACCCACAAGGCCGACATCCTGACCTCAGACTTGCAACCTCCCCAAACATGCGCTAATAACTCTGCTGCTACAGCCGTGCCATCTGGGGCGCTTGTCTCACAGCCCGAGCAGACTCACACGGGGTGGGCACACCTCAGGGATCACACCTGGTTCAGTGGCCCCAGGGTCGTCATCAAGACTGCAAATTTCCAGTCCATTCATGATGGCCTCCCAGACACCTGCTGGGAAAGGTGGCCATTAACAAAACCCCAAAGCAAGAGACTTCTAAGCAACGACAGGTAGGAGATGTCCCCAGAGTCAGAAGAGACGCATCCCCTTTAGAAAGGCGCTGACTGGCTCTGTTCACGGGAGAAAAGGCAGCAGCGAGAAACTGAGGAGAAAAGAAGAATATAGATGCGAGAAGAGACAGAGTCCTGAATGAATTTTAGAGGTCACGGCAAAGAGGAAAAGCAACGACTACATCCTGGGGAGATAAGCACTGATGGAGAGGAAAGTTTGCCTGTAAAGGAGATGTAGCTACGTATGGCTGATTCACTCTGTGATACAGCAGAAACTCATACACCATTGTAAAGCAACTGTACTCCAATAAAGATGTTAAAAAAAAAAAAAAAGATGTAGAAAAAAAGAGAAACGCTCTTTGGAAGTAAGGGCTCTGTTTCTGAGCGGATTAGGACACAGACGTGTGACTCACGCACAAGCATATAAAGGTCCCCCCGCAGGATCGGGACACACAGACGACGATGTGAAGCAACGCGAGGCTACCGTGCCAGCGGTGCCTGATCCCCGAACCCCCGGGCCGGGCATCTTCTCTGCTCAGGACACTGTGCTCCCCTCCAAGGCTGGTCCCAAAGAGCTGCGTCCCTCTGGGCTTCCATGAAAACAAAGGATGCTCGGAGGAGCCGGCGTCCTTGGGTGAGGATGCGCAGGGCACCATGCACCAGATGGTCCTGGCTGCTGGGAGGGGCTGTTCCAATAAAATAAAGAAAAATACAGGCACGCCTCGTTTCAGTGTGTTTTGCACACACCGCATTTGTAACAAATGGAAGGTCTGTCACAACCCTGTTTTGCAAGCAACTCTACGGGCACCATGTTTGCCACAGCATTCGCTCACTTTGTGTGTCTGGGTCCCCTTTTGGTAATTCTCACGATAGGGTCCCCTTTTGGTAATTCTCGCGATACTTCAAACCTTTTCGTTATCGTGGCGATCTGTGATTTGGGGTGTTTCTATTGCAAAAAAGCAAGTCACGGAAGGCTCCGAGGTTGGTGAGCAATTTTAACCAATAAAGTGTTTTTCACTGTGGCACCCACACTGCTTTTCTTTAGACATAATGGTACTGCACACTTAACAGACTACAGTCCAGCGTAAACGTAACTTTTAGATGCGCTGGGAAACCAAAAGCTTCGTGTGACTCGCTTTACGGCGATATTTACTTTACTGTGGTGCTGTGGAACGGAACCCACCGTTATCTCTGAGATCTGCCTGTAATCAACCGTATCGATATATACACAAAGCACTGGAGGAGATAGTTTGCAATGACCCAAAAACTAGCTGGAAGGAAAATCACGAAGCAATAACCGAGTGTGGCAGTGGTCAGGAAGGTGTAAGTTTATGCAATAAACAAAAAGATGGGGGACCTCCCGGGCGGTCCAGTGGTCAGGACTTGGTGCTTTCACTGCCGAGGGCACGGATTCAATTCCTGGTTGGGGAACTAAGATCCCCGTAAGCCTTGCGGTGCGTGCGGTCAAATTTGAAAAAAAAAACAAAAAAAAAAGATGGGCTGCAGAGAGGAAAAACGCCCCCCGTTGTGGATGTGAAAAACTTTTCTATGCCCAAGGGAAGCCTTTTAAAAAGAAAAAAGGACAACATACTCTTCTGATGTTCAAATGAATGGCTTTTTTGTTAAGCACTATGGTTTTTATGTCTTTGCACAATATGGGCCACGCGTTACGAAAGGGTTTCTCTACATGCGCGTTTCCACGTGCAGACTCTTTGCACGACGGGTGCGGTTGGGGGATGACGGCTACCCTCCGATAGGGTTGCCATACATGCCATTCTTTCTCGGTGTTCCCCGTGGATTTCTGTCTCTCAGAGTGAGAGACGGCCCGGGGTCCTGTCTGTAAGAAGCACAGTGGCAGCCCCGTCTAGGCGTTGCTTTTCCCCCAGTTCCTGATAGCCGTGCATCTCTGGCCTGTTCCCCTTCTCACATCTGACAGCTCAAAGGCTCGAGATTTGCAGTGTTGAAACTTGAGGGAACACAGGACGCAGGAAGAGTGCTTTGGGGTTGTGGGTTGTGGCTATTGCTACTGGAGTGGAACACAACTTTGCTCCCCCCCGCAAAGTATCTCTTGGCATGCGGATTATTTCGACCTGAAAACAATCAAAGCCTCAAAAGAGAAACTTTGACCTTCTCGCTAATAGCCTAAAAGAATTTAGACGGAGGAGCGGTTCCTGGGACCCCTATCCTCACCAGAGATATCTGCCCGTGATACGGGCCACCCGTGGTGGGGAAACAGCAGGGCCTGGAGATCAGGGTCCACGCCGTGTCCCATTGTCTCTGCAGGCTCAGCAAACACTTGTCTACCAACTTTTTCTTTTCCGTCTCCATGTCGACGGCCTTCCTCCCCTTTGAAGTGCCAAGCCACTACCCCAACAGGCTCTTTTGTCTTTAGCTGAAGATGATAGCATTTAAGATGAGGGTTTGGACCATGTTTGTGAGTGACTCCGTTTTCCTGGGTCTCTCCCGTGTGTCCAGGGGATTCAACTTTCGTGTGACTTTCTCCTGTTCATCTGTCTCACGTCCATTTCATTCTCAGACCAGCCAGAAGAGCCTGGAAGGATAAGGAAAATGTCTTCCTCCCCGACATGGCTTTCTGGAGAAATCGTCTGAGCAGACGCCCATCCTCCTTCCATCATTTAAAATCGAGATGAGTCGTTATCTTTGGGCCGCCCGCCCTCCTTCTCCGGTCCACATACCTACGTGTATGGCAAGGACGTTCCGTGCCGTGACGCTTGCATAGAAGCGCACGGTACCCCAAACGCATGACAGCCTCGCTGTGTTTTGCGGGCGAGCTTAGAACCCAGCAAGGGCTTTGCGGTTCTGACGGGGAGATGTGTTCTAGGGCAGGGGTCCCCAACCCCCAGGCCACGGTACTGGTCCGCGTCCAGTTAGGAACCGGGTCGCACAGCAGGCGATGAGCCGCCGTTCCGCCCCGCCCCCCCCACCGCTCTCATTACCACCTGAAGCCCACCATAGACACACACCTTCCGTGGAAAAACTGTCTTCCACAAAACCGGCCCCCGGGGCCAAAAAGCTTCGGGACCGCTGTTGTAGGATCCTGACACCTGACTGGTGAACTTGTACACCGAACCTCTACGTAAACTGGTGACTTGCTGAATTTCTCTGGGGCAGGGCGGATGGCCAATCTAGCTAGCAACTCATCTGGGAAGGCCTGGTATTCTGGGATTTCGGGGCCGAACTGAGCCCTTAAGAAGACGTGAAACAGTCAATAATATCTAAGCAAGGGCACGACCATTTTCTACAGCTGTGAATTGGGTTGAAAAGGTAGGAGAAATATATATAAGCCTATCTCTCTGCTGCTCCAATGCACGCACGCACGCACACACACACACACACACGCACCTGGAGGGCATCAGTGAGCTGCTAGGCAACTCACTCTTTGCGTAACTTCTGTAACTGCTCCCACAGACCCACTACCAGGCTAAGAAGCTGCCCTGACGTATTCCCAGCTCCGGCAAACAATGGATCACAAGGTTCCAAGGCAAACTCATCTCAAGTCTCAGGAGCATCAGATAATGAACAACGTGGGGAGGTGAGGACAGAACCCAGATGGGGTTAGGAGCGAGGAATGAGACGACTTTCAGGGTTGAGCAAGTAGGTGGAGTGCGTCAGTCCCCAAAAATAGCGTGGCTGGACACCAGGTGATTCGGGAAGGAGGCCGGGGTCACAGTCTCTCTTTCCGTCCCCTGGGCTCCAGGGGAACTGCAGTTTCATCCACGGGTAGGTCGACCAACACAGGAAGCAACTGAGGGTGAAGTGTCTGTTATCCGGCTCCCAATTCCTCACACGTCAAGCCCTTCTCGGATACCAGCTGGGTGTCCTAGAATTCAACTCAGTTCTGGTACTATGCACCCAGAGGTACCATCAGACCCCATGGGGTAAGGGCTCAGTCCCACAAGACCCCAACGGCAAGTCCAGGGGGCCACCTGTGCTTCTGACCGACCGGTTGCAGGTGGAAGGTTGCCACGACCTCTCCTTGGGTTTCATCTGCTAGAACGGCTCACAGAAGTCAGGAACGTTTACGCGCTAGATCGCCTGTTTATTATAAGAGGAGCTAACTCAGGAACAGCCAGATGGGACCAATGCAGAGGGTGAGATTTGGGGAGGGGGCAGGCTGCACTCTCCCCAAATCTCTACATGTTCACCGACACGGAAGCTCTCTGAACCCTACCTTCTTGGGGTTTTATAGAGGCTTCATTACGTAGGTCTGATGAACTCACTGGCCACTGGGAAGTGAACTCAACCTCCAGCCCCCCTCCGCTTCCCAAGGTCAGGGTGGGACTGACAGTTCCAACCCTCTAAGGGTTGGTTCCCCTATAACCAGCCCCCAGCCACAGGTGACCCGGGGGCCTTCCAAGACACCTTTATGGCTCTCGACACTTAGGAAATTGCAAGGGTTTTAGGAACTCTGTGCCAGGAACTGAGAAGAAGACCAAATAAATATTTCCTAGGGTAAATCACCGTATCACAATCTCAAATGTCACAAACAAGGGATCGAGTGGGGAGAACTATACCGACCGACCAAGCTGGATGAAGATGTTCGTTCCACAAATATCTAATGAAATCAAACAAACCTTCAACCAACCGCCATACCTACGAAAGCCACCGTATATTAAGCGGATAAGTCATTTTTGCCTTTGTAGATCACACGCAGAAGTGATCCGTCATCAGCTTGCTTAAGAAGCAATACTTTTCAAATAAAGGCCCCCATAACGAATAGAACTTACGGCTATAAAACAAACAAAAGTCCTGAGGGCCCTGACGCCACTTTCCTCCTCCAAATCACGAAAATCAGATACATTATCGAAAGGAAGAAAACAAATTCCTCCGATACATCTTTGCTTCAAAGCTCCACCAGTTAAGAGGTTTCTTGTATGGAAAGAAGTTGTAAAAAGTTGGGTATTATTAACGATCGGAAGTAAACGAATATTCAAACAGTTCCTGACATCACGATTCCAAGAACAGTTACAGTCATCGCTTGGTGCTTGTGGCTGACAGGAGGCAGTCCACGTGACCACAGAGGAATTCAACTCTTGAGTGTAGAGAATCAGAAGCGGGATGAACTGCAGGAGCTAATCTGTTCATCCCGTCATTCTCATCAACTGCAGGACCGAGTCTATAAAAAAAAATAGAAGTTCGAGGGCCAAAAGCAAGGTTTATCACGTCGCTACGAGAAAAGCACGCATGTAGTGGATCTAAAAGGCGTGGGACCCACGGTTAGCATCACCAAGCAGCATCTCCAGTAACTCATGATCGCCCGTCTTTATTGACCTCACCACCCACTGGTTTTCTCTGTTTAGTGGATACATCTGGACAAGGACCCACTTCGGGGACTTCCCTGGTGGTCCAGTGGTTGAGACTTCGCCTTCCAGTGCAGGGGGTGCGGGTTCGAGCCCTGGTCGGGGAAACTAAGATCCCACATGCCTCACAGCCGAAACACCAAAACACATAAAGCAGAAGCAATATTGTCACAAACTCAATAACGACTTAAAAAATGGTCCACATCAAAAAAAAAAAAAAAAGAAATCTTAAAAAAAACCAAACAAAGGACCCACTTCAAACCTGGCAATGTCCTATCTTGGACACACTGGAAAGGGCATCTCCCGTTTGGCCTGTCATGAGCCTTGTGGGAAGCAGGGGAACCAGCTCTAAACACCGAACACAGAAGGGGGGGTGTGTCCCAGCAAGATGGGAAGGGTTGCCCAGGTGTATCTGTGGTCGAAGGAGGCTGGGGACAGACATACAGGGAAGTTGGAAACTGAGGCACCAGTCAAACCCTAGAGCTGTGGATGCACCGTAGGGAGTCTGCATTTTGTTGACGGCAGGAAGGAAAGTCATTGACGGGACTGGAAAACAAAGGATGACAGTTGGGTTTTCATGTCAGAAAGAAGCCCCCGTCTCCAATCAAGAGTGGATAAGCCCTGGGGAGGTGACTGAGAAGAAAGAGAGGGGACCCAGATGAACAAAGGTGGACGGACTTTGGAGATGTGACTTACAAGAGGAAAGGGCAGGTCTGGAAAAGATGAAAACTCTAACTTGAAAAGATCCATGCACCCCTGTGTGCACAGCAGCAGTAGTCACTACAGCCAAGACATGGAAGCAACAGAAGTGTCCATCGGCAGAGGACTGGATAAAGAAGACGTGGTACGTGTACATACAGTGGAATACCACTGAGCCATGAAAAAGAATGAAACAATGCCGCCTGCAGCGGCATGGATGGACCTGGAGATGATCATGCTACGTGAGGTCAGTCAGACAGAGAAAGACAAACGTTATACAGTATCACTCATATGTGAAATCTAAAAAGTAACAGAAATGCATCTACATACAAAACAGAAACAGACTCACAGACCTAGAGATTATCATACTGAGTGAAGTACGCCAGAAAGAGAAAGACAAATGCCATATGATGTCACTTAGATGTGGAATCTAAAATATGATACAAACGAACTTACTTACACAACAGAAATAGACTCACTGACACAGAAAATAAACTTATGGTCACCAAAGGGGAAGCGGGGGGAGGGGTTAAAAACTAGGGGTTTGGGGTTAACATATACACACCACTACATATAAAATAACCCACAAGGACCTACTGTACAGCACAGGGAACTGTACTCAATAGCTTATAATAATCTATAATGGAAAAGAATAGGAAAAAAGTTTTATATAAATATATAAAACGGAATCACTTTGCTGTACACATGAAACGAGCACAATATTGTAATTCAACTATAGTTCAAAGAATTAAAAAAAAGGAAGAGGAAAGGGCAGAAGCCCTGGTGAGAGTGAACACAGCAGCAAAGAAAAGGAAATCAAAAACAGTGCCCGGGGGGTGGGGGGGTGGGGGGGTACCCAGGAGCTGGAAGGGCCATTTGGGGGGAGTCCAAAGGAGGAACTGATTGGAGGTGTGGGGCAAAGAGGAAGGTCAAGAATTCCTTTCCAACATGAGGACCCTGAACTGCCTGCAGAGACATCCGGGCAGAAGGGACCAGGCGCCAGGTGGGTGGATGAGTCTAGCTTGGAAGGAGCAGGTGTGAGTGAGAAGCTGAGCTTAGGAGTCTAGAGGGTCTAGTGCGCAGCAAGTGACTACGGTGCACGGTTTTGGGAGCACGTGCACACGTTCACACACGTCCGTCCCCTATACCACGTCCGCTCCCTGGTCCTCACACCTCTACCTTGCACGGCCCATGGCCCAGCTTC